>NC_056725.1:1854018038-1854618038 GCF_019279795.1 Protopterus annectens | reverse complement strand
TATTGTTTTGGCTCCAAAATGGCTTATAAATAGTGCAATTAACTGTTAACTGATATTCTGATAAAGTTCACATCCTTGTGGATGAAAGCTATTAATCTTGTGTTGGTGAATTAAAGAATTTAAGCAAAAGGCTACTGTTTTGAAGGGTGCATTTTTTCAGTGAATCCTCTTCAGTTTGGGCAGGTTATTTGTTTCATTTTTGGACTTCTTTGGCTGTTTGCACGCTCAGTGTGTGAATTACAAGGTTTCAGCATTGACGTTCTTTAGGCAACGAGTGGAAACATAGGTGTGAGTTAGTTGTATAGAAGAGGGGAGACTGTGGGCAAAAGTGGGGAAATGGTCAGCTAGTGGGTCTGGGAGAATACCACTATCAGAGATATAGTTAGGATGGGATACTAGAATCCAGTCTATTGTAGTTACAGTGATGGAGTTCTTGGAAGGCCTGGTAGTGGAATTGATTAGTTGTGTAAAGTTATATAAGATAATATTGAGTGAGTTAGTGGGAGACCGATTGTGGCCCAGTTTATGCTCATGTCCCCCAGGATTATGGCTTCATGAGTAATGTTGGTAGAGAACCAAGAGAGAATATCTTCGAGGGTTGAGATATTAATATTGAAGAATGGATGAGTGGACCTATAGCAGCTTGGTTTTGTTGGGATTCATGAGCAGTTGCCGATTAGTTAGCCAGTTTTCAATGCTATTAAAGGTATCCTGGGTTAGGGAAAGGAGATTTGTTTGAGAGGAGGCAGAGCATATTCAAGGTAGAATCTGCATATTGGATACAGTGTGCATTTGGGATGGTAGTATGAAGGTCATTTCAGATTTCTTGTGCTAACTTATTGGTGGGATAGATTTGTGTCCCAAAGACTCTCCCGTCTGTGGAACAGACTCCCTCTCCGTGTCAAGCAGAGTACCTCTCTAGCCCACTTTAAGAGGAACCTGGACGACTGGATGGGAAACAGAAAATATACCCATGGGATCCCACCTGTGGCCCCTGGACAGGGGAAAAAGGTGCTGACTTTGAGGGAACACAGGCAAAATTCTTGGCTAGGCTTATAAGGACCTCTGGGCCAATAGCCTAGTGTTATCCTATGAACCTATAAAGTACAGTCGTGCACCTACCATAAATGTAGATGTTCGTGTGTATTCACTGTTGCAGTAATTACACTTGGGTTATCCTGCTTGCAGGCTACCCGCAGTAGGCCTGAATTCCAAAGTCCTGGTCCGGCGTCGGTTGCTGTCGCCTCTTCCCTGACGTCAGTGTGTCAGGGGTATAAAAGATGCAGCCAACGCCATTTTCTTCAGTTTTTCTTGCCCCAGATGTCAGGTGCCCCCAAAAGGGTAGGCTGTAAATATTATGATCATAAAAAAGCATGCACATAACCTTCATCTACAAGCAAATACACCACATAGGTTGTATAGAATAGAGAGGTACAGATAAGTCCCAGCAAAGAAAAAAGGGGGATGGTGGGAGGGTAACCTGAACTGCAACAGTGAATACACTCTAACATCTACATTTATGGTAGGTACACAACTGTACTATGTTCATCGTGTTTCACTGTTGCAGTCATTATACTTGGGTTGAATCCCAAAGCTGAGGTTGGGTGGCTGGGCCTAAATAGAGTTTGGAGTGGCTATGAGGTCCTGCAGAACTGCAGTGGCAAAGCCTGCTCTGGATTTAGAGTAGAGAGGTAAATGGTAGTGCTTTGTAAAAGTGTGCACTGAAGTCCATGTTGCAGCCTCCAAAATGTCCTTGGTTGGTACTCCTCTGAGGAAGGCTGCTGAAGTGGTTGCTGCTCTGGTAGAATGTGTCCTAATGCCCTTGGGCACTGACTTGCCATGTTGTGAATAGCAGAAAAGTACAGTTTTGTACCTACCATAAATGTAGATGTCCGAGAGGAATGCATCTGCAGTCTTTACAAATGGGTTGTCCTGTCGTCAGGCAGCCTTTCGGTCGGCCGGATTCCAAAGTCTGGGTCTGGCTTCGGCTGGTGTTGCACTTCACTCGACGTCATTGCGGCAGTTATTCGGGTATAAAGGCATCAGCCGACGCCATCTTCCTCAGTGTTTCTTGCCCCAGATGCCAGGTGCCCTCTTGGATGGCTAAATTTGGATAAATGCCAAAGTTTCCAAATAGTAGAGAGCAAACACACAAAATAAGCATGTATGTACATATATACAAACAAATACACCATAATAGATCCCCCCAAGCTAGCTGAAGATTGCTAAGTACCCTAGGAGTACCTCAGAGGGGAAGGAGGGTGGGTAATCCTGACTGCAGATGCATTCCTCTCTGACATCTACATTTATGGTAGGTACAAAACTGTACTATGTCCTTCAAGGATGCATCTGCAGTCTTTACAAATGGGTAGAATACCATAGCTAAACTAGGGGAGGAGGAAATGAGAATAGATTATGGTGTAGTCAGGATCCCTTGCAAAACAGCAGTGGCAAAACCAGCACGGGATCTAGAGTATAGAGGTAAGTTATAATGCTTGGCAAATGTATGCACGGAGGTACAAGTAGCAGCCTCTATAATGTCCTTGGTAGCCACTCCCCGTAAGAAAGCTGTGGTAGTGGCTGTAGCCCTTGTGGAGTGAGGCCTGATGTTCTCTGGAGTTTTCTTTCCATGGTAGGAGTAACAAAATCTAATGCAATTTCCTATCCATTTGGAGATTGTCTGTTTAGAAATTGGTTTTCCTTCCTTTCCTGTTGCATATGCTACCAGAAGCTGGTCAGTTTTTCTATTGTTTTTTGTCCTGTCCAGGTAGTAGCGTAATTGTCTGTGTACATCCAAGGTATGTAAGAGCTTTTCTCCCCTGTTCTGTGGATTGGGGAAGAATGTAGGAAGGTGGATAGCCTGATTTAAAGAGACTCTGGATACCACCTTAGGCATAAATGTAGGATTTGTTCTCATGGACACTCTATCTTGATGGAAGATCAGGAAGGGTTGTACTGCCATTAATGCCTGTAGTTCAGAGACCCTTCTTGCTGAAGTTATTGCCAGCAGGAAAGCAGTCTTCCAGGATAAGTATTGTAATTCTGCTGTAGCTGCTGGTTCGAATGGAGGTAGAGTCAGTTTTTCTAGCACAAAGTTCAAGTCCCATGCTGGTAATGGAGGATTCCTGGGAGGTTTTACATTTTTAATTCCTCTCAGAAACTGTCTGAGCAGAGGATGCGAGAAGACAGGAGGATCCAAGCTGTATTCTGCTGAAATAGCTGATGCATGTATCTTGATGGAGGAATAGGACAGGCCTGTATGGAAGAGCTCCGCCAAGTACTCCAGGATGTTGGCTATGTTCACCAGTGTCACATCTTGCCCCTTTGCAGTACTCCAGATGAGATATCTTTTCCATTTTGCTGCATAATTCTTTCTTGTTGAAGGTCTACGAGCCTCCAGGATTATGTCTTTAACCCTTTGGGATAAATTTGGGTTAATTGCTGTTATGTAATGTTCCAGGCAGTTAGCTGCAGAGTTTTAGGTTTGGATGCAGAATGTTGTAGTTGTTCTGTGTCAGCAGTAATGGGATCAGGGCAGTGTCCATATTTGTTCCCGGACATGCTCCTCAGCAGTGGATACCAATGTTGTCTTGGCCAGTCTGGGGCTATCAGAATGATCCTCGGACGTTCCTCTTTGATCTTGAGAAGCACCTTGTGCATCAAAGGAAGTGGTGGGAATGCGTATGCTGTCAGGCTTTTCCAACTGAAGCATAGGAGTCCACCTTCCAAGCAAGTGGGTGGTAAGTCCTTGTGCAGAATTTCTTCAACTGGTGATTGAATGGGGATGCAAACAAGTCTATTTGTGGTAATCCCCATTCTCTTGTGATGGTTTTGAAGATGTCCGGATGCAGCATCCATTCGTGGGCATCTGTTGTAGTTCTGCTTAATATGTCTGCTAGAATGTTTTCCTTCCCTGGTACATAAATTGCCTGTAACTGAATGTTGTAGCTCAGAGCCACATCCCATAGGTCCAGTGCCAGCCGGCATAGAGGGTATGAGTGTGTGCCTCCCTGTTTGTTGATGTACCACATAACTGTGGTGTTGTCTGTCCTTATCATCAACTGGCCTTCTTGGAGAAAAGGTCTGAATGCCTGGATTGCCAATTTTACTGCCATCATTTCTTTTAGATTTATGTGCAGATGCAGCTGGTCTTGAGTCCATAGGCCTTGAATGCACTTGCCCATCATGTGTGCCCCCAACCGAGGTCTGAGGCATCTGTCGTGATGGTTTGTCTTGGTTGACTTTTGCAGAAGGGCAATCCTGTGTTTGATTGACAGGCCTGAGCCCACCATAAGAACTCTTGCTTCAGGCATGGGATCATTGGAATTTTGGTTTCTAGGCTGTGCTTGTGCTGAGACCACAAATTCTTTAGGTACCACTGTAGCTTTCTCATATGCAGCCTGGCATGAGGGACCAGTATTATGCAGGATGCCATGAAGCCTAGAGCTTGTAGCACTTTTCTTGCAGTTAGATGGCTCTGCTTTGTTAATGCCAAGAAGTAGAGAGGAAGTTGCTCTTTCTTTTCTGCAGTTAGAAATGCCATTTGTTTTGATGTGTCCAGGTCTGCACCCAGAAAGGTTATTCTTTGGGATGGAATCAGCCTTGACTTTTTTGTATTGACTGTATATCCCAGGGCTTGCAGCAGGTAGATGACTCTTTGTAAGTCTTCTGTTAGTTTGTTTTGTTGTCCGCTTGTATCAGGCAGTCGTCCAGGTAGGGATAGATTTGAATTCCCTGAAGTCTGCAATGAGCGATTACTGATGCCAGGCATTTCGTGAACACTCTGGGCGCAGTAGATAAGCCAAAGGGCAATGCTGAGAATTGATAATGCTCTGATCCTGCAAGAAATCTGAGGTATCTTCTGCAAATTGGTCTTATGGGGACGTGCAGGTATGCCTCCTTGAGATCTAGAGTTACCAGCCAAGACTCCTTGCCCAGCATGGGAAGAAGCTGCTGTAGGGTCAGCATTTTGAATTTTGGAACAATGAGGAATGTGTTTAAAGCGGACAGGTCTAGAATAGGCTTCCATTTGTTTTCTTTTCTTGGTACTAGGAAGAGTCTGGAGTAAAATCCCTTCCCTTGATCCATAGATGGTACCTTTTCCACAGCTCTCATTCTTAATAATTGAGATATTTGTTTTAGAGCTTCTGTCCTTTGAGAAGGTGGTAGGTTTGGCATTCCTCTCTTTCCTGGTAGTGTATGGAAATGGAACCTGTAACCTTTGTCTATAGTTTGCAAAATCCATTTTTCTCTTGTAATGCAGTGCTAGTTTCTTGAAAATAATGTTAGCTTTCCGCCTAAGGGTGCTTCTAGTTGTTCCCAGGTAGGCGGTGCCACCGCCAAGTCACTGTGATTGAGTTGTTGTAGTGGTGGTGGCTGTATCCGTGCCTCGTTGGTTGTTACCCTGCCACTGGCGACCCCTGTAGGCACCCCTGGATTGGTTTCTGCCTCTAGAGCACCTATTCCTGCCTCTTTGTGCCTTAGAGGAGTCCGGAAAGGACCAATTCTTGGAGGGCCAGTTCCTGCTAAACCTTGGAGGTTGAACTTGTAAGAAATCTTTCACTGTTTGCACAGATTTTGCTTTCTCTTCCATCTTTTTTTAGTACCTGCTGTGCGGGGGCACCAAATAAATTGACCTTGTCCATAGGTGCATCCAAAAGCTTAGATTTGACATGGTCTGGTAATGCCTGTTCTTTCAACCATGCATGCCTCCTGATAAATGTGCCAGTCATGGCTGATCTAAAGGAAGCCTCCAGTGCATCATAGCCACATTTTAAAGAATGGTTACTAACCTGCTGTATGTTATGTAACATTTCTTGAACATACTTTTTATCTAAAGATTCTTCAGAGGACAGCTTTTAGTCAACTGGTCAAGCATAAACTCTTGATATTGAATCATATGAAATTGGCAGTTCAAAGCTCTAGCTGACAAAGTAGCAGAGGTGTAAACTTTTTTACCCCATCTCTCTAAGGACCTGGATTCCCTTTCAGAGGGGAGGGGGTTTTTAGAAGTAGCAGCTGCTACAGCTTTAGGGCCCTGGGAGATAGTCTCTGGATCTGCAAAAGGAGCCTTATATAAGTGGTGATGAGTATCCGGGACCCTGTAGTACCTATCAGGCTTAGCAGGAGCCGGAGGTAAAGTATCAGGAGCAGTGCAAGCATCATTAAATGCATCATCAACAACAGATAGAACTGGAGGTACAGCTAAAGGCCTATGCTGTGGCAAATGTAGAAAGGTCCTAAGCCTTTTTCTAGAGTCTGAGAAATCTTGGCCCTGTCACTGAAATTGTTCCCTCATAGCATGCAAGGTTTCCCCAAAGGAAAATTCCTCAGGAGGAGAGGCTGAAGGGATGGACTCCTCAGCATCAGAGTCTTCGTAAGGAGAATAAGAAGCCTCAGGAGGGTCTGTATGTTCTGAGTCATCAGAGGAATCATCTGTGGATACTGGCTCAGAGGGCTCTGCTCTAGGCCTCTTTTCTGGAGGAGGGGGAGAGGCCCTGTCTGGATGAGGCTGGGCTCCACGAATTAAAGAGATGAGATCCTCTGCCAAAGAAAGCATATGGTAGCTGGTGCTGGGCCTGTGAGAGGGGGGCTTGGCAGGCACAGGTTTTGATGCTTTGGCTGCTTTAGCCCTGGCAAAGGCCTTAATAGACATAGCTGGAGGAGGCCTAGCAGCTCCACGTGCAGGGGTAGAAATATCTAGGGGAATGGTGTCTGATAAATCCTGTGAAATCGCAACAGAAGGTTGGATTTCAGAAGCCGTTTCTACCAGGTTAGAAGAGGCCTCGGTAGAAGGCAAGTTATCGGCTGAAGAAAGAACCGAGACACTCGTGGTTTGCTTAACTGCGGTTTCAGCCGAAACCGCGGACCGCGAGTGTCGGTCCTTTTCTTTGCGTTTTTTGGTTATTTGCATAGTCGGAGGATCCGACGGCATAATGTAGGCAAAATCGGAGCAGAAAATCTGTTCAGCAAAGTCCGAGCAACGTCTAAGCGTCCGTCGGTTAAAAGAAGCACAGGCTAGACAAGCTGCTACGTCGTGGTCTGGGCCTAAACAATGTATGCAATAGGAGTGGAAATCTTTATGAGGTATTTGTTTCCCACAAGATAAACCTGGATCTGACCGACCGGCACTTGCGAACAGCTTCTGCTTCGGGCGCCACGCAGCAAGAAAGACTGAGGAAGATGGCGTCGGCTGATGCCTTT
Source organism: Protopterus annectens (assembly GCF_019279795.1). Lineage (NCBI taxonomy): Eukaryota > Metazoa > Chordata > Ceratodontiformes > Protopteridae > Protopterus > Protopterus annectens. The sequence goes on along the minus strand of NC_056725.1, from coordinate 1,854,610,835 downwards.
ATACCCGAATAACTGCCGCAATGACGTTGGGTGAAGTGCGACACCAGCCGAAGCCAGACCCAGACTTTGGAATCCGGCCGACCGAAGGGCTGCCTGACGACAGGACAACCCATTTGTAAAGACTGCAGATGCATCCTTGAAGGACATCGAATGCAGTGGCCTATCCACTTTGAAATAGTCTGCTTTGAAATGGCTTTTCCTTGCGAACCTGCAGCATATGCCACTAAGAGTTGCTCAGTCTTTCTGAAGGCTTTAGTTTTGTCCAAGTAAAAGCGTAGCTGTCTGTGTATGTCCAAAGAATGCAGAAGTCTCTCCCCCTTATCCTGTGGGTTTGGATAAAAGGTAGGCAAATGTATGGTTTAGTTAAGAGCCACACTGGACACTACCTTAGGCATAAATGTCGGGTTTGTCCTTAGAGAAACCCTGTCCTGATGGAAAATAATAAAAGGTTCCACAGCCATTAGTGCCTATAACTCTGAGACTCTTCTTGATGAAGTTATTGCTAAAGAGTGGTTTTCCATGACAAGTATTTTATCTCTGCTGTATTGGCTGTCTCAAAAGGAGGCAGTGTGAGTTTTTCCAAGACAAAATTGAGGTCCCATGCAGGTATTGGAGCTCTCCTTGGAGGTCTTATGCTTTTGGCCCCCCAGAGGAACTGCCTAAACAATGGATGTGAAAAAATAGGTGGGTCTGTATTGTAATGAGCTGAAATGGCAGAGGCATGGATCTTAATTGATGAGAAGGATAGGCCTTTGTCCGGCATCTCAGTTAGGTATTGCAAAATCTGAGGTATATTTGGTACAAGCGAGTCAATTCCCTGCGCTTGGTTCCAAGCACAGAATCTCTTCCATTTTTCTGCATAAGATTTTCTGGTGCTGGGCCTCCTGGCCTCCAAAATAACATCGATAACTGCTTTAGAGAGAGATGTGTTCTGAATGATTACATTATCCGCCATGCAGCCAGATTTAGGGTTCTCAGTTGGCTGTGCAGGATCTTGAGTCAGCAAATGAGGTATTAGAGGCAATGTCCAGGCTGGGCCTTGAGACAAGCTCTTTAGGATTGGGTACCAGTGCTGGCGTGGCCAGTCTGGGCAATCAGTATAATTTTTGGCTTCTCTTATCTGACCTTTAGGAGTATCTTGGGGAGGAGAGGCAGAGGAGGGAAGGCATATACTGTAAGGGCTTTCCAACTGAATGAAAGGGCATCCATTTTCCATGCTTGCTTGTGATAAGTCCGAGTGCAGAATCTCTGTAGCTGGCAGTTGTGGAGGGAGGCGAATAGATCTATGTCTGGGCATCCCCATTTCCCTGTTATCATGTTGAAGATTTGTAGATCTAGTTTCCACTTGCGAGGATCCATGAGGTTTCTGCTTAGTTCGTCTGCCAAAGTATTTATCTTTCCTGGCAGGAATTGTGCTTGCAGATGTACTTGATAAGTCAATGCTGTGTTCCACAAAGTCATGGCTTGTCTGCAGAGGGGGTAAGAATGTGTGCCCCCTTGCTTATGTACCACATGACTGTAGTATTGTTTGTCTTTACCAGCAGTTGTCCTGGATGTAGTAGGTCCTTGAAGGCTGTCAGGGCATTTTGTACAGCTAGCATCTCTTTTTTATTGATATGAAGATGTATTTGGTTTGTAGGCCATGTGCCCTAAATACATTTTCCTGCCATGTGCACCCCCCCCAGGCATAATCTGATGCATCTGTTGTTAGTGTCTGCCTGGCAGTGGGTAAGGTGAACGGCTGTCCCTTGTTGTGGTGACAGGCCTGTGCCCACCATTGAAATTCCTGTTGCAGGCAGGGAATGAGACTAATTACTGTTTCCAGGCTGTGGCAATGTTGTGTCCAAACACTTTTTAGATACCATTGTAATTTCCTCATATGCAGTCTTGCATATGGAATTAGTAAATGCAGGATGCCATGTAACCCAGAGCCTGCAGAATTTTTCTTGCACATAACTGGGTCTTTGTTGCCATGTTTTTGAAGTAAGAAGTCAGTTGCCTCTGTTTGTCTGGCGTGAGATAAGCCATCTGGGTAGTTGTATTTAAGCTTGCACCCAGGAATATTATCTCTTGAGAGGGTACTAGTTTTGATTTATTTTAGTTTACTGTGTACCATAGGCAAATTAGTAATCTTTTTACAAACGCCAGATGCTGTAGTAGAATATCTTTGGTCTTTGCTTGAATAAGGCAGTCGTCCAAGTAGTGATGTATTTGAATTCCTCTTTGTCTGCAAAATGCAATTACTGGTGCCAGGCATTTTGTGAAGACCCTGGGCGCAGTAGATAAGCCAAAGGGCAGTGCAGAGAATTGGTAGTGCATTGAGTCAGCTATGAATCTGAGGTATCTTCTGCAAGATTGTCTGACTGGGACATGCAGGTATGCCTCTTTGAGGTCCAAAGTTACAAGCCAAGCATTCTTGTCTAGCATGGGCAAAAGCTGCTGTAGAGTCAACATTTTGAATTTTGGGACGTCCAGAAAAGTATTTAGAATAGACAGGTCCAGAATTGGTCTCCAGGCTTTGTCCTTTCTTGGTACTAAGAAACGTCTTGAGTAAATCCTTGACCCTGCTCTTGTTGTGGCACTGGCTGAATAGCCCTCATGTCCATGTGAGATGAAACTTGTTTTTGTGCCTCTTGCCATTGATTGCGTGGCAGGTCTGGCATACCTTTTGCCTTTGGAAGGGTGTGAAAGTGGAACCTGTAGCCCTGAGAGACTATATTTAATACCCATTTGTCCTGGATGATCTTGTGCCAGTTTTGTGAAAGAAGTGCTAGCTTTCCCCCTAAGGCTGCTGCCAAAAATAAGTGCTTGGCATTGGCAGAGGGAAGTCATTGGGACTGTTTACTATAAGGCTGTGATTTGTCTTCTCCGCTTTTGGAGGTAGAAGCACCCCATTGTTTGGGCCTGTATGAGCCCTGGAGCTGTTGCCTGCCTCTAGGGTGTCTGAATCTGCCTCTTTGTGGTCTGTCTGACACTGGAAAGGACCAATTCTTAGAGGGCCGGTTCCTGCTAAATCTGGGTGGCTGTACCTGTAAGAAATCCTTTACTGTCTGCATAGATTTTGCCTTATCCTCCATTTTCTTCAACACCTCTTCTGCTTTAACACCAAACAAAGTATCATGCTGTAAGTGAGCATCCAATAATTTTGCTTTAACATAATCAGGCAGATTCGGTTCCTTTAACCAAGCATGCCTTCTAATAACAGAACCTGTAACAGCGGCCCTGCACAAGGCCTCCAGTGAATCATAGCCACATTGCAACGTATGTTTTCCCAATTGTTCAGCTGCATGCAATAAATCCTGCAAATCTTTGTTCTCAGAACATTCAGAATTTGTCAATATTTTTTGTTTTAACAACGACATTAAGTATTGCTGATATTTGAGCATATGAAATTGACAATTTAAAGCCCTTACAGCCAAGGTAGCAGAAGTGTAAACTTTTTTCCTCCATCTGTCCAAAGCCCTAGAATCTCTATCTGGGGACAGGGTTTTTAGCAGAAGCAGCCTTGACCCCTTTGGGACCCTGTGATATAGTTTCTGGGTCAGCAGCAGGGTTTTTGTAAAGAAATTTATGGGAGTCTGGAACCCTGTAGTATCTGTCTGGCTTAACAGGGGCAGGAGGTAAGAGAGTCTGGAGACAGGCCGGACTCTGAAAAAACATCATCTACTATGTATAGAACAGGGGGAATTGCAAGAGGTCTGTGCTGAGGAAGTAAAAGAAAGTCTCTAAGTCTTTTCTTAGAGTTGGAATAATCTTGGCACTCCCAGTGGAAATGCTCCCTCATGGTATGCAGGGTTTCCTCAAATGAATAGTCCTCAGGAGGAGAAGCTGAAGGAATAGAATCTTCAGCATCAGAATCCTCATAGGGAGGAACATAATATCCCTGATCAGTAGAGGAATCAGAGGAAATGGAAACCTGATCAGAGGAATCATATTCAGTGTCTTGCCTAGGCTTCTTATCGGGGGTGGGAACCCCTGATCAAAGTAAGTAGGTCTTCGGCCATTCTGAGCATCTGTTTCTTAAGCATAGAAGTCTGTCTTGGAGAATGCTGTACTGGTTTCCTTGTCTTTAAAACTGTTTTAGACTTTGTCTTGGATGCTGAAGTAGGCTTTATATAAAGTTGTCTAGGTCTGAAGACACCCTCAGAAGCCGATGCCTGCTCAGCGGCTCCAGACCCATCTGAGGGATTAATATCCAAAGGGCCAATACCTTGAGTATCCAGAGGCCTAGCTGTCTCCACGTAGGAGTCAGAGGTGGCCTGTGGCTCTGAGGTAGCGGGAGTCAGGGGCTGCGAAAGCGCCTCACGGAGCACCGGCGAACTGGCGACTGGCCTGGAAGAGGCTTTGTCGTCGGTTTTGGACCTCGGATGCTTGTCCTTGTCTTTATCCTTGCGTTTTTTATGAACTCCGGTAGTCGGTTGTTCAGACGGCATTATATAGTTAAACCTTCTGCCAAAATAATGAAAAGCAAAATCGTACTGATGCTTAATAGTGCGTTGGTTAAATCTAGCACAAAACCGACAACTAGCAACGTCATGGTCAGGGCCTAGGCAAGGAATACAGTAAGAATGAAAATCCTTATGAGGTATTTGCTTCCCACAAGAAATACAATTGTTAACTTTTTCTGACATCGGTCTGGAGCTAGAAAAAAGTTTCCCCAACGGGGTACTTAGCTTTATTGAAGACTTCGGATCTGAAATTAGATTTCGAAAATCTCAGGAGTCGGCCGGCCAGCACTTGCGAACTGCTTTTGCTTCGGGCACCGCGCGGCAAGAAAAACTGAAGAAAATGGCGTTGGCTGCATCTTTTATACCCCTGGCGCACTGACGCCAGGGAAGAGGCGACAGCAACCGACGCCGGACCAGGACTTTGGAATTCAGGCAGACTGCGGGTAGCCTGCCAGCAGGATAACCCAAGTGTAATGACTGCAACAGTGAAACACGATGAACATCAGGTTGAGAGGTATGATCTATACTGAACTATTAGCAGCACAATGCTAATCTTTGCTGCCGACTGAAGAGCTGAGTTCTTAGTAGATTACAATTAACCCAGAACTTTTCTAATGTGTTTGATTCACATAAATTCTGCATAAGTTTTATTTACAACACCTATACATGCTGTGCATCGTGCCTTTTCTGGATTACATACATGTATTAATAACAGTTACGTTATTAATGTAATGTTCTACTTTCCCCAGAATCTCTTTAAAAATAGGCACACCTCAGCTGGGCCAATCTAGCCAAATAAATAAAATAATTAAAAATACATCCAAGGGGTATACATTTTTGCATGCTGCTGCGATGATACATGTAGCAACTGATCTCCAATCTCACATTTCTGATTTCTGACCTGAGGTGTACCAAAGTGCATTACAGTAGCTGCCTGTGTTTTGTTGCCCAGTCCCTGACAGTGTGTCCTGCAATCTTGCTGGTATCCTCAGATATGGTTAAGAAAAACATGATGAAAAATCATAACAACCCTCTTGAAAATGAAAACAATTATCTCTCAAACACTCTGTGCCCTGCAATTCCTTCTTTGAAGGTACTGCAGTAGTGCGAAAACTAGTAGCTGCACATGATTAGCCGAATTCTCTGCACATTCAATAGCTCCCTTTGCCTTAGGAGCAGTGACTTGATTGGCTCGTATATCACAATGTGTTATATGAGCCAATCAAACATCGCAAAGCGGAGCCAGCACTGTTCAATGCGAAACAGAGGAACAGTCGGCTAAGTCGACGTTAAATGCGGAGAGTTCCACACAATCCGGAGCACTTGGCTGCCCAGAGATACCCCATTCTGTGGAGTAAGAATCTGAGAAATGCAGTGTCTAAGTCTAAACTTTGTCCCTCATACTGGGAACAAGTACCTGAGAAACAGGAAAACATTTTCTCTTTTAAAAGAGGGGAAGACTCAGCATGTAAAGACTTAAAGGCTTTAAAATTACTTGCTACAGTGTTCTTAGTACTTTGCTTTATTTTTGTGTATTCTGCAATAACAGCATCACTGCACTGTGTTTTTTTATTTGGTGGACTTCTTTATTTCTTAGCTGAAACTGTCAAAACAGATCTTCTGTTGAAATTCTAAAAATGTATTTTTTGAAACTATGCCCACTAACATGATGTAATGTTAGTTAAATTTATAAGAGTAGAGCTGGAAATGATGCATGACAGGATTTTTTCAGAGATTAGCTCATTTTTTTCCTGGGCTTCAACTGTGGCAGGATTAAACACTATAAATGCATTCACTTCTAGTTTTGTAATCTAATCAGTACTGTACTGGGTATTTTACCATTTTATATGACACTGCTTTTGAAGAAGTTACAGTTAAACTTGTGCAATTGTGAAAGAGTTTTGTATCTGTGTGTTGTACTGCTGGCAGTCTCATGCTTGTTGCTGTACATTTTTAAAAATGGTATGAACAGTGGGTTTGTTTCTGTGGAAATAGTTACTCAGTTATGTACTGTTTTCTGGCATCTAAGCCATGATACGATGTTAGCTGTGCATTCCTTTCATGTGTCAAGAATACTGTAGAATATGGAAGACTGGGTTTACTCACTCACTCTCACAAACATGGCCACAATCACAAGTGGTTACTTGTGTGTATAAATAAATAAGTGCGACTACAAAAAGAAAGTAATGAAAACTACTCGGGTACCAACTCCTTTTCCCAACGGTTCTTGGAATTCATAAATTCCAATGTCCTGGATCAACTAATCCATTGTCCCACCAGGGGCTCCAATATCCTAAACCTGGTCTTTACCAACATGGGAGATAGATTCTCCACACCACTGGTCACCCCCTCATTGGTCATGTCTGACCATAAGTAAATCACCTTTAACATCCACATCCCACCCCCAACCCCCAGTAAGGAAACCTTCTTAAAAAACTTCTCCAAAGCCAACTTCATGCTACTGAAGTCAGAAGTGACAAACTTCACAACACCCACGCAGGTGGGATCTGGAAGTTCGACTGCAGAATCCTACACTAAGGCACTGTACGAGAACATCAACTCGTGCATGAATCGTGCCATCCCAAAAAGAACCAAGATGCTCTTCTCCAAAAAAGGAAGCCAATCTGGTGGTCCCCTGCTATAAACAAACTATACAACAGAAGGAAGAAACAGTTGCAGAAAAGAGGAAAATCCCAGGATGCAAAAAACTCCCTCACCAGCCTCAGTAAGAAGCTGAGATCCCTCATAAAATCCTCAAAAGCTAGTTACGAAAATAAAATTGCCAAAGATTCCAAAGACAACCACAAGGCATTCTATAGTTATGTCAAGAATCTAAATGGCAATGCTCAGATCTGCTCTGAGCTACAACAGAATGGCATTAAATACACTGATCCCAAGGATATTGCCAATATCCTGGCAGATCAATTTAGTGCCAACTTCACCCCCTAAAGGGCCCATCTCAATACCAAAAGATTGCCAAATTCCGATAATCATGGCCACACAGGTAGAAACCACACTCTCCAAAGCTAATAATACAGCATCCATGGGACCACATGAAATCCCAGGCTGTGTACTACATGAACTACAAAATGAACTGGCACCTCACCTAAGTGTCATGTTTAATCATAGCCTCACCTCAGGCTTCGGGCACACAGCTACAGTTATCCCGCTTCACAAGGGAGGATCTGCCTTGGATCGCGGGAACTACCATTCCATCGGTCTGACAAGCCTAATCTGCAAGGGCATGGAACGCATTATCATGGAACTTATAAACAATGACATTGGCAACCTTCAAACACTGGACCCCACCGAGTTTGGGTTTGTGAAGGGCCGATCTTGTCTCCAGAATCTGACTGACTTCTTCAAATCAGTCTCCAGAGCTGTGGACGAAGGTAAGGTGGTCCACACAGCCTATCTGGATCTCGCCAAGACGTTCAACACCATCCCCCACTCTGGAATCCTAGATAAACTTACTAAGCTGGGCATAAATCCCTACGTCACTCGATGGGTTACCAACTGGCTTACTGACAGAACCCAGACTGCAAAAGTAGCTGACTCAAAATCCCAGCTCCAGACAAGTGGAGTACCTCAGGGTTCAGTCCTGGGACCACTCTTGTTTGGCATCTACTTCTCTGAAGTACAGGCCAACACTAAGAGACTCTGGCTAACAAAGTTCGCAGATGACTGCAAACTGGGAGCCATTACTGTATCCCCAAATGATGTGGATATTCTACAAAAGGGCCTTACAGAAACAGATACCTGGTGCTAGAGCCATGGGCTCAAGCTTAATGCCAAGAAATGTATAGTTATCCCCTTTGGAAAAAAAACATGTACCCATGAATTACCACATAGGTGGCAGGACACTAAACATTGAAAGTGTGATGAGAGTGGTCTCACTTTCGATAACCACATCGCCACAACAGTCAGGAAATCCTTCTATGTGGCACACCTCATCACTAAGGGCTTTTCATCCAGAAAAAAGGAGGTCATTGTCCCACTGTACTCATCCCTCATTAGACCCATTATAGAGTATAATGCCCCATTTGGTATGTACCTCACAAGACATCTGCAACAGCTGGAAAGGCCACAGAAATACCTCACTAAAAGAATCACAGGCCTAAAGCAGATGCCATATGCTGACCGTCTAAAAAAAACTCCAGCTATACTTTGTGGCATATCGCCTACTCAGAGGCGATCTCCGTTTAACATACAAGGCCATGTCAAACCCTGAGCTGTTGGACATGCTACACTTAAAGAAATCCCAATCCTTAAGTGCCACATGCTCCAGGGATCTAAACCTTGTCATCACAGTGAACAAAACATGCTGGAGGGATAAGGTTCCTGACCCAGAGACTCCCCATACTCTGGAACAGACTGCCCATATATGTCAAGCAGAGCGCCTCATTGGCCCTCTTCAAAAGGAACCTTGATGATTGGATGGGAGATAGGAAATTCACCCCGGGGATCATGTCAGTCGCCCTGCTAGACAGGGGTCCAGAGAAGTAAATATTGTGGGAAGAAATTTCCAGGGAATTGTTATGGCTAGGCTTGCATAGGCCCTAGGGCCGATAGCCTAGTACCAACCTATGAACCTATAATTTAGTCACCAGTTTAGAAAATATATATGTGTGTGTGTGTGTCTGTGTGTGTGTCTGTGTGTGTGTGTGTGTGTGTGTGTGTGTGTGTGTGTGTGTATATATATATATATATATATATATATATATATATATATATATATATAGCTTTGAAGAGAGAAAAAAAGTTCTGATGTAAAATTGTTTGGTCAAAAAAAGTAGTCAAGGACACTGGAATAAAAAAAAAAATAAAGAAGTTCTGTACTCACCATAACGTTCCATCTGAGTAGTTATACTTCATTTGTCTTCAACCTGTGGGTCTTCGGATCCATATCGGATCCGACATGGCCGCATTTTCCAGCTATGACTCAGAGTTCCATGCTCCTCCCCTTACCCATAACGCCCCCGTCTCCCTTCTCTCCTCATATCATGTTTGCTGCCTAACAAGTATCAGACAACTGGACCCAATGACACCTTATCACCAGGATAACTAATAGGAAACTCCCATAGCCTGGACAGAACTTGGGATCCCAACAATAACCATCTGATAAGAAAAAAAAATATCATCACCTGAATGATAAGGTTAGGGTGAAGGAGGAGGGGATGGTTGAAGACAAATGAAGTATAACTACTCAGATGGAATGTTATGGTGAGTACATAACTTCTTTATCTGAAGTAGTTTACTTCATTTGATCTTTGATCTCCTATCTGTGGGACAGAGTCCCCAGCTACCAAACTCTTGGGTGGCCCTCATGGAAGGATGTTCTGGAGCACTGCAGAGCCAAAGAATGCTCTACTCTTAGAGACAAAGTCTAACTTATAATGTGAAATAAAGGTATGAGATGAGGCCCATGAGGCAGCCGAACAAATATCATCCAAAGACACCCTGGACCAAAAGGTCGCTGACGTAGTCATAGATCGGGTCAAATGAGCTTTCACTTTCTCTGGAAGAGACAGACTTCTCTCCAAATAGGCTCAGCCACTGCATTGTGAGATCCAGCGAGCAACTGTCACTTTCGACACTGGTTTACTAAAGAAGGGCTTGGCATAAGACACAAAAAGTTGATCAGACTTGTGGAAGGTTTTAGTCACGTGCAGGTAAAATCTCAATTGTCTATGCACATTCAATAAATGTAACCTGCATTCCCCTTTGTTCTGTAGTTAGGCAAAAAGACTGGCAAGTTAATGGCCTAATTAATATTGGCTTCCGAAGCTAGCTTAGGGAGGAAAGATGGGTTGGTGCAAAGCGACACCCTATCTTTATGAAAAATCATGTAGGGCATTTTGATTGAAAGAGCCTGAAGCTCCGACACCCTTCTGGCGGACGTGATGGTGACCAAGAAGGCAGTTTTTCAAGTCAGAAATTGCAAATCCACTGAAGCCGCAGGCTCAAACGGGGGATGAACCAATGCCTGCAACAGTAAGGTAAGGTCCCACGGTGGGATAGGATCCTTTACCGGGGGGGGGGGGGGTCTAAGAAGAAAAGCACCTTTAAGAAAGGTCTTACAAAGTTTAGAGGAAGCCAATGAAGATGTACTTACCCCCACATGAAAATTACAAATGGCTGCCAGTTGTACTTTAACCATATAGGAACTGGCACCCTGTTGAAAAATGCTAGCCAGGAAATCTAAGACTACCGAAAGAGGAGTGGTAAAAGGGTCCTGGGACCGCTGGCAAGCCCATATCGAGAAATGTTTCCATTTACTACGATACACTTTTCTGCTATTAGATGTGTGAGCCGCTACCAGAATAGACTTAACAGGGGATGACAAACCGGGAGTCCTAATAATCATGGGAACCGAAGCAGCCAAGCAGTGAGCTTCAGACTGTCCAGGTCTGGGTGTAGGATCCCCGAGGGATGCGAAACTAGATGAGACCTGAGTAAGGGAAACCAAACCTGTTGAGGCGACAATGGGGCAATGAGGATCACAGTGCTCCACAGCCTTCGGGCTTTCTGCAGAAACTTCGACATCAGGGGAAGAGGAGGATATGCATAAAGAAGATTGGGAGGCCAAGCTTGAATCAGAGCGTCTCTGGGGGTTTCCCCTGGCAGGTGGGGGGGGGGGGGTTCAGAGAAAAAATTCGCTGCATTTCACGTTGGAAGGTGATGCAAAGAGATTGCAGCAAGGACAACCCCACTCTAGAAAGATCTGTTCTGCTACTGAAGGGTTCAAATACCACTCATAAGGCACCAGGACAGATCTGCTGACCCTGTCCACTAGAATGTTGGAATGTCCCGAAATGTGCGTTGCCACCAGAAATTGCCCGGTGGAGTTCGCCCATTTCCACACTCTCATGGCTTCTCGACACAGGGGATAAGATCTGGTTCCCCCTTGTTTGTTGCTATACCAGACCACTGACATATTGCCCATCTGAAATGCAATCGTTTCTAGAGGAAGACGAGCATGAAGGGCCTGCAATGCAAGGAGAACCGCTCTCATCTCTAGATCACTGATGTGCAGAAAGGTCTTGGAAGGGGACCATGTGCCTTGGACTGTCCTTCCTGAGCAATGACTTCCTCCCCTCTAATAGGGAGGCGTCCGTGGTCACCGTGGTCTTGGGAAAGGCATGATGGAATGGATGTCCCTTGAGGGGATCTGGAGACTGAATCCACCACCACAGGGAGTGCCTGCACGCTCACGAGATTCTCACTGGAAAGGACAAGGGGAGATCTAACATTAACCACTGAACTGCAAGCGTCCACTGCAACACTCTCATATGAAGACACGCCATTGAAAGAATACTGACTATGGCCGCCATAGACCCCAATGCTCTTAACATTGCCTCTGTTGTCGGTAAATGGGCCTTAAGAATGTGTAAGACGTGTAACTTCAGATTGTGTATCCTAATGTAAGAAAAACCCTCATTTGTAATGTGCCCAGCCATGCCCCGATGAAACCCAAAACCTGAACCGGGAGTAGAGCAGATTTGTTCATGTGGATCGTGATGCCCAACTTGTTGGCTAGCCAAAGGAAGGAGTCCCTGGCCTGAAAAAACAGATGCACTGAAGGGGCAGTAAAAAAGCCAATCGTCCAGGTACAAAAAGACCTGATTACCCTGAAGCCTCAGGTGAGCCACTACTACCGCCATTACCTTGGTGAACCCCTGGGGGGGCTGTGGTGAGACCAAAGGGAAGGGCTCAAAATTGATGATGATTGGCTCCCAGCCAGAAATGAAGGAACCTCCGTGGGCACCTGAATTGTGACCATCCGAAATTTTGCCTGGTTACAGACAGGTTCAATTTGGGCAGATCCAAGATTGGTCTGAGGTCCCCCGTCTTTTTTGGCACTAAAAAGAACCTGGAATAAACTCCGGACCTGGACTGGCTTAAGGGGACTGGTTGGATGACTCTTTTCCTTAGCAGTAAATCTATCTGTACTGCTGCCTCCTCCCGCTGCACTGGTGGGACGTCCAGGACGGCTTTGTTGGATGGGGGAGGGTCCTGGAATGGAATGGAATATCCTCTGTATATGATGCGCAACACCCATTGATCTGTTGTTATGGACTCCCATGTTAAAGGGTGTAGCGACAAATGACACCCGACTGCCTCCAGAGAAGAGCAGTCGGGCAAGCCCTCAGGGCTACTGCCCGGGTTTATCCGAGAAGGGTTCTCGGGACCCGAAATTCTTAGGACCACCTCTACCTCTAGGGGTGTGTCTGTCAAATATCCCTCTGCCTCTGAGGGAAGGAGAGTCCTGCGGTTCTGGGAAACCGCCTGAGACTTGCGGAACCACATCTTCTTTGGGCCTCGCTGGTTCCTGGAAAAGGACCTTTGAGGCAGAGAGAAGCAGATCCCAACGGCAGACAGTGTCTTCCCATCCTTCTCGCTCTGGACTAAAGTCTCTCTGACAGTCTTTCCGAACAGGGAAGAACAGTCATAAGGGGCGTTGGTAAAAGACACCTTGAAGGGATCCATAAACTGACATAAGCAGAGCCATGCATGACGCCTGATGGCAATGCCTGTCTCTCCCTCTGTGGTGTAGGAGAGCAAACGCATGGACGTGTTATCTACTGCTTTTAGGGTGGCCATTTGTGCATCGAATGTCTTCCTCTCCTCTGTCGACAGGGACCCTGGGGTTGACTCCGTGATTTCCTTAACAAGATCTCTCTGGAGTTAAATAACGTGTGCCATATAGTTCAGCACCCTCACAGAGAAGGTTGTTAAAGCATAAACTCGCTTCCCAAAGCCATCCAATGCTCTTGACTCTCGGTCAGGAGGGTGGACCACAGAGCTCGCAGACAGCGTCTTCCCATCCTTCTCACTCTGGACTAAAGTCTCTCTGACCGTCTTCCTGAACAGGGAAGAGCCATCGTAAGGGGCGTTGGTAAAAGACACCTTGAAGGGCTCCGTAAATTGACATAAGCAGAGCCAGGCATGGTGCCTGATGGCAATTCCTGTCCCCACCGCCCATGCGGATCCCTCTGTGGCATGGAAGAGCAAGTGCATGGACGTGTCAGCAACTGCTTTTAGGGTGGCCATTTGTGCATCGAATGTCTTCCTCTCCTCTGCCGACATGGACCCTGTGGTCGACTCCATGATTTCCTTAACATCTCTCTGGAGTCGAATAACGTGCGCCATATAGTTCAGCGCCCTCACAGAGAAGGTCCCTGAAGCATAAACTCGCTTCTCAAAGTGATCTAATGCTCTTGACTCTCGGACAGGAGGGTGGACCACCTCCTGAGCGAGCTCCTTCTTGGTGGCCGCCGCCACAATCATAGCAGCTACAGGGGACCCCTTGTGCCAATGAAGCTTATCCAAGAGCGGACTCAAAACCTTATCCGGCCACTTAGGGACTGGCTCTATGGTGTCCGGCTCCTTCCAAGCCCAAGATGTTATTAGTTCTACAAGTGGGTCAGCAGGAGGGGACACCCAAGAGGTAGATGGGCCCATGCCAAATGCCTCCAGAAACACGGACTCGTCCGAGGTTGGCTTTGGGGCAGACCACCCCCCTCTGGCAGAGGATCTCCATGATGTCCATAAAGGAGACATCCTTGGGGGTGACCTTGGGGAGCCTTCCCCTTCATCCAAATCTGTGTCCTCTGTGAGGGACTCTGGTGGAGAGTCCAAGTGTCTCCTTTAACATGTATGTTTGTGGGGGGGGGGCCTCTTCAAGGGGACTGTCTGGGGAGGCTTCGCAAACAGGCTGTTCCGAAGGCGGAACTACCTGGGGCATTACGGGCACAGGCTGTCCCTGAAAGGGCAAGACGGCCGGAACCACACTCAGAGCCAGGAGGATCTGGACAGATTCAGAGGACAAGAGAGTCTGAGGTCTCGACCCAGCGAGAGCCCTTTCCACCACATCGAAAGCAGAGGGGGAATGTGCCCCCGGAAGCCGCTCCCCCTTGCCCCGACAGGGGAGTCGGAGCCGAACCTGCTGGAGCTAAGACGCCAAGAGGGATGCTTCTCTCCAACAGGCTCAGAGCAGAAAACACCCCCCTTGGATCCGACCTTGAGACTGCAGCTCCGACAGCTTGGATCTGATCCCGTCGGATCCAACAAACTCAAGGCACTGGCCGGTGTTGAGGTACAGGATACCATCGGCGCCTACCTCTCAACTGTGATCGTCCTCAGATCCAACAATTTTGTAACCACTGGTCAGATCGGAGAAGGAGCAATAGGACGGAACAAGGGTTGGTAGGGACCCGCTCTAGAGGGAGAAGGCCCCAGCAAGACACCCATCTGTATCTGAGTGCAGACAAACCTCCACATCATCTTGTATGTCTCTGCTTCCGAGAGGAGCAGGAGGACACCGCCGAAAACCAGTGGGAGTACCGGTGGGGGGGAGACCTGACCGGAGACCGGCTTTGTTGTTCCTCAAGCTCAGGTGAAAACCTAGGGGACCTGAACCTAGGAGTCACAAGGCCTGGATACAGGCTTCACTTTCAGCAGCGGGCCAGCCTGCGACAAGCAGTTGGGGGATCGCTTGCTAGGCCGGTCTTTCTTGACCTGATCCCCTTCCTGGACCTCTTGGCGGGAGTGTGAATCCCAGAGGCTGAGGAAGAGAAAGACGGAGCAGCAGCCGCTGCTTTCCCTGCAGGGGAAGAGGGGACCACAGTCCCAGAAGAAGAGAGCAACAGGCACTTAAGGATCAATTTATCCCGCCTGTCCTAGGACAGGGGGACTGGAGGAGTTCAGACCACGAACAGAGTGTGGCCATCCACTGGGGAAAGCTTATGGCCACACCCTGTGCACTTTCTGAAACCGGGCTTCGGGCATCTGCCATCCCAGACACACGCTCATGAGAGAAAGAGAAGAAGAACGGAAAAGAAAGCCTACTTTTTTTTTTTTTTTTTTTTTACTCCCTAAACGAAGAACCCCGGGGGAGGTACAGAAAAGTTCAAGAGGAAGGAAAAGTCAGGAGGAAGCTAAAATAGAAAAATATACTCTTACAAACGCTGAAATAACATACTGGAGCTCAGACCACGCTTGTGCACTCGCAGGTGGCAAACGAGATCTGATGGGAGAAGGGAGACAGGGGGCAAGGGAAGGAGCATGGAGCTCAGAGCCATAAAGTACAGTTTTGTACCTACCATAAATGTAGATGTTCGAGTGCTCATACAGCTGCAGTCATAACAGATGGGTTATCCTGACATCAGGCGGGTCCTCGGTCGGCCGAATTCCAAAGTCTAGGTCCGGCGTCGGTTGTCGTCGCTTCTTCCCAGACGTCAGTGCGGCAGGGGTATAAAAGAGGCAGCCGACGCCATTTTCTTCAGTTTTTCTTGCCCCAGATGTCAGGTGCCCCCAGAAGGAAGGCAAACATAATGTTATGCAAAGATGCAATGTTGATAAATCAAAAACAGTAGTTGCAAGCAAATACACCATAAAAGAATACCCCAAAAAGGTTATGTGAAAAGTGTTTGTCATAAGGCCTGTCCTAAGAGGGGTTGGAGGGAGGGAAACCTGGACTGCAGCTGTATGAGCACTCGAACATCTACATTTATGGTAGGTACAAAACTGTACTATGTTCATCGTGCATACAGCTGCAGTCATAACAGATGTGTAGAATCCCAAAGCTAAGTAAGGGTGGTAGGTACTAAGTGGAACTAGGTGGGGCTAGGATGCCCTGCAGGACTGCTGTGGCAAAGCCCGCTCTAGATTTTGAGTATAGTGGGAGGTGATAGTGCTTGGAGAAAGTGTGCACTGAACTCCAGGTGGCTGCTTCCAAAATGTCCTTGGTAGGGACCCCCCTGAGGAAGGCTGCAGAGGTAGCTGTGGCTCTGGTGGAGTGAGATCTGATGCATGCAGGCACAGTTTTTCCATGAAATGAGTAACAAAAGCGTATGCAGTGGGCTATCCATTTTGAAATTGTCTGTTTGGAAATAGCCTTTCCCTGAGCACCTACAGCACAGGACACAAAGAGTTGCTCAGATTTCCTGAATGGCTTTGTTCTGTCCAAGTAGTAACGTAGTTGTCTGTGAATGTCCAAGGAATGTAGTAGCCTTTCCCCTTTGTTTTGTGGATTAGGGTAAAAGGTAGGTAAGTGGATAGTCTGATTCAAAGCTACACTGGATACTACCTTTGGCATAAAGGTAGGATTGGTTCGTAAGGAGACTCTGTCCTGATGGAAAATGATGAATGGTTGCACAGCCATGAGGGCCTGTAGCTCCGAAACCCTGCATGCTGAGGTGATAGCCAGAAGAAAGGCTGTTTTCCATGACAAGTACTGTAACTCTGTTGAAGAAGCTGACTCGAAGGGAGGAAGGGTCAGCTTTTCCAATACGACGTTGAGGTCCCAAGCAGGGACTGGTGGTTTCCTTGGGGGTTTTATATTCTTTGCCCCTCTGAGGAACTGCCTTAAGAGAGGGTGAGAGAATAATGGAGGATCTGTGTTGTATTGTGCAGAGATGGCTGAAGCGTGGATCTTGATGGAGGAGAAGGAAAGTCCATTGTTTAACATCTCAGCTAGGTACTGTAAAATTTGAGGTATATTTATTACCCAAGGATTCTGTCCCTTTTCGAGATTCCAGGCATAAAATCGTTTCCATTTGGCGGAGTAAACCTTTCTAGTGGAAGGTCTTCTGGCCTCCAAGATGACATCCTGCACCTCCTTGGAGAGGAGTAACTGTTGGGCAATCAAGGAATTCTCCATGCAGCTAGATTTAGAGTTTTGAGATGGCTGTGAAGGGTTTTGTAGTTGTGCTGGGACAACAGAAGAGGGACTAGAGGTAGGATCCATGGTGGGGAGTGTGTCAGGCTCCTCAGGAGCGGATACCAATGTTGTCTTGGCCAGTCCGGACCGATGAGAATCATTTTCGGCCTCTCTGCTCTGGCTTTTAATAGAACTTTGGGCAGCAGAGGAAGAGGCGGGAAGGCATAGATTGTCAATGTTGCCCAATTGAAGGAAAGTGCGTCCACTTTCCAGGCCTGTGGATGATAGGTCCTTGAACAAAATTTTTTCAACTGGCAATTTATGTGGGTAGCAAAGAGATCTATGTCTGGCTGTCCCCATGCCCGAGTTACCTTTGTGAAAAGTTGAGGATGCAACTTCCATTCGTGTGGATCTGTCATATTTCTGCTTAGGTTGTCTGTCAGTGTGTTTTCCTACCCTGGCAGGAATTGTGCCGGCAGTTGAATTTGCAATTCCAGTGCTGTGTTCCATAGGGTCATGGCTTGCCTGCACAGGGGGTATGAATGAGTTCCCCCCTGTTTGTTTATGTACCACATCACTGTGGTGTTGTCTGTCCTTATCAATAGCTGGCCTGGATGCAGTAGGTCTTTGAAGGTCATAATAGCCTTTTGCACGGCTAGCATTTCCTTTTGGTTGATGTGGAGGTGCTTCTCTTTTCGGGTCCATTTTCCCTGAATGCACTGATCTGTCATGTGTGCTCCCCAGGCGTAGTCTGATGCGTCTGTTGTGATGATTTGAGTTGCTTGAGGTACACAGAAAGGAAGACCTGTGTTTCTTTGGCAAGCTTGAGTCCACCACAAAAATTCCTTTTGAAGGCATGGAATGAGTGGGATAATTGTTTCCAGGCTGTGGCTGTGTTGAGACCATATGTTTTTCAGGTACCATTGAAGTTTCCTCATATGCAGCTTTGCACATGGGATTAAGTAGGATGCAAGATGCCATGAATCCCAGAGCCTGCAGGATTTTCCTTGCAGTTAGCTTGTTGTAAGTTGCCATTTTTCTGAAGTATTGAGACAGTTGCCCTTGCTTGTCTGGCGTGAGGTAGGCCATCTGGGTGGTTGTATCCAAGCTGGCACCCAGGAAAACTATTTGTTGAGAGGGTATTAGTTTTGATTTCTTTTTGTTGACTGTGTATCCCAGGAAGTTCAACAGTTTTAATGCAAACGCCAGGTGCTGCAGTAGTATGTCCTTGCTGTCCGCTTGGATCAGGCAGTCGTCCAGATATGGGTAGATTTGTATCCCTTGTAGTCTTCAGAAGGCGATTACTGATGCCCCAGGCATTTCGTGAACACTCTGGGCGCAGTAGATAAGCCAAAGGGCAATGCAGAAAATTGGTAATGGGTTGAACCTGCAAGAAATCTGAGGTATCTTCTGCAATCTTGTCTGATAGGGACATGCAGGTAAGCTTCCTTGAGGTCCTGTGTTACCAGCCAAGACTCCTTGCCCAGCATGGGAAGAAGCTGCTGTAATGTGAGCATCTTGAATTTTGGCACCTGTAGATATGTGTTTAGGATGGATATGTCTAAGATAGGTCTCCAATCTTTGTCTTTCCTCGGTACCAGGAATAGTCTGGAATAAAACCCTTGACCTTGTTCTTTTGCAGGTACCTCTTGAATTGCTTTCATGTCTATGAGAGCTGAAACTTGTTTTTGTGCCTCTGCCCTTTGATTTTGTGGCAGGTTTGGCATGCCTCTCATTTTTGGAAGGGTGTGAAAGTGGAACCTGTAGCCTCTGTCTATAATGTCCAGAATCCATTTGTCTTTTGTAACAATATGCCAATTTTTTGAGAATAATGTCAGTTTTCCGCCCAAAGGTGCTGCCATTAAAGCTTTGCTTGGCAGGTGTAGGGGGAAGTCATTGTGTCTGTTTTCTAAAAGGCTGTGATCTATCTTCTCCACCTCTTGGGGTTGGTGTTTGCCACTGTCTGGCTCTGAAGGATCCATGACGTTGCCCTCTGCCCCTTGGGCGCCTGTATCTGCCCCTTTGAGGTCTGTCCGTGGCTGGAAAGGACCAATTTTTTGAAGGCCAGTTTCTGCTGAAACGTGAAGGCTGTACCTGCAGGAAATCTTTCACTGTTTGCATTGATTTCGCTTTTTCATCCATTTACTTTAGCACCTCCTCAGCTTTAACACCAAACAATACATCTTTTTGAAGAGGGGCATCTAATAATTTAGCTTTGACATGATCTGGTAAGGTTTGCTCTTTCAGCCAAGCATGCCTACGTATAACAGATCCCGTAACAGCAGCTCTACATGAGGCCTCTAAAGCATCAAAACCACACTGCAAGGTATGCTTACCCACTTGCTCTGCACCATGCAACAAATCCTGCAACTCTTTTAAATCTGGTTGTTCTGGTTGTGTCATCTTGCTTTTCAGCTGAGATATCAAAAACTGTTGATACTTTAACATATGGAACTGGCAGTTTAATGCCCTCATGGTTAAAGTGGCCAAGTTGTACACCTTTTTCCCCCACCTTTCTAAAGCTCTGAAATCTCTCTCTGAAGGTAATGGATTTTTAGCAGTAGAGGCCTTAATTCCCTTGGGACCCGGTGAAATTGTTTCTGGGTCAGCAGTATGGCTTTTATATAGGAACTGATGAGAATCAGGAACCCGGTAATACCCGTCTGGTTTAACAGGAGCTGGAGGCAAAGAATCAGGATTAAGGCTGGCTTCTGTGTACACATCATCCAATATATCTAAAACAGGAGGGATAGCCAGAGGCCTATGCTGGGGTAGCAGAAGAAATTCCCTGAGCCTTTTCTTGGAATCTGAGTAATCTTGGCCTTCCCAGTGAAAGTGTTCCCTCAATGTATGCAGGGTTTCCCCAAAAGAGAAGTCCTCAGGGGGGGGGAGACCGACGGAATAGACTCCTCTGCATCAGAGTCTTCGAATGGAGAATAGGCATAATCCTGGTCCTCAGATAGTTCTGAGGTAATAGAAGCTTGATCTGAGGAAGGGTAGTCTTCCTCTAATCTGGGCCTTTTGTCAGAGGCGGGATGAGAACCCCTGATAAGAGTAATCAAATCCTCAGCCATTTTAAGCATCTGTTTTTTAGGCATGGTGCCCTGAGAGGGGGTCTGAGGAACCTGTTTTTTGGTTTTCTTGGCTGCTTTAGATTTAGTGAAGGCTTTAATAGAGAAGGAGGAAGGCCTGAAGACCCCTTGAGAAATGGCAGGCCTGTCTAAATTCTGAGTTTCCCCACCAGGAGTGGCGTCGGGATCTGTAGTAGGAATGGGGGCCTAGGAGCCTGCGACCTCGGGTACTGAAGACACTGGTAATGCATTGTCATCGGTACTCAGGGGCTGCGTAGGCACCTCGCTGAGTACTGGAGAACCGGTAGTCGGCCTTAGCGTGGTTTCAGTAGGTGATGCAGACCTCGTATGTCGGTCCTTATCTTTGTGTTTTTTGCTCAAAACTGGAGTCGGAGTATCCGACGACATAATATAATTAAATTTTTTGCCAAAAAAGTGAAGGGCAAACTCCGCCCGACGCTTAATAGTGCGCTTATTGAATCTAGCACAAAAATGGCAGGCCGAGACGTCGTGGTCTGGGCCTAAGCAAGGTATACATAAAGAGTGGAAATACTTATGCGGTATTTGCTTCCCACATGAAATGCAATTATTAACTTTGTCTGACATCAGTCTGAGGCAAGAAAAGTTTCCCCAACGGGGTACTTAGCTTTCAAGAAGACTTCGGCTGAAATACTTTCGTAAATCTCAGGAGCTGGCCGATCGGCACTTGCGAACTGCTTCTGCTTCGGGCACCGCGCGGCAAGAAAGACTGAAGAAAATGGCGTCGGCTGCCTCTTTTATACCACTGACGCACTGACGTCAGGGAAGAAGCGACGACAACCAACGCCGGACCTAGACTTTGGAATTCGGCTGACCGAGGACCCGCCTGACGGCAGGATAACCCATCTGTTATGACTGCAGCTGTATGCACGATGAACATCTGGAAAATGCAGCCATGTCGGATCTGATACGGATCCGAACATCCACAGGTTGAAGATCAAATTAAGTAAACTACTTCAGATGTAATAGTTACAACAGTTAACTGCTTTGTTCTTTTTAACAATGCTAAGAATTTCATCAGAACTGTACACTGACTTCCCAGTTTATAAATAATCACATGATCAAAAGCTACCAATTCTGATTCAATTCAGGGTAAGAGGTTGGCATAACGGTTAAGGTATTTACCTTATAGACACAAGGTGCAGGGTTTGATTCTCACATGGGGTAACTGGCTAGGCTTAAAATGGCCCAGAAGGGCACTTAGCTTAATATTAATCTATGAAAATATTAACCTATGAACTAGAACTAATCAGCCTTATAGTTAAAAACATTATCTATTAATCAGAAACATACACAGAAAAATGTTCATAAGAACAGTAAATCATGTACTAATCACATAAATAACTTAATACATTAAAATTTGATCTGCTCTCAGGTGCAAAATACTATTAATTGATAAATGATCGTTCAAACCTGGCGAGTGGGTGGCTTTGACTAATATCTGCCTATACAGTCCCCTCTGTTCAAGCTTGCCCTCCCAACATCCATGCCTCTCAAGCCTAGGTACCTTCTCCAAAATAAAGAAAATACACTTTTTAAAATTAGTACATTTCTTTAACTGCCTAACGAGCACATTTGTTGCGTCATTCTTCTTAACTGCATATATGTGCTAGTAAATGCTTGCATGAAGTGCCTTTTCTATTTTCTCAACATAAAATAAGGGACAATATGTACAGCAGGCAAGATATATTATTCCACTCATGATGTAATTAAAATTTCCTGTGCAGGCTAACATCTTAGGATAATTTGCCACTGTAGAAATCACTCTATCCAATTTGAGCCTATGTTGCAAACATGCTTCACACTTCTTCACAGCCATATTACAGTACATCTTAGAGCTAACTAATTTGCCCCTGAAAAAGAACAGGTCATTTCCATTTCTAGACACCAAAAGTTATATCACAGCAAATCAATATATTTCTAAAACACATCAAAAAATACAGTGACTTACATATGTGATATCATGATGCAAGAATGAAGAGATCTCTCTCTACATGTTATAAACTGAGCGTGTGTGTGTGTGTGTGTGTGTGTGCTACATATACACACCCACACACATATGTATGTCGACATCTTCCAGGAAATTCAAAAGGCATTTTACTGTAAACAAAGCATAAAACAGTGTAAAATAGAAATGTTCCTTACGTTAAAAGCCCAGTTTCATTGCCCTTTGTTCCAACTGAGCTACTTAAATTAATAACTAAACGCAAAATTTCCTTCCGAAGCAAGACACGACAAGCAGGAGTATCTTCAGAGATAGATTTCCCACCTAAGTAGTATAAGCAAACAGATTATTAATGTATGCCATCCAGGTACCAGCATAATTAGAATAAAATGGATACAACACAGTACAGAGTAGAGGTAAAACAAAGCATTTACCAAGGTGTAGAGTGCTAAAATTAAAGAAATAGTTACCAAAATAACAAAGGAATCTAATGTTTAACAATGACGCAAGTAATACTTTTTGAAAATTTTTGATAAAGTACATTCAGAAAAAGCATAGTTTTATGTACAAATATTTTATACAAATTATGTTAAAGCATATAAATGAAAGAAAACTTTCACCACCTGGGATCATAAAGTGAGGATTAAAACGAGACCTGAAGAATCATACCACTGCTAAAACAATTTTGGATGGTTTAAACCAACTTAGAAAACTCAAATGAAAATTTCAGTTAATAAATATCCACTTAAAAAAATCTGTCTATTTCTTACCCATTCACTGAGTACAGAGAGGGCAGGAATATGACATGATTAGTTATCAGTGTCGCTGACTCAACAGGTAGTACACTGGCCTTTTGTGCTGGAAGATCAGAAGGCCAAAGGCTGTATTCCTATACCAAGTGATTGCATTCATTTTTCCATTACTGACACTGCAGTGAGTATTAGTGGTATTAGTATTAGGGGTGCTTCACTCCTGAGTGCGTCATCCTTTGGATAAGACTTAAACCAAGGCACCATCGATCTGAGTCTGTGAGGGCTCAATTGGAAATAAGATCCCATGGCAGTTACCAAAGCGTATAGCAAGTTTCCCAGTATCCTGTCAAACTTCCTCTAGTCAGTATCACTCCCCCTTAAATGAAGCCAATGGCCTATTGGGACTAAAACGGCCAACAATGGTAAACAGAAAATAAAATAAAATGATTAAAGTTAAGTATTTCACCAAGTGATCCAGTCAGGTATACCTAATGCACAGAAATCTTACGTTTACTACATGTCCCCACAGAAGCATGAGGAATTCACTAATGGCTCTGTTATGTTTGCACAGTGAATCAGTAAACATTGGTTTGGTTTTCTACTAACAAAATAGGGGACAGAAACTATTTTTTGTAGGCAAGCCCCAACATGTCAGACCCAAGGCAATGTGCCAGAACATGGCACAAGTAATATATGGACACCAACAAAACAATAGCAAATCAACTACTGCCTCAAATATAGGAGTGAAATTACATGCACAGTCAACTGCGTCTTTCAGGAGCTTGTACAACATACTATTTTGTCAGTATTTACTGTTAATTTGCACTTTATGCATGAACCTACTAGGTGCAGCTTAAAGTGTTTAGTAAGCTAAGCATGTGAAAGCTAGGCAATTCATCCACTATTATAAATGTGACAGCCACTGCAGTAAAATCTTCCAGTACCATGGAAATATAGTCCACTTTTAAATGCTTGGTGAAGGTGCACTTCAGGACCGAGTACTAGAATCACTCTCACCTTAAACTCTTTAAAAAGGCTGCAGAGGTAGCTGCTCCCATGTTGCCTATAAATAATCTTGCAAGATGAGTTGTAGCAATATTTGACATAGGTAGCTATCCAGTTAGTGATTTCATTCTGGAAGTCCTAACTGGACAGGATGAAAGAAAGATACCTTTGATTTCTAAATGCTATAATTCCAATAATACAAGACCAAAAACTATCTCCTACTATCCAGAAAATGCAAAAAACTGCTCAAAACTCATAAGAGTGGGAAAAAGAGGAGAAAATGAATCTTCTCATTCAGAGCAATATCGGACACAATATTAGACAAGAAGGAAAGATTTGCAGACACAGCCACTCTGATGTAAACTGACAGTGCAAGGAACACATCAAGGCCTGCAACTCAGGAACCCAATAAAATGCCTAATAAAACTAATATTTATCATGTCAGATATTTTAACAGAACTACAATCTTCTGGTTCAAAAGGAAGTTGTGACATTGCTTTCACAATTAAATTCAAAAGCCATGGGGCAGAAGAAAGAACAGTTGTGTAAAATCTTACCATAACAGCAGATGTCCTTCTCTTCATCGTTGCAGTATTCTTCACTGTAGGGATCTCCTGCCAAGGATAGCCCAATGTCTGGCCAGTGCACCAAAGCTTTTAGATCCTGTATGCATCATACGTCACACATGTTCCCCCGTTCAGGACGTACGGCATAAAGGTGATGTACTGATGCAGTAACCAAAATTTTACTGCTCCAGTAGAGAGCAGTCTCCACAGGACAAAGGAGGCTATGCACATCCAGAAGGAGAAACTGCAGAAGGAAAAGGAGGACCCTTGACCAGGAGGGGTAACTAAAGCAAAACCCAAAAGAAAAAAGGGGGATGGAGGGAGGGAGGGAGCAAATACCTAATCGGTGAAGAGAAAAACATTTACTGTTATGGCAAGATTTTATATAACTGAACTATGTCCTTCGCTATAACTGTTGAAGTATTCTTCATAGTAGAGAGAGTACAAAAGCTCAGTAAACGGCTTGGGAGGTGGAAGGTTGGAAGGAGTCCTCAACAAACCGATGCAGAATGGCTCTAGCTGCTCTGGCCCTAGAAACTATATCCAGTTTATGATTATTAGTAAAGGTATGCACTGAAGACGTAGCAGCTTCAAAGATAGAACTGGTGTCCAGCATCTTGAAGAAAGCACCAGAAAAGGCAACAACCCAAATGGAGTGAGCCCTGATGGAAGTACACAGACATTTTACTATGAAAAGAATAGCAAAAGGAAATGGTCTTAGATATCCAGGAGGAGATGGTTTGCTTAGAAACAGCCAAACCCAATGTCCTGGGATGAAAAGAAACAAAAAGCTGGTCAGACGTATGAATGGCCATAGTTTTATCCAAATAATACTTGAGCTCGCTGTGCAGATCCGGTATGAAGAACCCTCTCACTAGCAGACTGAAGAGGGGAAAAAAAGAAAGGGAGTTGTACTGCCCGATTCAAAGACAACTCATTAACCAACTTGGGCATAAAAAAAGAATTATTACAAAGGGATACAATGTCCTTATGGAAAACCAAAAAAAGAGGGATGGCCATAAGGGCCTGAAGTTCAGAAATCTTCCAAGCAGAAGTAAGAGCAAGCAATAAGACAGTCTCCAGGTACAATGTTGCAGAGAAGCTGAAGCTGCAGGCTCAAAAGGAGCCTAGGAAATTTTTTCTAAAACAAAATAAATTAAGGTCCCAATGGGGAAGAATGGGCTTCCTTGGGGACTTAAGATGCAGGACACTTTTAAGAAACTGTTTGACCTCAAAACAAGAAGCTGAAGAAGGATTCAAGGACAGAAAAACAGAAATAGCTGACAAATGGGCCTTTAAAGAAGAACAGGCCAAGCCTGACTGGAACAACTCACATAAATAAGAGAGAACCAAAAGGGCCCCGGTTATGAGCATGACACCAGATAGAAAATCTAAGACTTTCTGGTTGCTGTTTTTTTTTTGTCTCCTGTAAAATCCTGAGCATTTCCTCAGAAGAGAGGTGCCTAAAGAGGGATCAAAACTCTATCACTTACAGTGTCAGTTGAACAGTGGACAAGTGAGGACCCCTTGTCTTGTGCAAAGAAGTCCAACTGCTGCATTAAGAGGTGAAACCAGTGCTATCTTGGCCAAAAGGAAGTCACTAAAACTTTTGAGGTGTCCATCTGAAACTTCTGCAGGACCCCTGGAAGTAGGGAAAGGAAAGGGAAGGCATACAGAAACATCCCCTTCCAAGCAAAAAGAAGGGCATCTATCTTCTATGCCAAATACACCCCAATGGACTATGCCCAGAAACACGTGATTTATTCGTAAGCCAGTGTTTTGGATTTGCTCAAACTGTCTGCCACTCGATTGTGCTCTGAAGGAATATACACTGCCTGAAGAGTTAATTGATAAGTGCGAGCCAGATCCCAATTCTGAAGAGCCAGCCTGCAAAGAAGGTAAGACTTTGCACCCCCCTGCTTTCTGACACACCACATCACTGTAGTGTTGTCTGTGTACACCTTCAGAGGGTCTGGCGATTGCATGATGTGAAAAGCTTGAAAGGCCAGAATCAGGGCTCTCAGCTCTTTGATGTTGATATGATCTGACTTCTGAAGGGGAGGCCAAAGATCTTGAACTTTCAGGTGACCACAGGAAGCCCCCAACCCCCATGTCTGAAGCATCAGTGAACAGTTCTTGAGAGGCAACTGAGGCTGAAAAGGCAGGCTGGAGTTGAGGGAAAGTTGCCGAATCCACCACCCAAATTCCTACTTCAGACAAGGAAGGAGAGGCAATATGAAATCTGGAGGATGGCAATGCTGAAGCTAAACTGACTTGAGGTACCACTGAAGCTTCTTCATGTGCAGTCTGGTAAGAGGGAGCACTACAATAGAAGAAATCATGAATCCCAGGGCTTGAAGAAACTCTCTGCCTAGAATAGCAGGCAAAGGAAGAAGAGACTGAAAGAACGCTGTCAAGGACTGAACTTTTGGAGGTGGAACAGAGGCCAACATTAGCACTGTCTGAATCCTGCAACCCAGCTACAGATGATCTTGAGACAGAGTCAGGATCGACTTTGGAAGTTGATAGTGAACCCCAGACTTTGAAGGACAGACATGGTGAAATCCAGACGCTGTAACTGGCAACTGATAGAATAGAAGGTGCTAGGCAATCACAGGAGTTAGGCATTTGGTGAATACCCTTGGAGCATTAGAGAAGCCAAAGGGCAAAGCAGATAACTGAAAATGAGAGGAAGAAACAGAAACGTAAAAAATTCCTGAAAAAAGAGTGAATAATTTAAAACATACACAGTTCAGCCCTTGGGCCTGCCGTATCCACAGTCTTGTGGTACAGGACCACGACAAAACAGAGACAATTTTTAAAAATACTGAAAGCAGCGGGTACTGATTAGACCTTTTGAAAGACAGATTGTAGTGCCTGTATTACAGTAGTGAATAACGAACCACTTAAATGAATATATTGTTGTCCACCGGATCTACTTGGTGATGAAAAATGTAAATGAGTTGCAAAACACTATCAACTTGTGCACAAAACGGACACTGAAAAAAGTAAACAGAGTGAATAGGAATATGAAGGTAAGAATCCTTCACATCCAAGGACACCTGAAAAGCCTGGGGCATTAAAAGAGGAAACAATGTTTGAAAAGTAAGCATCCAAAAAGAAGGAATCTTGAGAAAGCAGTTGAGCAAGGAGAGATCCAGAATAGGTCTCCAAGTGCCCTCCTTTCGAGGAACCAGGAACATCCTATATGGGAAGGAGGAATAGGTTGAATAGTTCCCTGGTTCACCAGTGACGCAAGCACCTCTAAAAATGAGGAAGTTGATCCAGAGGATGTTGGGGAATCCCTGAAAAAGGAGGGAGATGTAACCCTGATGTAGAATAGACAGAACCCAAGAATCTGAAGTGATGGGATGCCAATTTGGAAGACAAAGGGAAAGCCGAAGAGACAAGGGAACCTGGCTGAGCGGTGATGGTGGTAGTGGGGTGGACAAGTCAAAGAGAAGCAAGCCTGTCAGATAAAGGAGGCTTCTGAGCCACAGAAGCCTGAGAAGACTTGGAAGGAGGGGCTCACCTACCATTCTTTCTGCCTTTAGTGGCCTGACGAGGTTGCCTGTGAACAAAAGGAGGCATAGTAGGATAATTCCTCTGTACCTTAGGGGATAGCAGAGACAGAAATATGTTTATGGCCCTGCAAAGCCCAACATTTTTCTTGAAAAGACTTAAACATAGCAGCATCAATCCGAAAGACATTTTTACTATCCAAAGGATCATCCTGCAACTTGACCTTAATGTCTTCAGGTAATGACTGTAGATGAAGCCAAGAATAATTGTTAAACTGAATTAACAGCAGGTTACACAGACACTGTCAAGTGTATATTTGTATACTGAAAGGTTTATTGATAAAAGTCAACCCAGCACTACAGTCAAGATTATAACATTTTCTTTATAACACAGATCATTGTCAGCTACACTGCACTTCCTCAGCTGACTCAAATTACAAAATGTCCACCAGATAGTCTTTTACAGCCACTTTTATCTAGTTTCAAAACTTTGCCCTTGATGAAACATTATTTTCTTGTATTGAAGCATTCTTTGTCTGCATCCTTATCTCATCCAGAGAAAACCAGTTCTCAACAGGTCAAAATATTCTTTCACTGATAGGATAGTCTAACTTTTTCTGCTGTGTTAGCCATTTCCCTTTAACAGGTTTATTCACCTGAATATCTGTACACATTCATTCACCTGAATATCTGTACACATTCAACTGTTTATGATATTTCAACAAGCCTCCATTGTTAATGCCATTTGTTACAAAAAGATTCAGAAATATAATAATTTTTTTTCACACAAGACAAGCACATTCTGTTAAGCTAATCATATTTGTTTACTGCATATTTCTTTTCTGTACTTGCAGATGCTTGTGTTCTAAAAATATCACACCATTACTAGAACAGAAAGCAGTTTTACCAAACCTCTGTTACTGTGAAGAAAAACAGCTCTACCAAATTATACATATTTTTTCTGTCAAATACATGTTATTGCTATGAGGGAAACCAGTTTTACTTTATACAATCCTATCAATTCCCCCTTTTTATTTTGAAAACCAAAAAATTTCAATCAAAATTTAAATCAAATTTTGAATTTTACAGAAAAATCAGGTCTCCATTTGTTATATTACTTTATTTACCATCTACATTAGTTACAACAGATACCTGACTGACAGTCTTTTAATACAAAGTTTCACACACATGCACGTTATTATGATCAACACAATAATGGCTACTATAGCAATTAAAACTGCGGTAGTGGTTTTCCACCATTCTGAAAATAACCCACTTAACCAATCACTCCAGTCACTGCTGCATGTCTTTCTAGCCTTTTCAGATACTAGTTATATTCTACTTAAATGTTGATTTACGGAGTCTGTCTTACCTGGAATATAAGTACAGCACTCTTCACTGATCAGAGCACAAAGACCCCCCCCCCCTCCCCCGGGAAGCAAGTAATCAAGTGTCATCCTGTTCTGTAGTACCACTGTCCTAATGGCTGTCATTTCCACTATGTCTGTAATTGCCCCAAGTGTGGCATTAGCCAGTACTTCTAATAATTTACTCAGCGTTCTCAATTCCCCTATATTCTTTACACCTCCGTATGCTGGAAGAATTCCTGCTCCAGCAATTACACCATCTCCTAAATCCATACCCTTTAAACCTTTTGCTATGTCACGACTGTAGACTCATGAGTGATCTAATGTACCAATACTGTTTTCTAATTATCTCTTTGTCTTGACATTCCTTATGTTAACTTCAAGTAATTCTTTAGTTAATCTCACTGATATTACATACTCTATATAACAGGTTCCTTCCCATTCCACAGGAAGTCATTTACATGCTTTTGTACTGCAAATGTAGCATTCTTCCTCATATAACGTACCTACTGGGCCCTCCTGTAGTCTTGGATTAAGACTAGTCATAAACTTGTGTATGTTCTTATCATTTGTATCCTCAAAAATACTGTAACGTACAAATTATACTACATCTTTCCTGACATTTTCTGAGGGACATTCCCTCCAATCTGTCCAACTGAATATTGCATTATTATTATTTTGATTGCTTTTCCCAATTTTTATTGATCTAAAAACTTTTTCACTTCTGCCCTGACTTCTAAATTCCTTTTCCAGGTATTTATTTAAACATTTCTTAGCTACTGTGATACTGCATTCACTGACCCCTACTGGTTTTGATCCTGTTCACTATATACAAAAAACACTTCCTTCTGGAAATGTCCTTACTTTTAAGGTTGGAACATCTACCTTGTTTGCTTTGCCACAAACTCTATTCCTGTTACTAATTTTTAGCGCATCTTTTTGTTCCATGGGTACTGCTGAAAAATATACTCTGTCCTTTTCCGTAGGTATTGGTGCACATGCCCAGCATTCAGTTGCATTATTTATCTCTGCATATGCCATTTGGATTACTGTAAATGTATTAAAATCAAGTATCGATCCCTTCTTGTCTTTTGATATTGATTGGCCTTTCAGGCTATATGTAACATCCACTGCATACATTATAACAACTAACTATATCAATTTCTGTTTCCAAGTCTGTTTTCTGGGAAATTTTACCAATATTTTTTTTTCTTCCTGTTCTCTCAATTTTGGTCTCCCAAGCAAGTAAATGGGCATCTGAAAAAAAGAGAAATAAAATAATATTTACCTACCCTTTGTTTGCTCAGCCTCTCCCTGTTCGATTACTTTACGCTGATCTCTATGTACCAACATGTTTTTTTTTTTTTTAGACGGTTTCACATTCTGTACTCTCAGGACCAATGGTCTAATCAATTCCTTTATTTCAAAAGGTCCTTGCCAATTACTGCCCCATGGACCAGCTTTACTGGAATTTTTTTTACCATGACTTTACTTCCCAACTGAATATCCCATTCCTCTGGCAATGTTGGAACTTTTTTCCACAAATGGAATGCTTTCTCTTTGGCTATCTCTTGGCATACTTCCTGCACGTCTTTCATCCACTGTTGATGCTTTGCTGCTTCTAGAAATGGTCTTTCACTCTCTACTTCCGGCTCAAAAGGAAACTGTAAGGGCATCTGTCTGCCTGTCATCACTTCAAAAGAAGATATTTCTGTCTTGCTATCTGGTGTTGCCCTGACTCCCATTAAAATGCTAGGTAAGTGATTCACCCGATTATTTCCTTTCTCAAGGCACATTTTTTTCAAACTGTCCTTTAGGGTTCTATTTAGTTCTTTCTACCATCCCACTTGATTGTGGATGATACAGAACATGAAATCTTTGCTGAATTCCCAGCATATCACAAAGCACTTTCAGCATTTTACTGACAAATTCTGGTCCACTGTCTGATTCTATAACCCTGGGCCATCCTCAATGGCAAAAAATGTTTTTCCAAAGTGTTTCTGCTGTCACTTTAGCTGTCATTCCCTTGGCTGGAATTGCTTCTACCCATTTTGAAAAAACATCAAATACTACCAGCAAGTAGTGAAACCCACCCTTTGCAGGAGGCAATGGTACTGCATAGTCAGTTTATATAGAGTACCATGGTCCATCTGCCATGGGTACCCTATGCAACTGTGGTTTCTTGCGCTTTGCATTTGTCTGCAGGTATATCAAATATTCATCCTGCACTACATGACAAAGTTTTTTTCAAATGTGGAATCCAATACTTTTCTTTCACTACTGGCCATAACTTTTCTGTTCCTTCATGTCCCAAAATTTGGTGACTAAACTTAACCAGTTATTTTGCCAACTAATAAAAAATGTATGATTATAGCCCTTTCTCTGTCTTAAAAAACATAGAAGTACCCACCTACTCCATTATTTTGTAACACATTTTTTCAGTTCCTCTGGCTCTCCCTTTTCCTTTTGAATCTTTTTCATATCCTCAGCTACTTGTTTTCCTTCCTACAATAATCGTACTTCAGAAACTTGAGGTTCACAAACTTTCCCGTCAGTCTCTTCAGGATATAAAGGCTTACCCTTCGCAACTGTGTCCTTTGCTTTAGCATCCGCCAAAGCATTTCCATTTGCAATTTCATAAAATACTGAATTGTCCCTGCAGCTAGCACTTTTGAATCAGTTTCCACATATCCTGTAAAACAGAAGCATGCTTCAAAGGTTTTCCCTGCACTATAAGTGAACCTTCTTCTAGCCCACATTTGTCATATGCAGTCTCAGATAATTTGCTACATAAGCACTGTCACCACAAATATTTACTGGATGCAAATGCTGCAAAACATATTTTACAGCCTCAGACTCAGCCTTTTGTGCTGACATGTATCCTGGTAACTTAACCATAATTGGTTTCTCTCTCTTTTCCAATCTCACTATTGCAAACCCAGTGTAGTACTTCCCATCCTTCCAAAAATGTGCACTATCTACATACACTGTACGAATGTGGCAGTCATAATCTTCCTTTAATTGTGACTTATCCGGTTTCTACAATTCTGCCATGCAGTCATGCACCTTCCCTTCATATCCAATAAAAGTGGATAAGTAGTACTTGTCTCCTATCTGTATTTGTACATTCTTCGTACTGAAAGTAGTTATCCATTTTGAAAAAAAACAAACAAAAAAAAAAAAGTCTGACTTACCCCTTTAGTGATTTTGTTTATCTCACTTTTATTTAGCAAAGTCTTGATTGTCAAATGTGGAGTTTGAACTATAACCCCCAAGAACACTGTCAAATATTCTGTCTTACTCCTCAGTAAATGTCCAAAAGCTGTTTAATGGAAGGATGATTTCCTTTTTCTACAGGAGTCGTTCTCATGCTACAAAAAGTAACCAGCAGTCTTAACTTGTGTCCATTCCCTGAGATGCCTCTTGTGGCCAAGACTGCATTAACACCACTAAGGGTGTATCCTTCACTGCTGCTGCTTGCAAAACAAAAGGTAAATTACGGGTGGCTGCTTTAACATTTTAAATGTCTCTTCCTCAATGGGACTCCACTGTAGAGTCAACTCTTCTTTTTGATCTCCCAACATTTTACAGAGAAGAGCTTCAGCTTCTGCATAATCCTCTATAAATTCCCTGTTGTAGTTCATGATTCCCATGAATTTCTGCAAACCCAAAAGGCTATGGCAATTTCAGAAAGCTCTTCACCCTTTCCTGACAAGGAGTCCTCTCTTTTGGTCTGATAATGGTTCCTAGAAATTTTACTTCTTGTGACAAAAACGTATTTTGTCTTTGTTTACTTTGAACCCTGCCACTTACAACTGCCTCAGAACTTTTCCCAGCTGTGATACGTGTTCTTCCACAGTCTCTGACTGTATCAGAATGTAATCAGTATAATGAATAACCTTGTCATCTTCACTCACATCCTCTAAGAATGTCCCTACTATTTGATAAAAAATGACAGGACTGTTCTGAAAACCTTGAGGTAATCTAGTCATGGCATACTGTTGATTTTCAAAGGTAAAAACAAAACTATGCCATTCCCTTTTCTGAAGTGGCAATGCAAAAATCTCTATTTGCTAAATTATTAATGTAATGTAATCCCTTGCACATCCCACTGTAATCAGAAAGTACAGTTGTGTACCTACCATAAATGTAGATGTTCGAGTGTATTCACTGTTGCAGTCATTACACTTGGGTTATCCTGCTGGCAGGCTACCCGCAGTCGGCCTGAATTCCAAAGTCCTGGTCTGGTGTCGGTTACTGTCGCCTCTTCCCTGACATCAATGCACCAGGGGTATAAAAGATGCAGCAGACGCCATTTTCTTCAGTTTTTCTTGCCCCAGATGTCAGGTGCCCCCAAAAGGGTAGGCTAAAAAACATTGCTTATAAAAGCATGCACTAAAATAAACAATACCTTCATCTACAAGCAAATACACCACATAGGTTGTATAGGATAGAGAAGTACAGATAAGTCCCAGCAAAGAAATGGGGGATGGTGGGTAGGTAACCTGGACTGCAACACTGAATACACTTGAACATCTACATTTATGGTAGGTACACAACTGTACTATGTTCATCGTGTTTCCCTGTTGCAGTCAATTACACTTGGATTGAATCCCAAAGCTGAGGTTGGGTGGCTGGGTCTAAATAGAATTAGGAGTGACTATAAGGCCCTGCAGAACTGCAGTGGCAAAGCCTGCTCTGGTTTTAGAGTAAAGAGGTAAGTGGTAGTGCTTAGTGAAAGTGTGCACTGAAGTCCTAGTTGCAGCCTCCAAAATATCCTTGGTTGGTACTCCTCTGAGCAAGGCTGCTGAGTTGGCTGCTGCCCTGGTAGAATGTGGTCTAATGCCCTTAGGCACTGATTTGCCATGTTGTAAGTAGCAGAAACGAATGCAGTGTCCTATCCATTTTGAAATAGTCGGCTTTGAAATAGCCTTTCCTTGTGATCTTGCAGCATATGCCACTAAAAGTTGCTCAGTTTTTCTGAAAGCTTTAGTTTTGTCCAAGTAGAAGCGTAGCTGTCTGTGTATGTCCAAAGAATGCAGAAGTCTCTCCCCTTTATTCTGTGGGTTTGGGTAAAAGGTAGGCAAATGAATGGTTTGGTTAAGAGCCACACTGGACACTACCTTAGGCATAAAAGTTGGGTTTGTCCTTAGAGAAACCCTGTCCGGATGGAAGATAATAAAAGGTTCCACAGCCATTAATGCCTGTAACTCTGAGACTCTTCTTGCTGAAGTTATTGCTAGGAGCAGAGCTGATTTCCATGATAAGAATTTTATCTCAGCTGTATTGGCTGTCTCAAAAGGAGGCAGTGTGAGTTTTTCCAAGACAAAATTGAGGTCCCATGCAGGTAATGGTGCTCTCCTTGGAGGTCTTATGTTTTTGGCCCCCCAGAGGAACTGCCTAAACAATGGATGTGAAAAAATAGGTGGGTCTGTATTGTAATGAGCTGAAATGGCAGAGGCATGGATCTTAATTGATGAGAAGGATAGGCCTTTGTCCAGCATCTCAGTTAGATATTGTAAAATCTGAGGAATATTTGGAACAAGCGTGTCGATTCCTTGTGCCTGGTTCCTAGCACAGAATCTCTTCCATTTTTCT
Source organism: Protopterus annectens (assembly GCF_019279795.1). Classification (NCBI taxonomy): domain Eukaryota; kingdom Metazoa; phylum Chordata; order Ceratodontiformes; family Protopteridae; genus Protopterus; species Protopterus annectens. The sequence goes on along the minus strand of NC_056725.1, from coordinate 1,854,575,859 downwards.
GCATAAGATTTTCTGGTGCTGGGCCTCCTGGCCTCCAAAATAACATCCATAACCGCTTTAGAGAGAGGTGTATTCTGATTGGTTACACTATCCGCCATGCAGCTAGATTTAGGGTTCTGAGTTGGCTGTGCAGGATCAGATTATTTTGCTGGGTCAGTAAATGAGGAATTTGAGGCACTGTCCAGGCTGGACCTTGAGAAAAGCTCCTTAGGATTGGGTACCAGTGTTGGCGTGGCCAATCACTATCATTTGTGGCTTCTCTTAAGCACCTTGGGGAGGAGTGCCAGTGGAGGAAAGGCATATACTGTAAGGTTGTTCCAGCTGAATGACAAAGCATCCACTTTCCATGCTTGTTTGTGATAAGTCCTTGTGCAGAATCTCTGAGGTTGGCAGTTGTGAAGGGAGGCAAAAAGATCTATGTCTGGGCATCCCCATTTCCTTGTTATCATGCTGAAGATTTGTGGATCTAGTTTCCACTCATGAGGATCCATGAGGTTTCTGCTTAGTTCGTCTGCCAGAGCATTTGTTTTTCCTGGCAGGAATTGTGCTTGCAGGTGTACTTGGTAAGTCAATGCTGTGTTCCATAAAATCATGGCTTGTCTGCAGAGGGGGTAGGAATGTGTGCCCCCCTTGCTTGTTTATGTACCACATAACTGTGGTGTTGTCCGTCTTTATCAGCAGCTGTCCTGGAAGAAGTAGGTCCTTGAAGGCTGTCAGGGCATTTTGTACAGCTAGCATCTCTTTTTGATTGATGTGAAGATGCCTTTGGCTTGGGGGCCATGTGCCCTGAATACATTTTCCTGCCATGTGGGCCCCCCAGGCATAATCTGATGCATCTGTTGTTAGTGTTTGCCTGGCTGTGGGTAAAGTGAATGGCCCTTGTTGTGGTGACAGGCATGTGCCTACCATCGAAACTCCTGTTGCAGGCAGGGAATGAGTGAAATTAATGATTCCAGGCTGTGGCAATGTGGAGTCCAAACACTTTTTAGCTATCATTGTAATTTCCTCATATGCAGTCTTGCATATGGAATTATCAGAATGCAGGAGGCCATGTAGCCCAGAGCCTGCAGAATTTTTCTTGCAGATAACTGGGTCTTTATTGCCATGCTTTTGAAGTAAGAAGTCAGTTGCCTTTGTTTGTCTGGCGTGAGATAAGCCATCTGGGCAGTTGTATTTAAGCTTGCACCCAGGAATATTATATCTTGAGAGGGTACTAGTTTTGATTTATTTTCGTTTACTGTGTACCCTAGGCAAATTAGTAATCTTTTTACAAACGCCAGATGCTTTAGTAGAATGTCTTTGGTCTCTGCTTGAATAAGGCAGTTGTCCAAGTAGGGATATATTTGAATTCCTCTTTGTCTGCAAAATGTAATTACTGGTGCCAGGCATTTTGTGAAGACCCTGGGCGAAGTAGATAAGCCAAAGGGCAGTGCAGAGAATTGGTAGTGCATTGAGCCAGCTATGAATCTGAGGTATCTTCTGCAAGATTGTCTGATTGGGACATGCAGGTATGCCTCTTTGAGGTCCAAAGTTACAAGCCAAGCCTTCTTGCCCAGCATGGGCAGAAGTGTTGCAGAGTCAACATTCTGAATTTCGGAACATCCAGAAAAGTATTTAGAATAGACAGGTCCAGAATTGGTCTCCCTACTTTGTCCTTTCTTGGTACTAAGAAAAGTCTTGAGTAAAATCCTTGTCCCTGCTCTTGTTGTGGCACTGGCTGAATAGCCCTCATGTCCATGAGAGATGAAACTTGTTTTTGTGTCTCTGCCCATTGATTGTGTGGCAGGTCTGGCATACCTTTTGCCTTTGGAAGGGTGTGAAAGTGGAACCTGCATCCCTGAGAGACTATATTTAAGACCCATTTGTCCTGGGTGATCATGTGCCTATTTTGTGAAAAAAATTCTAGCTTTCCCCCTAAGGGTGCTACCAAAAGATAAATGCTTGGCATTGGCAGAGGGAAGTCATTGGGATTGTTTCCTATATGGCTGTGATTTGTCTTCTCCGCTTTTGGAGGTAGAAGCACCCCATTGTTTGGGCCTGTATGAGCCCTGGGGCTGTTGTCTGCCTCTAGGGCGTCTATATCTGCCTCTTTGTGGCCTGTCTGACACGGGAAAGGACCAGTTCTTAGAAGGCCAGTTCCTGCTAAATCTGGGTGGCTGTACCTGTAAGAAATCCTTTACTGTCTGCATAGATTTAGCTTTATCCCCCATTTTCTTCAACACCTCTTCTGCCTTAACACTAAACAAAGTATCATGCTGTAATGCAGCATCCAATACTTTTGCTTTAACATGATCAGGCAGAGTCTCTGTTCCTTTAACCAAGCATGCCTTCTAATGAAAGAACCTGTTACAGCGGCCCTGCAAGAGGCCTCCAATGAATCATAACCGCAAAGTATGTTTTCCCACTTGTTCAGCTGCATGCAATAAATCTTGCATTTCCTTGTTCTCAGAACAATCAGAATTTGTCAACATTTTCTGTTTTAGCAGAGACATTAAGTATTGCTGATATTAAAGCATATGAAACTGACAATTTAAAGCCCTTACAGCCAAGGTAGCAGAAGTGTAAACTTTTTTTCCCCATCTGTCCAGTGCCCTAGAATCTCTATCTGAGGGGACAGGGTTTTTTGCAGTAGCAGCCTTGACCCCTTTGTGACCCTGAGAAATAGTTTCTGGGTCAGCAGCAGGGTTTTTATATAGAAATTTATGAGAATCTGGAACCCTGTAGTACCTGTCTGGCTTAATGAGTGCAGGAGGTACAGAGTCGGGAGACAGGCAGGACTCTGAAAATACATCATCTACAATGTCTAGAACAGGTGGAATAGCAAGAGGTCTGTGCTGAGGTAGTAAAAGAAAGTCTCTGAGCCTTTTCTTAGAATCTGAGTAATCTTGGCTCTCCCAGTGGAAATGCTCCCTCATGGTATGCAGGGTTTCCCCAAATGAGTAATCCTCAGGAGGAGAAGCTGAAGGGATAGATTCTTCAGCATCAGAATTATCATAGGGAGGAATAGAGTATCCCTGTTCTGAAGAGGTGTCAGAGGAAATGGAAACCTGATCAGAGGAATCATATTCAGCTTCCTGCTTAGGCCTCTTATCAGGAGGGGGATGGGAACCCCTGATGAAAGTAATTAGGTCTTCGGCCATTTTGAGCATCTGTTCTTAGGCATGGAAGTCTGTCCTGAAGAAGGCTGCACTTGTTTCCTTGTCTTTAAAACGGTCTTAGTCTTTGTCTTGGATGCTGAAGTTGGCTTGATATAAAGCTGTGTAGGTCTAAAAACACCCTCAGAAGCCGATGCCTGCTCAGCGGCTCTGGACCCATCTGAGGGATTAGTTTCTGAAGGCCCAATACCTTGAGTATCCAGAGGCCTAGTTGTCTCCACGTTGGAGTCGGAGGCGGCCTGTGGCTCTGAGGTAGCGGGTGTCAGGGGCTGCGAAAGCGCCTCACTGAGAACCGGTGAACTGGCGACTGGCCTAGAAGAGGCTTTGTCGTCGGTTTTGGACCTCGGATGCCTGTCCTTTTCTTTTTCCTTGCGGCGCTTTTTATGAACTCCGGTCATCGGCTGTTCTGGCGGCATTATATTCAGCCAAAATAATGAAAAGCAAAATCGTACCGACGCTTAATAGTGCATTGGTTAAATCTAGCACAAAACCGAAAACTAGCAACGTCATGGTCAGGGCCTAGGCAAGGAATACAGTAAGAATGAAAATCCTTATGAGGTATTTGCTTCCCACAAGAAATACAACTGTTAACTTTTTCTGACATTGGTCTGGAGCAAGAAAAAAGTTTTCCCAATGGGGTACTTAGCTTTATAGAAGACTTCGGATCTGAAATTCAATTTAAAAAATCTCAGGAGTCGGCCGACCGGCACTTGCGAATTGCTTTTGCTTCGGGCACCGCGAGGCAAGAAAGACTGAAGAAAATGGTGTCGGCTGCAACTTTTATACCCCTGGTGCACTGACGTCAGGGAAGAGGCGACAGCAACCGACGCTGGACCAGGACTTTGGAATTCAGGCCGACTGCAGGTAGCCTGCCAGCAGGATAACCCAAGTGTAATGTCTGAAATTCTCTCTCTCTATGGTATTCCAAATATCTCTTTGTTCATCTGTCAGGGGCACTTCCCTGTTTCCCTTGCTCTCTAATAGGCTAACTTGTATAGTCATAAACTTTTGGTTAACACTCAGTTCACTTTCATCTCTAGTTTCCCCCAAAATACAGTTGGAAAATTATGAAACGATTGATTCTCTATGTTATCATCCTGCAACTTTTGTTTTTTCTTCCTGACTTCTTTTTCTTCTGAGTCCCTTGCAAATACATCAGGGCTTCCCATAACTGGAGGGGCTGATGTGTCTCTCAGTACGCCCCTGTTCTCATCTCCTACCTTTCTCTACCTCTTCCATATTGTACTGCACCTATTACTTCAACAAGCCCATCTTCATCAGTACCAAGAGAATAAGAAGTTATGTACCTACCGTAACGTTCCATGTTAGTTGTCTTCATCTCGCTTTCTTTCTTGCTGGATGGTATGGGTTTGGAGCCGATCCTCGGCTCCGACTCGGCCTTTTAATAAAGCTCGAGAGCTATTTACCGGCTCGAGGCCTCCCCTTATCCCACAATGCTAGGCGTCAGATATCCAGATCTCGTTTGGAAAAGCTAACACCATGGAAAAAAACACACTAGTTCCCACCAAAGGTTTACCTGCAGTGCTACAAACAGAGGAGGACGTAACCTAAAAACAAGGTCAACCGTAGGAAGAAGGCCTCAAAAGGGATTCTTCTCGGTCCTAAGCAGGCTAGGGGGATGGAGGGCGGGACGCAAGAAAGAAGGCGAGATGAAGACAACTAACCTGGAACGTTATGGCAGGTACATAACTTCTTAATGTTAAGGTGTCTATCTCGCCTTCATTCTTGCTGGATGGGACAGCGTCCCTAGCACTTTAGACCTGGGTGGCTCATCGAAACAGACTCTTGAGCACAGTGGAACCAAAATCAGCTCAACTCCTGGAGGCCATATCCAACTTGTAATGCGAAATGAAAGTATGAGGAGTGGCCCATGTTGCTGCAGCACAAATAGATTCCTTTGGAAGTCTAGCCTGAAAAGCTACCAACGTAGCCAATGCCCTGGTGGAATGAGCGTTTGGTTTTGAAGGAAGTTCTTTATGTCTCAGTTGGTAGATCAAGGTAATAATAGAGGCCAGCCACCTAGACAAGGTAACCTTAGAAACTGGCAGGCCCTGCTTCCCTTCAGCATAGGACAGGAAGAGTTGATCTGATTTTCTTGATCGTTTGGTCCTATCCAAATAAAAATGTAGCTGCCTGTGAACGTCCAAACAGTGTAACTTTTGTTCAGCTCTGTTTGAATAATTAGGAAAAAATACAGGGAGATCAATGGCCTGATTGAGATTTGTCTCCGAGGGTATTTTGGGCAAAAAGGAAGGATTAGTCCTGAGTGAAACTCTATCTTTATGAAAAATAAGATATGGAGGGCGAACCCAAAGGGCTTGAAGTTCCGATACTCTTCTGGCCAAGGTGATGACTACCAAGAAGAGAGTCTTCCAGGAGAGTAATTTTATGGAACAAGAAGCTGCAGGTTCGATAGGAGGGAGAATCAATTAAGTTAATATCAAGTTCAAATCCCACGGAGGGGGGGGATCTTTAACCGGGGGTCTAAGTAACATAGTCCCTTTAAGAAAAGCTTTACAAAGTTTGTGGGACATGACACTGGACTCTGATAGGCTATTGTGAAAATTTGCGATAGCAGCCAATTGTACCCTAATGGTGGCAGCTGAGGAGCCTGCTCGAAAAAGTTCCGCCAAAAAATCTAAAATATTATGGATAGGGGCTGTAAATGGGTTAATCTTTCTAGCCGCTGTCTAGAAGGAAAAACGTTTCCACTTACTAGCATAAGTCTTTCTAGTAGAAGGTTTGTGCGAAGAAAGTATGATTTTGCGCACTGGCTGAGAAAAATGTGGAAGCCTGGCTAAGGTTGGAAGTGAAGCAACCAAGCTGTGAGGTTGAGAGAGTGAAGGGATTGGTGCAGCCCACCCGACTGATGGCTCAAGAGGTCTGGCACTGGGTCCAGATTCCAGGGCTGCTCCAGCAGGTGACGATGCAGGAATGGGAACCAAATTTGTCGAGGCCAGTAAGGAGCAATGAGGATCATCCTGGATCCCAAAGAGGTCGCTTTCTGAATCAGTTTTGGAATTAAGGGAAAAGGAGGGAATGCATAGAGCAGACCCCGGGGCCAATCGTGAACTTGAGCATCTCTGGGGGTTTGGCCTGGGAGAGGGAAGAGAGTGAAGAAGTCGCTGCACTTGCTGTTGAGAGGGGTTGCAAAAAGGTCGCAGCAAGGTTGACCCCATCTGCGGAAAATTTTGTCCGCTACTAACTGATTGAGAGTCAACTAGTGAGGCATAAGGACTGCTCTGCTTAGCCTGTCCGCTATGACGTTGGACTTCCCGGGGATGTGCGTTGCTATCAGAAACCGTTGAGAGGAGATCGCCCACTGCCAGAGTCCGAGTGCTTCTCGACATAAGGGATAGGACCTGGTTCCGCCCTGCTTGTTGATGTACCACACTACCGACATATTGTCCGTCTGAACTGCAATAGCCCCGGTAGGTAGAGAGTCCTGAAGAGCTTGCAACGCTAAAAGTACCGCTCTCATCTCCAAGACGTTTATGTGCAGATGGTACTCTAGGGGTTGCCAAGTGCCCTGGAAAGTCCTGCCCTGAAAATGCCCCCCCCCCCGATCAGGGAGGCATCCGTTTTTACCGTGGCAACCGGAGGAGGAAGTACAAACGGTCTGCCCTGAAAAACTTGAGGGGAGACCATCCACCAAGAAAGGTGGTCTTTGCATGACTGGGTGATTATTATGTTGTGAGACATCGGTAGCTGTTGAAAAGACCATTGGGTAAAAAGCATCCATTGAAGAATCCGCATGTGAAAACGAGCCAGGGGAAATAATGTGATTGTTGCTGCCATGAGACTCATGGTTTTCAGCACAAATCTGGCCTGGATTCTCTTGCATTATAGTAACGTTTGAACATGTCGGCGAATGACTAATACTCTTTCTAATAGAAGTTTTGCAGACAGTTCTTTTGTGTTTAATATGGCGCCTATAAAGTTTATAGACTGACAAGGCAACAACGCAGACTTTTCAAAGTTTATGGAGATACCTAGCTCTGAGCAAGTTTGGATGGTATAATCCCTGGCTCGGATTAGCTGAAGCCTGGTGGAAGCAGTTAGGAGCCAGTCGTCTAGATATGGAAACACCTGGAATCCTCGCCGTCTCAGGTGAGTCGTAACCACTGCCATGCATTTGGTGAACACCCTGGGGGCTGTGGTGAGACCAAAGGGCAGGGCTCTGAACTGATGGTGACTGGCTCCCAGCCGGAAGTGGAGAAACCTCCTGGAGCGTCTGTTCATTCTGATATGGTACTACGCATCCTGAAGGTCTATGGAGCACATCCAAATGTCCGGACCCAAAAAGGGTAGAACGGACTGAGGTGTGACCATCCGGAACTTCGTTCTTTGAACAGATTTGTTTAACCTGCTGAGATCCAAAATGGGTCTCCAGTCCCGTCTTCTTTGGTACCAAAAAGAACTTGGAGTAAATTCCGGATCCTTGCTGGTCTGCTGGGACTGGCTGGATAGCTCTTTTTCTTAGCAGTTTTGAGATTTCTAGTACTGCTTGTTCCCTTAGACCGGGTGGAACATCTGGAAGGGATCTGTTTGTCTGAATGGGGGTGTGGACAAAGGGGACTTTGTAGCCCTCGGATATGATAGCCTGTACCCATTTGTCTTGTGTGAGGAGTCGCCAGGCTTCTGGGTACAGTGATAATCTTCCTCCAACTTCCTCAGAGAGTGGACAGTCGGGCAGCCCCTCAGGGGTGCTGAAAGGGTTTGTCGGAAAAAGCTTCCCTGCTACCCTGATTCTGCGGACCCCCTCGGCCCTTCGGGCGGCGTCTGCTGTTGTTCCCTCCTCTGCCCCTGGAGGGAAACTTTCCACGTGTGTCAGGCACGACTCCTTGTGGTTTGCGAAACCACATTTTCCACCTTTCTGACCTTTAGGGTATGGTCTAGAAGGAGTAGAAAAACAGACTCCCACGGCAGAGAGAGTTTTGCCTTCCTGCACACACCTGGTAAGGGTATCTTTCACCTGTGGTCTGAACAAAGCCAAACCATCGAAGGGGGTATTGGTGAAGGACACCTTAAAGGGGTCAGCAAAATTGCATAACCACATCCAGGCATGTCTTCTCAAAGCCACGCCTGTGCCTGTGGCCCTACTCGCCCCATCGGCTGCATAAGAAATGAGCCGCATGGAGGAGCTAACTATAGAATTAAGGGTCGCCAGCTGGGAGTTAATCTTTTCCTGAGACCCCGCAGCAGATGGATCCTGAAGGGTATCACCCAGTTCCTTAAGGAGATCTCTCTGAAGGCGGCTGAAATGGCACAGATAGTTCAGCGACCGCATAGAAAAGGTCGCTGAAGAGAACATCCGCTTGCCGTACCTATCCATAGTCCTGGATTCTTTATTAGGTGGATGGATAGGCACTGAAGGGTCAGCCAACTCCTTCTTAGTGGCTGCTGTAACCACCATGGCATCAACAGGGACACCCTTAGTGAGAAACTGTTTGTCTGACGGGGCTGTGATGAATTTTGTGGGCCTGCGGGAAGTTGGTTCCACTGTGTCAGGGGCCTTCCACGCCTTCCGAGCCACTACTTCCATGAGTGGGTTGAAAGGCGGAGACACCCAGGAGGTGGAAGGACGAGAAACAAACGCGTCCAGATACACCGACTCGTCCTCGGAAGGGTTGAGGGCAGTCCAGTTCCCCCTCTGCTTAAGGATCTCAAGGATGTCTGAAAAGGAGACATCCTCAGAGGGGGACCTTAGGGACCCTTCCGAATCCTCCAAGTCGATGTCAGAGGTGACTGACTCAGGGGAGTCAACATGCTTCCTCTTACATTTTCTCTTCCTTCGGGGCTCCTCCGAATGATCAGGGGAGGCCTCGGAAGAGGAAGATGCACCCAATGGGGCTACCTGGAGCGTTTGTTCTCCACGCTTGGGGTCAGGAGGGTGGACAGAGACCGACACAGGCACCATGGGAGGAGGAGCTGAAGGGGTCGATCGCGGAGCCGACCCAGGAGTCGGCACGCTCCTCATGACCTCAAAGGCGCCCCTATCAGGCAGAGAAGAGGGCCCACGCTCCGAAGAGACGTGAACCTCTCCCAGCACCGAGAGGGATGGTTCCGAGGCCGATGTCGGGGCCGAGCTCACCTGCGCCGAGGCCCCGAGAGGGAGAACGGGGTCGGACAAGGGTCTGATGCCACTCGCCCCCTCGGAGCCGATGAGAGAGTCTTGACACCCGGATCCCTCCAAGGACGGAACCGACAAAGGAGCCGAAGGGTGGGGTATCGGCTCCAACGTTCCGACAATTCGAGCCCCAACAAGCTCCGGCTCCGAACACGGTAGTAGAGTCGGAGGAGGAATAGTTGAAGAAACAGGGAAAGCCACAGTTTGCTGAGAAGGGCTAGTCAACATATTGGCCAGTGCCTGCGACTTAAGGAGCCTACTGACCACCCACTCTAAGTCATGGTCAGATAACCTGGAGGACCGAGAGGAATGGGACCTATGACTCCGCTCCGACTGTAGTAATGGGGACCTAGGAGCCGAGCGAACAGACTCTAAAGAGGGGGATCTCGAACGCTTCTGGCTCAGAGAAGGCTCCGATGGCAAAGTCGGGGCCGACTGAGGTTTCAAAGTGTCGGTTCTGGCCGGAACCGACAAGGAAGTAGAAGCTCCGCTCGGCGTCGGCTCCGAACAGGGAGCCGACGGTTTGGCGGGCTTTAAGGATTTCCCCGACGAAGGCTTAGCCGGGGATCCTTCAGGCTTTAACAAGCCTCTCAATATAAGTTTATTCCTACGTTCCTGCAGGACTCTCGGACTAAAAGCATGACAGACCGAACAAGAGTCCTGCAGGTGTAGGGGGCCCAAACAATAAACACAAGAAGTGTGACCGTCTGTCAGAGGCATCTTCTGACAGCACGAGTCACACTTCTTGAAACCTGAAACCTTGGTATCTTTGGACATAGTGGAAGAGATACCAAGGAATGTTAAACTAATGCTTAAACACTAAACACAGACCACACACACTAGAACAGACAATACAACTTCTACAACTATAACAGTTATAATTAACCAAAAACTATAAAACTATAAATATATAACCACACTATAAAGAGATAGGCCTAACCACTACCCCAAAGGGGGATGGGGAGGGGAGGGGAAGGGAATAAAACTCTGTAATCAACAGAAAAAAGGGGATTATAAGTGGGTCTAAAGGGTTTACAATTTAACAACTCTAATAGAAAAGAAAATCTGAACTAACAACAACAACCCTGACTATGAAAAGTTATAAAAAGAATTATACGACCTGGAGCCGGTAAAAAACGCAACCTCGTAGCTGAAGCGGCAAACTAGATCTAGATATCTAATGCCTAGCATTGTGGGATAAGGGGAGGCCTCGAGCCGGTAAATAGCTCTCGAGCTTTAGTAAAAGGCCGAGTCGGAGCAGAGGATTGGCTCCGAACCCATCCCATCCAGCAAGAATGAAGGCGAGATAGACAACTTAACATAAAATGTTATGCTTAAAAATGTCTCTGTTGTCACTCATTACTCTCCCTCTCATTAGCTTATGAGTACATTGCTCTAATGTGTTATAGTTTCCTCATAAATTTTCTCCCTGGGCCTCAACTGAAAATGGGCTCTTTTAGGCCCAGTGGACTTTCCCTGTAAAGAAATGCAATAAATAAATACATGCATACATACACACACTTAATGTCACCTAGTACTCCATTTACTTGTTTTAAAAAAATCAAACATAAAAATGAAGCTGATAAGTCCCTCTTTGCCAACACCATTGCCAAAACCTGGAACACACTACCAAGCCAAATATCTTCTACACCTCCTTTAGTCAATTCAAAAAACTCCTGAAAAAGCACTATCTTAAGTTATTGGCTATGCTCATGCCACTCACCAGGCTAATCCATACCAAGAGAATTTGTCAGGGTACAGCTATGTATAAACAGTTTCTCCCCTGAAAGCTTCCAAACCCATGTACATTTACCTTACAAAACTTATAACTGCAAAAGAAAGAAAAAATGTACCACTGATTGTCTACTGTAAAAAATGTTAATCACTAGCATGATGTCTTGTTGTGTATAAATGCCATATGTTCTACTTCTTTTTACTGTCATGTAATGTATTGTAATGTGGGGCTTTTCTCCCCGGGCCTCCTCTGAAAACTGACCTGTGTCCAGTCGGACTTTCCCAGTAAACAAATGTAAAATAAAATAAATAAACATTTATTAGCCTCTCTTGCATTTCTGGGTCAGTCATTTCCCTGTCTTCTAGTTTGTAAACTATCTGAAAAGTCAATTTAAAATGCACTGCCTATTCTAGCATCCTATCAGAAACTGTAATATTAAAATACTCTAACAACTTCGTAGTCAAAGTTTCAGCTTGGGCATATGCCAAGAGTATGGCTCTCATTCTGTTTAACTTACAGTCAAGCCTGCTTTCATTAGAAACTATGAAAGTCTTATAACACTTAGGAATAAATACAAAAAAACAAAAAAAAAAATTTTTGCAGTGAATCATTCCATGTATTGCCAGCTGTATATGAAAGTCAATCTTCAAATGTCAACATATTGTAAAAAAATACCTTTCTTGTCATTCCAGTGAGGAATGCTTTGTAGCAAACAAGAATGTTGGTAGACATCAACTGGAGAACAAGTCACTACCTGCACATGATCACTATGGCCTTGGGCTGAGGAAGGATGAATGGATGGCCTTGTAGAAGCTGATCTGATTGAATCCACCACCTAAGATCTTTCTTGCATGTCAGAGTGACACGTATTTGGGTTGACATGGATTGATAAAGTATTGACCTCTGAGTTGCTCACAACTACTGGAGAATCCATATATAAAATGTGGCTAAAGGTACTAGTGTTATTGCCGCTGACATTGATCCTACAGCTTGAAGGACCAAGCGGGCTGAAATCTCGGTACTGTTTGTGATCTTATAGTCTGTATACTCATATTTTCCTGACTGACTAAAGAATTACTGTTTCCTAGTTAAGTTACCTAACCCCCAAGAACGTTGCTGCAAGATGAGGTGTGCTGAGTTGCTTACTACAGCAAGGCAACATGAGGTGTGAGGTTGTGCCAAACATTTGTGAGATCTTTCCTGTCAGGCTCCGAATAGCAAAGGAGCTGCTGCAAGAGTTAAGTCATATCTCTAACTAATATCTAAAAAAAATAATTTCAGTGCTGGTTATAGAATTAAATCACATCTGGTCACCTTACTCTGGTACAATACACATCCAGAGCTTTGCTAAGATGTGTTGCAACATCTGAAAGCTATAAAACAATTTCAAAAACTTCCACCCTTCCAGGATAGAAATTAGTTCACCTCTGAGGACAATACAGTAAGATTCCTAGTCCTAGTTTTCCCAGATATGTTTGTCTCTCTGCAATCAGACCTGTAAGATAAAAACTTTATGGCCTAAACCAACCCATTTAATTTTCAAAATTAGCTGGACTTAGATTAACCTCTTCCCTTTTAGAATTCTCTGTTAAAACTAAATATATGTGTGTGTGTGTGTGTGTGTGTATATATATATATATATATATATATATATATATATATATATATATATATATATATATATATATATATATATATATATATATATATATATATATATATATATATATATTTATATAAAATCAGTTATAACAATACTGTCTGACATACATGCATATCACTTCTCTGTCCAGCAAGACCCACTGTTGATGCATTTTTAACACAAGCAACTTTACACATTTTAACACAAGCATCTGTACAAATCAGTGTGATATTCAAATGACACAAATTTTTAACACAAGCATCTGTACAAATCAGTCTGATATTCAAATGAGACAAAATTCTTTACAAAACTCCAGCTAGCTAGGCTGGCATGTTACACGTGCACTGCCCTACTCTCAATGGCACAGACAGCACTAGCTCATATCATCACAGGCCATTGTTGTGTCTTTCGGCTTTTCCCAGTTAGGGGTCGCCACAGCGGAACTCCGGTCCGCTAATGATTGGCAGTTGATTTTTACGTGCCGAGTTACCAGCCCTGACGCACAACCTTCAACTAAGGTACGCCCATTCACGCATGTCTCCATGTCACGCATTTTTTTTTCTCTTACGCTTAACCTGTTGTTGCTCTAGTTTCATATTTACTGCAATTTATCTTCCCGAAATATCAAACGCTTAGTTGAAGCCAAGGCTATCTGTACTGTCTAGGTAAATCTGTGTTTGAGAGCGGTTATCTGTAATCTGTCTGGATTTCCCCTAGAGGAAAGGTATCTTTAAACGCTTAATAAGAAGCCAAGGCTGTTTATAAACTGTTTAAGTAAATCTGTGTTATCGAACTGTTATTTTTAAATTGTCTGGATTTCCCCTAAAGGAAATGTATTTTCAAACGCCCAGGCTGTTAGCGATTAGAACGAGGCTCCTGTAACAGCTGTGCGGAGCTTGTGTCCCTCGAGTACTTGCTCGAATACTGTGCAATTCGCTCAATTAACCTGGTGTTCAGCACACCAATTTTTGTTCTCAACTTTTGTAGAACTCTTGCTTATAATTTCCCTCCTAGAAATATGCACCTCAGTTAAAGAAATACGCAGTTTGAGACCTGCATTAATCCACTTTAACCGGAAATGTGCTAATGTATTTATATGTACTTGGTGCCGACCAAATATTGTCTCTGTGGCTAGCTCTAGCTAAAGTTTAAAACTCCAACCTACCTGAAACGTTTAGCATCCCCCAGATCCAAGACTGCAACTTTGATTTTTACAGACTCTACTGCTTAGCTAATGCCTGTGCTGTGCCTGCATTTAATCACATTTTTTCGTCTGTGCCTTGTTAATTGTTGTTTCAATGGTATTTGAAATTGTTGATGTAAACTTTTTTTTAGTGTTGCTTTAGCCAATTTCAACATGCAAACTTACTGTGTATTGCCTAACTGTCTACTTTAAACTCCTGAATCTTGTATTATATGCTTCATTACCCCTTTTTCTCTCCTTGCATATTTCAGCCTGTGTTCCTGTCTACTCCTGCTCTCATCTCTGACTGTACCCTTCTGGAAGTCCATACTACGGAACCCACAAACAGGACATTCTATCTCTCAGCTAAAACCCACTCCGGCTCCCTGCAAAGCATGGTCAGTGAAAGTATGTGTAGTGCTATATTTATTTTTGCCAGTGTGAAGATAATACATACTCTCTTGTAGATCGCTGTACGCATCCCTGCCAGGCCAGCCAGCAGCCAAAGCTCTCCCTCTTTTTGCCCACTGAATTCCGTTCTCTCCCTATTTCACTTATTCTTGCACTTCCTGCCCTTTAACATAACTTTATTCCCCCTCTATATTTCTTTACCCCCATTCCTATCGCATGCAAGCTCCTTCCTTTCACCTAACAGGATTTTCCCCTACAGGGCTCTCTGTTGTACTAATTTGACTGTCCACAAGGTGGCGTTCTTCCATATTCCTGCTATCTCTAGCTTCTTTCCCACTCCTCTCCTTATCTCACCCATTTACTTCTTAGATAACTCTTTTTCTGATCTCAGTCTCACTATCCTCCTTGGAATACCTAGTCCACTTTTCTACTCTATACTTACCCATCTTTATTCCCTCACACGCCTCTGACCTTCTTCTACTGTTATTTCTCTCTCACTTTCCAACCTCAACCCTAACTTGCTGTCAGTCTTTTTACTTAGCATAACTGTGCAAACTTACCCTCTGGCGCTCACACTCCACTGATAGTTTCCTCCCATTGTCTCCTTCCTTTGGCTCTACCCGCTCCGTTCGCCCTACGGGCTCACTCCGCTCCCCTACCCTGCCCCCAATTTCCATCTGCCCCCAGCACCTCTACATTTATCCCTACCTAATCCCCTCCCACCCAAATCACTTATCTAATCATCTTCCTCTCCTTAAAACCACTCCCTTCCCAACTCCTCCCTACCCCACATGAACCACCCCATCCTCCTTACCCAGTCTCTCTCTCTCCCTGTAAAGACTTAAAACCACTTCTACCTCCTCTACCTCTTCTCCTCCTTTACCTACAAGATGTCCTCACATCTCTCCCTTCATTTCCATCACATTCTCCAACTATGTTCTCCCACACCATTAACACTATCCTTGTCCCATACTCCCTTCTTGTGCTATTAATTCCTCTTTACTTTGCTACTTCTTACTCTTCCAAAACCCCCCTATGCCTACCTCCTACACAAACCATCCCATGCACTCACCCTCAACCACTCCTTGCATCCCACTTCCACAGAATAACATCCTCTCTTATCTCCCCCAGCATACTGCACCTATTCCACCCCAAACTCTTCTCCACCCCAACAAATACCATCACTCTTAAATCTACACTAGCCCCAAACTACTTCCTTCTCAATAAACCCAAAAGGCTAAAGGTTATTCCCAATAATAACCTAGCCTTATCTGGAGATATCAATCCTAACCCTGGCCCTTGCCACACTACAAACTCCTCCCCACTACCACCTTATTCACTACACCCATCCTATATTCCCTCTTCCTCCCCTTTTCCTATGTCCTCTCCCAACACCCTTATGTTCTTTACCATAAATGCCCAAAGGCTTAATAACAAAATACACCAAACACAAGCTTGGATTTCCCATAACCAACCTGACATCTTAGCCATCTCAGAAACCTGGCTAAAACCCCATATAGCTGACTCCGAAATCCTTCCCCCTGGATTCCAAATCCATAGAAGCGACCGTTTATACAGAAAAGGTGGAGGCTCTGCTCTAATCTACTCCAACCTTCTCTCACTAATCCCTCTACAAACTCCAATTCCAAACTTCAAAAACACTGAACTAACTGCCAGTCTCCTACAACTAAATAAACATAAAAATATATGCATTATCTCCCTATATATTTCCCCAGGTGATAACATCTCTACCCTAGAAAATATCCTTCACTGGGCCTCAACTAAAATAAAATTCGAAACCTACATTCTAGGTAATGTCAATATCGATTGGAATAAAATCAACTCATCTTCCCCCTCCTTATTCATCAACCTCTACAGTTTCTCCCAAGTAATTCATACAACTACTCGCCCTAACAAACACCACCCCCCAGGATCCATTATCGACTGGATCCTAGTCTCCCATCCTGATAAAATAACTCTCTCTGGTACTATCCCAGACACTTTCAGTGACCATCTCCCTGCTTTCATACATCGCTCAACCAACAACAGTAAACACCAACATCAGTATATCCACACTCGCAATCTCAGCAACTTCAACCCCACACAATTTTCAAACACTTTTAAATATACAAACTAACAAAGCCTTTATACTCTTCCCCTTGACAATGCAGTAGAATATTTCAACTCTATCTTCCTAAAAACCCTCAACTCCCAAGCCCCTCCAAGAAACAAACGAATCAAGACTAATTCTGCTCCTTGGCTATCTAAGGAAACTAAACAAATCATGCACTGCAGGGACAAATCCTGGAAGCTATACCAAAAAAATAAGATACCTTCTACCTTATTTCAATACACCCAACTCCGCAATCAAGTAAAGAAATTAATAACCTCAGACAAAAAAAACTACTACAACAAACTTCAATCCAACAATAACAAGAACCCAAAACAATTCTGGAAAGGTATCAATTCCTTACTCCACCCAGGATCTAGGAATAATCCCTGCCCTGACCCTAGCTTAACTGACTCAGAACTAAGCTCTCACTTCAACACATTTTTTACAGAATCCATAGCTACTCTAACCAAATCTTTTCCCAACAACAATCCATCCATCTCTCTCTCCCCTCTACTCACAACAGCCCTAATAACAGTACGCTTAATTTCCAACTCAAACCTGTACCAACTACTTTCATAAAAAGACTCCTATCAAAACTAAAGCCTTGCTCAAATTCCCCTGACAACTTACCCTCCTCCTGCCTCAAATCTGCTGCTGATGGTATTGCTCTCCCTATCAGCATCCTAATTAACAGATCTTTAAAAAAACCCTATGTACCCAAACTCTGGTGATCTGCCTTCATTCTACCTCTCCACAAAGGAGGCAAAAACTACAATACCTCCAATTTCCGCCCAATTGCCCTTCTCTCACCACTTTCAAAAATACTTGAAAAATGTGTCCATCACCAACTCATGCCTTTTTTAACTCAAAATCACCTCATAACTCCTACCCAGCATGGCTTCCGCCCTGGCGACAGCACCACTACCGCCTTACTATCCTTCTTAGACACAGTGAATCGAGCACGTGACTCTGGATTACTTGTATCCACAATACTGCTAGACCTTTCCAAAGCCTTTGATACCATTTCCCACAAGCATCTTCTCTTTCATCTCTCCAACCTTCATCTCTCCCCTGACACCCTTTCCTGGTTCTCCAGCTACCTGACAGATCTCAAGCTGTCAGATGGAAGAACTCTACTTCCTCCTTCTTGCCAACACCCACCGGTGTTCCCCAGGGGTCCATCCTCGGACCCATGCTTTTCAACATTTTCATTAACAACCTTCACTCAGTCATCCCTGATACAACAGTTATCCAATATGCAGATGACTCAACCTTAGTCTGTACTGCCTCCAACCTACCTGAACTCCTGACTAAAACTCAAACAGCTTTTTCCACTACCGAAAACTGGATGCACCACAACCATCTCTCTCTCAACTCCAATAAATCCAAAATACTTCTCTTTCCTCCCTCTAGAAATTTCTCCCTCGAAAAGAATGCTTTCACAGTCCTTAGCCAAAACAACTCTGCCACAGAAGTAGTTCCTTCTGCAAAACTCCTTGGCATTACCATAGATGAACACCTTAAATTTGATATCCACATCCAACAAAACATAAAGAAAACCCATCAAAAACTAGGCATGCTGTATAGAAATAACCACTTTCGCTCCAACTCCGCAAGGCAAACTATCGCTAATACCTACCTCCTACCCTCTCTGCTATTTGGAGCCCCTCTACTAACTAACCTTTCTTCTACCAACACCTCTAAACTCGAAACTTGCTATAATAAAATCTACAGATTTGCAACTAAATCCAAAACCTCCACTCACCACTGCCTAACCCTACAATCTCTGAACTGGCTGGAACTCTCAAACCTCCTTGACTATCTCCAACTAACCACCGCACACAAACTAATATTCTTTCCAGATAAATGCCCAGCCTTAACAAACATCCTTCCCCCATACATCCCAACCAGATCTCTGAGATCCGAACACCAAAATGTAATCTCTGTCCACATACCCAAACACCCTGCAGGCCAACTCCTTCTCTCCTTCACTACAGGCAAAAAATGGAACTCTTTCCCTCCTTTACTCAGGACCACACCTAACCCTGAAACCTTCAAAACCCTACTTTTCTCTTACCTATCCACTAAACGTAAATGTTCCTGTTTTCACCTACTTAAAATCTTACAAATTTACCCTTTGAGCTTTCCATACTCCTGCTCTTCTCTACACTATTACCTCTTTTCTATTCTCCTAACTAATCTAGCTAACTTTCTCAGACTAAACAATCTCTCTCTCTCAACTCCAAGTATTGTACATATTGTAAATATCAAGTAATTCACTGATGCTTATTGTCCAGTGAGTCTTAACTTTTAGTTATGTACTCACCATAACTTCAGATGTTTGGGATCCATCTTGCCTACATTCTGACTGATGGGTTCGGAGCCGATCCTATGCCAAAGTCTCTTACTGGCTGAGCTTACCATATCCCAGGATGCACCACTACCAGTCCCCCAGATCTAGTTTGTCCGCATACATGCACACATGCACACCCTGCTTATATAACATAGTCAGATGAAACAAGATAAACAGTAGAACTCAAAACCGTTCAATCTCTTCTGATCTCCAAGGCAGGGGGAAGGAGGGATGGATCCCAAACATCTGAAGTTATGGTGAGTACATAACTAAAAGATGTTATGTGATCACATTCTGACTGATGGGACAGCCCCTAGCACCTGAATCCTGGGTGGCTCACTGGAAAACACTCCTGAGTACCGTGGAACCAAATGAAGCTCGTCCTTTAGATGCCACATCCAATTTGTAGTGGGAAATGAAAGTGCGGATTGGACCAAGTAGCAGCACAGATTTCCGATATAGCGAGCTTGGAATGAAAAGCTATAGAAGTAGCCATAGCTCTGGTAGAATGAGCCTTGATAGATGTTGTAAGTTGCTTATTCGAAGAAGAATAAGCCTGAGTTATGCAATCTCTGATCCATTTTGAGATAGTAGCTTTTGTGATGGTTTGGCCCAGTTTATTATCTGAGAAGGACACAAACAACTGGTCTGACTTACGGTTGCTGAGTCCTGTCTAAACAGAAGCGTAATTGCCTGTGAACATCCAATTTATGAAGAGTGTATTCTGCTTCATTGGAGAATTTTGGGAAGAAAACTGGTAGCTCTAGAGATTGTTGGAGGCAGAAACTAGAACAGACCTTTGGGACAAAGGATGGATTAGGCCTAAGTGATACCCTATCCTTGTGGAAAATCAAGTACGGTGGCTTAATAGACAGGGCTTGAAGCTCTGAAACTCTTTAATTGCAACTAAGAAGGCAGTTTTCCAAGACAGATATTTTAACTCGCATGTAGCAGCCGGTTCAAAGGGGAGATGTTAATGAAGCACCAAATCAAGATCCCACGGAGGTGCAGGATGAAAAATTGGGGTCTTAATAGGCTCGCACCTTTAATGAAAGTTTTGCATAGTCTGCTGCTCATCAAAGGAGGATCCATGGATTCGTGGAATTTAGAGATAGCCGCTAGTTGGACTTTAATAGTTGAGACAGAAGATCCCTGATTAAACAGGGATGTTAAGAATTTCAAGACCTCTGGGACAGGAGCAGTGATAGGGTCTAAGCCCTTGAGTTGAGCCCAGATAGCAAACCTCTTCCACTTACTAAGGTACAATTTGTTAGTGGTGGGTTTGAAGATAAAATGTGAACAACTTCCGGGTCTAGTGTGTGCCTTCTAACTAAGGTCGGAAGTGGAGGAGCCAAGCTGTCAATTTCAAAGATTGAAGGGACTGATGCCGATGTCCCGACTGATGGATTAGCAAGTCCGAATTAGGTCTAAAGTCCACGGATCGTCCACTGCATGCTTCTTCAGGTAGGAAACCATACCCAATCAATATCATTGAAGACCCCAGTTGAGAAGCTTTTGAATAACTCTGGGAAGAAGCGGAATTGGAGGAAAGGCATAAAGTAGCCCTGTTGGCCAAGGTTGTGCTAGAGCATCCATGGCTGGTACTCCCTGATGTGGGATCAAGGAGAAGAACCTTTGGCACTTGGTGTTTAGTGGAGTTGCACCCCATCTCCTGAAAACCTGAGCTGCTACTGTGTGGTTTAGAGACGACTCGTGAGGAGAGAGAATTGTCCTGCTCAATTTGTCTGCCAATATATTTGACTTCGCCGGGATGTGGGTCGCTACCAAGAAGCGGTTGGTAGCTACAGCCCATTCCCACACTCTCATGGCCTCTCTGCAAAGGGGGTATGATCTGGTCCCTCCTTGTTTGTTCAGATACCAAACCACCGACATGTTGTCTGTGTGGATGGCGATGATGCCCTGAGGAAGAAACTTGTGTAAGGCTTGTAGGGATAGAAGTACAGCCCTCATCTCCAACACGTTGATGTGGAGAAGAGCTTGCCTGGAAGCCAGGAGCCCTGAACTAGCCTGCCCAGACAATGCCCCCACCCTATCTGGGAGGCATCTGTCGTCAGGGTAACCACTGGAGAGGGAGAACAAAGGGTTTTCCTTGATCCAAATTGGATGTCTGAAGCCACCAGCGAAGGTCCCTTTGCATATTTCCGTAATCATGATGTGATGATTGAGGGAAGATCCTGAAAAGACCATTGAGTTGACAATAGCCACTGAAGAATCCTCATGTGTAATCTTGCCAGAGGAACTAAAAGAACCGTGGCAGACATTGAGCCTAAAACTTGTAGAACCATCCTGGCTGGGGCTTTGGATCTCGAGATCAGAGCTTGAACTTGGCCCTGTAAAGTTTGGATCCTTTCGCAGGAAGAAAGATCAATCTTGAGTCTATCTCTGCTCCTATAAACTTTATGCTGAGAGGGCAGCAAGACAGACTTTGACCAATTGAATGTAATCCCCAGGGTAATACCCAGGGAGATGGTGGCTTTGAGGTTGTCCATTAGTAGATGCCTGGTGGTGGCAGTCAGGAGCCAGTCGTCGAGATAGGGAAACACTTGGAATCCAAGACTTCTGAGGTGAGCCGTCACTACTGCCAAACACTTGGTGAACACCCTGGGGGCTGTGGTGAGACCAAAGGGCAGGCAACATTGGTAAGGGCTGACTGCCAGCCTGAAGCGCAGATACGTCCTGGACGCCTGATGTATCGGTATGTGATAATAGGCGCCTTGAGGTCTATGGAGCACATCCAAACATCCTTCTCCAACAATGGGAGAATGGATTGTAACGTGACCATTCGAATTTGGATTTCGTGGACGGATTGGTTCAGTCTGCTGAGATCCAATATTGGTCTCAGGTCCCCTGTCTTTTTTGGCACTAAAAAGAACCTGGAGTAATTTCCTGATCCGATCTGGTCTGTGGGGACCGGTTGGATGACTCCTTTTCTAGCAGCTTTAAAGCTCTGCCATTTCCCTTGACTGGGTGGTGGGTCCGGGATTCTTTGGACGGTGGAGGCGAGTATGTGAATGGGATGGTGTAACCTCCGGCAATGATCCGAAGCACCCATCTGTCCTGAGTGATTGACTCCCAGGCTTTTAGGTGCTTGGCAAGCGACACCCGACTGGCTCCGAGCAGCACAGCCGGGCAATCCCTCATGACGTGTGGGAGGCTGAAGAGCCACGAAAGGACTCGCGGTCTCCAGAATTGCGGGCCCTCTGCCGCCTCTGGGACGGCGTCTCCCTGAAAAATTTCCCGTCCTCTGCCTCTGGAAGGGGAATCTTCCTGCTGTTGGGAGAAAAACTTGTAGATTTGGAACCACATTTTCCCCTCCTTTAGCCTTGGGGTAAGGCCGAAGGGAGTGGAATAACGGGCACCTACGGCAGATAAAGTTTTTCCCTCCTGCTCACAGCGGGTAAGGGTGTCTTTAACCTTGGGTCCAAACAATGAGGACCCATCAAAGGGTCGGCGAAGGAAGACTTGAAGGCCTCCGCGAGCTGAAGCGAGCCAGGCTTGTCTCCGAGAGCCACGCCTGTGCCTCTCGCGCCCCTTCGGCCGCATAGGAAATGAGCCTCATGGACGAGTTAGAAATTGATGTAAGGATAGCCAACTGAGAGCTAACCGACTGGGCTAGCTGCTCAGGTAGGTTACCCGCGAGGGAATCTGACAACTCCTTGACCAGATCCCTCTGAAGCCTGGTAAAATGTGCCAAATAATTCAGAGACCTTAAAGTAAAGGCCGCTGAAGTCAGGGTTCCCGCATCTGTCCATACTCCTAGACTCCTTATTAGGAGGATGGACGGACGTTGAAGCCTCTGCCACGTCCTGTTGTGTAGCAGATGCCACCACCATGGCATCTACAGCCACTCCTTTAGTGAGGAACTCCTTCTCGGGGGGAGCAGTCAAATATTTATTTGGACGAGAAGGGACTGGTTCCACGGTATCTGGATGTCAAACTAAATCCAGAAGCTCGTCGGGCGGAGACACCCAGGAGGCGGAGGGCTGAGCCCCAAAGGCCTTGAGGAGCACTGACTCGTCAGCAGAGGGGTTTGGATATCCAGCCTCGTTGCTTGAGGATCTCTAAGATGTCTGCAAATGAGACATCATCCGAGGACGACTTTGGGGACCCTCTGCATCATCCAGATCAGTGTCTGATGTAATAGACAGTCCACGTGCTTCCTCTTGCGATCTCTTCCTTGGGGTTCCTCCGAAGACAACTCGAAGAACCCTCAGGAGGAGGAACCCCACTGGGGTAACCTCAGGCCCCGGGCTCCGCTGACTACGGACAGGAACTGCCAAAGACCCAGTCTCCACGCCCAGGGAAGGTGCCGGTAAAGCCGGAGAGATGGCGAAGAGGACTTGGCCAAGGCACTCCTCATGGCTCTGAAAGCCGGACCCCAGAATCCTGGGAGTGTCCGGTCCCCAGAGCCGTGATAGCAACGGAAGTCCCGCAGCGCCACCGAGGGGAGGCTCGAACCAAAGCATAGGCCCCAAACATCACCCCGGGTCCAGCCGAAGAAGTCCGTACCAAACTCGGACCAAGGCCCGGTTGGAGTAAGGGTAGGAGCCGACCCTGATATCTCCACCGGCTCCGACAGCACCTGCTCCAAGCAATCGGAGGAGGAATGGCAATGGGTGGGCCAAGGTCATCGGGCCAACTGGGTCGGAACCAAACAAATTTTTGGAAGACTGGGGACTGGAACAGTCTTTGGAGCACCCTGTCTATATCAGAATCTGACATCCTCAAGACCGAGAGGAAACAGAACGGGTTCGAGATGGCTTCTCCAACGGCCCCAAAGGACTAGGGGACGGCTCGAGGAGACTCGACAACTATCAGCGAAGGAATACACACACCAGATTCCATCGGTGCCGAGGTGGCAGTGGAGCCGGCGAAGGTGACCCGCCTCGATGCCCCAGCTATCGGCTCCGAAGCCAGAGGAGTCGATACTGGTGGAAGGAGAGGCCTGCCTTTGTTTCTTAGCGATCGGATCCGACGGACTGGTCGAGAAGGAGAGGATGCCAAAGCTTCTTGAAAGAAGGTTTAATTAATCCCTTAAGAATTAATTTATTTTTCCTCTCCTGGAGGACCCTTGAGGAAAAAGCGTGACATACACTACATGATTCCTGTAAATGTTTTGCCCTAAGCAATACACACAGAGTGATCGTCCGTGATGGACATTTTGAAGCTACATTTTACACATTTCTTAAAGCCCGAAGGCCTAGGATTCTGAGACATTATCGAAAATTTCAGAAAACTAACTGGAAGAAACACTGGTGACACACCTAGAACAGGCTTACAGTTATCACTCGCAATACTCTGTAGTCAAAACACAGCACAAACTCTGTAAATTGGAATAATTTCTCTCTGCAAGTTCTTCTTTAAAAAAGAGAAATATAAATGATCCAAACAGAACCAAGTCACCTACAAATAAAAGACCGGGAAAGGCCTTTCCAGACAAGAGGTACTCCTAGTCCACACACACAACACAAGAATTCACCAAGTGAATTTTGTCAAACACACTCTAAACACAAGAATAGCTGTTAAAACAGCTTTTTGTTGAGAATGAAGAAAATCCTGACAGAAAAACTAGTGAAATAATCACTACTTAACTCAGCCAGCTCGAGACCACGTCTTCACTTGTTAGCGGCAAACGAGATCTGGGGGACTGGTAGTGGTGCATCCTGGGATATGGTAAGCTCAGCCAGTAAGAGACTTCTTTGGCATAACCCATCAGTCAGAATGTAGGCGAGATAGGATCACATAACATCTTACTGTTCTGAATGTAAATACCTACTAACTGTTCTACCTATGTCAAAATTGCATTTCAATGTCAAACTATCCACCTGTACCTGACTGCATGACCTTATATATGTATTTACCAACACTTTATGTAACCTTCGTAACAATATATGTATGTATTTCCATTGCATTATGTAAATTTTGTAACCATATTGCTTATTGGAGCTTTTCTCCCTGGGCCTCCACTGAAAATGGGTACACCACTGGCCCAGTGGACTTCCCCGATAATCAAACTGAAATAAAAAATATAAAAAATAGAAGATGCTCTAGCTGAGAATCGAACCAGACAGCGTCTTACTGTGAGGCGACAACGCTACCACAGCACCACCACCGCGGCATATCATCACAGGCTGTAACAAAAGGAAATACAATGGGAGATCCACTTGGAGATAGTCTATTTGGAAACTGATTTCTGTTCAGAGCCAATGGCAAAAGACACAGAGTTGGTCTGATTTTCTGAAAGATTTAGTTCTGTCAAGATAGCAGCAAAGCTGTCTGTGCACATCCAAGGAGTGAAGGATCTCCCCCTCCCGGTTCTTAGGCTTGGGGAAGAAGGTGGGAAACTGTATGGCTTGATTCAAGGATGTGCCCATGACCAGCAATGGGCATAAAGGATGGATTAGTCCTGAGTGACACTATCTGGGTGGAATATGAGAAATAGTTCCACTGCCATGAGAGGTTGCAACTCAGAGACCCTCAGTAAAATGGCATTCTTCCAGGTTAAACATTTTAAATCAGTAGAAGCTGCCAGTTCAAGGCAGCAATTTTTCTAGAACAGATCTGAGGTCCCATGGAGGTATGGGTTGCTCTGGGGGGGGGGGGGTTGATGTGAACCACTTCCCTAAGGAAATGTTTCATCATGGGGTGAGAAAAGATAGCAGGAAGAGGAGGGATGTGGGCTGAAATGGCAGAGGTGTGAATTTTGATGGAAGAAAAGGATAGTCCTCTGTCCACCATGGGAGCCAGGTAATCTAAAATGGCAGAGATACTGGTTGAGTTAGGATGGAGGCTTTACTCCTGACACCAAATGGATATTCTTTGTTCTACTTGGCTGAATATGATTTCCTAGTACTAGGCCTTCTAGACTCTGAGAATGTTTTGAACTTGTCAGCTTAGGGTGTGGTCACAGTAGTATTTTGGGAAATTATCCAGGCGGAGAGTTTCAGAGTCTATAGGTTGGGATGCACAAACCTCCCCTTGTTCTGTGTCAGGAGGTCCTGTCTCTGAGGTAAATGGCATGGATTTCCATTGGTTAAACTTAGTAGCAGAGGATAACAGTGCTGCTTGGGACAGTCTGGGGCTATCAGGATGACCCTTGGGCCTTCTTACCTGATTTTTAGGAGGACCCTTGGAAGAAGCAGCTGGGGGCATAAAGGAACAGGTGGCTCCAAAGGAAGGAGAAAGCATCTGTCCTGCAGGCTGTGGATAGTTTGCTCTTGGAACAGAATTTTTTCAGTTGAGTATTTTCTTTGGTGTCAAAGAGGTCTATCTGTGGGGATTCCCATTTCTGGACTATGCTGAGAAATGTTTCCCAATGCCCAATGCAGCTGCCACTCCTGGGTATCCATCGGTTCCTGCTGAGATGATCTGTTAGAGTATTTAGAGTCCCTGGGAGGTACTGTGCCATGAGGTGCAACCCCAGAGAGTAAGCGGTCTCCCAGAACTGCATTGCTAGTCAATAAAGAGGATAACAGTGGGTGCCACCTTGTTTATGTACCACTTGACTGTGGTGGTGTCTGTTTTGACAAGCAGGATCCCTGGTTTCCACTGATCTTTGAAAGCCACTAGGTCCTTTTGCACTGCCATCAGTTCTTTACAATTTATGTACTTATGTCTGAAATAATCTTCTCATCTGGCCTGGGGTTGAAGATGTTGGAATTGAGACCTCCAGGCTGTCTCTGAAACATCTGTGGTTAAAGTTTGGCTCTGAGGGATGAATCTGAAGGGAGACCCAGGTTCTGGGCACATGGCCGTGTCCACCATGCAAATTCCACCTTGAAGCAAGGGATTAGCTGAATTTTTGTCTCCAGGGAGTGTGAGTGCTAGCACCACAGATTCTTGAGGTAGCACTGGACCTTCCTCATGTATAGCCTGGCCAAAGGGATCATGAAGAAATAAGATGCCATGTAGCCTAATGCTTTGTGGAATTCCCTGGCTGAGAGTCATTGTCTCTGCATAATGCTTTGGAAGTACTGAGTCAAGAAGGAGACCTTTTCTGGAGGGATGAAGGCCTTTTGAAGGGAGGAATCGAGAAGAGCCCCTGGAAAACTATCCTGGTGGATGGGTCTGTGTTGGATTTGCGAAGATTTATGTTGAACCCCAAAGGAGGTGAGGAGGGTCTGGATGAGGGCCAGATCCTTGAACTTTGACAGACGCCTGAATGAGGCAGTCTTCCAGACAGGGGTAAACTTGGATCTAAAAGGCAGTGCAGAGAACTGAAAATGACTGGTACCTGCTCTGAAGTGAAGAAAACTTACCCCAAGGAGGTGAGGAGGGATTAAGTGAAGGCCAAATCCTTGAAGAGCTTTGACAGATTTGAGGCCTGAATCAGGCAGTCATACAGACAGGGGTAAATTTGGATCCCTCTTGTTCTGCAAAAGGTGATCATAAGAGCTAAACACTTTGTGAAGACCCTGACAGCATTACACAAGCCAAAGGGCAGAGCAGAAAAATTAAAATGACTGGTACCTGCTCTGAAGCGAAGAAAACTTCTGCAAGATTCCTGTACAGGAATGTGCAACTAAGTATCTTTCAGCTTTAAGGTAACCATTAAGGCCTTATGGGCTATCATGGGAAGAAGTTTTTGAAGAGTCAGCAGTTTGAATTTTGGTACCAGCAGGGATTGACCGAGGGTGGACAGGTCTAGAATAGGGTGCCAAAAGCCTTCCTTTCTAGGAACCAGAAACAGCATGGAGTAGAACACTTTCCCTATTTGATGATCTGGTACTGTCTCTATTGAGCCCTGTGAGCATAAGTTGTAAATCTAAGAAAGGGTTTCTGCTCTTTGATTTTTTTGGAATATCCGGGTAACCTGAGTATCTTAATGGCTCTTTAAAAATGAGCTTGTAACTGTATGAGATAATGTTCAGAACCCACTTGTCTGAAGTAATGAGGGATTAGTTTTCTTTGAACAGAGATAGCCTTCCTCCTATCTTTGTGGAGAGTGTGGGGGGGGGTAGGGGAAAAAAAGACTCATTGCTGGGCCTAGAACTCCCCTGCCTGGGGGTTCCTGAGGAACGATGCTTGGTTCTTTGTAACTGCTGCTGCCATTGAGGCTATTCCCTCCGAGGCTTCCTCTGGCTGCTTCTTGCTTGAGAGGGAAAGGACCAGTGTTTAAAGGGAGAATTCTTACTAACATCTAAAAGAAACCTGCACGAAGGCAAATGCACGGCTCAAACCAAAATACCAGCAAACCAAAAAATAGAGCCAGCATACTGTGACCTGAAAAAACTTTTATTAATAAATAAACACGAAAAACAACAAATAAACAGACTGGTTTCGGCTGGACAATATCACAGCCTTCATCAGTGTGAAACAAACAAATCAATTATTGTTGTTTAAATATACTCATGCCAGAGCTCATTGGTTCTTCCTAAAATTGTTCATTAAGACCAAGTGGGAATAATCCCCCTAGTTTGACAATCCACTTCTTTTCTTTAGTATTTAAAATAGAATGCCAACCTGTCTTGTTGGATCGATTCCCTTTTATAATATCAATGACCATAAAAGAAAATTTGGCAGTTTTATGTACCAAATGATGTTTATAAAGTGCATTATTAGCCTTTTTATTCTTAATATTGCTAATATGTTCCGATATTCTTAGTCTGAATGGACGGGAAGTTTGTCCAATGTAGAATGAGCCACAAGTGCATGTGGCCAAATATACAAGCCAATCACTACTACAATTGGCAAAAAAGTTTAGGTCATAAACCAGAGCACAATTTCTGCTAGAGAATTGTTTTGATTTACATACATAATCACAATTGGTGCAATGTCCGCAAGGAAAACAACCCGTCAAGGGTTCACCAGTCAGTGTGGTCTGTAAATATTGTGAGTGATTATTCACATTACTATGTTTGTAGTGACTGAAACAGGAACTTCAATTTTTACCTTTGCGAAAAGAAAATAAACATCTGTCAGGTATAATGCTAGCCACCTCATGATCACATTGTAAGATGTTCCAGTGTCTGTGCACACTTTGGATCAGAGTATCCGAGTTCCTGGCATAGGTGGTTACAAACCTGATGGGTTGTGGTGCAGTGATTGTGTGATCTTTATAACTCAGTAATTCCTGTCTATCAACTGCATTGACATAGCTACTGGCCTTCACCACATGTCC
This sequence comes from Protopterus annectens, assembly GCF_019279795.1. Lineage (NCBI taxonomy): Eukaryota > Metazoa > Chordata > Ceratodontiformes > Protopteridae > Protopterus > Protopterus annectens. The sequence goes on along the minus strand of NC_056725.1, from coordinate 1,854,546,975 downwards.
CATACTGTAGCTCCTGGATCTAAACCTGCTGGTCAAGTCCTTCCTCTGTTGCTGAAGAGAAGAATCGTGAGAGCAAACCCGCTTTATTCTAATGAATTGTGATTTGGGAATGTTGCGTGCAATATGTGGCGGGTGGAAACTGGAGGCATGGAGGACGGTGTTGTACTGGGGATACTTCCTGAATACTTCTGTACCTAATGTATGATCAGGTAGTCTATTTATTAATACATCCAAAAAAGTGATAGTATTCAAATCATAGTGTACGGTGAACTGTAAACCCCATATGTTGTTATTCAAATAAGATATAAAGTTGGTTAGTTGATGTTCCTCTCCCTTTCACACCATCCAACAATCGTCCAGATAACGTCTCCAGATGTCAATATTTTCAAGAAAAACATTGTTTTGGCAATCATAAATAATGTATTTTTCAACGTAGGCCATGAATAAATCCGCATAAATTGGGGCAAATGAAGCCCCCATTGCTGTGCCTTTTGTTTGCCAATAACAAGTATCTTGATAAAAGAAGACGTTGTTGGTTAGAACATGTTTTGCTAAACCAACCAGAAAGGAATTGAAATCTGGTTGATATAAACCTGCCACCTCAAGCCAATAAGCCAATGCATCCAAACCTGCTTGATGTGGAATGTTGGTGTATAAGGCACTTACATCAAGCGTACACATGAGCCAACCAGGTTCAAGTTGAGTATCTGAAATAATTTGTAAAAAATTAGTGGTGTCTTGCAATCGTGACCGTACTACATATAACAAAGGCTTCAGATGTTTAGTGAGGTATAAAGACAATGGTTCGGTAATGTACCCTTTTCCCTGATACAATAGGTCTACCAGGTGGATTTACAGGGTCCTTATGAATTTTGGGTAGAAAACAGATGTATGGAGATGCCGAATCTTGAATCATAAGCTGATGCATAGTATCATTAGTAATGATAGCTTCATTTCCAGCCCAAACCAAGAACTCCTCAATCTGTTTTTTAAACCTGAAAGTCGGATTAATGGGCATTTCCGAGTAATATCTCTGATCTGAAAGTTGTCTTTTGGCCTCATTATCATAATCACACCAATTTAGTAATACTACAGCCCCACCTTTGTCAGCAGAGATAATAACTATGTCTCTGTTATTCTGTAGTTCCAGAATAGCTTGTTTCTCAGCTAAAGTAATGTTATTTGATTTACAACGTATATCAGAGCTGGAAAAATGAAGATCTTTGAGAATGCTATTCTGGAACTGATGTACCATAGGATGCATAGGAGGAGCAAAACTTGATTTGTGATATACAAATTTGTCTTTACTGTAATTGCTATCTGCATCACCAAAATATAATTTCAGATTCAAATTCCTACAAAAAGACATCACATCTTGGGCCAATATGTCTTCAGGAACCATGAAACCCGGTATAAAAGTGAGACCTTTATTCAGAACTGACAGATGGATGGGTGACAAAACAAAACCAGACAAATTTAAAACATTCACATTTGTGTTGACATTCAATTCTGCATTGCCATTTTCAATAGACTTTGTATGTTGTGTATGCCTTCTGTGTTTGTGGCCCCCACGCTGATATCTGGGCCTAAAGGGACTGGTCCGGGTTTCCTTTTGGGGGACGGTGAGCCTGATACTGCCTGCAACTCATTAGCAGTGCAGGATGAAATATCATCTGTCGCTGGACCAGTATCACAATTCATTAGAATAAAGCGGATTTGCTCTCAAGATTCTTCTTTTCAGCAACAGAGGAAGGACTTGACCAGCAGGTTTAGATCCAGGGGCTACAGTATGGGACATGTGGTGAAGGCCAGTAGCTATGTCAATGCAGTTGATAGACAGGAATTACTGAGTTATAAAGATCACACAATCACTGCACCACAACCCATCAGGTTTGTAACCACCTATGCCAGGAACTCGGATACTCTGATCCAAAGTGTGCACAGACACTGGAACATCTTACAATGTGATCATGAGGTGGCTAGCATTATACCTGATAGATGTTTATTTTCTTTTCGCAAAGGTAAAAATGTAAGCTCCTGTTTCAGTCACTACAAACATAGTAATGTGAACAATCACTCTCAATATTTACAGACCACACTGACTGGTGAACCCTTGACGGGTTGTTTTCCTTGCGGCCATTGCACCAATTGTGATTATGTATGTAAATCAAAACAATTCTCTAGCAGAAATTGTGCTCTGGTTTATGACCTAAACTTTTTTGCCAATTGTAGTAGTGATTGGCTTGTATATTTGGCCAAATGCACTTGTGGCTCATTCTACATTGGACAAACTTCCCGTCCATTCAGACTAAGAATATCGGAACATATTAGCAATATTAAGAATAAAAAGGCTGCTAATGCACTTTATAAACATCATTTGGTACATAAAACTGCCAAATTTTCTTTTATGGTCATTGATATTATAAAAGGGAATCGATCCAACAAGACAGGTTGGCATTCTATTTTAAATACTAAAGAAAAGAAGTGGATTGTCAAACTAGGGGGATTCTAATAACAGAGCCAGATACAGCAGCATAGTTAGAGACCTCCACAGCACCATAGGCATAGTGTAAGGAGTGTCTAGCCATCTGGCAGTTGAAATGGCAAAGATCCAACAATTCCTTAGGAATGGCCCTGTCCTCCAGGGAGGATATCTTTTGTTTCATTTTATCTAAAATACTTTGTTGGTATTTTATCATATCAAACTGACAGTTAAGGGCACTCATGGCTAGAGTAGCAGAAGTGTAGACTTTTTTTTACCAAACCTATCTAGGGTCCTGCTTCTCTGTCAGTAGGTATATGGTTCTTTGAAGAGCTGGCTCTTGCTCTCTTGAGACCTGGAGTGACAACCTCTGAGTCAGCAGAGGTTTTTTTTTTTTGAAGAGGTATTTGTGTGAGTTCAGCACCCTGTAAAACCTGTCTGGTTTTCGAGGGGCAAGAGGTAGGGAGTCTGGACTCAGGGAAGAGTCCATAAAAACATCCTCTACCCTGTCCATTACAGGAGGAATAGCCAAAGGTTTGTGTTCTGAGAGGTCAAGGAACTCCCTAACCCTCTTTTTAGATTGTGGATATTCCTGTGCCTCTCACTGGAAATGTTCCCTCATGGCAGGGAGTGTTTCCCCAAAGGTGGTGTCTTCAGGAGATGACACTAAAGGCAGATTCTCCTTAGAATTTGAATCTTCAAAAGAACTATGGAAGGGTCCCTCCTCAAAGACAAACTCCTCCTGGTCAGAATTCTCATCTGAATCGGGAGGTTGAGAAAAAACTTCAGGGGTAGGATCCCTTTTCATTTTCCCTGGGGAAGGACTCAAAGGGGGTTGCCTAGCTCTGACTAAGGAGATAAGGTCCTCAGCTAACCTTACCAGGTCTTGCTGATAACCTGCTGAATGGGAGACAGCAGGCCTAGGCATACGGCCTGAGGAAGAACCTTTCTTAGAAGTATTTTTAGCCTTCAGCCTAGGTATGTTCTCCATCTTGACTCCAGTCACTTTGTAAGGCAGAACCGATGCAGGCTGATGTCTCAAAGGAACGTCGCTGGTATAAAATCGCTTGTCAGAAGCAGAGGTCTGCTGAGTGACTCCGGACCCAACTGATGAACTGAAAGTCAAGTTTAGGGACCCGACATAATGTTGGCCTCTGAAAAGCTCTCAACAGAGGCCTGCGTCACCACCTCAGTCTCAGAATGGGGCTGCAAAAGCTCCTCACCTTCCTCAGCGATAATGACCCTTGGAGGACTGGCAGACTGTGAATGGTTGTCATCCGAGGCCCTAAGCTTGGGTCTTTTTTCCTTATTCTTTTTATGCTTAGGGAGCTCAGCCTCAGGATGACAGATGGATGCCATTGGACGATGTGAAGAAGATGGCAGATTAAGATGTCTAGCTAAGATTTCGGCCCTACTCCTGACAGTCCTAGAAGTGAAACAAATGCAAAAACGTCAACTGGGGATGTCGTGATCCGGGCCTAGACAGGTAACACACAAAGTATGTAAGCCTCAGCGTGGAATTTGCTTCCACTCCCTGGGGGGAAGGTCCACCACGTGTCTCCTGGAAAGGACCTTGGGATTACCCGAACCACATCTTTCAACCACATTGCTGATTCCCTGAAAACGATTTCTGAGGGGTCAAAAAATGTATGCCCACTGCAGACAGGGTCTTTCCATCCTTCTCACACCTGCATAAAGTTTCTTTCACTATGGGGCTGAACAAGGAAGTGCCGTCAAAGGGAGCACTGACAAACTCCAACTTGAAGGGCTCTGCAAAATCACATAAGCACATCCAGGCATGTCTCCTGATGGAAATGCCTGAACCTGCAGCCCCTGAGGTTCCTTTGGCTACATGTGGAATCAGCCTCATGAATGAATTTGAAATAGATTGTGAGATAGCCAACTAAGAAGTCATGGATGCTTGGACCTCTGCAGAAACAGATTCTGACAGGGTATTTGAAAGTTCTTTGATCAAATCCCTCTGTAACCTAGTAAAATGTGCCAAATAATTAAGCAACATTAGGGTGAAGGTGGCTGGAGTACAGCCATGCCTCCCAAACTTGTCCATCATCCTCGACTCCCTGTCAGGGGGAAGAACAGTGGAAATCTGTTTGGCAAGTCCCTTTTTGGTGGCTGCTACCAGTAAAGGCACCACTTTAGCCCAAAATTCTTTCCCTGAAAGTAGTGCCAGAATCTTGTCTGGTCTTCTGGGTTGTCATGTTCCTTCCACACCCATTGAGAGACCAATTCAATGAGGTTATAAGCAGGTGGAGGAACCCAGCAGGTAGAAGGGCCAGTACTGAAAGCCTCCAGGAATACAGACTCCTCAGATGAAGGGTTGCTGGGGGTCCAACCACCTTCTCTGTTTTAGGAACTCAAGGATGCCTCCAAATGCGACGTCTTCTGGAGGTGATCGTGGGGACGCTTCACCTTCATAGAAGTCTGTATCCTCCGTGATCGACTCTTGTGGACAGTTCAAGTGCTTCCTCTTGCACCACTTCTTCCTAGGGACCTCCTCACTGAGGTGTTCCGGGGAGGTGCCCGAAGAAATTGTAATACCATGCTGGGAAGCCTGGAGGTCTCAGACTGGCTGTCCCTGTGGTAAAGAATGATGAGGCTCTGAGTGCAGAGACATCAGGGTAGAAGGTTGACGATCCAAAGGGGTTAGATCCATCCTGGCAGAGCAGAAAATACCCTCTTCACTACCTCAAAGGTGATCACCCTGGAGAGAGAGAAAACCCCGGCGCTGAGAAGGCAAGCTTCTGGACTGCTGTCTTCCTCCGCTCTGAAGGTAATCTCTGCAAGGTGTAGCTTGAGCCAAGCTATCCAGTGCCGAGGTTCCAAGGAGCAGAGACGGCTCTGATAACTTCAGAGTTCACTCCAACATCTTGGATCTGGCAGGGAAGATTTGGGTCTGACAGTCATCTGGTTCCGAAGAAATCTGAACCGGAGCACTTAACATATGCTTCAGATCCAAAGTTAAAACTATCTACGGATCACAGTCAGACTGACCTGAAAGGCTCAGATGCTTGGACTCTGAAACTACCAAAGGGATCAAAGAAAGAGGCTGCAGTGGGGGTGTAGTTGATGGATGGAACTCCTAACCCAAGGCCATAGCAGCCTTCAAGATACCCATATGAATCTGAGCCGAGATGAACTTCCACATCATTCCTTCCATATCTTCTTCTGTCAGACTTCTGGATGAACGAGTTCAGGCAAGAGAAGGAGATTTGGACCTGTGCCATTCTAAAAAGAGTGAAGACACTCTGGAAGGTACAGCATCAATGGAAGGTGAGTACCTGATCCTGGGGAAAACTTTAGGACTAGAGGCAGTCTGATCCGAATGTTTATTTCATCAGATCTGAAATAGTCGGATCCGTGGCTTTTTTCTTTCTCAGATCCGAGGGTGAAGTACTCTGGGACCTTCTCAGATCCAACTTAGGTCTTTTCTTAGAGGTCTCCAAAGCTGAGGTGAATGAAGTAGATGGCTTTGAAGAAGAAAGCTTGATCTCCTTAGCTTTACCTTTGGAGATTAAGCCCCAGGTATCACCTCTCCCAAGGAAGATGGTAATAATCCTTTCGATATCAACGCATTTTTTCTTTCGACAAGAACCCTAAGGTTGAAACCATGGCATATAGAGTAATCTTGTAAATGGTGAAGCCCTAGGCAATAAACACAATGTGTGAGCATCTGATAGTGGCAGCACTTGACACATTTTTTTAAACCCAAAAGGGCTTTTTTTTTTTTGGACAGAGAAAACGGAGAAAAAATACCAGCTATGGTTTTAAATACTACACAAGAGTGTAGAAGGTAAACACACAGGAAGATAGAGAGTCAACGATAAACTGTACTATCTTTAGTGACAGGAGAAAATTTTTAACAACAGTAAGTGGAGATATACGAAAAACATGAGGTTAAGGGACAAGTAAGAGATGTTATTCAAAGATATAGAATTATTAGAAAATATAATGTTTTAAAGATGTAGATTGAAGGAAATTATCACTTATCTGAAAAAAAACTCAAGATCTAGGCTGACCACATCTTTTCACGAAAAGCGGCAAACAATATCTGAGGTAGCTTTAAGGTTGGTGCATTATGGGTAAAGGAGGAGCTCAAGAGCTTTTTGGTTACCACAAGCTTTAGTAATGGCCAAGTCGGATCCAAGGACTGAATCCCAACCATCAGGTGAGGACAGAATGAAAACTGACAACTCCTTAAGAAAGACTGTGTTGCACCCCAAAGAGAGAAGGTAACTATCTCTCCTGCATCATCAGTTTCTATCTTATGTCCAGCAAAGCTCAGAGAAACACATTTTTCTATGAAAGGACAAGATCGTATTTTTAAATTTGAAAATGAAAAAAAGTAAATTCAGAAGAGGTATCATGGAACTTAAAATGTTCCGTCAATTACATTTTGAACTATGCTTTATCAGACAATTTTCTAGAGATGGAAAGACATGAATGCCCTTCAACCTAAAAGTTACTAAGGCTGTAGTAAGACATCTGGAAAACTTTTTCAAAGTTGCAGCCAGACCAAAAAGAAGCAGCAAAGAAAAATGCAGAAGAACCAATTCATGACCTAATCTGAAGACTGAAGCATGCCTGTATTAGTCGTTTAAGTCCAGGATGACCGTCCATATCATGTTTAGTAATGGGAGCAATAGGAAATTAAATATCAGCACTTTAAATGTCCTTACTTTAAGATGCTTGCCGAGAATATCCAAGCCTGGTATCTATTAACTTCCTGTCTTGGAAGAAAACAGTATAGCTGTGTGTGGCTACTTAGCATAACAGCAGATGTCTCAGTACCAGGACAACTGATAGTGCATTTATGGCCAAAGGTATACCTCAGTCTGCTAGCCAACCTCTGAAAACAGCTGGACGCACCCGAATAAAGGTAAAATATTATCTCCCATGTTAAAGTGGTCAACAGGAAACTCAGATGAAAGGACAGTACAACTTGACATCTTTGGTTCTTTTTAATAGTTGAGGGCCACCACAAGGCACACCTACACAAACAACCCCAAATACCAAAATGAGGCACAAACAGGGGCCATATCAGACATAACAAAAATAGTCACTAACCCATCATATAAATCCCTCATACACAACTGAAAATCCTCCACCAGAGTTACAAAAGAACTATAAGAAAGAGTTGCTAAACCTTCAGATGCTATGAAAGCATGGGCTATATAATACAAAAAGGCCTGCCCAGGAGAAGAGAAGACGAAGGTGGATGGGAAGCCCTATGCATCAATGATCCTGTTCTTCAGGTATCCATTTATTTTATTATATATTTTATTTGTCTGTTTACTGGGAAAGTCCAACTGGGTAATACCCACTTTCAGCAGAGGCCGGGGAGAAAAGCTCCATTTGTTTACACTGCATTATACTAAGTTCCAGTCAAACTCGGAATAGTTACATTTCTATTTACATTTACACACAAACAGTGGTTACCATTTATACATAAACCTTCTAAGATTTTACGGAGGTGGAAGTTATTAAACAGAAAGCACACAAGCAACTTAGTGGATTGTAACTGTGCTATCTTCACTGGCAACTTATGAGGAAACACAGTACGTTGCGACCACAATTACATTTATTGAATAACACAAAGTAAAACAGCAATATACAATCTTAAAACTTGAGTTAAGCGCTTTCACCTATACATAGTAGGCTTCTTCAGAACTCATACATTTGAAATAAGCGCCATTTTAAATAAACTTTTAGGCGCGAAACTGGGCTAACTAAACAGCTGGTATTTAAAGTGATACTGTGCTTTTTAATAAATATTACAACTTTAAAAATCACAACATTGAAATTAAAAACAATTATATTAAAAACAATTATATTATAAGCTCCAAATCCCATCAATTCTAATCTATATATTCACCTGTATGTTCATTTGGGACCACAATGTTTGTTGTTACACATATGTTTTTCTTTCTAATAATATTAAAAAATATTAAAAAACTTAGTGGATTGTAAAGGTAGCAGTTATGTATAAAAATGTTTTGTCATTTCAGTAAGAGGTTGAGAATATTAAGTTTAAGGAGAATATATGGATAGAATAGTTGTGTAAAATCTTACCATAACCATAGATGTCCTTCTCTTCCACATTACAGTATTCTTTACATGTGGGAATCCTCTGCCATGGGTGACCTTACCTTCGGTCAGTATACAAGAGCTTTTAAGCACTGCTAGTACATGAGATGTCGCACAAATGGCTTAGGAGTACATCAGCCATAAAAGTGACATCTGCATGTATAATCCTCAAAACTGAATGCCCCAGGAGGCATGCCAGCCTAATGAAACAAGAAGGTTATCAGACATTCAGAACAAAAGCAAGCACAAGGGGGAAGGAGGGAGGGACAGAATACTGCAACATATATGAGAAGGGCCTCTATGGTTATGGTAAGATTTTACACAACTATTCCATATCCTTATCTTCTAATGTTGCAGTATTATTTACATGAGGGAGAATATCAAAACTTAGGAGGAACCCTGAGAGGAGGAAGGACCAGAAGAGCTCTCTAGAAAACCATGAAGAATGGCTCTAGCAAAATCAGCTCTAGATCTGAAGATGCCAACCAATTTGTTATGCTTGGTGAAGAAGGTATGTACAGAAGTCCAAGTAGCTGCTTCTAAAACAGAATTAGTATCCAAATCCTTGAAAGAAAGTACCTGAAGAAACTACAGCCCAAGTAGAATGAGCCTTGACACAAAAAAGGAAAGCTCTTCCCATGGAAAACATAGCAAAAGGAAATAGCCTTAGAAATCCAAGAGGAAACAGTCTGCTTGGAAACAGGCAATCCCAGAGCCCTGGGATGAAAAGGAACAAAAAGGTGATCAAATTTTCTGACAGCCTTAGTTTTATCCAACTAAATTTGGAGTTGTCTATAACTATCCAAGGTGTGTAAAATCCTCTCACTAGAGAATTGTGGAGAAGGAAAAAAAGGTGGGCAAATGAATAGATTGGTTAAAAGACACCTCATTCACAACCCTGCGCATAAAAGAAGGGTTAGTATGCAAAGAGATCTTGCCCTTACTGAAAATCAGAAAAGATGGGGAAGCCATTAAGGCTTGAAGCTCAGATACCATTCTGGCAGAAGTCAAAGCTAGTAACAGAACAGTTTTCCAAGTACATTGTTACGAGGAAGCTGTAGTTGCAGGCTCTAATGGAACCACAGTCAGATTCCCCAAAACAAAGTTCAAATCCCAAGGAGGAGGAACAGGTTTCCTGAGAGGCCTAATGTGAAGGGCGCCTTTGAGGAAAGAGTTTAACTTCTAACCTAGAAACTAAAGGGGGAGACAAAGGCAGACAGGCAGAAATGGCTGACAAATGAACCTTCACTGTGGAGTAAGCCAAACCATCATTGAGCAACTCACACAAGTATGAAAGAACCAATGGAACATCCACAGACAGTGGATCCAGGCTGTGTGAATGGCACCAAATAAAAAACTTCTCCCATTTATGTAAGTATAATTTTCTAATATTGGGTTTTCTGGCCTCCTGCTGTACCCTAAGTGAGTCCTCAAAAATAAAGGTGTCTGAAAGGAATCAGAAGCCTATCACCTAAAGAGTCAGATGTAGAGTTGACAGATATGAATGGATAAGAGATCCTTTGCCTTGTGCAAAAGGCCCACCCTGTGAGGTAACTTGTGATGACTGCCCTTGGCTAAATACAGAAGATGGAACCAATGCGGTCTTGGCCAAAAGGGAGTTACCAGCAAGATTTTTGGTCTGTCCTGCTGAATCTTGAGCAGGACTTTCTGAATTAGAGGAAAGAAGAGAAATACATAAAGAAACACTCCCCTCAAAGAAACTGAAAGGGCATCCACCTTCCAAACCAGAGGACCTGGGACTCTGGTACAAAAATTAAGAAGTTGTCTGTTCGGAGGGGAGGCAAACAATCTACCTGAGGAGTACCCCACCAGAGGACAATATCCAGAAACACATCCCTCTGAAGCATCCATCCATGGGACTGAGTCATGGACATGCTCAAAACTGTCTGCCACAGAATTCTGACTGGAGAAGATATAAACTGCCTGAAGAGTCACCTGGTACTGAACTGCTAGTTCCCAAGCCATAAGAGCTAACCTGCACAGAAGGTATGACTTAGTCCCTCCCTATTTGTTTACATACCAGAGAACTGTGGTGTTGTCAGTAAACAGTTTTAGAGGTCTTGGACAGAAAAGACGATGGAAAGCTTGAAGAGCTAAAAGGAGAGCTCTCATTGCTTTGATGTTGATATGGTCCTCCTTTTGAGAAGGAGACCATAGGTCATGTACCTTCATGATAGCAAAGGTTGTTCCCCACCCTAGGTCGGATGCATCTGTAAACAACTCTCGAGTGGGAAGTGGAGGATGCAAAGGAAGGACTGGGTTCATGGAATTCTGCTGAATCCACCAAAAGGAGTTACTTTTTGAGACAAGGGAGAAGAGGAACCACAAACTCCAGTAGATGTGCATGCTGCATCCAAACAGATTTCGGGTACCACTGAAACTTCCTCATGTGAAGATTGGCCAGAGGTTGCATGGGAATGATGGAAGCCATGAAACCCAGGAGCCTGAGAAACTCCCTGGCTGTAAGAGAAGGAAAGAGAAGACTCTGAAAGTAAGAAATGAGAGACTGAACCTTTGGAGGAGGCAGAGATGCCAGTATGATATCTGTCTACAACCTGAACTCCAGGAAGATGTGGTCCTGTGAGGGAGAAAGAAAGGACTTTTTGAAATTTACTGTTAACCCCAACTTTTGCAGTACAGAAATAGTGGCCTGTGGATTTTGTTCTAGGGTCTCTGGGCAAGGAGCTGGAAACAGAAGTTCGTCCAGGTAAGGGTAAACGTGGATTACCTGAAATTTGCAGTAAGCAATGATTGTAGCAAGGCATTTTGTGAATAACCTTGGGAAAGTGAAAAGACCAAAGGGCAAAGCTGAGAACTGAAAGTCCAAGGAAGCAATAGAGACAGATAAAAATTTCCTGTAAAGGGGATGAATGGGAATGTAAAGATAAACATCCTTGAATTCCAGTGAGGCCATGTAAGCATGAGGAAGAATAATAGGAAACAAGGTTTGCAAGATCATGCAGACAGTAGGAACTTTCAGAAAAGTACTGAGGTGAGCAACATCCAGAATGGGTCTCCATAGGCTGTCTTTTCTGGTTATGAGAAACATCCTGGAGTAAAACCTTCTTCCCCTGAGGGGTGCAGGGACTTCTTGAATTGTTCCCTGATGTAGCAACTCCTGAAGCACCTGTGGAAATAGATGCAGTTGGGTCTTGAGGTGGTTGTGGAATGCTCGTGAATGGAGGAAGAATTTTCCAGACCATGAAGTATCGTTGTTTAATAATGGAAAGAACCCATGAGTCTTGAGTAGTAGTTTCCCAAACTGGAAGATAAGAACAAGACTGAGGTGAGTGTGGTAGTCACAGACTACCTGGCTTGTCTGGAAAGGGCAGCTTCTGGGCAGGAACTTGCTGTGAGGGCGTAGACCGAGGAGCTCTCCTACCTCCTTTTTTGTTTTTGGAAGTGGGTAGGCGAGTTTGTTTTCTAAGAAAGGAAGCCTTTGAGGGATAATTCCTCTGAAATTTGGGAACAGATGAAACAAAGACCTGTTTTAAGTCCTGTAGTTCCTTGCCTTTCTCCTGCAAAGATTTAGCCCCAAACAAAGCACTGTGGTCTAAAGCAGCATCCATTAATTTTGCTTTGATATCTGGGAGAGGCTGAAGCCTCAACCATGAATATCTCCTACGAACAGAGCCAGAAGCATCTGCCCTGGAAGATGCTTCTCCTACATCATAGCTGCATTTAATAAGAGTGGCAAGCTACCTGAGAAGAAGCTCCTAAAAGAGACATCAGCAGAGTTTTAACATCAGAGTCTGGGAGGTTAGAAACTGCTTGAGAGACTTGAGAAAAGAAAGAAGAGCCAAACAATATCTGGTCATATGGGTTTGGTAATTTATAGCATGGAAAGCTAACATGGCAGGAGTATAAACTATTTTCTTTCCACAGTCTTGCTCTCCTTTTCAGAAGGGAGAAGCTTGGTTAATGGCAACAGTCGGGAAGTTTTGTCAGAAGCAATGGAAACCACTGCAGGATCTGTTGAAGGAAATCTGTAAAGAAATTTACAGTCTTCTGGCACTTTATAAATCCAATTACGCTTTTTAGAGGCAGGAGCCTGACAGTCTGGGGCCTTAGATGCTGAAGAAAAAACATCCAAAAAGGCTGGTAAGATTGGAGGTAAGGCAGAAGGGGAAGGAGAATCCATCTGTAAAAGATCATAACACTTTTTCTGCACATCATAAACCTGAGGGCAGTCCCAGTTAAAGGATTCCCTCAGTTTAGCTAAGGTTTCCCCAAATGTGATTTCCTCCATTGGTGAATCTGGAGTCATTTGACTCTTCCTCAAGGAAAGCATATTTAAGGGGGGATGAAATTTGAGTGGAATAAGCCAAAGATTCATCCTGAGAAGAACCCTCATCCTCAGATGACTCCAGCACCCTAACTCTCTTGAGTGGGGAAGAAGTTAAAGGAGAAACAGGATCAGCTGAAGGAGCCTTAGGACCTATGAGTGGATTAAGCAAGCCTTGAGAAAAAAGGTTTCCCCATTTGACTGTGGAGTCTTAGGTGAAGAAATATGCTTGGAGTCCTGCTTCTTTACTAACCTGAAATTAGCCTGATGGAAAGTGGAGGGACCTGACATAGGCCTGCATTTAATGATATTAGCTGGAATACCTTCCCCTGACTAGTATCTGCGGGATACCTGTAGGGCTTTCCAAAATAAGGAGCCTTGGTTCCCAAAGACTGTCCAATTTAGACGTCTGCATGGCCTAGGAGGATGTGCCTAAGACAGATTCCTTGACAGCATCCAATGCGGTACCCGCCGAAGAACATGGTCCAACCTCCAGGTCTTCATTGACCTGGAGAGAGCTGTCAGAAGTAGAAGGCACAGCTGAAGATTCAGGCCACGGCTTCCTGGCCTTCCTCTTCAACATAGGCTCAAAAGAAGTCCCAGACATACCTTCCATAACATCCCCAGCTAACCACTTCAGTCGCTGATTTTCTAAATAAATCTTAAAGAATGAAAGAGAGCTACATAGGGTCCTGTTTGACATGAAGTTTTACAAGGATTCTAAGATGACGAAATTGCCAAAGGGCATTTTGAGTTCTATTTTTATACAGTTTTTCCAAGCGTTACCCTTTTTTTATCATGATTTTTTTTCCTTTGTCAGCCATGGTGCAGGGTTGGAATTTACTCTTTTATTAAGTACTGGCACTAGATTATTTAAGGTTTATAAGAATACGTTATTAAAGTGTTCTACAGCAGTATCTAGTGGCATTGCTCTAACTACATTCTAGTTATATTTTTTTTAGTGTTTCATTGAAAATATCTTTACTGAAAATGGTTGTATTTCGTATTTGACTATAGATAATATATCTATCAAGGTTATGGTGAGTTCAAATAGCATATGCTGGTATGTGGTCACTTGGGTCTCTGTCAGATGATCAAGTTTTCAGAAACTTGAAACTCATTTGGTCGAGACCATATGATCGATTTTCTGAAAACTCGAACATAAAAAAAAAAAAAACAAAAACACACGCACAAAAATCTACCTTTTTTTTTTAATACCATTTTTTACATTTTTGTGAGAGGAAGCTTCTCTGCACTCCCCACACCCCCTGCAAATTATATATACCAACTCCGAGATCACACTACAGTGAGGGAAAGGGTATATTTCCCCATGCTTACTGTACCGTGATCTCCATTCAAAAGCTTTAATTTTCAAAAAACTCGATCATATGGTCTCGACCAGACCTGGTCACTTATGCTATCCGAGAGGCAGCCTACTTTTGTCAGTTTGTCTGGGTTGTTTGTAAGAATCCAATCTAATGTTGAGCGTCTCCCTGAAGTTTTACTGATTGTAGTAGGTGTGTTCATCAATTGTCTGAATTTGTACATGGATTCAGTGGGGGTAGTGGAATTTATGAGTTGCCAGTCTAAATTTAAGTCTCCAAGTATTATAAATCTGCATGCTTCTTATGTCTGTCATGCCTGAGAATACTGCATCCTGGAGGGGGGGATCTTATTATTCTTTCTTTTTTTAATTAGGTTTCAGTAGCTATGACTACATCAGGAGTGTATGTGGCAAGATAAGCATGTATGTCATGGATTTTACTGCACATACTTCTTAGGTTCATATTTTGTAAGGTGAGTTCAGATTCTGTTTTTCTGCTGAGATGCATTAGGTGACTGGTTTATTTTAGGGTTGGAAGTGATGGCTTTATGAACAGTGGGACCAGAGTCAGGGTGAATATCTCCACTAATTTTTTGAATTGATATTTTATAGAGGGAAGAGTGTGGCCAGTTATATTTTGGTCTTGGTTTGATACTTGATCGTAAATTTGGATGCTTAGTTTTAAGATATTTACAGAAAAATAGATCAGACGTGGTTTGTTTATAGAGATAGGGTGTTGTGGAGAAAGAGGCTGGGTAGATGTTGATATTCTTTGTGAGGATTGGTTGAAGTCCTAAGTATTTGAAGGACTGGATTTGATAACTGGTGATAAAGGTTAGTAGAGTGAAGAGAAATAGTAAAATAATCTGACTGAGGGGCATCTTATTTAACCTGGGTTTTATCTTTGTTGTAAATTAGGATACAAAATGCTAGGAGTGTAGTGGGTTGGCTGTAGAGACATAATTTGATAGTTTTAGGAGGCAAGGTTTTAGACAATTTGTGAGAGAGTGTTGGGTGGTAAATTAGAGTGGGTGTTACTTTTGGGAGTAATTATACTGATTGCTTTCCTACTGGAGGGAACGGATAGTATTGGATGGAGGAATATGTGGGTGGTGCTATGGAACTATAAATGTAGAGTAGTAGGAGGTGGATGAGATTTGTGGGTAGGGAAGGGGAAAGGAGTGAGCCCGAGCATTAGTGAGGGTGAATTAAGCAGGGTGAAAGCTTGTCAAGAGACAGAGAAAACAATCGGTGACTTAACGTAAACAGCCACATTAATCTACTATCACAGAGGCCATTTATAATGCATTGTTTCTTTTAGTTATATCTTGGTTTTGTTGACACAGCTTTAGTAGGATACTTAGCCCAATATTGAGTTGGCTAATGGTGATAAAAAAAAAATTTCACTTGACTGAACAATTGTGTAATGTAAGGAGGTTCCTATCAACTTTGAAATGCAAAGGCCAAAAGCCTACTTCAACTCCCACAGAAAGTACAGTTTTGTACCTACCATAAATGTAGATGTTCGAGGATCCCCATTGCTGCAGTCCTTACTATTGGGTATAGTCCGCGTCCAGTCGGCCCGAATACCAGAGTATAAGGCTGACGTCGGTCAGGGCGCATTAGACTGACGTCAGTACGTCAGGGTACTAATGCGCATGACCGACGTCATATCCTCAGTCTTTTCTTGCCCCAGATGTCAGAAGACCCTAAAAAGACAAGGCCCAAAATACCTGCACCAAAAATATGTACAATATATACAAGAATATATACAAAAATATAAGCATGTAACCTCACCTACACAACCACCCCTAAACACAGAGGGGAAGGAGGGAGGGTAAATTGGACTGCAGCAATGGGGATCCTCGAACATCTACATTTATGGTAGGTACAAAACTGTACTATGTTCTTCGTTCCCCATTGCTGCAGTCCTTACTATTGGGTAGAATCCCAAAGCAGAGGTAAGGGAGGCTGGCAAATCATAAAGAAGCAGGAGCTGACAACATGCCTTGCAAAACAGCTGTGGCAAAACCAGCCCTAGACTTAGAGTAGATAGGAAGGTGATAATGCTTAGAGAAAGTATGCACTGAACTCCAAGTAGCTGCTTCCAAAATATCCTTAGTTGCCACCCCTTAGAAATGCTGTTGAAGTGGCAGTAGCCCTAGTGGAATGAGGCCTAATCCCAGCTGGAATCTCCTTGCCATGATGGGAATAACAAAATGCAATGCAAAAGCCAATCCACCTAGAAATAGTTTGTTTTGACACAGGCTTGCCCTGTGAACTCAAAGCAAAAGAAACAAACAACTGCTGAGACTGCCTGAAATCCTTAGTCCTGCTTAAATAATAACGCAATTGCCTGTGTACATCTAAAGTGTGCAAAATCTTTTCCCCTTTATTTTGGGGGCTGCATAAAAAGTAGGCAAATGAATAGTTTGGTTTAAAGCCACACTAGAAACCACCTTAGGCATAAAGGAAGGATTAGTACGTAATGATACCCTATCCTTATGGAAAATCAAAAATGGCTCTACTGCCATAAGGGCCTGCAACTCAGACACCCTTCTTGCAGAAGTAATAGCCAACAGAAAAGCAGTCTTCCATGACAAGTATTTCAATTCAGCAGTAGCCGCAGGCTCAAAAGGTTGTAGAGTAAGTTTTTCCAACACAAAATTGAGATCCCAAGCAGGAGTAGGAGCTCTACGTGGGGGTCTTATATTCTTTGCCCCTCTAAGAAACTGCTTGAACAAAGGGTGCGAAAACAATGGCGGGTCACAATCATAGTGAGCTGAAATTGCTGCAGCATGAATCTTAATGGAAGAGAAGGACAAACCTTTGTCCAATAACTCAGTAAGATATTGAAGAGCCACACTCAAATTAGGCTCAGAAACCTGCAAATTCTTTGCTGTACTCCAAAATAAAAATCTCTTCCATTTTTCTGCGTACACTTTCCTTGTACTAGGTCTTCTAGCTTCCATAATCACATTTAAAACTTGTTGAGGAAGTTGAGACCTGCTGTGTTTCAACACAGAATATGCCAGGCTGTTAGATGAAGAGAGTGAAGCTTGACATTGAGCAGATGACCATCCTTCTGAGATAACAGATGAGGAATCAGAGGTAAAGGCCATGGAGGCTTCCTTACCAGACTCCGTAGTAGTGGGTACCAGTGTTGCCGAGGCCAATCTGGAGCTATCAAAATCATCCTTGGCCTGTCTTGTCTGACCTTTAATAGTACCTGTGGAAGAAGAGGCAGAGGAGGAAAGGCATACACATGAAGGTTTTTCCAACTGAAAGACAGAGCATCCACTTTCCAAGCTGTGTGATGAAACCCCTTTGTGCAATACTGTGGCAGCTGGTGGTTTAGTGGAGAAGCGAACAGATCTATGTCTGGAGTCCCCCATGACACTGTCAATTTTGAAATACATGAAGATCCAGTTTCCACTCGTGGGGATCCATGATTTGTCTGCTTAACACATCTGCTAAGGAGTTCTGTGCTCCTGGCAGAAACCTTGCCTGAAGAGTTAGTTGCAAGCCTAGCGCAGTCTCCCATAAAATCATTGCTTGCCTGCATAGAGGATAAGAATGTGTTCCCCCTTGTTTGTTGATGTACCACATGACAGTTGTGTTGTCTGTTAGAATCAACACCTGCCCTGGAAGAAGTAACTCCTTGAAAGCCATTAATGCAAACTGGACTGCTAACATCTCCTTCATATTGATATGTAGATGCTGTAGTCTGGCAGGCCACTTGTCTTGTATCCACTTTCCATTTAGATGAGCTCCCCAAGCAATGTCCGAGGCATCTGTCGTTAAAATCTGACTCGCCTCTGGCCGGGTCACAGAGTCCCTTGTTTAGGTGACATTCCTGAGCCCACCACAAAAATTCTTTTTGAAGGCAAGGTATTATTTGAATGACAGTGTCCAAATCCTGGCAGTGCTGTGTCCATACATTTTGAGATACCATTGTAGCTTCCTCATATGCAGTTTGGCATTGGGAAGCACCAGAATACAAGATGCCATGAACCCTAATGCTTGAAGGACTGTCCTTGCAGTCAGCACGGACTGATGAGATAGTTGATGGAAGTAAAGTGACAGACTCTTTTGTTTGTCCGGGGTTAAAAGGCCATCTGGGCTGCTGTATTCAGTCTCACACCCAGAAAGCACATGTCTTGAGAGGGTACTAGACTGGACTTTATTTCGTTCACAGAATACCCTAGGCATCTTAGCACTGCTATAACATATTCCAGATGTTGTAGAAGGTCTTCCTTTTCTTGAGCCAGAATCAGGCAGTCGTCCAAGTAAGGATAGATTTGAATTCCTTGAAGCCTGAAGTAAGCTATCACTGGAGCCAGAACCTTTGTGAATACTCTGGGCGCAGTAGATAAGCCAAAGGGCAATGCAGAGAACTGATAATGAGAATTTCCAGCTCGAAACCGCAGATACTTCCTGCAACTTAGCCTTATAGGCACATGAAGGTAAGCTTCCTTGAGATCTAAAGTTACCATCCAGTGATCTTTGCCCAGCAGAGGTAAAAGCTGTTGTAACGTCAACATCTTGAACTTGGGAATGTCCAGAAAAGTGTTGAGGAGAGATAAATCCAAAATTGGTCTCCACGTGTTCCCCTTCTTTGGTACTAGGAACAGGTGAGAATAAAATCCTAGGCCCCTTTCTGATACAGGGACTGGCTGAATGGCCCCCATCCGGTGTAACTGAGAAACTTGCTTGTGAGCCTCCTTTCTTTGTGGAGGAGGAACGTCTGGCATGCCTTTGAAAGGGGGCATTGTATGGAAATAAAATCTGTAACCGTGGTGAATGATATCCAACACCCATTTGTCTTGAGTAATTAAATCCCAATTTTCTTTGAAAAGAGACAGTCTTCCTCCCAAAGGAGCTGCCAGACGAGAATCTACTGGCAGCTGAAAAGACAGGTCATTGGGTCTGTTTACGAAAGGACTGACCCCTGCCCTCACCAGAAGTCTGAGCAGGTGAACTCCCTGTTCTAGGCCTAAAAGAACCTTGAGCCCTGCCCCTACCACGTCTAGACCTACCCCTAGACTGGGAATCATAAGCAGGATATGTCCACCCCTTAGCAGGCCAATTTCTACTAAACTTGGTGGTTGCACTTGCAAAAAATCTTTAACAGTTTGCATAGACTTAGCTTTGTCTTCCATTTTCTTTAAAACTGCTTCCACAGGCGATCCAAACAACACATCAGACTGTAAAGGAGCATCCAAAATCCTTGTCTTAACATGCTCAGCTAAATTCTGATCCTTCAACCAGGCATGCCTGCGAAGAACAGAACTAGTAGCAGCCACCCTCGAGGAGGCCTGTACAGCATCAAAACCACATTGCAAAGAATGCTTACCCACTTGTTCAGACACATGAACCAAATCCAGCAACTCTTTACACTCAATACCTTCCGCCAAAGCATCCACCTTAGATTTTAATTGTGAAAGGAGATAATTCTGATATTTTAGCATGTGAAACTGACAATTCAACGCTCTCATGGCTAGAGTGGAAGAAGTATACACTTTCTTTCCCCACCTATCCAAAGCCCTTGCCTCTTTATCAGTGGGAACAGGATTTTTTAACCACAGGGGCCTTAACACCTTTAGCCCCTTGAGAAATAGTTTCTGGGTCCCCCCTGGGACTCTTAAACAAATACTTATGAGCTTGGGCACCCTATAATACCTATCAGGCTTAACAGGAGCAGGAGGCAAAGAGTCAGGGTTCAGTGAAGCCTCTGCAAAAACATCTTCCACCACATTCAACACAGGAGGAATAGCTAAGGGCCTATGCTGGGGTAAAAACAAGAATTCCCTAAGCCTTTTCCTGGAATCAGAGTAATCCTGGCCTTCCCATTTAAAGTGCTCCCTCATGGAATGCAGAGTCTCTGAAAATGAGAAATCCTCAGGAGGAGAAGCTGTAGGAGTGGAATCATCCACATCAGAATCAGAATAAGTAGGATACTCCTGCAAGTCTTCTGCAGAAGACTCTGAAGCCTCTGAACACTGTTCAAAACTATCAAACTCCGGTTCCACCCTAGGCCTCTTATCAGGCGGGGGCATAGAACCTCTAATCATAGTAATCAAATCTTCTGCCATTTTAAGCATATGTTTCTTAGGTACAGAACCCGAAATGCTAGGAGAAGCCCCACTGAAGCTGAACTAGGCCTACCTCTCAAAGAAGTTTTGGCAACAGAAGGAGAGGCTCTAACTACCTTGGGAAGAGAGGGAAGAACAGTTACCTGAGAAGGCCCCTCAGCCTGGCCTACCTCCTGAGAAGGCACATCCTGTAACAGTAAAGTTTCTGCCTGAGACTCCATGGAAACTCCTGGCAAAACCTCTGGCTCCACTGAGCCTTCTAAAGAACCGGCGTCCGGGACTGCCGGTTCATCAACCCTAGGCTTCGCTGTTTTGTCCTTGCGCTTCTTGGGCGAAGCGGGCGCGGAGCATCCGACGGCATTTTATAATTACAACGCTTCCCAAACACTAACCTGGCACAGTCTAACCTCCTCTTAATAGTGCGTTTGTTAAACCTAGCACAAGAGCGGCAACCAACAACGTCGTGCTCAGGCCCTAAACAAGGTATACACAAGGTATGGTAATCCCTATGAGGTATCTGTTTCCCACAAGAAATACAGTTATTCACTTTTTCTGACATCCGGTTAAATACTGAGGCAAGAAAAAACCAAAATGTTCCCCAACGGGGTACTTAGCCAACTCTGTTTCGGTCTGAAACTCCGGTTTCGGAAATATTTCAGAACGCCAACCTGCACTCGCAAAACTGCTTCTGCATCGGACCATGCGGCAAAAAAGACTGGGGATATGACATCGGTCATGCGCATTAGTACCCTGACGTACTGACGTCAGTCTAATGCGCCCTGACCGACGTCAGCCTTATACTCTGGTATTCGGGCCGACTGGACGCGGACTATACCCAATAGTAAGGACTGCAGCAATGGGGAACGAAGAACATCAGCAAAACAGTGAGAAAAGGTAAGCCAGAATGCAGTAGTTCAGCTCTGTAAAAATACTGGCTGAGAACTCAAAAGTGGTTACACAAGAAAAACAAACTTAAGGAAGGGAGACAATGGACTGCTAAAAACAATGAATTGAGCATAGTTAAAGGAGAAAGTACCAGGTGGACTACTATGGTCTGACAAAATGGAGCTATTATATTGGACAAAATTCTTTGTATTAGGCTGCCATAATACAGACCACAGACTGGTGTTCAAACTGCAGACTTCACTGTTACATACACATCTATTTGCCTGCAAGGACACTTCTATAGAAAAATAAAAACACACTAAAGAGACAGCTGAGTACACTGAATTGACATTGACTGTGCACAACTACTAGCTCAAAGCAGAAATTGGTTTAGTAACTGTCTCACGCAAGGAAAAATAAGAAAGGAAGGAGGGAGGCCAAGGGTGACTTCCTTGAAGGCATACAGTTTCACTAAAAACAGGTGGATATAAATAATGGGAGTAACAGGTATAGAAGAAGTGAAAAAAATATATAACAGAAAGAAATAATTTGTGTAGTATGAGTAAATGTCAGTGCCTATTAAGAAGGAGAGAGTAAAAGCTGAGCAGCAGGATGTCAGTGGAGGAGGGTTTACAAACTACAAGGTTACTTGCTTACAAACTTGGACACTGAAGCACTTGTCTTTTGACTAGTCACTATGCAGGCTAAAATATACACAGATGACTGAATTCCTCTAACACTTACTTAAAGCACAAGGCCAGGGGTGGTACACAGTTTGTCCTAACTGAATGGTGGTTGGATTGAATGGATTCAGACTGCCTGTCTGGATGAGACTGCTGTGTGTATACTTAAGTTTCCAGTGAACCCTGTAATGCCCTTGCACCCTGATAGAGAGGGGGGAATGAATCCATGGTTAATGGCAGTACCTATAAATAGTTGCATTCTGTTCATTACTAGGATCCCTGCCGAAGTACATTCATAAAAAAGAATACCAAAGCAGTTAATGTCTCTGAACCCAGACATGGTGGAAGATAGCAACATGCTAAGTAGTATGACAAAGGCATTACCAGATCTGTCTGTCTACTGAATGCACAATATTCAGTGCTTTAAAATGTAAGAAGTTAAGTCCAGGTGGCAGATTCATGGATATTTTGACCTGAAATATTCTTGATGAAGGCTTCATGGGCACTTAGTAAGGTTACTGATCTGTAAGGGTCACAAGAAGCTTAGGCCTACATTCCCACGGTAGTTTATAGCCCTTTTATTTTGCATACAAATAATTCAAATATGGGACGGATAACGATATTTTGGGTGACTTACATGTTTCCTCTTCCCATAAGGGAAAACATTTGCATGCTTCCTCTATCTATGAGGAACAGGGGTGCTAAACCAGATGTGAATTTGCAGTTACCTATCCATTCACCCAAATTACGTTTGACTACAGTAAGAGAAGTAATTTGACTTATGTGAAGCAGAAGACTGTTCCACAGAAGTGGTGTTCTCTGGAATACAAATCTATCCCTCCAACATGTTCTATTTATTTTACAAAAAGACTGAGATCCCTTGAGCAGGTGTTAATGATACCATTGGACATGCAAATGTGCGATAGGTCTGGTCAACAGGGAATTTGGTCAACATCTATTTATTTAAGCAACCCCATTTGGTAGACTATACAAAAGGTTGTCAAGTGTGCAAGACTGACAATCACCTGGTAGGGGGATAGTTCCTTTCCTCATGGATTGTGTAATAACAGAGTTAGCATATATAATTAGTGGGAGCTGTGGGGGGGTCCCCACATGGGAGGGATTTTGTTTATGTTTTCCTAGAAGTAACATTTGCATATACCAAGAACCCACCTTGGTGCATGCATACTAGGAATTCAACATTTCTGTTTCTGACATAGAGCAGTTCACTTTCAGGGTGCAACATTTGTGTTAGTCAACCAACTGAAGGTAAATCCCTGTATGACACTGAGAAGACAGACAAGGCTTTGAGGTGGTCTGCATAATTTTTAAGATTTAAGCCCTTATATTTTTTAGTGAGAAAACACTGTGGTCATTCCAACTGTGACAAGTGTTTGGACAGGCACAATACTGGAAGTGGCATTATATTCAATGACTATTTAAACAGTGCAGAGTACAGTGGAATGATTACATCCCTGGATAGATGCCATACCTTTAGATATAAGCTCTGCAATGAAAAAGGACTTCCTTTACAACACTGGATATGTGGTGATCAATGGACAGTTAACTATCGATACAGGTTCCAAGATCTCTAACTATGGGAACAATGTTTCCGGGCGTAGGGTGTTGTTAATGTGATAGTTAAAAAGGGGGTAACACTCATCACAAGATACAAATATACACTTCTTGGCATTTAGTTTTAGTCCATGGCTTTGAAATCAGCTATTTGTTTGGGACAGTTCCTCTTGGAGGATCTTGGTGCCCTCTGGGGAGTATATCATGGCACCAAGTTTGCAGTCATCTGCAAATCTGGTCAGCAAAAAAACCCTTAACATTAGCTTTGACCTCTGAGAAGTAACTGCAAAAGACGAGTGGCACAAGAACTAAACCCTGGGGGACACTGCTAGTGACTGATCTTTTGTGGAAGGTAGAGCTGCCCACTCTAACTTCTGTGGTTTTACTTGTGAGATAATTTGTTAGCCACTAAGTTATATAGGGACTGATATTAAGTTGGAAGAGTTTAGCTACCATACTGGAATGTGGCATGGTGTCAAACACCTTTGAGAGGTCCAGATAAGTGGTAAAACACAGAGAGAAGGCTGCAGTGATATCACTTGTCTTGTGGGATATATCCTTGCCTGCCCAGCAAATGTCTTTCCAAAGGTACCACAAAAGAATGTGATACAATTAGTCAACCATCTAGAAAAAGTCTATTTGGATACTGGACTGCCCTGCTTCCCTGGCATGATGAAGGAAATACTATGGGGATGACAGTGGGATAAGGCATACAGCAGCCCCCTACTCTAACTGGTCAAGAAGCATTCATGGTCCATGTCTTCCAGCTTGAAAAGTTGGAACAAACACTCTTAATCTGGAAATGCTAGGGTGTAGTGAAGTGACACAAGACTGTGCTAAATATCTGAAAGCAGTTCAGTCCAGTATCAACTTGAGAGTGTTGACTGAGGCTATTCAGACAGCCATTGGTTAAGACTTCCTCCTAAAGGCTATACACTGCTATTTGAAGGAGGCCATATTATATGGCTAAGTCCCATGGTCTCATGGCTGGCCTGCATACTGGTAAGTGGCTAGTCCCCTGCAAACTGTAGGGTGAACGTCTGTGGTGTTAGTACTGTATGGTGTGACATACCATTTAAGCCATGATCTTAAATGTAATCAGTACAGAAAGAATACTGGCAGAATATCTTTGTTTTATAATTTTGGAAACTGTATCCCTGTTGTGCATTATGTTATTTGAGTTACATGGCAAAAGCAGCAAACATTACTGTTATTGATTTGGACTGCAACATTAATTTGTTTGTAATTTGTGCATGACTCTTGGCTGAAGAGTCCTTAGACCAGCCCCTCCCATTAATAAACACAAGTCTATTAAAGCATTCCTGGCAAAACAAAAGCAGTCAGTATCTTTAGCTGTTAAGATATCTACTTATGATATGGTTCTAACAGTACAAAATCTTAATAAAATCAAAACCACATCATGGTTATCAAGCCAAACAACTAATAAACAGATCTGTTCATAAAATATGTTTTAAACATTTGTTTGTATATTTCACCTACAGTTTCAAGATATTATGATCAACTTT
Organism: Protopterus annectens; assembly: GCF_019279795.1. Taxonomy (NCBI): domain Eukaryota; kingdom Metazoa; phylum Chordata; order Ceratodontiformes; family Protopteridae; genus Protopterus; species Protopterus annectens. Next base: position 1,854,521,994 of record NC_056725.1, on the reverse strand, counting down.
TTATTTCTTCTATGTTGTAGTTATACTTATTACTATTAGTGTATCACAGCTTTTCTCCGCAGGCCTCCACTGCAAAACTTTTTGCCCAGTCGTACTTTCCAGGTAAACAAATACAAGCAAGTGAATAAATAAATAAACAAACCACCACCAGAAAGACTTCCAAAAGTCTAGCAATTTATTTCCCTGGTACTTCGACTAAACAGCCTTCCAAGACACCATTACAGACTGAAACCATCATGCCTTACTACCTTAAGAGATTATAAAAATAAATAAATAAATAAAATACAGGTTATGTGAACGTTTTGCTATAAAGACTGGAGACTATTAGCAGTGCATTCATGTAGGATAAACTATCCAGGACTGTGTGAGGAATGACAGAGTTAACTAACTTTGCTGTATGAGGTTGTACACTTTGTCTCGGTGAGAAAGAGAGGTTATTCCATGGTTTAGAAATGTAAGTAGAATAGAGGGATTCCCTGGAGGAGTTATGAGCTTTGTGTGTGGAGGCAAGGTACTGAATTCTTGATCCAAGATCTCCTGCTCTCCTGTACTACTAAAGGAAAGTAGACTAAGTTAAACATTTATGTCATTAGTGGAGGATCTTGTGAGCTATTTTTAGTTCAGCAAGACCATGGGAAAATACTACATTACAGACTGACCATGAAATACTTCAAAATGTCTTAAGTCTTTACAAAAAGCAAGTGCAAGAATGCAGTCAGAGAAGATTATGCACATAGCCAATAACTACTGATGATTTATTACAAAAAAATAAGATGTACTATGGACTTATCACAATTATCAATAAAAAGTCACAACTGACTGCATTCTTGCAGCCATTGAAGCCGTTCTCTGGAGTGCAATATGTTATTTAGCATGAGAGAACGGCTAAATGGAGTTAAGCAATTTCAGCTACTGCTCAAACAATACTTTCCTTTCATTGATGAAAAGGTAGGTATGCAAGGACTGATGTTCAAGTGTAATAAAGTAATAGTATTCCTAGTTAAATACAAAATCAAATGCTGATAATAATGTTGAGTCACATCTTAAAATGCCAAACTGCAAAGACAGAGCTTATGACATTTACTGACAGAATGTATCTGCATAAACTGAGCAAATGATTCATGACTGACAGAAGAGAGTCCAAACTATAACAGTCTGTACTGAAACCTAAGAGGACCTTCCCTTAGACAAATTACTATAAAGAGTCTAGACACAGACATTGTTATGTGTAAAAAAAATCCATCATTGTATGACATTACCCAGGTGTCTTGTAGTAACAATGACATGAACTGCTGCAAAGTCATCATCCAAAACTAGCTAAAGTTTCTATTCAGAAAACAGAAGAGGCAGAAAAACCCTTGGCCTGAACAGTCCATTTTAGGATTATGCTATGGACTTGTCTCAAGAGCTATGAGAAGCCTCCTTTGTCTCTAAAAAGAGATGTTTCTGGGGAGAAAGACAAGAACTCTAAGACAATAATCCATGACCACATTACAATCCCATCCTGACCAACTGGGCTAAACTTGGAGAAATGATGATGCCCCGCCATGGGCGACCATAAGTAACAGCTAGGATTACAACTACTGTCACAATGGACTTGTATTCTTGGATGACTTAGCTTTCACCACTGGTAAACTACAAATGCATATTTGTACACAGACAGATGCACACACTTGTGGGTGTGGGTTGAGGAGAAGGGCTCACGTGCAGCTCACACACACGTGCGCCCATACACACATGCGCCCACAAACACGTGCCCACACACACGTGCGCCCACACACACACACACACACACACACACACACACACACACACACACATGAGCACTCACACACTTGTGGGTGTGGGTTGAGGAGAAGGGCTCAAGACCATATGACAACTGAAGACCCTCCCTGATTTGTCCATGATCAGGGCTTCTTCATCTAGTCAGTTTGGATGTGCCTAAAGGAAGACTGTGGAAGCCATGAAGGTTCATTAAAGATCTTCCAACATTCCCAGAATCTGCTTCCTTTCCATAAAAATCATTCATCAGATTCTTTGAAAGATGTCCGAACAGAACTGTCGATCAGAATGTGATATCCTGAAAGTAATGCATAAAATGCTCTTTGACAAAGGACAGGCACATCCACTGAAACGGCACAAGTATCTTAGCCACATGATCAAAGCAAAAAAATTATCATGAGCTATGTGGTAACCCAATGTAGTAGCTGTAAATAGAGCCATGACCACTTCCTCCTTTATCCCTGATTCAGGAAGGGCTAATGCTTTTTCAGAGCCTACTCTGTTAGAGAAAGGTTTGGTGATACAAACATCGGGGAGATTTACATTTCAGCATGATATGGGATAACATTCGCTTGTCTAAGCTATCCCAAGCTTTAGATGCCATGCCAGGTGGCAAAGTAGTAAAATGTCATGGTCCACTGGGTTTTGTGCCTGACCATAAAACATCACAAGAGGATGTCTTGCACAATCTCACAACATTCATTCAAATGCTTAATGGCAGCAACTACATTTTTTGAACTGGAAAAAAAAAAAAAAAAAGAATCTGAGAATGTCCAGGCTGCACAAATGCCATCCCTGATATTGGACTCCAAGGAAGAATAGTGAGACAGCTCCACTTTCATCTGCAAATACTGATTAAGACATTTCTGGGGAATGGAATGGGGCCAAAGGCAAGCTCATCATGAACTTTTTGGGAGTCAACATTTTTCCAAAGTACAGCGTCATGTAATGGAAAATGGTAGGGAAAGAAGGTCTCATCATCTTAACTATCTTAGAGTTAACAACTGCTGGGACTTAGAAGCAGAGGAGGAGGAGGGGGAGGAGGAAGACTCCCACTTACAAAGCACCCTAACAAGGTGAGCTCAAACATGGATTATATGTAGAGTTGAATAAGGAACAGGCAAGTGCTGGGCATTGGGCAACACGATATATGTACACACCCCACCCTACGCCACCCCTAATTATGCAGCTAGGTTACTTTCAAATGCTGCCATTCTCTGAGTGGCAAGACTAATCAGAAAAACATTCTCTCTCCAAGCAGTGTTTCTTGGTGGATTAGCTGAATCACTGACAATTATGTCATTGCTGCATATTGTGATTTCTCACCACCATCAGAGACAGTGCTGGTGTGGTCCTGGGCTTACAGTTTGTTGGCCACACTACTTCAGATATGAAGTACGGGCACTAACATGCTGTGCATCAGGATCAAGATCCAAACTATATAAAAGTAGAAAACAACTAGCAGGCTCAGGAGCTAGCAGGTGTGCAACAAAATGACATGTGCTGGTGTAGTTATGCACACCTTTTAGAGTGGGGAACTTACAAGAAAAAATATAAATTGAAGTGGAAGACTGGAAAAACTCATTTGCCAATCCAACAAGGAAGGTTTTTGAGGTTAGACATGGGGATCCTGGGTAGCATGCACATCTTAAACATTTTGCAGGGCACCATACAGAAACATAAGTGTGAGTGGCCTTGAGCCTGAGTGGCCTTGAGCCTGGGACTTCAATAAAAATACAGAAACATAAGTGTGAGTGGCCTTGAGCCTGAGTGGCCTTGAGCCTGGGACTTCAATAAAAAGTTGTCAAAGTAACCACAAGAAAGAAGTGTTGAATTATTCCACACACTGATTGTGGATCACTCAAAAATAAAAAAGGTTTATTTATGCAGTTTATGGTTAGACCTCAACGATGTATTCAGCAGCTCTTCCTGACAGAAGACACGTCAGCTTTTAAATATATGGATGTAAGATGATTATTTTACTGTGTGTCTAACATAATTACTGTGGCTAACCCTACCACTGCTCATAAGGCTAAACATCTTGAGGATGTCACTTATGCAGATCTACATCACTGCAAGGTTTTGATGACCTCTGCATGCCCCACATTCCATTAGATACTTATTCACATAGAGTGCATCATGGCCCCCTCTCTCCCTTCTCCAGAGTAGGTGTGAAGGAATATTTATACCTCAGTAAGCATTTCTGTCCTACCTGACCCTCTGGTACCCAAATCACTACCTGAATTTGGGTGTTTTGAGGACACCCTGTGCTCTGAAAACAAGCCAAAACAAACTAAAATCCTGAAGACTTTCTTCACAGGTCACTTTTGCAAAGGGAAACAGGATTTGTTGAGAAGGAGCTTATCACATTTACACAATATAACAAATAAGCAAGCATCACACAAATCTAAATTGTGTTAACAAAATGTAAGAAGTAAACAAGCATGTTATACATCTACATGGAAAATATATGACTCAAGAAAATGAGCTAACATTCGTATACAGGATATGACAGTGGTGCGATGCTTTCATTGTAAATCTTGAAACCCATGGGGCAGGATACGGTTTAGCTATGAAAACAGCCTAAATTTTAGAGAAGAGTGAAATTTACCTAGTACCAATTCTGTGCTTCTGGTGCTGCTTGCTGACCCTTGGGACACTGCATCACTGCATCCTGAAATCCCAGAAAACTTAGAAGAATGAGAAGAGACCTCTAAGTGATTGTGGAAGTTCTGCACATACCATTCATGATAAGGAATGTCTAACAAATCTAAAAAAAAAAAAAAAAATGCATAAAATTACTTCAAGATTTATACAAAACTATGTACAGGTACATTAAAAACACAGCTACTACACTATTAGTTAATGTGTCCTAGTATTTTAGCAGTATCCCATTAAAAACACAGCTTTCTGCCTTCAGTGCAATTGCTCAAACATTTAAAATCAACAACATATCACAGGCTTTTTCTATTTTTATTTGAATGACCCCCTTCTTTCATGCCAGCTGACCACTGAGCCTCCCCTTCTAGTCTTGAACCCATTCATTAACCTTATCCTCTAATGGGTAACTAAAGTACACAAGTGAGAATGAAAACCAACTGAAGAGGTTATTATCTAGGCAGCTACAATGACAGTTTGTGTTCTCACCAGAATCTCAGACATGACCTTTCTGAGGCCCTAATTCTTACCTTGATGGCTGACATGAGCACCCACATCAGCGTGGGCCTCCTTAATTCTCCCCGCACCTCAGAGTGCTTCCATCCAGACTCTGTAAGGATTACTATCTCTGGATTGGTAACACCAAACCCATGTCCTCAGTTCTGGCAGTTTCACTGCCATGCAAGCCTCTGCTTCCATGATGCCACTCACCTGAATGGAATCACCTCTCCTTCCACAAAGGAAGGACAAGCCAGACTCAGCTACTCACTCTCCACTTTACCCTGCCTGGCACTTTAAGTGCCTGAGAAACTATTCTAGCTCATGTCATCTGGGTCATACTCAAGGCTTTATTCTAATATGCGACGGAGCCAGGCTATAACAGTTTGCTTTTAATTTGGAATGGAGAAGTGAAACTATTTTACAGTACACAAAGTGAAGAGAATTTGACAATTTTATATAAATATAAAATGCAGTTAATGTAGTTACTTACCATAAGGTTTAGCTATCCAGATAACACTACAAATGTTATTATGCCGCTCCAAATGAAGCAACATTTTCAAAAGCCATCTCAGCCAGCAGATCATTCAACATCTCACCATGAGTGGGAGCCACACTGGTAATAAACTTTCAACAAAAGAGTGATATACCTATGTCAAGAAAAGATGGACCATCCTCCCTCAATTCAACTGTGAAAGTGAAATCAGGGTCTGACAAGGAACTAAGAAAACAGCAAAAAGCATTATACATCCAACAATTCTTCTGGGAAGGGAAGAAGGACAGATGGACAGGCTGACTGAAATGCCTCAAAGATCTGGCATTTAAGTGTGTGCTACACATTAAAAAGAGTTATGTATTACCATAACTTGGAATCTGTGCTATCCAGTGTCATTATTCATCACGGATGGGTCTTGGATCTGAGCCGGCAACTGATGGACATATCCATAGCTCAAGCTCCTCCCCTTCCCATAACTGCCTGCTGACCTGTAACCCTCAGATCGAGTTTGCTAGATAAAGAAAAGGCAGCATGGTCTGCCCAGGAGACTATCTCCAAGAAGAAACATCCCTCCAGGTTTCCCAGGTCCCTAGAAGGAAGGGGGAAGGAGAGTGGGAATATGATGAATAATGATGCCGGATAGCACAGATTCCAAGTAATGGTAAGTACATAACTCTTCATCTGATGCTATCCGTGTCATTATTCATCATGGATGGATCAGAGTCCCCAGCTATTATGAACCCTGGCTGGCCTCAGGGAAGGATATGCCGGAGCACAGAGGAACCCAAGGAAGCCCTTTTCCTAGACACTAAATCCAACATGTAGTGTGAAACAAAAGTGTGGGGATTAGACCAAATGGCAGCAGCACAAATCTCATCCAAAGAAAGCTTAAGCCAAGTAGGCGGAAGACGTAGCCACAGACGTAGTAGAGTGGGCTTTAACTGATCAAGACAGCTCCATGTGTCTGCTGTCATAAATGTAGGAAATACAGTTAGCAATCCATCTGGAAATAGTTACCTTAGTAACTGCCAGGCCTCTTCTGGGCTGAGAAAAAGTCATGAAAAGCTAGTCCGACTTCCGAAATTCCTCAGTCCTCTTAAAATAAAAGCGTAGCTGCCTACAAACATCTAAACAATGCAAAGTACATTCCCCCCTACTGGAATAATCAGGGAAGAAAAATGGCAGCTGAATAGATTGGCTGAGGTTAGCTTCCGAAGCCACCTTTGGAACGAACAAAGGATTTGTCCTAAAGGATACCATATCCTTACGGAAGACCATAAAAGAGTGCATAATGCTGAGAGCCTGCTACTCGGAAACTCTCTTAGCAGAAGTAATAGTCACCAAGAAGGCAGTTTTCCAAGACAGAAACTTAAATCACAAGATGCAGCCAGTTCAAAGGGCCTTTGTGTCAAAGACTGCAACACTAGAGTTAAGTCCCATGGTAGGGAGGGATCTTTGATACGAGGTCTAAGAAGAAAGACTCCTTTGAGAAAAGCTTTGCATAGTTTAGAAGAAAAGGTGGGACCCTCATTCAAACAGAAATTAGAGATGGCTGCCAACTGGAGTTTAATCGTGGTGAAACTAGGGGTTCGTATTAGAACACCGAATGCTTGAAATGTCGAATGTCATATGGTCGACACCATATAATCGTCATTTCAAGAGTTCAAAGGTTAAACTTAATGGCACTGTACGGTGAAGAATGGGAGAATTTCCCTTTTCTGCACTGAAGTGCGGTCTCGGAGTTGGTATATTTAAGTAGGGGGGTGCAGGGGGGCTTGCCCCCCTGCTCACACCGTTAAGGTAAGTTTTTTTTTTTTTTTTTTTAATTGTATATTAGATCTTTCAAACTTCGCCCATATGTTGTCAAACATATGGGATTCAAAGTTTTGAAAGTTTGAATATATAATATCGCATTATGCGCATATGAAATGTCGCATTCAACCTCCAGGTGAAGCTCTCCTAAACAATAAACGCACTCCTCATGCAAGTTGGAATGAGGCATGTTCCAACAGCACAAGGAGCATCTCTTGAACTCAGAAGGCTTGTCAGATATATTTCACCAAGAACACACACACACCGACAGAGAAGGCACCACGCACCTTCACAGAAATGAACGAGGGAGCAGAAAGTACAAAAGGAAGCAACACCTAAAACTACTACCTTTTTTTTTTTTTTTTTTTTTAATTGAAGAACTAGCTATGGGGGGAAAGGCCCACAGGGAAAAAGGTGGGAGCACGAGAGACAACACTAGTTAAAAGTACAGGGAGGGAAGTAAACAGAGAACTAACTGCACTACAGCCTAAAAGAGCCTAAAGAAAACTAAAGAAACCCAAAAACGAAGAAGAAAGAACACAGAAAGTAAGCACTTATCTGAATGAAGGTTTGAGCTACTGGAATCACGTCCTTAGCGTTTCCGCAGCAAATGAGATCTGAGGGTTACGTGTTAGCAAGGGATTATGGGAAGGGGAGGAGCCTGAGCTCTGGATTTGCCCATCATTTGCCGGCTCGGATCTGAGGTGGGATCCACGACCCTTCCATGATGAATAATTACACAGATAGCATCAGATCTTATTTTCTTCATGGCAGTCTCACTCTTCTGGTCCTTGTTTGACTTCCACATTATTCCAAAGGAGCTACAAATAATAGTACAACTCTGCAGGGCAGCACAGTCAAACCAAACAATGGCTCAGAATTTGCTACCCAGGCTGAAATATTTGAAGACTATATGACATTTGAATCAAACTGCTGTAATGCAGATCTCATGGACTGAAAACTCCTTGAAAGAAGCCACTAAAGTTGACAAATCTCTGGTGCAGTATGGCCTGAAAGAGTAATAAAGGACTTCAGACTTTTTCTGATAATAACAAGATAAAGTGTGTTTGGTTGCTTCTTTGGAATAAAAGATGAAGGTAAAGATGGAATGCAGAGGAGAATACCTAGAAGGACAGACTTTACCAAGGGATGTTATGCTTGAGTGTCTTTCCAAACTACATTGCTTGGTACTGGTACATGTATGCAATGACAAGATGGTTACTGTACAGATGTCTGCTAATGATATATTCTTGAAGCGTGCACAAGAGGCAGGCACTCCCTTGTGGAAATTAAACACGCACTAGCAGAGGTCTCAAACACAAATAACTAGAACCACATGATGAGAAATATACTCCCTGACGCACATGTTTCAGAGAGAATTTCACCACAGCAGTAAGATACACTGCAAAGTGTGATAATAAAGTTGCAAATAGCAGCACATGTACACCACAGCTGACACTAGAATATCTCAGCCAATCCACCTTACTCTGAAGTACGAAAGTCCTGGAGTCAGTATAGATATCAGAGGTGTGGAAGGTAAAGCCCCCCTCCCCCCAACAAAAATGCCTTTGAATTGCAAAAGCCAGTTTCAAACTTTGAAGTTTAATGGGAGTAGTCACAGTTGTGTGATAACATATTTGCAATAGGGAGGCTGTGCAAATATAATGAAGTAAAAAAATTGAAAGTCAGCACTTTGGATTGTGTGTTCAATGTGCTTCTCAAATATAACACTAGCTTTCAGATCCTTCTGCCCATGAACTGTCTCAGCAGCATGTGAACACCATCTGTGACTGTGAAGATATCACACATTAGCCATGGTAATGTACTTCAAAAGTCTTGCTCTCACAAAAACACTGTTACCACTTGTAGCCTGCCCCCTACAAAAAAGTCTACTTTCTGTGTTCACTGCTGATGTTAGATTGTGAAGAAAGTGAAAGACACAATGGCAGAAGTAATGTGATTTAATTTGCTGCTTGCAGACTCACAAAATACCTCCCCCAAAATCCATAACAGTGATCATATTACCACCCTGTGCCTTCATACACAGCCTGCCTCTCAACCACCAAAAGACAGACATTTTCTAAGCACACCCCCCCCCAAGTTTGCTTATGATGAAAATTAGAGAAATAATGGCCACAGTAATTCATTTTGTTTTTCTCCTTTCAAACAAAAATGCTCTCCACCAAGCTCAACAAGCCATATTATCATCTTCCTATGATCAATTAACTACCATTGATTCACTCATATATGCCCTCTCCTCATTGCAATCGTATACTGTACAATTATGAAGAAACTGGATAATGACCACAGTAATGTACCTCAACTTGCTAATGTCACCTGCAGCTACTCCAACCTGATCACCATAATAAAATGTAAAATATTACAAAATGAAAGAATTATTACCACGAGCAGCGAGTATTACCACTATCCACAGATATAGTAAATGCCCTGAAATATTTAAATTAAAAAAGGAAAACATGCAAGAGAAGAAAACACACCTGTCTGTTGAGCATGCTGGCTTCTACCAAAGTCAGGCTCTGAGCAACCATTCTCTAATGCTTACCTCCTACAATATCAGGATATGGACTGATTCGCCATTTCCATTTACTGTGTGGGTTCTAATCATTCATTCTCAGATTATCCACATTATTCTAATCAGGGACATGGTGTATACAGTTAATCCTGTGATCCTGAACAAGATTCAGCAGGTCATTGGAAAATTAATGAAGGAAGGAATAAACGAATGAATGAAATGACTTCACAGGCCATATCAGGTAGGTCTGTGGGTGCAAGCCATAAGGTTGATATTCTTGCAGAAGAGAGAACCACTTTAAGATGAAATATAATGCCACAACACTGGCCAAGGTTCCCATCAGAGTCTTCTGGTGAAAAAAAAATGATAAAGGAGTAAAGAAAACGAACAATGAACTCTCCCAGATAAAATGCACTGCCATTATGTTGTCCATATTCTTGTAAGTCTTCAAATAATGAAACATGACAGAAACATTTGTAGACACCCATTGGGTAACTTAAAAGATTTCATCCAGGAGTAAAGGAAGTGAAACGCTGCTCTCTCTTTGCCTGTGCTCAAGAACATGACGGCACTCCAGTTCGATTCTCGGCTGGGGTGCCTTCTGTGTGGAGTCTGCATGTCCTCCCTGCGTTCGTGTGGGTTTCCTCTGGGTTATCTGGTTTCCCCCACATTACAAAGGCATACATCTGGAGTGTTTCTCCCCAGGCCCCTGCTGAAAATTGGCTTCATTCCAAGTCCGTCTTTCCTGGTTAACAAATGTTAAATAAATTAAAAAAAATCACCACGTTAAGAACCATAACTGCCAGACAACATCCCAAGAAAATAGTGGTCAAAAGAGGACAGTCAAGACTGCTGTTATCTGACAAGATCTTGGGAAAAGAGAGGATGCAGGACTGGCTATATTACGTACACTATCAAAAGGCCCAACAAACCACATGAAGCTTTAATGAAGAAAAAAACAAAAAACAGAAAATTCTTCAGGGCAGCATCATACTCCCTGGTGTTAGTGACAGTGCAAAGTTTTTTTTTTTTCCAAAGCTTGCTGACAAATATATATTTTTTGAAAGGAGATAAGTACTTAGCCCATAGGCCTAAACTGGGAGAAGAATAAATAATTTTAATAAAATGTCCATACCCTGTCTCTTTTTTTAATTTATCGAAGTCTTTTGGGTTTCTAATACCATGACAGGAATGGACCCCATTCCTAAGTCAAAGAATGATTAAAGTTCATGAAATTAGTATTGCTTCAATCTTTGATGTTAATCAAAATTGTTCTTCACGGCATCTGCAATGTGCCCAGAACTGACTCCTCCTGCAATTCATACAGAGTTACATGTACTGGTAGCATATCGAAGTACAACTGTAAATTCTTTTTTATGAGACCTATTCTTCCTACTACTACTGGAATTGTCTGGGTATCCTTCTTCCATATAGCTTTCATTTCTGCCTGCAAATCCTGGTATATTATGACTTTGTGTTTCTCTGTACATAAGACACTGTAATCACTGGGTGTAGCAATTTCAGTGATCAGTCTTACATTTGTCTTCTTTTCATGGACTACATCTGGTTTTCTAGCATATATTTTTGAACTGATGGCAATGGGTGATCCCATGCGATATGAACTTCAGCCACTACTTGTGGCTCACTTCCAATGCTTCTTAGCTATGCCAATATTGTACTGTTTGCATAATCCCCAATGCAAAGTCTTACCACATTATGCTGCCTTTCAGTATACAGGCACTCTGCCATTAGTGTATAACACTAAGTAACAAGATGCGAGACTGTTTCCAATTCTGTTTTACAAAACCTGCATTTGTCTCTTTCTCCCACATATTCAATGGACTTTGTAAATCAACATGTATGTAGTCCACTATCCTGGGCCGCAAATATTAACCTTTCATCTTTTGGTTTAAATTCACCTGTCCTAACCATTCCTGTATTAGATCTTGATCGACATGAGGTTGTTCCATAAGTTTTCTGTACTTGGCAACTATATTTATGCCTTTTTCCACATTTCTTGCCTTCTCATCTTATCTTTCACATTGTATTCTTTCTTTTGTTTTAGTGCATTCATTTCCAGCCTGATTTTTGTCTATTGCTGGTTTGATTTCCATTCTCGCTTTACACTGATATGTTTCTGCTAAACTAAGCAGGAAGTCATCTTAGACTTGTTCTCCTTATGTTTTACAACTTTCACTATATTTGGATCTTGTGAGGTCAGCAGATATGCATGCAGTCCTAGGACTACAGGATCCATATATGTAATCAATTTTGAGAAGGTCCATACCTCCTTCACAACAGTGAGTATATAATTTTGGTATAGACTGATTCTTATAAATCATTTGATAAGTGTGAAGCATTTTTCTTGTCCAACTGATCCAATACATTTTGGGGCCAATCACCCCAAAATTGTAAGTCTGAATAAGAAGAGCAAATTGGTTTACAGCTTGGACTTTGCTCCTAGATGTCAGAGCTATTTTCAGTATTAATTTTAGTCTTCTAAAATAGTCCTTAGCAGGTTTTGTTCGCATTTGGTTATGTTTTACTGTCGAACCTTCATCAATTTCCAACTATTCATATACTATCTCCTTCTTAAGTTCCTCTATATAACATTCCTGCCCCAGACTGATGTGCTGTAGCTTTCCTGCTTTAAAGGCTGCTTTTGCACATTTATCAAGACCAAAAATGACATTACTATATCATTTGAGAAAGTTTTGACTATTTGCAGCTGTGCTATCAGTTCTTCATCTGATGAACTATACAGTTTTAAATCATCCACAGAAAGATGATGAGAAGTCTTTAAACTTTGTTTTCTGGGAGTCAAATTGTAACCATGACCTAATCTGCTAAGCAGACAACTTAATGGGTTAAGGTAAGACAAAAGAGTAGCAGTGACATCACTCCTGAATACCTCCCTTTGAATTTTTATCCCTGTATAATAATTTGTCCTTGGTTTGGTTGCAAAGTGGTTTGCTAGTGTTTCATGGTCACTGTAATGTAATCGGTCAATGTTGTACTTGTCTTATACTTCCGTAAGCACTCATTTATCCATGAATGTGGGACGCTGCCACATGCTTTTTGCAGTCTATCCATGCCAAACTTCGTTTCTTCCCCCCTTTTTACAATTCTCCATTATGACTTTACTTAACAAAAAAAAAATATATAAAAATATCCTTTGTTCTATGACTTTCTTTTATTTACTCTTTTGTTCTATTGCCATGACTGATTTTCTACTAAATGACTATAAACTCTGTCTGCATCAATTCCAGTATGCATTATATACATCATCGGAAAACAAGTTATTGGTCTATGGTCTTTAAGATAGCTTGCAGGTTCACTCTTAAGGAGGAATATCATTTTTTCCTGTTAGTAACTGGGTTGGTGTCTGTTCAGGATGTGCATATACATATAGTTCATACTCTGGGTCATATTCTGGGCTAAATCTTCATGTAAAGACATTAATACTTTTAGCCAGAAGTTAGATACTGCATCTGGGCCTGGGATTTCCATTTAGGAGCCTTTCTTAATTTTGTTTCAATATCTCTGGCCGCTACCTCATCCCATTTTATATCCTGCACATGTGAACTTCTTACTGTTTCTTTTACTTCTTCTATCCATTCAGCATCTTTACTATGTTGCACATGGCCTTCATAGATATTTCTCCAAACTATATCTATTTCTTTTTTTTGCTGGTGTCCTGTTCTTTTTGCTTGGTTTCCTAAATCTCTATAAAACTTTTTTGGGTCATCAATGACTTGCTTATTGTGTACTTTTCTTTTACATTTATCTGCACAACTTCTAAGTTTTTCTGCCTGTGCTGATATCTTTAATTTATTATTTGTGTGATAGCCATTTCTGTGCATTTAATGTGTTTTTTTTTATTGTATCTGCTTTATTTTCCGAAAAAAAATATATACTTGTTTTCCCGCCTTTCTAAGCTAGTATAGTCCAGTTTTCAGGTTAGTGCTGAATTCAGGGCTGTGTTACAAGTTTCTGTGTTTGCCCATACCTTACTTGGATAGAAGGAAGTTTCTCTGTTCACTGTGAGAAAGGGAGCTTTGAGCTGCCTATCTGTCCCTGGAGGAGTGGTTTCAGCCCAGAAATTAGTAGTTTATTGGCCATTTTGGGCTAATTTCTATCTCTTTCATTTTCCTGTTATAAAACTCGCATTTGCAAGGTTTTTGTGCTAGTATACAGCTCAGCAAGCTCCTGCCTGGTGCCCTGAAGAGTTCTACAGCAGCAGAGAGACAAAAGAGAGACTTTGGAGTGATTAAGTACAACTTTTCTGCACTTTATTGCTGTCTTTAGCTAATCCCGCCTAAAACGCAGATTTTCTACAGTTTCTGTGATTTAAAAAGCTTGTTTCAACTACATATTGTACTTATTTTACTGCCTGCACTTTAACAAAGTCGTTTTTGTGTTTAAATTACCAGTTTAACTGTTGTAGGCTACACACTTTTTTGATTGTAGCTGCTTTATTTTCTGAAAAAAATATATACATACTTGTTTTCCCACCTTTCTAAGCTAGTATAGTCCAGTTTTCCGGTTAGTGCCGAATTCAGGGCTGTGTTACAAGTTTTTGTGTTTGCCCATACCTTACTTGGACAGAAGGAAGCTTCTCTGTTCACTGTGAGAGAGGGAGCTTTGAGCAACCAGGCTGACCCTGGAGGAGTGGTTTCAGACCAGAAATTAGTAGTTTATTGGCCATTTTGGGTTAATTTCTATCTCTTTCATTTTCCTGCTATAAAACCCGCATTTGCAAGTTTTTTGTGCTAGTATACAGCTCAGCAAGCTCCTGCCTGGTGCCCTGCAGAGTTCTACAGCAGCAGAGAGACAAAAGAGAGACTTTGGACTGATTAAGTATCATTTTTCTGCATTTTCTTGCTGCCTTTAGCTAATTCCGCCTAAAATGCTGATTTTCTAGAGTTTCTGTAATTTAAAAAGCTTGTTTCAGCTACATATTGTACTTATTTTACTGCCAGCACTTTAACAACGTCGTTTTTGTGTTTAAATTACCTGTTTAACTGTTGTAGGCTGCACACTCAAGTGCGATAGCCATTTTTGTGCATTTAGTGTTTTTTATTGTATCTGCTTTACTTTCTGAAAAAGACAAAAAAACAAAAAAAAAACAAAAAAAAACTTGTTTTCCACCTTTCTAAGCTAGTATAGTCCAGTTTTCAGGTTAGTGCTGAATTCAAGGCTGTGTTACAAGTTTCTGTGTTTGCCCATACCTTACTTGGATAGAAGGAAGTTTCTCTGTTCACTGTGAGAGAGGAAGCTTTGAGCAGCCTATCTGTCTCTAGAGGAGTGGTTTCAGCCCAGAAATTAGTAGTTTATTGGCCAGTTTGGGCTAATTTCTATCTCTTTCATTACCCTGCTATAAAATCCGCATTTGCGCGGTTTTGCGCACCAGGGAGCGCCAGTTAGCTAGGGTATAACTATTCCCGGCTCCACAAAGTGTACTCTTCAATTTTTCCCTTGGAACTAGACAAACTTTCAACTTAAGCACTCAAACCATTCACTTCTCATACCGGCACTTGCTCAAAACTCATAGCAAGCACTAATAAACCTTAGCACTAGACCCTCCTATACAAGGACAAGGTTCTCTATTTGACCTTACCAGCCAATCAGTAAAACAGTCTACTGTACCTATCCAGGCATGTCCAAAGGGCAGTTTCAGGTGTACTCTCTGGTCCAACTGGTGAATCTGGGCATTTTGAGGCAATATTACAATTGCCTCATGTACACAGATAACCCTCTCCTCCTTCCACCAAACACTAATACATGCGAGAGATGCAATTATACAGCCAAACTGGAGGATAAGCTCTCTCAACCCAAGACTGGACCAGGCAGTTAAGAGGAGAAGGGAATTACTTGTATCACACCACCAGTCTCACACAGACCTATGAAACCAGCACCGGCAAAAAACACACATAAATACACGAAAACATACTCGGAGGCTCTAAATAATAATCTGCAGAAGCAACAGAGACCTCCAAAGCAGACATCCAAGCAACCTCCACCCCCCAACACAAACCATGAAACACATACTTCACAAAACCAGTGTGCCGCACAATCACAACCCTTAAGGCAAAATAACATACCCAACACACTAGTAAGTCAGGCACACTGACGTCCCACTCACTAGGCTGAACAAGGAGAAGGTTACTGTTAGCTGCATGTCGGGTGCCAGAAACCACCACATAACACAAGCACTAAGATCACTTCAGAACAAGTACAAATATGACTCTGTCATTGTCCATGTTGGTGTGAATGACCTGAACAGTACCTCCCTGGACTACAGGAAGAGAGACATGGAGGAGCTCTCTGATCACTTAGCCCAGGCCGGTATGACCCTGACCCTGAGTAGCATCCTGCCCTCACCAAGAATGATACCACGGTGTAGAGAAAAAATTATCAATTTCAACATCTGGCTAAGCTTCTGGTGTCATTCAAAGGGGATCCAATGTCTGTCAGCCTGGGATGACATGCTCGACAAGCCACACTGCTTCGCTAGAGACGGCTTGCACCTGTCACCCTTAGGCTTTCAAATACTGGCCAAGGCTCTTGCCTCCCCCATAGTGCCTTTTCTAGGCAAGGCTCAAAAGACAAACCCACTGCCGTAAAGAGCACAAGTAACAAAAACCTGAGGGTAATGCTACTCAATGCCAGAAGTCTAAACCTCAAAATGCACGCACCCGAGGCACTTCTCAGTATGGAGAAAATCGATATATGTGCTGTAACAGAAACCTGGTTTAAGGCTCCAGAGAGCACCCCAGCACTAGCAGGCTACAACTCATACTATACATTTCGGCCACAAAACCCGGACCGAAATATAAAAGGCGGGGGGAGTATCTATATTCATCAAGGATACCCACACCTCCAGGTTAGTGGCACAGCACAATGCTTCAGCGATCATCCACATGCAACTAACAATGAGCAAAACTGCTATTCAAATTACAGTTTGCTACAGATCACCCACCATGTCACAGGACCCCCACTCCACATTCCTGGAAACACTGGGAAACATAAAGGTCCTACCAAACACCCTGATATTGGGTGATTTCAATTACCCAAACATTAACTGGGAGAACTACTCAAGTACAAACTCCCTTGCCCAACATTTCCTAGAATTTATAAACTCAAATGCCCTGGATCAACTGGTCAACTCCCCCCACCAGAGGTGACAACATATTGGACCTGGTCATCACCAACATGGGCGAACGGTGTTCCACACTGGAGGTAAACCCCTCGCTGGTTAGATCTGACCATAAACTAATCACTCTGGATATCCACATTCCGCCACCACCCCACGGTCAAAGAAACCACCGTGAAAAACTTTTCAAAAGCAAACTTCACGTTACTTAAGACCGACATGGGAAGTTTCAAAGCCCCCATGCTAAAGGATAATGCTGTCCAAGCTGCAAAATCCTTTACTAATGCACTCTACGGGCACCTACAAGAATGCATGGATCGTGCTATCCCAAACAAAACCAAGACTCACTCCTCCAAGAAAAGGAAACCAGTCTGGTGGACCCCTGCCATAAACAAGCTATACAATAGGAGGAGGAAACTAGTACAGAAAAGAGTAAAATCCCAAGAAGGGAAGACATCCGTGATCAGTATCAGCAAGAAACTATGTTCCCTCATAAAATCATCCAAGGCTAGCTTCGAAAGAAAAATTGCCATGGACTCCAAAGATAACCACAAGGCATTCTTTAGCTATGTGAAGAATCTAAGTGGCAATTCTCAGATCTGCTCAGAGTTAATGAAGAATGGCACAAAATACACTGAACCAATCGATATAGCCAACTTCCTGGCAGACAGGTTCAGTGCAAACTTCACTCCCCACTCACCCCCAAAAGGGCTCATAACTATAACAGAAGAATGTACTGCCCCTGAAATCATAGACACTCAGGTTAAAACAGCCCTCTCTCCAAAGCCAAAAACACAGCATCAATGGGACCGGACGGTGTCCCAGGCTGTGTTCTACATGAGTTCAAAAATGAACTAACCCCTCACCTAAACACACTGTTTAAACTCAGCCTCTCCACAGGCTACATGCCCACAGAGTGGCGCACAGCAACGGTTATTCCACTCCACAAAGGTGGAGCCACAATGGACCCAGGGAACTATCACCCTATACGCCTGGCTAGCTTGGTCTGCAAAGCTATGGAGCGCATCATCATGGATCTCATTAACAAAGACATTGGACACCTACAAACACTGGACCCTACCCAGTTCGGCTTTGTTAAGGGCAGATCATGCCTCCTAAACCTGGTGGACTTCTTTGAGACAGTTACTAAGGCTATAGACGAGGGAAAGGTGGTCCACACAGCCTACCTAGACCTTGCAAAGCCTTCGACACCATTCCCCACTCAGATATTATAGACAAGCTCACCAGCCTGAACATAAACCCCTATGTCACAGGATGGGTTGCCAACTGGCTCATGGACAGAACCGACATGGTAAGAGTTGCAGGAGCTAGGTCTGACTCTAAACCGGTTACAAGTGGAGTTCCTCAGGGCTCAGTCCTAGGACCCCTCCTGTCCGGCATATACTTCTCAGAGGTACAGGCAAGCACAGGACTATGGCTGACCAAGTTCGCAGACGAGTGCAAACTAGGGGCTATAATTGACTCTCCAGCTGACAGACATCCTCCAAAAGGGTCTCACTGAGACAAATATTTGGTGTCAAACCCATGGCCTCAAGCTAAATGCCAAAAAGTGCATAGTCATCCCCTATGGAAAAAACAAAGTACCCACAAACTACCACATAGGTGGTAGCCCCCTAAATACGCAAGACATAATAAGGGATCTGGGACCCAAGTAGATAGTAACCTCTCCTTTGATAATCACATTGCCAAAGTGATTAGAAAATCCTTCTGTGGCCCGCCTAATCACAAAAGAGTTTGCATCCAGATTGAAAGAGGTCATTGGGCTCCTCTATGCATCACTCATCAGACCCATCATAGAGTACAATTCCCCATTTGGGATGTACCTTACAAGACACCTGCAACAACTGGACAGACCACAGAAGTAAATCACCAAGAGGATCACTGGCCTCAAGCAGATGCCCTATGCAGCTCGACTGAAGAAAGTCCAGCTGTACTCGGTTGCATAACACCTACTCAGAGGTGATCTCTGCCTGACATACAAGGCCATGTCCAACCCAGAATTGATGGACATTCTCCACCTAAAGAAAACCATATCCCCTTGAGTCACACGCTCCAGGGATGTAACCCTCACCACAACAATAAATAGGATGTGCTGGAGAGATAGATTCCTGTCCCAGAGACTTCCCATGCTCTGGAACAAGATTCCAATCTACATTAGGCAGAGCTCCTCACTAACTCTCTTCAAGAGAAACCTTGACGAGTGGATGGGAAACAGAAAGTTTACCCCAGGGATCACTTCAATGGCTCTGCTGGACAGAGGTACAGGGAACTAATCTAAGGGGGCGGCAAAAGCTAACACATTCCGGCTAGGTTAGGGCAGATAGCCTAGTACCAACCTATGAACCTAATAAGTGTATGATAGATCCTGGTTTGTTCTAATACTGCACGTTGCTTTTATTACGTCTATCTTTCTAGGTATTTTTGTTGATCTGTTCTCTCTTCTATACTCTTCTAACACTGTCACTTCTTGTCATAAATGCTTTATAGTTTTCTCTGTTTGATACTTCCATGATGGCATTTGATTTCTACCCTTCCTTTCCCTTAATGCCCTAGGTTTTTGTTGTAAGACTTTATATATTACTGATTTAGCTGCAGAGTAATATATCCTATTTACTTCTATTATATCACACAAATTTCTGCTAACGGTATTCATTTGTTTTATCAAACTTCTAACATTTTGGGTGTTCTTCACTTTCTGTAATCTATTTCTTTCGTTGATCCTAATATGTCTATCCATCTGTATGTAGCAACTCATCCCTTAGGTCATTTTCTTTTAAATTAAGGGCACATTCTTTGTTCTCAGCTTCACGTAGGCATTCTACAGAAAGTTCCAGAACATCTTCCTGTGACATATTCTCTTCAGCTGCATCCTGCATCATTCATTACTCTTTCACATAGGAACTCACTGGCCTATCACTCCACAACACTGACTGTGTCAGAGTTGCTACAGTTTCCTGCTCCTTCCCTTGCTGTGCAACTCCCAACTAAACTTCAGTACTGACTTCCTAATGAAGGCTCTAGGGGATGGGTCTGGCATAATGGATAAGGTCTTGAACTAATAGACACAAAGTACATGGTTTGATTCTAACCTCTGTTATTAACCTGGCTTAAAATGGCCCTTCAGGGCAGTTAGCCTAGTATTCTCCTACGAACCTGTAAAGTTCCGGTCATGTAAAAGAGCATCCTCATGTGGCAAGTGATCATATGCTTCCTGTTCAACCTATTCTCTTTAATTTGGGGACTCATTTTATCATGCTGTGATCTTATCAGAGTTGGATTTTCTCAACATTAAATTCTTCACTTTGCATGTAATCCATAACTTTAGTTTCTATTTCTTTAACTTCCCATTACTAATCCTCTTTTCTACTTTCCCCCTTTGTTTTCTTATTTTTTGTATTGTGGAATTTTCAACATCTCGATGCCTTTGTCTGTACTTCTCTTCAAATACCTTTGGTGCTGCTTTTTTGTGCTGATTAGTTTTGGTTTCCCCTTTGCATTAATATTGCACCATATTAAATCTCTCTTTCCCATGTCCATGCTTCTTCAGATGCCTCCCACTCCACCTGTTTCTCCTTACTTTGGGGGACTCATTATTCTACCATACTGTGACATTACAACAGCTAGCTGGATTTTCAACACAGAACCTTTCATTTCACAGGTATACTATAAGTTCAGCTTCTATTTGTTTAACTTTTACTCTACTAATCTTCTGTTTTACATTCCCCCTTTGTGATCTTATTTTTTTGTACTGTGAAATTTGCCATATCTGGGAGCCTTTGCATTTATTTCTCTTCAAATTAACCCTCTGCATCTGTGAAATAATGGCCATGTTCCCATTCTCAAACCTACAGTGGTCAGAAAAGCTAAGAGGAATCTGCTGTAAAATGCCTAGCAAGAAAAGCTATTCATTCAGGTGAAAGAAGCTCACAAAAATGGACAGCTTTTCTTAGGATGCTGAATAATCACAAACTGCATGGTTTTGAGCAGCAGACATGACCATCCAAGGAAACAGACACCTAGTCTAGTTAAGGAGATTTGTAGAAAGAAGCAAATGACAGAACGCTACCCTAACATGCATTTCATGATCATAAAGGACTGTCTAAATTAGGGCTCACTGGGAAGATACTAGCAGTGGAGAAGCATTTAGTGTCCATGTCAGTTTCTAGTAGAATCTGCCACAGGTAATAATCCATAATAAGCAGGATGCCTCAGTTAAGCAACACTAGTGGTCCAACTCTTCTATCCCTCCCATGTAGCAGTCTTAGATATGGAACATGGAGCTTTCAGTCTAATGAGCTAGCTACTCCAATCAACATGTCATGTGCACTTCTTCTAAAGAAGTCTCAGTTTCAACATACCATACATAGTCATGTATAAGTATAGAAATTTATTCCAAACACTTGCTTTAACAGTGGGGTTGACTTATGCATGAAAGATATGCTACACTGAAACTGAGACTTCTTTAGAAACTAACTAACAGCCTGGATGTCTTAAATTTCACTGCAGATGCTTTGGGGATTTATATTAAAAAGACACAGGCTGTTTTTCAATTTGGTGGGGAAAGAAGTTAAGGTAGAGTTCACATTTGACAGAGTGGTATTGACATTTGTTATATGTGTTGAGCTTGAGTTTGGGTGGATGTCTCTACTAAGATTTAGTAGGGAAGTAAAGTAATGTTGACAAAAAAGCCAATGCATTTTAGATTTAATGTGTTTTGAAATATTTACAAGCAAAGAAATCAAAGGATGTAGTTCTATGCAGACCAGAAGACATGACTGAGAAGTGTAATAGTGCACTGATTTTTTTGACATTTAGTGCTGGTGGAAGAGCGGCAGTAATCTTACACATGGTGCTCATAAGATGCGAATTGAGAAAGGAAAGTCAGGATAAGAAGAGTGAGCGTTGGTGTAATGACCATTTTGTAAGTGTTTGGTTAGTGCCGAGTGTCAGTATGTGTTTCTGGGTGTGTGTATCTTACCTGGATTGTAATGGGGTATTCTTTTAGGACTTGGAAAAGATGTTTTGATTGTATGAGATGACTATAGGAAGGGGAAGATGGGAACTGGGAGCAGGTTAGGGCAGTGAAGTGAACACAAACACAGGAAATGGAGCAAGTTCTACATGCCCTAGTTCTGTTCAATTACAGAAACAATCTGTAGTGCTGTCTGCAGCTCTGATATGGGTCTAACAGTATATCTATAACTGTAAAGAAGTTATAAATGAAAAAAAAAGATATAGAATAGGGAAATACTACTAAAGAAAAAGTGTGGGAGTTAAACAGCATTAAGAGATAAAACGGCTCTACTGGAAAGTAGATGCATCCTAGTAGTAAAATCGTATGGGAGAAAAAAAAGCTGAAAGCAAATGCATCCTAGTAGTGAAAATGTAAGGGGAGAAAAAATGGCTAGACTTAGGAGAGTTTCTTAATTTGTGTAATACCACTATATGGCAGTCTATGAGTAACATGGAATAATTTAAATATAGTGGGTCTGACCTTTAATGAGTAATAATTTCAGCTGCAGAGCTTGGGAAAACTACAATGCTTTGCACCGACGTAGCTTTAAATGGTGTTAGCTATGTTATCTATGGGACTGGAAGATTCCCATAAGTCTATTACTTTACAAGAGAATTCCTTACACAGCTGCCACTGACATTAACCTGTGCAGTTAATTTAATCCAGTGTATTAAAACAAATACACACTATGTACTGAATATTTTCTGCTTGTTATTCTGGCTGCTCAGCTGCTTGGCAGAAACTTGTTGTGAAAAGGTCAACTCTGCACGTAGATGGTGCATCAGCTTTACAGGCAGGGAATGTGTACAAGGATGGTATTTGCTGAACATTTTCTGCATGTTACTTTGACTGCCCAAATGATTTGCAGAAACTTGCTTTGAACAGGGTATACTCCACATGTGTACAATGCATCAGTTTTACAGGCAGAGAATATCTACTAGGGGATGCCTTATTTAGGGATCTTCTCTGCTAGAGAAACTACATGGGGTAACTCAATTGGCCTTATTCAGGTATGTTTACTATAATTGAAAATCAATTCCTGTTGGATAAAAATCAGCTTAGTTACACCAGCAAACAATATGCCTGGTTAAAACTAGTACACTTTTTCCTGTTGATTAGGGGATGTATCCTCAGTAAGGTTAGATTTTTTTTAACATTCTGTAATAAAAAGACAGCAAATGAAGCCTTATGATAGGGAATGGTCTTAGCACCTTTATCAAGTGACAACTAGACAGGCATTTGGGGAAAGAAGAAAAATGGCTCATCTGGATACGTGAAGGCTCCCCCAATATCTGTTTCAGATGAAGACATATTCTACAGTAATACAGTTAAATCCCATCAACCCTTAATTATTCTCTTTTCTCTTTTTACCGGTTTAAAGCAATACCTGATTTGGGGCCCTGTATGTTTAAAATAATTACCTAAAAATGGAGCATTATAAAATTTCCTACATACTTTGTGTTGCCTAGTTCATGAATTCTAATGATTCAGTTGATGTGTATGTTTCTTTTATCTTTCTGCAACATAAAATACTGAAAATGTATATGCTTGTCCTATGTATTATTTTCTAGGTTATCCAAATGATCATTTTCCCTTTGAGAAAGTGCTGTGTTTATTTTCTAGACATGGTTCCACAAAGTCTGCAGTATTGGGAACTCAATATTAGTTAACTTGATCACAACTCCTAGCAGTCAAGAAATGTTATAAAACAATATTTTAATCATAAAATACAGCCACTTCAGAATCAGAAAGCTTTAGGAACAAAATGCATGTTCTTGTTGTGAAGAAAGGACAGTCTCAAAATCTCTGTGGTAAGTACAATATAGGCATGTCTCATGAACTCTGTGCAGACCATTCAGTATCCCAATGAAGTCCTTTATTACAGAATACTTAAAGGTTCTATGATGAGGTCAGAACAGACTGGTCTTCTGTCATGTCTCTCGAACTACAGCAAGCTCAGAGAATCAGTACAACAACGGCAGTCTTACACAGTAGTCAGCATACTGAGCTAGTGGAGTCATTCTCTTGGCTGACTTGGCCATCATCACTAGTGAGACAAGACAGAGAAATGAAGATGTTCCTTGTTCTGTGAAGGGGATGTATTCTTCTTGGGAAGGGGTGGATAGGGCCTACTTCTTTATTATAAGGTCATACACTCTGTTGTAAAATGTGTAATGAAAACCCCAACCTGAAAAGGGGATCCAAAATGATAGGAACTCCTCTCTGAAGAAAGATGTCCTCAACCAGTCCGTTATACTAGTCACACGGCAAGCATACTGGGATATGTGGAAGCCCATTCTGGATACTTCAGACAATGTTAACCACTCTTTTTTTTAGTCAAAATACAGACAGGAAGTTCAGACTCAAGATTACCTAAATACTTTGTCATAAAGCAGCAGACCAAACAGTGTAGTAGCCACACTTCCCAACTGTCCTGATTTTTGTTTCAAATTTTGGTCTGTTCTTCCTCATAAATTTTGTGGTTTTCTAGCAGATCACTGAGGACTGACGTCACTAAATAATGACATACATTTGAGTTTCAGTTTCCATGTCCTTCAAAAAATGCTAACACAAATCCAGTCATTCTATCAACTTTTTATGTCTGTAAGTGCAATATTTAAAATCTGTCCCTAATTTGGAGCCTTAGATGCCACCCCCTCCCCATATATTTTAGGCTTTGTCCAGATTAATTGCACTAAGAGGTATGGTAATAGCAATACATGATAATAAATAGCAACCATAAAATAAACCATGTTGTCATATTTTAATTTATTCATTTAGCAATCAGTGATCTTGACGATTGTGGACTCTCTCCAGTCTTGACCAGAACCACAACAACAAGGGTTTCCACTGGCAGTGCTGTGTTTAACTTCTGTACAGAATTTGGAATACATTAATGGTCTTATCATATATCTATGCTGAAGTAGCACTACATAAAATGCAAAAATCCTATATATTTCTTAAAAAAGTCACCATTTTGGGGATAGTGGCATATACAAACAGCCAAAGAGCCACAACTAGTCACTTATTTGAGGAAAGTCCTCTGAAAAATTGTCAGTTGTAAACTGAACAAGATTAGCTTGATTCTTTCACTTCAGAATGAGACCAAACAGGGGTAAAGACTTACCATAAGGATAGAGTCCATGGAAAGGAGAAAGCATCACTTGTACCAAACTGTGTCATATCAGGAATGAAGGGGTAAAAGGTTGTGAAGTGGCTACTGAGGTGTGTAGCAAACAGAACAATTTCTAGAGGATCTCACATCTGTAAAAAATTTATGGATCCAGTTTTCATTCATGGAACAAAAATATACTCTTGGCTTAAAGCAGCTACTATTTGATTCAACAAACACGGGAAGTAGACTGCTTAAAGATGAAGATAGCACTGTAAACAGCAATTCCAAATATGAAGTGTTTACTCATAAATGTGAAACTATCTAGTTCATTCACAGGTACAGAGGTGTGTACTAGGCTAATGGCCCTTGAGCCTTTACAAACCTAGCCCATAGGATTACCCTGGCATCGTGCCACCCGACCTTAGTTCCCAGTGCCTCTGTTGAGTAGAGCCACTGGAGTGATCACCAGGGTGAATTTTCTATTTCCCATTCTCTCATCAAGATTTCTCTTTAAGAGGGCCAGTGAGGTGCTCTGTTTGACATGTATGGGAAGTCTACTCCACAGCATGGGCAGTCTCTGGGTTATCAGCCTGTCCCTCCAGCTTGTTCTGTTGATTGTGGTAATGAGGTTGAGGTCTCTGGAGCATGTGGTGCGGAGGGATTGGGATTTCATTAGATGTAGCATTTCTAACAGAGCTGGATCAGACATGGCTTTATAAGTCAAGCAGAGATCGCCTCTAAGTAGTCGATATGAGACAGAGAATAGTTGGAGTTTTTTGAGTCTGTCCATATAGGACAAGTGTTTAATGCCTAGGATCCTCTTTGTGAGGTACTTTTGCGGCCTCTCCAGTTGTTGCAGGTGTCTAGTGAGGTACATGTCAAATGGGGCATTGTACTCGATTTGCCTAATGAGGGAAGAGTATTGGAAGACAATGACCTCTTTCTTCCTGCATGCAAAACCCTTAGTAATGAGATGGGCCACACAGCAGGACTTTCTGACAACAGTCGCAATCTGGTGGTCAAAAGAGTGGTTGCTGTCAACCTGTGTTCCCAGATCTCTTATAATGCCTTCTGTATTCAGTGGACTACCATCGATGTGGTAATTCATGGGAACCGGGTTTTTCCCAAAGTGGATGACAGCATTTTTGGCACTGACCTTAAGGCCATGGTTCTGACACCAGTCGTTAGTCTCGGTGAGGCCTTTCTGTAGGATGTCAACATCACTTGGGGAGTTAATAATAGCTCCCCACTTGCAATCGTCTGCGAACTTTGTCAGCTAGAGTCCCTTGGTGTTGGCCTGGACTTCAGAGAAATAGATGCCAAACAGGAGAGGATCCAGGACTTAACCCTGTGGGACTCCACTCGTGACTGGTCGGCAGTCTGACTTGGAGTCAGCTACTTTCACACTGTGGGTTCTGTCTGTGAGTCAGTTTTCAACCCACCTAGTGATATAGAGATTGATGCCTAGCTTAGTGAGTTTTTCTATGATTCCTGAGTGGGGAATGGTATCAAAGGCCTTGGCCAGATCAAGGTAGGCTGTATGAACCGCCTTGCCTTCATCCACAGCTCTGGTGACTGACTCAAAGTCGTCGAGCAGGCATGATCTACCTTTTGCAAAACCAAACTGTGTGGGATCCACAGCTTGGAGATTCCCTATATCCTTGTTTATTAGGTCCATGATGATGCATTCCATATCTTTGCATATAAAACCAGTTCCAGCATTCAATGAAACAACGAACAAGAGCACAACTGTAGAACGCTGATCCTCTGTGTCTTGACATGCCAACCTCCAAATAAGGTCACAACAAGAACGGAAAAAACTGGCCGGTGTAAAATAAAAACGAATGTTTATTGTCCAATAAGTTAAGCGCTTTCACTCGCCGCAATGCGAGCTTCATCAGAACTCCATTAAAATGTTAAAATGACATTTAAATAAACTCATTGGCGCCAAAATGCGCTGTGTTAAAGCAACATACACATAAAGAACAGAAAAGCAATACTGGTTCCTTATAATAATGCCAATAGTGACATAAATAATGCATACTGTCATAAAAACACTGAATACAGTTCTGTAAATGAATGCACCAACAAACATTTGTCTAAAAATATATAACACATAGTTGTCATAAATTGAAATAAATAAAAATGGGAATAAATACAGTCAAGTAAATGGTTAACATATTCAAAAATAGCTTGATTGTAATATGATCATTAACCCCTGGTGTAGTAGAAGCGTCTGTATAAAGCTGCCACCAGATTTCTTTGTATGACAGTATTCCTTTGTGGTCATCCCCTCTTGGGTCAATTTGAACACCATCTAAAATTGCAAATTTAAAATAATGTCTGTCCCCACACTTCTTAACATGCCTGTATAAGGCATTATTTTCATCCCTGGTCTTAATGCTATATAAATGTGCATATACACGTTTGTTAAATTTTCTCTCTGTTTTTCCTATATAAAATCCAGGACAGGCCATACATTTAGCTAAATATATAACCAGTTTAGTATTACAATTGCCATGTAGAAACCTAATATTTGTCCCAATAACATTTTCTAAAATGATGCTCCCATCCTCTAAAATGCCATAACATTGCTTGCAACTTCCGCACTTTGTGGTGTGTCTATGAGTAAAAGCCTTAGTAATACCAGCTCTCTCTAAGTAACTCTTGATATTACGCTCACAAAAATATAAAATTAATTATTCACATCCTTGAATCAGCACAAATCAATATTTCTAATGCACATGTAGATTGCTTTCAGAGATTTCTCGTGTCACTGTGCCTTATTCATGGGTAACACTGCATGAGATAATACAAAAATGCAAGATGATATATACATCCCAGAGCTCTTTGAAGTTCCTTCCTGTTGAGGAAATTCAGACAACATTGTTTGAATCACTGTCTTGAGTAGGAAAAAAAACTCTGTAAGGAATGAATCTCTAATTTCTAATTCTCCTTAAAATGTATTCAACAGTGAAAAGATCACTGGGGAGTTTTTGTAGTTTACTGTTAATCCCAGAGACTATAAAAGGATAGCTGTTTTAATTCATATGCTGTATCAAAAACTCTCTTGACCTTGTATCTAATAAGCAACAGCCAAAGTACAGGGCAGACCAGGATGGTTTGCCTTCTCAGACTGCAAACATTGGAGAAAAACATCCAATAACAGAGATGAAAACAATGTGATGTACAGCTATGTGGAATTTGAGGTATTTTCCTTGAGACTGGTTTACTGGAATGTACCTAACGGTTCATTCCTTATCCAGGGTTGCCATGTATCATAGGAGGTTACTAGGCTAACAGCCTCAAAACCTCTTACAAGCCTAGCCAAGTTCAACCTGTGTTCCCAAGAGTGCCTGGTTCAAGCAGACATTAAAAAAGCACCCAGTGCTCCTTTCCAAGAGGGGCACAGGTAGAACCCCTGGAGTGAATTTCTGGTTACCCATCCAATTGTCCAAATTACACTTAAAAAGGGCCAATAATGGGGCTTTGTTTACCATGACTGGAAGCTTGTTCCAAAGGTGGGGCAACCCCTGTGAGACATATCTTGTCTCTCTGGCAAGTTCTGTTGATGTCACACACCAGGTTTAGGTCCTTTGGGCGAGTGACCAGTAAGCCATTTGACTTGCAAATGTGCAGCATTTCCATTAAAGCTGGGACAGAGATTACTCTATATGCAAGGTACAGGTTGCCTCTGAGCAGTCTGTATGACACACAGTAAAGTGACAATAATTTCAGTCTGTCAACATAAGGCAGATGTTGAAGACCCTGAATTTTCTTTGTAAGGAATCTTTGTGGTTTTCCCCAATAGCTGCAGGTGTTTGGAAAGGAAAATACCAAAGGGAGAGTTGCACTCTATTACTGGCCTGAAAAGGAAAGAGTACAGGGGGTTATAACCTCTTTTTTTCCTGGAGGCAATGTCCTTACTTATGAGATGAGCAATACAAAATGCCCTTCTTACCACTGTGGAGACATAGTGATCGAAGTTAAGGTAGATCTCTCACCACTGACTGTGTGTACAGGGTATGGTTATCGATGTGGTAGTCTACAGGAACATCACCCTTGCTGAAGAGGATGATAAACTTAATGCAAATAAATGTATTAAGTCCATGACTTTGGCACCAGTCATTAGTCTATGCAAGACCTTTTTGAAGGATGCTGACATCACTAGGGGTTTCAGTGTTTGCTCCCAGTTTGCAGTCATCAGCAAACTTCATCAGCCACAGTCCTTCATTCAGAGAAGTAGACAGGTTACAGGTCTGCTGGAGAAGGTGAAGTCCCCTATTTTGACCTTATGAGTTCCATCAGTGAGCCAGTTTGCAACCCACCTGACAATGGATTCACTTCAGAATCTTAAAATTCTGAAACATTGAATTTCATATGACTGAGAGACCATATGATTGATGTTTCAGAATACAGAAATTCTGAAACAAATCAAAAAAAAAAAAAACATAATTTAATGTTTCTGCGGGTGCAAGCCCCACACCCTTAAATATTTCAACTCAGAGATCGCACTACAGCAAGGAAAAGGGAAATCTCCCGTTCTGCGCTGTACGCAGATCTCCATTCACAATGTCAGGATTCTGAAAGTTTGATCATATGGTCTCAGCCATATGAAATTCAATCCTTCAGGATTTCGGCATTGTGAAATGTTCACCCTGACAATATATGGGTTGATATCCAGCTGGGTGAGTTTATCAACTAAGCTTGAGTGAGGGATTGTGTCAAAGGCCTTGGCTAAGTCTAGGTAGGCTGTGTGCACAGATCTGTCCTCGTCTAGGGCTTTGGTGACTGTCTCGGAGTCCACCAGGTTTAACGGGCATGATCTCTCCTTCACAAAGGTAAACTGGGTGGGGTCGAGCGTTTGGAGATTTCCTACATCTTTGTTAATACGGTCCATGACCTTGCAGATAAGGCTGGTCAAGCTAATGGGTCTACAGCTCCTGGGGTCCGTGGATTCACCCCTTTTGTGCAAAGAGATAACAGTAGCTGTTTTCCATTCCGCTTGGACAAAGCCAGTGCTCAGATTGTGACTGAAAGGCATGCCCAATGGTGATGCTAATTCCTGTTTTAATCTATGTAGGACACAGCTCTTGATGTTGTCTGGTATCCTAGAGGTTGTATGTTTGGCCTTGGAGAAGGCATTTAAGACCTGCTCCTCAGAGATACAAGGCGGGGGACAGGTGTTACGGATGCTCTGGGGTATATGTGGCAGGGATGGGGGAGTGATGTTTTCACAGAAACTGTCAGCCAGCAGGTTTGCTACATCCACAGGTTCTGTATACGTAGTACTATTAACTATGAGTTCAGCGCAAATCTGTGCCTTACCAGTGAGGTTACGGATGCAACTAAAGAATGCCTTGTGGTTATCCCTAGGTTAGGGAAGCTAATTTGGATTTGTAGTTAGCTTTGGAAGACTTCAGTGGGAGTCTTACTTGCTTGTTGAAGTTGAGGAGGGAGAGTTTCCAGTTTTGAGACCGTTCCTTCCTACTCTTAGACAGCAATTTATTTCTCCTACTGTACAGCCTATTAATGGCAGTTGTTCACCTTATTCTATAAAAGGAGGCAGAGTCTCAACAGTAACCATCATGAAATAACTTTATATCTATTAATTTGTTCACATTTGACAAATTCAGAACTGTTTTTCTTGTCCTAGACTTTTTAGGAACCAGAAACAGCCTTAAACCTTTCTTTCATTCTTTTTTCATTAATACGTATCTTTATTAAGTCACAACTAAAGCAGTAACACAGGTTCACACAAACTATTATAAAAGAAAGCACACAATACTAACATTTCTTTCTTGAAATATTTAAAGTTCTCTTTAACAATCAGTCACTTCTGCACTACATAAATTGTTCATTTTCTTCCTTACCTTAAACCAAAGTTCCCCTTCTGAACTTCATATTGCATGTACTGCTCCCAGATTCCATTTACTTCTATGTAATTTGTTTTTCGTTTTTTTAAGGATACTACTGTCATCTTTTATCTCATTTACACTATTCAATACTTCAATTACATTTGGTTTAGATTTTAATTTCCATTTTCTAGTAATTGCATTTTTGGTAGCCACTGTTATTAAACTTAGTAAAACCTTACTATGTTTACACAATTCACAGCCTATGGCCAGCTGAAAACAACTTCCATGCTTACAATGATTTGCTCCTCTGACATTTCTGACAAACCACACTAAGGAATTTTTAAATTCTGCTAACTCTTAACACATTCTCAGAACATGTTCCCAATTACCTCTCTTTTCCCATCACATCTCCAGCATATCTACTTCAGGAAAAATTCTCTGAAGTCTGTCTGGGGTATAAAAATATCTATGAAGACACTTTCAAGCAAAAATCGTAAACCTTTTTGACTTTGTTGCACAAGTGGGAGCCATACAGATGTCTTTCCAGTCTCTCTCCTCAAATTTTTCTAAACTCTACTGGTTGATTCTCATAGTTATAATATTTCACATTCCCTACTAATTATTCTTTTTTAACTGTTGCTTCTGTTCTAGACTAAAGTAAAAACTTCATCATATCTGGTCTTTTACTTAGCATGCCCCTATCCCTTACTCTCCATCCATGTTATTATATTATCAGTTCCTGGTATGGAAAGCAATCTCTAACCTGCAGTCCAAACTTTTGCTTGGCCTAATCTCACTTAATTAACTTTCCATTCCTAATTATGTGCTCCCAGTACCGTGGTTGCTTTGTTGATTTTCTCTAGTAAATTCCAACTCCATCTTGCCTATTTTCTGCACCCTTACTTACAGTCATCCCCATTGGTAAAACTTCCTTTCTACACTCCTGTCTGACTTAGATCTTATAATACTTTCTGCTAATTTAGGAATATAATGCTTTGTATGGTTATTACATTTTCTCCGTAAGGACCCACATCCAAATGTCCTACTCTCATTTTATTTCTCAAATCCCCACCATCATTTTGTCATCATCAACCCCTTTCACTTTTTTAATTTAATAATCTCCTGCTATGTATATGAGTCTTAACTGCATAACTTTAAGCTATCTATTCAAATCTAAGGGGAGAATCCACTTAACTCTTGCCCTCTTCCCATCCCAAATTAATTCATTCAAATCTTTATTAAAATCCACAGCTTCTCTGGCTGACAGAATATGCTTGACCTGTATAGAAAATTAAAGGGACTCAAACATTTTGACTGCAAGAGCTTCCAGTTTCTGAGGTTTTAGTCTCCTTCCACATATCATTAGCTGCCATAAGAGAATCTCTTTTTTAATCCATACACCTAAATACTTCATCCTATCATGCTACCATAAATATGGGTATTGCTGAGCCAATTCATGTGTGGGTATGTAGTTTTCCTCTATCGCCTTTGTTTTACCTTCATTAATTTTATAATCAAAAAAGACCATAAACTGTCTCAAAATATCCAACACCAAAGTGTCCTGTTCTAGATGGATCACATACAAAATATCAGCTGCAAATATAACTAAATTTTCTTGAGTACCATATCACTTATAGCCATGAATTTTGAGTCTCTTGTTTTCTTTGTCAGTGGCTCTAAAACAGTTACTGAACGTGTGTTAAAGCTTTCAATTAAATGAATCTGCTGCAATGACCTACAATTTCTTTCCAGCTTAACTCTCCCCAGGATTTACTAATCTTCCGTGTAAGACTAGATTAGTCTTACACGGAAGTGCCAGTCTAAGAGTATGACGGCAGCGTGCCATGCATATTAATGAGGGCGAGCTGCCTCAACTCTAAAGCTTACACGGAGCGTGGACAAGTGTAGGGGGCGTGTCGGACTGCCGAGCAGTCCAAAAATCCACGCCCCTGCAATGAAGAAACGCCGCAATTTCAAGTTACATGAGCGAGTCCGCTCACATGTGCACAATGTAACACTACACTCCCCCATATGTTAAACAACTGACAAAATTAAAAATAGAAAGATTTTTTTATTTTTATTTTTTATTTCATCCGATATAGCTGCCCGTATTTTCATGGCTTTGCCCATTGCTTAGCTACAGTTAGCAGCTTAGACACCAGAAGAGGATAATAAGAAAAGTATATGCAAATTAAGTAAAATAGCGATAGTGTAGTGGTTAGAGCCTTCGCACAAAGAGGAGGCATTCCTGGTTCGAGCTCCACTACTGACATTTTTTATGTATAAGTTTTATAAAAAGCATTGAAAAGTTAAATGTAGTAGTGAACGAATTATATATGTGTATATATATATATATATATATATATATATATATATATATGAAGGTCAAATGGTTATGCATTCTGAGGCATGAGTACCCTATTTTAAGCAATATAAAGTATTTTACCAATATTGAGCATATTTAAATCCAATTGCTCATAGCTGCGCACTGCGTTAATCAGTGCAATGTCTTTGCGCGTACCTGCGCATAACGCTAACCAGCGCAACAACGTATTTGTGCGTAGCCGCGCACCGCACTAACCAGCGCAACGTTGGGCAACGCCGAGCAAAGTTGTGCAAAGCCGGTTAAACACAGCCACACCTCCTTTACTGTACCTTAACCAGTCAGGTCTGCCCAGTAGGAAAATAAAAAGCAGTGACAGGGCTCAAACTCAGGATACTGTGCACTATAGTCACAGTACTTAACCACTAAGCCATGACAGCATTTCATAAACATGCACTTTCAACAGACACATATCTATCAAAGGAATTTTAAACACTGCCAACATCAGCTAAGCAGGCATGCATACAGCTGAGTTTTTCCAAAACTGGCCAATCACAAATAAGTGTGGGAAATGAGGCATATTTAAGCTCCACAGGCAGGAATACTTGCTATAACTGGTTGTAGCTTCCTTCTGCAGTCAGCATGGCCAGTGTTGGAGAAGGCACTCGATTTAGAGCGCAACGCTGGGGCACTGAGGAGTCCAAAGTAATGGTTTGGCTCCTTGTCCACAATCACGAGGAAAGACTCCTGTGGGGCCAGTACCAGGGTACCCAATATAAAACGGAGGCCTGGAACAGTCTTGCCCATGATCTCACCAGTGCCACTGGTGTTCCTCGGACTGATGAGCAGGTCAGGCACCATTATTCTGACCTGAAGCGACACAGGGAGGATCAACTGGACCAGTGGATCCAGGAATCCCGTGCGATGCCTAATGCCCCAGTACTGAGTAAGCAGCCATTGTATTAAGTAGTAAGAATTACTATGCTTGTCAATACTATGGATAGATATGTCTCAATATCACTGCATTTACTTCACAGCTGCAGGTGTCCGGGCTATGAACCAGCAAGCCCATGAAGATAGGCTGTAAAGGTTGCGTTATCAGGCAGGTTAGTAATTATTCTGCATGTACTGTTATATAAAATAAATGAGAGAGCCTTCAAAAAGTGTTTTAACCCAATAAATAAATGTATAATAATCCTTTAATAAATGTATAATTCCTGGAGTACGTCTGTGTCATTTTCTTTGATATGTTGTTGTACTGTTGCATTCTACAAATAGTAGCGTTGTATTAAGCAGTGTCAACCTACACTTGGGTAGACCCATATAATGTGGATGAAGGGAGTGTCAGTAGCTTTTATGGATATACAGCCCACAAATGTTGGTTCATGCCCAGCATGTACAGGTTAATCTGGCACATGAGTAGCTTGGTATTGTGTTCCCCAGAAATGTCAGTGTGCTGCCAGAAATGTACGGAGCTGTTAACATATAACTGATACTTTCACCTCAACATATCTAGATAATTATATGAAAGTAGAGCTGTCAGTGTACCATCTTAGCAGTAGTGTGTGTGAGCAACTCTCAAAATATGTTTGTATGTAAGATACAGCTCATGTATATAATGATCTAGCAAAATCCAAATGCACAATATAAGGACATTGGGTAGTGTAATAATACATGTAAGGGACATATAACTGCAGTTAATAGGAATGTAGTGAAAACTAGAAGGATATATAAGTTGTTAATTGAGCTATCTTTTTCCACCCTACTGTATGTGCATAACAAATGCAATTCCACACCTCAATCAGTATGTCTAATCTCAAAACATTTGTTGGGACATATGTCCTATTGGTTTATAAATATTTGCATTTATTTCTATGCATGTGCCCTGTTAAAATACCACAATATTGGTGGCCTGTTGCCATCAATTCAGCCTGCATGCTGTTGTAATGTCCACTATTGTTCTATATATGCATGTGTTATGCTTGCTTTTCAACTGTTGAAAATCTGGTGTGTTGGGTTAATGGGAATACTTCTGCATGCTGTTATAACTAATTGGGAATGCTGTTGACTGTTACTAACCCATATCTTTATTAAACTCTCCAAAACATAGTTCGTATGGGAAGGCCGGTCCCAGCGGACCCACCTGTCCCACCTCAGCTGGCCATGGCACCTGGCACCAGCAGATCTGGTACCCAGTCTGGGATCTCCTCCTCCTCTGCTGGCCCTGTGCCACCTTTGGGTGGAAGCGCTGCAGGGGATGGGTGGAGGAGGGCCACCTATCACCCTTCGACCGGTCCGGGCTGTGGTGCGCAGAGAGATTGAACGTTCTGTTGCAGAACCTCTATGCCAGATTGAGGCACAACTCCTGGGTCAGCCTGCCTCTCCTACACAGCCCCCAGCATAGCCACCACCCTCTGGGCCGTGAAGCTGCAGTGGTGACTGCCCATAGGTGGGGGACCTCAGTCCTACTGTTTCCATCTGGGGGTTCATGGGCTTGCGATTTCCAAACATCCCTCCCAGTCAAAGGTGTTCACCCACCACGTGTCATATACTGCCCCTGTATGCGTCTTTGTTTGTCTTGTCTGTTTACCTTCCCAACCTACCTCCCCAAATATACCTACTTCCCCTACCCAACATTCCACTCTTACCGGAAAAAAAAGGGCAATCTGCTCCCAAAAAAAATATTATGCCCGATACATAGCTGCCCATTTCGCACACATGTCCACTGGACACAAAAATGTTATTTAATTGGCATTACAACATACTTTGTTGTCCTCACCCCTCTCTCAGGGGTTGAAGGTTTCATATCTACCTCTAAATTTATTGCATATGCACAGCTGTTGCTGTTGAAGAAATGGGCAGCTATGGACCTTCCCTACACCCGTCCTGCACATCCCGAGCTATTTTCAATACTGTCTTTCCCTCTTTGTGCCCCTTTTTCACCACTTTCCTATCTCCCCATTTTTCTTTTCTTTCAAAGAAATGAGCACGGGGGTTAGCGGTAGTAAGCACTATTAAGCAGTAGTTAGCGGGTTTGCGCTTGGCTAAGCAATGCGCAAACCCGCTTAAAAGTGCCTTAGTCACTCTGTATGTGAGGGCCCTTGTTCTGCTCAGGAGCAAAATAAAACACATCTGCAAGTCTCGAACCCCGGACCTTGCACACACTACACAACAAAGTACCACTAAGCCATGGTAGATATACATCAAGTTGGTGCTTAAATAAATATATCATGCATCAGAATGAGTGAATGTAAAGGAAAAATAGGAATACCATACCACACAACTTGTTCTGTGGATGATGACCAACTTGTTCTGTGGATGTTGACCAACAGTTGTTGTGGGATTACATTACATGACTGTGATAAGAGAAGCAGACATTCTAGCAGGAAATAATGTTACACCATCACTTTACAACCCCATACAGTATCACAGCAGGACAAACACTGGCATATCTGTTTAGGGCAGAGGCCATACCTCCCAACTGTCCCTAATTTTCAGGGATGTCCCTGATTTTGAAACAAATTTTAGCTCTGTCCCTATGAATCCATCTGAAAACTACTGACTTTGGCCAGAAAGGTGGTGAATTACACTTAATGAATAATGACAACAATTAAGAGTTAGACACTTCTTTTACTTCAGAAAAGGTGTATTAATTCATATGCTCTGATTCTCTCAATGTCTCAACTTAATGGCACTAATATTTTAAAGGTGTCCCTGATTGTCCCTGACTTTTTCTTGACTTTTCCCTGAGTCTGTTCAAATATGTGCCTGAGTGGTTGAGAGGTCTGGCAGAGGCAGAAACACAAAGGCATATCAGCCTTTCTGCTGTTACACACTGTGCAAATAGCTTTGGAAGGAGTTTCGGAAGCATACCCTTATGTAGGAATACAACACTGAAATACAAATGGATGTAGCCATGTACTGGTAGCAACCAACTGTAAGAATGCCATTGCTCTATTGCTGAAAAGACCCCCGGGGTGCACAGACAAAAAATAACAGGCTATTCTCTGGCTATCATGTGGATAGGTCCACAGTTGGGAGTTACGTAGACAGACTACTTGCCTTGATAAACTAACATGTACACAGCAAGCCTGCAAGTCCAGAAAGATAAAATCCACACAACAGTACTTACGCTCTCTGTACTTCTGCAACCCTACCCAAATGTAGAATATACCTTTGTGTGCAGGGACTACCAAGGATGTAGGTAAGCATACTCACAGTACAGAAATGTGTCCAGTTTGTCTGAGCAGCTCGTGCTAATGTCAACACTAAAAAAGCACAAACTGTTTACAACTGAAGAAATGAATATTCACAGTATAGCAGTTCACAAACAATTCTTGTGCCAAAGGAATACATCTCAATAACTAGCTTTGTATGGCAGTTAATTGTAACAGTTGAAAAAAAGTACATTTTTCCATGTATCTTGGGGTAGCATTTTGAGGGGTGAGTACATTTCTACACTGACAAGTGGGTACTGGAAGCAGCAACATTAGGTCCGAGTACAAAATATACATTTCTGGCTACACCCCTGGCTTCTGATATAAGAACTATACCAACCTTCTGTCTTAAACAATGATGTCCACAGCAAAAAAGGATGATCTCCATCTTGGAAAGCTGAAAGGGCCACACCTACATGAGTCAGCAATTTATAGTACTGGATTGCTATGACAGTGATTACTGCAATTACTACACAGCAGGCTGCATGCAATTAGCAAATGGTGGCCACTAATTGGTGCAGAGGCCATCACATGCTCATGTGCAAATTCCTACAAAAGCAGGCTGCAATTTCTGCCAACAAACTCAATCACTCTATTGCAGAGATTGACAGAGAGAGAGAGACAGAGAAAAGGAAAAAGAAATATTACTAAATCATACAAAGGAAAGGTATGTGACACATATGTATTTACTACCATGTAGTAGATGTTATTGAAGAATAGTCTACATAATGTGAACCATTCATATGTGGCAGCAGTACTTCTTTACGCACAAATGTTCTGCTTAACTACTGCTATGGACAATACTGTGTGTACCTGTGGGTAGTGGGACATACCTATACCTCAGCATTAAATGTCAAAGATCTGATCCATGTTATCTGTGTTCTGTACAGTAGTGTGGCCAATGGCTGTTGGGGGGATTAGCGCTAACATTATATAAACATGGGTGTGACAGAATAACACATGCATGATAGTCATATTAAAGTGTAGCTTAGCACTGGCAACTGCTGTAGCAGTCTAGTATGCTTATCTAGCATATGTTGCCATATATACCCCCCTAATGTTAGTGTGTGTTCATATGTGACACCTGTTTGTGTTGCAGCAAGGCCCAACAGTTCAGCTCTGAGGTCCAGTGACTTACAATGTGGACCTTGTGTGTGTATGCCACACACATATGGAGAAATATATATGTGTCATATATATTCACATCTGTATATGTGCACAGAGCAGGGGACATATTGCAACTGTTTGTGAAGGGGGGAGATATATATGTTGGTGAAGGTTAGTATGTGCATATTTGTATGTAGGTTTTAGTGTGTGACAAACAAGACAGCATACAGTGCTGGTATATGACATGTGGTGGCTAAACACTGTGGGTGGTTTGTTCAGTTTGCAATGTTGAAGCCAGTAAGGCCTGCTAAAGCTACCTGGGGCTGTGAACACCTTCAATGCATTCATCCCAAGACTGTGTGACTTTATTACATTACTGTACACCTGACATCCTTTGTATAATTGATATTCTCACTATGAAAGGTGAAATGTATATGTGCCTACATATATATGTATATGTAGACCAATGGATATATATATATATATATATATATATATATATATATATATATATATATATATATATAGTTATATATACTCATACACACCTACATCTAATTGTTGCACTAGAGTCTCTGTACTGTTGACTGACTGTGATGGTCAATATGTTTGTGAATACGTCAAATATATGTATCTGTGGGATAGCTTAGTGGGAAATTGTTTATCTCATGGTATTATGGGTCCTTGCTTTGATCTTAGCAAAAGCTGTGTATTCTGTTGCTAGGCAGAACAAGTGCAATTGCATACAATGTGATAAAGTCCCTTGGTTTTAACTAGTGTGTGTCACTGGAGGCTAAAGCACATCTATGATTATTGACTGGTACAGATGTTGAATGCAAATCCTGTGGGTACTGTAGTACTACTTGAAGCTCTGTGCATGTACAGCAAATTATGGTGTATGTCCACATTGCTTGCATCCACTGTTTTGTGTGGTCCCTGTATTCATCACAGGTTACATTTCTCAAGATTAAGGTTGTGTAAGTACTGACACACAGTACTGTATAGTACACACTGAAAGCTTATCTGGGTTGTCATACCTTTGTGTCCTGTAATTATGTCTGATGTGTGTGTGGGTATGTCTGTAACATGTCCTTTGACATATGTGTGGTAAAACATATAACTGCGTATCTAGCAACATTCAGAGTGCACTACAGCAGTATGCGACCTATATTCCCAACTGTGCACATATTTTGGCCAAGGGTTTGCCATTAACAAGTTGTGTGGTATAATAGTAATACATTTACTGGACCTTACACTGATTGTGATGGATGACATATTTCTTTACACATCAGCTTGATGTATATCTGTTGTGGCTAGGTGGTGCATCGTGTTGCATACAGTGTGCCAGGTACTCTTGCATAGTCTTATATAGTGATTTTATTTTGCTGCTATGCAGAACATGGTTTATTAGATAGAGAGTGAGCAAGGCACTTTCAAGCAGTTCTGGGGTTAGCAGTTATAAGTGGCAGTTACAGTGCTTCACTCTCGGTTAGCTTATAGGTTGCTATATATGGCAGTTCAGTAATATCTGTACTGCATAATGTTAAATGTGCCATATGACTTGCTCAAACATATTTTTGTATTTATGTCTTCCAGGGATCAAGGCCCATCACAGGAACCCCAGTTACAGTAGTGCTGAAGATATCATTGCTAGCAGTATGATTCAGCATTACCGTCTCATGCTCTCACAAACCAGCCAAGACCAGCAGGAGCGTACTGCAATGTGGCAAGATGTTGTCCGCAGGATCAATGAGGTAGGCCTGCATAAACGGACATATGAGCAGGTACACCACTACTGCAGTGATCTTCTCAGACATGTCCGTCAGTGTGCTGCTGATGTGCGTAGACAACAGCTTGCAACAGGAGGTGGTGTTAATATCCACCCCCCCCCCCTCACCAGAGTGGAGGAGCTGCTCGAGCCTGGTGGCACCTGCCCAACAACAACAGCAGCAGACATTCACCATGATGGAGGTTGGAGCCACCCAGCAAACACACATGGAGCATGCAGGTAACATGGCACATCTGTAGACTACTGTTATCTGTATTGGTAGATCATGCATATGTGAGATGTGGAGTGTGTCTTTCAAAGATGTAGAGCCTGTTGTGCAATACTGACCATTTGGAACATAATCGGTAGCCCTGTGAATGTAAACTGTTGTTGTACTGTAAGATTGCAAACACACAGTAGCAATGCCACAGTTGTGGCCACTGACAAACTGTCTCATCTCTATGTAGGTCCCTCTGGGGTGACATCAAGGCAGCGGACAGAAGCTGGTGAGTGCGTTCTACATTTATTATTGTAAATAAAAAGTGCATGTGATAGTTAAGGTGTAGGCCATGTACACATGTAACACACCTACCCATAATGCATGCTGTGCATGTTTGGTGTAAGAGCACACACATCTCACTAATGTGATTAGCTGCCTCAAACACATGCAATACCCAGACTAACTCAAACAAATGTGGCTAGACTGTAGTGACCATTGGATAGGCACAGTTGATACTCAACATGCACATAACATACACATCTATGTCATACACAGAGCATTTTTACATGCTACACATAAAGGATTCCCAAACCCTCTGTAAAGACACACACCAGTATCCAAAATCTCATCCATACATTACACATAATATACCTGAGGGGTAGAGGCCTATCATGGGGCATTTAAATACTCTGCAACACACTACACATTCATGTCAGGGAATGCTCCTTATTGGCCTCCTTACAAACTCATGTAACTGGTTGTGAAATGGTGAATTTAGCCAAGGTAGTACAGTTCAGGCACAGCATGATTAGTGCTGGTTTGGGAAACATTTGTAGCCTTGAGTGACCACCTGATGCTTCATGATGGCCTATGGTACTATATCCCATCCAGTTATTGTAACCACAGTACTACACATAGCTTTCATTGCTATACACCTTAATGTTGTGTGTGTGTGCACACATATGCACCACTAAACAGTATGCATACCAATCATCATTTGCACAACTGACACACATATGTCTTGTGATGCTATTGAGTGGCTAGGTCATATGACACACATTGGGCATGTGTAATGTTTAAATATACAGTTGTGCTTTAGCATGCCATGTCATGGATGTGACTGGCATGTCCACAATATGATCTACACTCACCATAAGTACCGTACATTAGGTATGTGGCCGAATGGTATTCCATCAATTATCCATGCACCACTGATGATGTTGTGTGAATACTCATTATGCATGAGCTAAAAATGTGTCCACAATTATTTGCTAAAGACACAGAGGCTGTAATCAGCACTGGATACCTATCTGACACACAGATGCACATACAGCAATGGTATGTACACCTGTGAGTTATGGTGCACATTACATTACAAGGTTATGAATACCTGCACAGCTATGTTGTGTCCATGCATGCACTATGTTCCAGGGGGAGGGCCATCACCTAATAACAAAACACATGCATCAAAGCCATGTATACTGTTGGTAACAAGGACTGACTACACCTGCACTGCATGCTGTTGAGCAACACAAGTTCTGCATGCTGATGTGTGATATGAATGTTTTGCTTGTGATACTGTACCCCACCATCACCTGCTACTGTGTATGTTCTGTGATTGCTGGTGTTGTGTGTGTCTGCTTTAGGGAGAAGTGTATGTTTGTGTGTGTGCATGTGGTCTGAAGTCATGTTCAGGTCTTAAAGAGTGTTTCCTGTTTTCCTCTCACAGGTGCCGAGGTAGGGCTGGTTCAGTACAGCAGGGAACCTGATGTCACTGAGATAGACAGTGATGATGAGGATAGGTGTGTTGAGGCACAGGCAGGTTTGTCATGGTCTGTTGTTGGACCACCAATTGACAGTACACAAGTCTCCACCCCATCTATGCACACAGTCATACCACCTGTACATCCACCATCACCATCACCATTACCCTTAGCTGAGGGACAGTGTACAGTTGGCACTGACCAGGAAAGTGTAGCATCTATGGTACATGTATCAGGACACAGCAGCCATAGCCAGATGTCTGGAACGGTACAACATAGGCAGATGCCCAGGGGTTCTCATCAGAGCACTGCTGGTCATCATGCCCCTGGTAGATGTGCCACACCTTTCTACCACACGCATGTTCCAGGCTGTCATGGAGACGGAGACACGAATGGAGTGGTACACCAGACAGGGACTAAGGGTACAGAGGGCTCATACCACCTCTGTAAATGACAGTATCCGTGACCTAGCAGGTGCCATACGTAACTACACTGAGGTCATTGATAAGATATTGGGGTGAGACACTGGATGTCCTCCACAATGTCATGTCCATGTGTCAGGACAGTGGGGAACGGTTGAGACGTCGACATGGACGTATGCCAGCAACATCAGCAGCTGGAGGTCACCGTGGATGTCCAGCAAGTCAAAGCCGCTCCCGTAGTGCCAGTACCAGCCCCAGCAATGTTTGGGGGAGGCTGTCTATAGACTGTCCTAGCAGACCACGTGCACATGGCTCTGGCCAGTCCCAGCAGGGACCTGGATCCAGTGGACATATGTCAACCTCTTCGGATAGTACCCAATCTGGATTAGTACCTGACACTGTCTGTAGCACCGCTGCCAGGCACAGGTTCCGTATCCGTGGCCAGAGACGCTGATCTGTAAAGCCTACCAGGTACAGTCTGTAGCTGTCTCACAAATCCCCGTATATGGCAGCCACATGGTGGAACTGTGTGCATGCAGACACATACACATAAACCAGAAACCTAGGGCAAACACATACCCGCACACATTACATCAACATTGGCCCATAAAAGTACTCATGGCCCTCACACACACACTCACACACACATGTTGATTGTATGGCTCAGTGTAGGCCTCTGGCAAACCAACAACACACCCTGTGCATA
This sequence comes from Protopterus annectens, assembly GCF_019279795.1. Lineage (NCBI taxonomy): Eukaryota > Metazoa > Chordata > Ceratodontiformes > Protopteridae > Protopterus > Protopterus annectens. The sequence continues at coordinate 1,854,478,525 of NC_056725.1, read as the reverse complement.
TGATGAAACCTGTGCCACCTCCTGTCATCTGTAACATTGATGCAAGAACAGGCTAACATGGTGCTGTTGCACAGGGTGACTTTAATAAAGTATAGCAATGGTTGGATGTGTAGCATGTTGTCAGCAGTAAAGTGTAATGATATCCTTGAAGGTGTAGCTGAGCAGGCATGATGCATTAAAGCTGTAGTTAGCAATGTTGTATTGTTTTCACTAGTGTTTATTCCAATTGTGTTTTGTTTGCCCATGTGCCACTTGGCTGATGTGTGTAGTGTCAGCATGCATTATACAGTGGACAGTAAGTGTGGGGCGTGTGCAACACAGGTTTTCAGGTGTCCATTTGTGAACATGGTGGAGGTGCACTGTCTGCATGTACATGCATGCTGGACACATGGCAGGGTGACATGCCCTGTATTGGCCAGTGTTAGCACTCCATAGTTTCTATTGGTGGCCAGTATGCACTGTATTACACACATTTTGGAACTTGAGTACGCATGTGTGTGTATGACACAGGCTGACACTGTGCTGTGGGTGATGCTGTTGTTGCTATCTGTCATTGGTTTGCATTACTAAGGTTAACACTGTCCCAGCTGCATAATCCTTTAGTAATGCACACTGTTCACCTACAGGGTTGTATGGACTGTGCTATCACAAACACAAGAAATTCTCACTTACACAGTAAAAGTGCATTAGTCTCATGGACCCCTGCCATAAACTAAATATATAATAGAAGGTGTGAAGTTGTACCAAAAAAGAGTTACATACCAAGAAGGGATAACCTCCATGGTCAGTATCATTGGGAAAATACAATCCCTCAATAAACATACAAGGCAAGCTTCAAAATACAAAATGGCAAGGATTCCAAAGACAACACTAAAGCTTTCTTTAGTGTTGTGTATAAACTACAGGGAAAATCTCAGATTAGGTCACAGTTAATGTAAATGGTCACAAAGTACACTTATCTGACTGACATTACCAATTTCTTGTCAGACAGTTTGAATGCGGATTTCACCACCCTGTCGTTACACAAGGGCCACATTTCCAGACCTGAAGAATGTAAAACCTGATGATTCACAGACACACTAGTTAAAACGTCTCTTTACCAAAGTCCAAACCACAGTGGCAATGGTACTGGACAGTGTCCCTGGCTGTGTCATACACAAGCTGACATATGAAGTCACCACTCACCTAAACACTCTGTCCAGATGCAGCCTCTATACAGGTTACATACTTGTGGAATGACGCATGGTAATGGTGTTCACAATCCACAAGGGTTGAGCTACGTCTTCTTCTCCTTTTGGATGCTCCCATTAGGGGGTGCCACAATAGATCATCTGTTTCCATTTCTTCCTGCCCTCTGCATCTTGCGCTGTCACACCATCCACCTGCATGTCCTCTCTCACCACAGCCATAAACCTCATCTTAGGCACTCCCCTTTTCCTGTAACCTGGCGGCTTCATCCTTAGCATCTATTTCACAATATACACTGCATCCCTCCTTAGCACATGTACAAACCAACTTAATCCTGCCTATCTGGCTTGGTCTAACCTTCAAACCTGGGCTGACCCTCTAATATACTTATTCCTAAACCTGTCCACCCTCTTCACACCCAGTGCAAATGTTAACATAAATTGATTAAGGGTAGAACTACAACAGATCCTGGAAACTCTCACCCTCTAAGCCAGACAAATGTTATCGGGAAGGCTATGGAGCACAGCATTATGGAACTCATTAACAGAGACATTATGAACCTGCAAACACTGCACCATAACCACTCAGGTTCTCTAAAGGCCAGATCACGGCTCCTACACCTAGTAGACTTCAACACAGTTAACAAGGCAATAGATGAGGGAGGGGAGGTCCACATAGCCAAGCTATAGCTTCACCAGCAATTCATAACCATCCCACATTCTGGTATTATACATATCCTCAATAGACTGACCATAAACGATTGTTTATGATTGATAACGGACGCACAGATGTAGGACACACAGTAACATTTGCAGCCTCCATGTACAATTATATGCCAGTAACAATTGGTATTCCCCTGCACTCAGTCCTGGGACCACTCCTGTTTGGCATATAGCTTTCTTAGGTACAAGCAAACACAGTAGGGTTATGTCTGCCCATGTTTGATGAAAATGCATGCTGTGGGCTATACTTTATTCTCCGACAGATACCTAGTGTCAAACTCATGCTGTAAAGCTATAAGCCAAAGAAAGCATAGTTATCCACTTTTAGAAAACAAAGTATCCCCAAAGTACAACATAGGTAGTAGCCCCCAAAATGTGGAACAGGTACTAATGTATACATAGAGCCATGTGTTTAGTTATCTCTCCTTTGTTAATCACATTACCAAAGGGTTTTGGAAATCCCTCTGTGGAGCACATAAGCAATAAAGGGTTTGCATGCAGATCCACGGAGGTTGTTGCACACCTATAATGATTAGTCATCTTTGCCAAACTTTGCTTGCTTTGGAACAGGATTCAAATATACCTCAAGCATAAACCCTCACTCACACTCTTCAATAGAAACCGTGATGAGTGGATGTGAAACAGAAGACGTAGCCCAGGGATCACTGCAGTGGCTAAGCTTGTCACTAGCATACAGAAGTGACCTAAGGTCTGGAAAGTGCACGCTCTAGCAAAGATAACAGATGTGTTCATGGAGAAAGCAGAGTACCCACCTACGAAATAACTGAGGTCACATGTATGTATATGGCTTTGCCCCACAGCTACCTTACATGTGTAATGCACATACAGTTGTCATTGTGATATATCATACACTAGAAAAATCAAAACCCACTCTACATTGACCAATGGTGTGAAACACTCTTACACACCTGGAACACACACACACACAGTCAGCAAGTGCGAGATTCAAACTCCTTCCTAAGTACATTATGATACTACAGCAATATACATTTACACGACGCGCTATACGCATTACTAGGATTTCTCCTTTCCACAGGTATATTTGTAGGATGGTGACATCATCAGACATGACAAAGATGAGTTTAACACTTTTAAGGGGTGTGAGTAGTCTCCAAAAAGGTTGCTCCTCCCCAGGGAGACACACACACACACACAGTTGGCAAGTACAGGATTCGAACCCCTACCCAACTACATTATGACATTACAGCAGTACACATTTACACGATGATATATACACATTATTGGGATTTCTCCTTTCCACAGGTATATTTGTACGATGGTGACATCATCAGACTTGACAAAGATGAGTATACCACTTTTAAGGGGTGTGAGTAGTCTCCAAAAAAGTTGCTCCTCCCCAGGGAGACACACACACACACACACACACACACACACACACACACACACAGTTGGCAACTGCAGGATTCGAACTCCTACCTAACTACAATATGACACTACAGCAGTACGCATTTACACGACACGCTATACACATTACTGGGATTTCTCCTTTCCACAGTTATATTTGTAGGATGGTGACATCATCAGACTTGACAAAGATGAGTATACCACTTTAAAGGGGTGTGAGTAGTCTCCAAAAAAGTTGCTCCTCCCCAGGGAGACACACACACACACACACACACACACACACACACACAGTTGGCAACTGCAGGATTCGAACCCCTACCTAACTACAATATAACACTACAGCAGTACGCATTTACACGACGCGCTATACACATTACTGGGATTTCTCCTTTCCACAGGTATATTTGTAGGATGGTGACATCATCAGACTTGACAAAGATGAGTATACCACTTTAAAGGGGTGTGAGTAGTCTCCAAAAAGGTTGCTCCTCCCCAAGGACACACACACACACACACACACACACACACACACACACACACACACACAGATGGCAAGTGCAGGATTCGAACCCCTACCTGACTACATTATGATACTACAGCAGTACGCATTTACACAACGCGCTATACACATTACTGGAATTTCTCCTTTCCACAGGTATACTTGTAGGATGGTGACATCATCAGACCTGACAAAGATGAGTATACCACTTTTAAGGGGTGTGAGTAGTCTCCAAAAAGGTTGCTCCTCCCCAGGGAGACAGACACACACACAAACACACACACACACAGTTGGCAAGTGCAGGATTCGAACCCCTACCTAACTACATTATATTAAAGCAGTACGCATTTACATGATGCGCTATACACATTACTGGAATTTCTCCTTTCCACAGGTATATCTGTAGGATGGTGACATCATCAGACTTGACAAAGATGAGTATACCACTTTTAAGGGGTGTGAGTAGTCTCCAAAAAGGTTGCTCCTCCCCAGGGAGAGACACACACACAGTTGGCAAGTGCAGGATTCGAAACCCCTACCTAACTACATTATGATACTACAGCAGTACGCATTTACATGATGGGCTTTACACATTAGTGGGATTTCTCCTTTCCACGGGTATATTTGTAGGATGGTGACATCATCAGACTTGACAAAGATGAGTATGCCACTTTTAAGAGGTGTGAGTAGTCTCCAAAAAGGTTGCTCTCTCCACAGGGAGAGACAGACACACACACACACACACACACACACACACACACACACACACACACACACACACACACACACACACAGTTGGCAAGCGTGGGGTTCTTAATCCAAATTAAGTATGTCTTTACACTTCAGCAAGAAATATGGAGTTAGAGGGTGCAATACAGACATTACTTGCTGACAGTTTGCACAAAGGTTTTTTTCACATTTGCTAATCTCAGCAGGCGTATCATACTAGATGTATTGTATGCACAGGCCATGACCATATCATATATGGGTTGATGCATCACATGCTAGCACACACAGGGTCAAACTGGTGGCTAAGCTCTGCCAACCCAATACTGGACAATACAGTCAGGAGGAGTAGGGTCATACAACCACACCACCAACTGTCTCACATAGACCTACAATATAAGCACCAGCAAATCACACACATAAATACACATTACCATACTCGGAGACTACAAATATTAATCTGAAAAAGAGAGTGTGTCCTCCTAAGCAGACAAGCAAGCCACATGCACCTCCAAGCACACACCAGGAAACACATAATACACCAAAGCAGTGTCCCTCACAACAGGCCCTAAGGCAAAACAACATACCCAACACACCAGTAATAGGTGACTTCATAGTCAGGTACACAGATGTTCCACTCACTCGGCTGGGCAAGGGGAAGGTTACTGTCAGTTGTCTGTCAGGTGCTATGATCCGCCACATAACACAAGCACTTACATCACTCCAGAACAGGTACATATATGACGTGTTCTTTGTACATGTAAGTGTGAATGATCTGAGACATACTTCCCAGGACAACATGACAAGAGATGTATAGTAGTTCTATGATCATGTAGCCCAGGCTGGTATGACCCTGACCTTAAGTAGCATCTTACCTTCACCTACATGATACTGCAATATAACAGAAAGAAGATAAAACTTCAACAATTGGCTGAGCTTCTGGTGTCATTCAAAGGGGATCCAGTCTCTGTCTGCCTGTGATGACATGATAGACAAGCCTCGTTGCTTCGCTACAGATGGTTTGCACCTGTCGCCCCTATGCTTCTGAATACTGGCCAAGGCTCTTGCTGTCCCCATATTACCTTTTTTAGGCAAGGCTCAAAGGTTCATAGGTAGGTACTAGGCTATCGGCCCTGGGGCCTATACAAGCCCAGCCAAAAAGGTACCCTGGCTTTTGTCACCCAAGAAATGTATTTTCTTGTGCCACTGTCGAGCAGAGACACATAGGATTATTTCTTATCCAACATCAAGATTTTTCTTGAAGAGTGCTAATGAGGAGCTTTGTTTGATATAGATAGGTAGCTTATTCCGGAGTATGGGAAGTCTCTGGGACATGAATCTATCCCTCTGGCATGTTCTGTTTATTGTGGTGACAAGGTTTAGTTCCCTAGAGCGTGTAGGTTCATAAGTAGGTACTAGGCTATCTGCCCAAGGGCATTTATAAGCCTAGCCAGAATGTGTTGGCTTTCGCCTCCCTTTTAAATTAGTTTCCTGGGCCTCTGTCTAGCAGGACCACTGAAATGATCCCTGGGGTAAATTTACGATTTCCCATCCACTCGTCAAGATTCCTCTTGAAGCGAGTCAGCGAGGGGCTCTGCCTAACAAACTGGGATTCTATTCCAGAGCGAGGGAAGTCTCTGGGACAGGAATCTATCCCTCCAAAACGTCCTGTTTATTGCTGTGCTGAGGTTTAATTCACTGGAGCGTGTGGCTCTAAGAGATTTGGTTTTCTTGAGGTGGAGCATGTTCATTAATTCCGGGTTGGACATGCCCTTATATGTCAGGCATAGATTACCTTTGAGAAGACAGTAAGCAACCAAGTAGAGCTGGAGTTTCTTTAGTCGAGCTGCATAGGGCATCTCTTTGAGGCCCATGATCCTCTTGGTGAGGTACTTCTGTGGTCTTTCCAGCTGTTGCATGTGCCGATTAAGGTGCATACCAAATGGGGCATTGTATTCTATTATGGGCCTAACGAGTAGAGAGGCACAATGACCTTTCTTGATCTAGAGGTGAACCCTTTTGTGATTAGATGGGCTACATAGAAGGAATTTCTAACCACTTTGGCAATGTGATTATGAAAGGAGAGGTTACTACCTACCTGGGTCCCCAGGTCCCTAATTACATTTTCCATACCTAGTGGATTACCACCTATGTGATAATTCGTGGGCACTTTGTTTTTTCCAAAGGGGATGACTATGCATTTTTTGGTATTCAGCTTGAGGCCATGGTTTTGACACCAGGTATCTGTCTCTGTAAGACCCTTCTGGAGGATGTCTGTGTCAGCTGGAGAGTCGATTATGGCACCCAGTTTGCAGTCATCTGCAAAGTTGGTAAGCCATAGTCCTCCCGTGCTTGCCTGTACCTCAGAGAAGTATATATCAAACAGGAGTCGTCCCAGGACAGAGCCCTGTAGGACACCACTTGTGACTGGTTTAGAGTCGGACATGGCACCAGCAACTCTGACCATGTGTTTTCTGTGAGCCAGTTGGCCACCCATCTCGTGACATAGGGGTTAATGTTCAAGCTGGTAAGCTTGTCTATGATGCCAGAGTGGGGAATGGTGTTGAAGGCCTTAGCAAGGTCTAAGTAGGTTGTGTGGACTACCTTCCCTTCATCTATGGCCTTGGTAACGGTTTCAAAAAAGTCAACTAGGTTTAGGAGGCAGGATCTGCCTTTAACAAAGCCGAATTGGGTAGGGTCCAGTGTCTGGAGGTTCCCAATGTCTCTGTTTATGAATTCCATGATAATTCGCTCCATAGCTTTGCAGACCAGGCTGGTCAGGCTTATAGGGTGATAGTTCCCAGGTTCTGTTGTGGCACCACCTCTGTGGAACGGGATGACTGTTGCTGTACGCCATTCTTTGGGTACACAGCCTGTGGTAAGGCTGAGTCTGAGCAGTGAATTTAGGTGAGGGTTTAGTTCCTTTTGGAGCTCGTGTAAGACGCAGCCTGGGACACCATCCCGTCCCATTGACGCTGTGTTCTTAGCTATGGAGAGGGCTGTTTTTACCTGCATGTCCGTGATGTCTGGGGCTCTGCATTCTTCTGGGATGGACATGGGCCCTTTTGGGGGTGAGGAGGGGGTGACGTTTGCACTGAACTTGTCTGCCAGTATGTTGGCAATGTCAGTTGGTTCAGTGTATTTTTTGCCATTTTGCAGTAGCTTAGAGCATATCTGAGAGTTGCCACCTAAATTTTTGATATAGCTAAAGAAGGCTTTGTGGTTAATCTTTAGATTCCTTGGCAATTTTTCTTAAGAAACTGGCCTTGGATGATTTTATGAGCGATCGTAGTTTCTTGCTAATAATGATCAGTGATGCCTTTCCTTTTTGGAATTTTGCTCTATCATGTAGCAGTTTCCTCCTTCTGTTGTATAGCTTACTTTTTGGCCGGGGACCACCAGACTGGTTTCCTCTTTTGGAGGAGTGAGTCTTGGTTTTACTTGAGATGGCTCGATCCATGCATCTTTGTAGATGCTCATAGAATGCACTTGTAAAGGATTCTGCGGATTGGATAGCATTATCCTGTAGCAAGGGGGCTTTGAAACTTTCCACTTCGGTCTTGAGAAGTGTGAAGTTTGCTTTTGAAAAGTTTTTCACAGTGGTTTCCTTGACTGGGGGTGGGGTCGGGATGTGAATGTCCAGTGTAATAACTTTATGATCTGATCTTACCAGCGAGGGGTTTACCTCTGGTGTGGAACACTGATCCCCCATGTTGGTGATGATCAGGTCCAGTATGTTGTCACCTCTAGTAAGCGTGGTGACCAGCTGTTCCAGGGTGTTTGAGTTTATAAACTCTAGGAAGTGTTGGGCAAAGGAGTTTGTACTTGAGTAATTCTCCCAGTCAATGTTTGGGTAGTTGAAATCTCCTAATATCATGGTGTTTGGTAGGACCTTTATATTTTCCAGTGTTCTCAGGAACGCTGAGTGAGGGTCCTGAGACGAGGTAGGTGATCTGTAGCAGGCTACAATCTGATAAGCAACTTTGCCCACTGTTAGTTGCACCTGGATGGCCTCTGAGGCCTCATGCTGTGCCACTAACCTGGAGGTATGGGTATCCTTTATGAAAATGGATACAACCCCTCCTTTTGTATTTTGGTCCGGGTTTTAGGGCTGAAGCTCGGAGGGATTGGGATTTCTTTAATTGGAGCAAGTCCACATAGCTTTGTATGTTAGGCAGAGATCGCCTCTGAGTAGGCGATATGCGACAGAGTAAAGCTGGAGTGTTTTGAGACCGTCTGTGTAGGGCATGTATTTGAGGCCGGTAATTCTCTTTGTGAGGTATTTCTGCGGGCTTTCCAGTTGTTGTAGATGTCTTGTGAGGTACATACCAAAAGGGGCATTGTACTCTATAAGGGAGCTAATGAGTGATGAGTAGAGGGGAACAATGACCTCTTTTTTTCTGCATGAGAAACCTTTTGTGATGAGGTGTGCCATGTAGAAGGATTTCCTGACTACTGTGGTGATGTGATTATCAAAGGAGAGACTTCTGTCCACCTGTGTCCCAAGGTGTCTTATCACACTTTCGGTGTTAAGTATACTACCGCCTATGTTGTAGTTCATGGGTACAGAGTTTTTACCAAAGGAGATGACAATGCACTTTTTGGCATTGAGCTTGAGGCCATGGCTTTGACACCAGGCATCTGTCTCAGTGAGGCCCTTTTGTAGGATGTCCACATCATTAGTAGTTTCGATTATGGCTCCTAGTTTGCAGTCATCTGGGAACTTCATTAGCCAAAGACCTTCTGTGTTAGCCTGTACTTAAGGGAAGTAGATACCAAACAGGACAGGACACAGGATTGAACCCTGTGGTACTCCACTTGTCACTGGTCTGAAGTCGGATTTGGAGTCTGTTATTTTCACAGTGTGGGTTCGGTCAGTGAGCCAGTTGGCAACTCATCTTGTGACATAGGGATTTATACCTAGTTTAGTGAGTTTATCTAGAATTCCAGAGTGGGGGATGGTGTTGAAAGCCTTGGCAAGATCTAGATAGGCTGTGTGAACCACCTTACCCTTGAATACGGCTTTGGTGACTGCTTCAAAGACGTCTATCCAGTTTAGGAGACATGGTCTGCCTTTAACAAACCCGAACTGGTTGTGGTCCAGAGTTTGGAGATTACCAATGTCTTTGTTTATAAGTTCCATGATGATATGTTCCATGGCCTTGCAGACCAGGCTAATGGGGCACTAGTTCCCGGGGTCCGTGGTGACTCCCCCCTTGTGTAGTGGGATAACCGTCGCTGTGCGCCATTCCGCAGGCACAAAGCCTGAGGTGAGGCTATGACTGAAGATGGTACTTAGGTGTGGTGCCAGTTCGTTCTGCAGTTCGTGTAGAACGCAGCCTAGCATGTTGTCTGGTCCCATGGATGCTGTGTTCCTGGCTTTGGAGAGTGTGGTTTTTACCTGTGCAGCCATGATAACAGCCACTTTGCATTCTTCCGGTATAGAGATGGGCTCTTTCATGGGTGAGAGGGGGGTACAGTTAGCACTGATCCTATCTGACAGGCTGTTGGCAATATCAGTTGGGTCTGTATATTTAGTGCCATTGTGCTGTAACTCAGAGCAGATCTGAGTATTGACATCGAGATTCTTGACATAGCTATAGAATGCTTTGTGGTTGTCTTTAGAATCAGTGGCGATTTTGTTTTTGTAACTAGCTTTGGAGGATTTTATCAGGGATTGCAGCTTCTTACTGAGGCTGACCAGGGAGCTCCTCCACTCATGAGATTTTACCCTCTTTTGCAACAGTTTCTTCCTTCTGTTGTACAGTTTGTTTATGGCAGGGGACCACCAGATTGGCTTCCTTTTATTGGAGGATAGCCTCTGTTCTGTTTGGGATAGCACGATCCATGCACTCATGTAAGTGCTTATAAAGTGCAATTGTGTAGGATTCAGTAGTTGTAACTGTATTGTCCATCTGCATGGGTGCCCTGAAGTTCACCACAGAAGCATGAAAATGGCTTTGGAGAAAATTTTTTAACATGGTTTCCTTAATGGGGGGGGGGGGGGAGCAGAATGTGGATATGTAAGGTAATTAGCTTATGGTCAGATCGGATCAATGAGGCGTTGACTTCAGGTGTGGAACACCGGTCACTCAGGACAAACCAAATCCCGTAACCAACACAAATAACCACAAAGTGAGCTAAATGCTACTCATTGCCAGAAGTCTCAGCCTCCAAATGCACACACACAAGGCACTTCTCAGTACGGAGAATATTGATATCTGTGCAGTAACAGAAACCTAGTTCTAGGCTCCAGAGAGCACACCAGCACTACCAGGATACTACTCATTCCAAACCTTCCAGCATCAAAACCTGGATCATAGCACATAGGGTGGGGATGTATCCATATTCATCAAGGATACCTACACACCTCTCTCTACATCCTCTCTACAAGATATGTACCCATAGAATGTTGCACAGCAACGTTCTTCGCACTCCACAGGGGTGGGGCCACAAAAGACCCTTGGCATTCACGCTCTGTGAGCCTGACGAGTCTGACCTGCAAGGCAATGGAGTCAATCATGATGGAAGTCAACAATGAAGACATTGGGAACCTTCACACAGTTGAGCACACCCAGTTTGGCTTTGTCAAATGCAGATCGCGCCTCCTGAACTGGGTGGATTTCTTTGAGACAGTTACCCAGACTACCGATGATTGAAATGAGCTCCACACAGCCTACCTTCACCTCGCTAAGGCCTTTGACACCATTCCCCTGTCAGGTATCATAGATGAACTCACCAACCTGGGCATGAATCCATACGTCACAAGATGGATTGCAAACTGGCTCACAGATAGATCCCACAAATTAAGAGTTGCTGGCTACATGTCAGACTCTACACAGGTAACAACTGGTGTCCCACAGGGTTCAGTCCTGGGGTCCCTCCTGTTTGGTATAGACTTCTCAAAAGTACATGCCAACATAGGAGGGTTGTGGTTGACTAAGTTTGCTGGGAACTGTAAAGTGTTTGCCATAACAGATTCCCCGGATGATATAAATATTCTCCAGAAGGGACTCTATGAGACAGATGTGTGGTGTCAGAATCATGGCCTCAAGCTCAATGTGGAAGAATGCATAGTAATCCCCTTTGGTGAAAACAAAGTACCCACAAACTACCACATAGATGTTACCCCCTAAAAACTGACAAGGTAATAAGGGATCTGGGGACACAAGTAGATAGTAATCTTCCTTTGACAACCATGTTGCCAAAGTGATTAGGAAATCCTATGTGGCCCACCTAATCAACAGAGGGTTTGCATCAGGATCAAAAGACGTAGTGGTGGCCCTCTACTCTTAAGTCATCAGACCCATCATTGAGTACAATGCACCATTTTGGATGTACTCGACTAAGCATATCCAGCAGCTGTAGAGACCACAGAGGTACCTCACCAAGAGGATTACTGGCCTCAAACAGTTGTGTTATGCAACACAACTGGTAAAACTAAATCTGTTCTCCGTTGCATACCACCTACTCAGAGGCACACTCTGCCTAACATACAGAACCATGTCCAACACAACTGTTGAACATGCTCCATCTACGGATAACAAAATTGAGTCACACTACACACTCCAGGGATATGAACCTTATCACAACAATGAATACAACATGCTGGTGGGATAGAGTACCATCCCAGACACTTGCCTTACTGTGGAACAGAGTCCCACTGTACAGCAGACAGAGCCCCTCGCTGACACTCTTCAATAGGATCCTTGATGAGTGGATGGGAAACAGACAATTCACACCAGGCATCACATTAGCAGCCCCACTAGAAAGGGGCTTAGGGTACTAACTATTAGAACTAGGGCTTAGGAGACTACCCAATGGGGTGGTGAAAGCTGCACAACTTGCCTAGGCTAATACATGCCTTTGTGAAGATAGTCTACTACATACCTATGAACCTATGTGACAGGTACATGTCTACATATAGTAGATGTGTACTTCATTGTACAGTCATGTTGTACAGCAGACACATGGACCACATACACTGTAATGCTTACAGATACTGGTGTCTGTTATGTACAGTGGGTGAGATGTGCACCTCATGTCTTTTGTGCCATTGGGATGTGTGCTGGGTGGGACAGTCCTGGATGGCTCCATGTCAAGGTCACCCCCTTACACACATCTCTGCCCATCCATCTTTGGCTTATTATACTCTGTTCCCCCTACACATATATAGGTACATAGGTAGGTAATAGTACATAGGTAGGTGATAGGCTATCTGCCTGAAGGCATATATTAGTATGGCCAGAGTGTGCAGCTATCACCACACATGGGGTTAGTTCCGTAGGCCTCTGTGTAGTAGAGCTGATGAAGTGATCCATGGTGTGACAGTTCAGTTTCACATACACTCATCAAGGCTCCTCTGGAAAAGTGTCAATGAGGGACTCAGCTTAATGTAGGTTGGGAGCCTGTTCCAAAGCAAGGGAAGTCTGTGAGTTAGTAATGTACCCCTCCAACATGTTCTATTTATTGTTGTGATGATGACATCCCTAGAGCATGTGGCACAGTGAGCTTGGATTTACTTCAGATAGTGCATGTACATCAGTTCTGCATTGGACATGGACCTGTCTGTTGGGCAGAAATCGCCTAGTAGACAGTATGCAACAGTGTACAGATTGAGTTAAATTCAGTCTTGCTGCATGGGGCAACTGTTTGAGGCCAGTAATCCTTTTGTTGAGGTACTTCAGTGGTCTTTCCAGCTGCTGAAGGTGCCTAGTCAGATTCATCGCAAGTGTGCCGTGATACTCTCTGATGGATCTGATGAGTAGAGGGAACCTCCTTTGTCCTACATGCAAAGACCTTGGCAATTTGTGGGAACACACAGCATGATTTTCTAACCACTTTGTGAATGTGTTTCTGGAAGTAGAGATGACTAACCACGTGTCCATATATCCCTTATTATTACCTCCATATTTAGGGTGTTGGCACCTATGTGGTATTTGTATGATTTTAGCTCGAGGCCATAATTTTGACACCACATCTGTCTGACTGAGACCATTTTTAAGGATGTCTCTGTTGTCCCAAACATCGATTATGACAATGTTTTTTGCAGTCATCCACAAACTTTGCTAACCATAGCCTTCGTGTGTTTGACTGTATTTCTGAAAAGTATACACCAGACAGGAGGGGTCCCAGGACTGAGCCATGGGGGACAGCAGTTGTTACCAGCTTACAGTCCAACAGGGAGACCACAATTCTTACCTTGTGGGATCTATCTGTGCCCCAGTTGGCAATCCATCAGATGACATATGTGTTTATGCACAGGTTGTTGATTTTGTGGATACGACGTGTGTGGGATGTTGGAAAAGGGCTTTTCAAGGTCTATGTAGGCCATGTACAGCTCATTTCATTAATGTATGTCCTGGGTAACTGCCTTGAAAACTGTCTAGCAGGTTTAGGAACCATGATCTGCCCCAGACCAGACCAGACCAAACCAATATGGGTAGGGTTGGGTGTTTGTAGGCTCCCAATAGCTCTGTTTATGAGTTCCATAATGATGGAATCCATGGCCTTGCAGATCAGGCTTATTAGGCTTATAAGACAATAGTTCCCATGGTCTGTTGTGCACCAACACTTGTGGAGTGTGCCAAACATTGCTGTAACCCAATTCAACAGTTTCATATCCTGTACAGAGGGTGAGTCTCAACAGACTGTTCAGGTGCAGGGTCTGTTTCTTTTGGAGTTCACATATGACACAGCCAGGGGAAACCATGTTATCCCATAGACGCCGTGTATTTAGGTTTGGATAAAGCGGTTTAACCATTGTATATGTGATTTCTGGGTGTTCACAATCTCCAGGTATGGTAATGGGCCCTTTTGTCAGTGAGGGGGCTAAATATGTATGAACCTGTCTGACAAGATGTTGACAATGTCAGTCATGTACATATATTCATTTACACTTTGCACTGACTCAGAGCATATATGAGTTTACATTGATATTTATGACACAGCGAAAGAAAGCTTCATGGTTCTCTATGGACTCTTTGGCAATATTTTTGCCAGAACATGGCTTGGATAATGTTAGGAGTGCTTATTGGTTCTTGATGATACTGATGGGAGATTTAATAATCTTCTTTGGATTTTCACTTTCTTTGAACAACTTAAGTACTTGTAGTACATAGTTTGATTATGACAGGGGTCCAATATATTATATGGGTCTGTTTTCATATCACTGTATGCGCAAGGCAGGATTGGTGAATAGTGACAAGTGTCTGGAGTAAGAACTGCAACTGCCAGATATGTGTGGCCCACTGCTGTGTACTCAGACATGGCCTAAGTGTGTGAGCATGCCCAGTATGACCTTTCAGTATGTTGCCGACTGAAATTTGCTAAATTTAAGTGTGTGAGCATGCCCACTATGGGCATATATACTATATGTGTGTGAAAAATCAAGTTGGTTTTTACTTCAGGGCTCACCTTTGTGTTGTACATCGACAGGAAGCACGCTGTGCCTGCAGGGCTTCCATGAGTCAATTTGCATAGACTTATCAACATTTCTACATACGGGGGGGCAGCTATTATTTGTACATTTCTACCCGGGGGGGGCACACCTGATTGTTACTGTGGGTGTACATAGGATGAGGGATACACCTGACACTTATACACATTTGCTAGGCCTGCACTGCTTTGTCAGGTACTCCATTTCAGTCTGTACTGTTGCCTATCGCACTGGCTTGAGGCATACCACTGTACTACAGACCTTAGCTTCCAATTACACGCATATTAGTTTGTGACTTCATAGCCTACCCAACCCACATCACACTGCCTGGCCTGCTGTTATCTGTCTGCATAGGCCTGGGGGGAGGTTACTCATATGCCTCTTCAGAGGGCATGATACAGCATTTGTTTGTGTTTGTCTACAATTGTCCTGCTGGCTGTGACTGTTAGGTATGTGACCCCCTCAACTGGTATGTGTGAGTGACTTAAGTTGTGTCTGTGCCAGTGAAATGCTGTCATGGCTTAGTGGTTCAATCAGTATTGTGACTGTAGTGCACAGTATCCTGAGTTCGAGCCCTGTCACTGCTTTTTATTTTCCTGCTGGGCAGACCTGACTGGTTAAGGAACAGTAAAGCAGGTGTGAGCATGTTTACATAGGTTCATAGGTTAGTACTAAGCTAACTGCCCTTGCGAGCCATTTTAAGCCTAGCCAATTACCCTTGTGAGATTCAAACCCTGCACCTTGTGTTTGTAAGGCAAACACCTTAACCATTAGGCCACCCTCCCAACTTAAAGGTTGCTCCTCCCCAGGAAGACACACACAGTTGGCAAGTGCAGGATTCAAACCCCTACCTAACTACATTATGATACTACAGCAGTACGCATTTACACGATGCGCTATACGCATTACATTTACCTGGCTTTGCCCAACGTTGCGCTGGTCAGCGCTGTGCGCAGCTACGCGCAATTGTATTTAAATATGCTCAATACTGGTAAAATGTGTTTAGCAGTGCTTTATATTGCTTAAAATAGGACACTCATGCCTCAGGTGGTGCTGCAGGGCTGCCTATGTCGGATGCACATAGTACACTCCCTATACAAGTTTGAAAACAGGTAGTGTTAAGTTAGGCATCCCTTTTAGTGTATGTGCGAGTCAGAGAGAGGTGTCATTCCCAGGGTTCCTACCGAGTCAGTGTATGTGCTATGCGTTGCCTCTTTGCCAGGGCATACTGGGCACGCCTCCTTCTGCCTACTGGGGCAGGCTCAGGTTGTTCCTCCTCCGAGTCACGCTGTGCCTGTGCAGGCCTTGGCAATGGTGGGGGGCTGTTTGGCCCTGCCCCATGCTGTTCCTGCTGCAGCTGTTTCCGCAGGATCATATTGTGTAGCATGTCACATACCATAACAATTTGGGTACATGTAGTTGGTGAGTACTGCAAGGCTCCACCAGATGTGTCCAGGCACCGGAACCATGACTTGAGCATCCCAAACACATGCTCAATT
The DNA here is from genome assembly GCF_019279795.1 of Protopterus annectens. Classification (NCBI taxonomy): domain Eukaryota; kingdom Metazoa; phylum Chordata; order Ceratodontiformes; family Protopteridae; genus Protopterus; species Protopterus annectens. Next base: position 1,854,462,067 of record NC_056725.1, on the reverse strand, counting down.
ATGTTTCTTGTTTGTGCGTGTGCCTCATTATGGAGTTCGTGTTCAGGTGTGTGTGCATTTCTGATGGGTGTCATCAGCCAAGCCACGGCTCCAGTGCATATCCAGCATCCCCCACTAGGTGACCATCAGGGATGTCCCCATTGGTAAATCTCTGGTACAGCTGCGTCAGATGCCAGATGTGGGAATCGTGATAGCTTCCAGGGCAGCCAGCACACACATTCATTATTATGCCCTGGGCATCGCGCACGACCTGGCAGTTGATGGAGGGGAAACCCTTGCGGTTGATGTAGACCCTACCCCACTCACCGGGTGGTGCTTTTATGTGTATGTGCATGCAGTCTATTGCACCCACTACCTCAGGGTATTCTGCTATTTGCTGGAACAGACGCATTTTTTATTTTACATTTGTTGACCGGGGTAGTCTAGCTGGACATATTTCCGTTTTCAGTAGAGGCCCAGGGAAAAAAGCTCCACACAGATATACAAAGTATAAAAATATTGTTACAAGGTAAGTAAAGGATTAATAAATAATAAAACAGATGTTTTTTCATTCTAGATATAAAGTAGCAATAAACAGAATATTACTTAAGGAAGCTAAAAACAGTTGTAGTACAGGAGAGTTACGTACAATACTTCACATCAGGTACAAGGATTTAAACAATAGGTTAGAGTTTAGCTAGTGACAGTCTTATTTACAGATTAAGGAAGCAATACTTCACATAAGGTACAAGGATTTAAGCAATAGGTTAGAGTTTAACTAGTGGCAGTCTTATTTACAAGACTAAGTGTTTAGAAGAGAAGACGTTAGGTTAGAAGAGGAAGAAACAGGGGTGATGAGGGTGGTTAGTCAGGGTTACTACAAGGGCAAAGCCAGTGCTTTTGGAGGTGTTTTTTAAGTTCTAGTTTGAAAAGTGGCAAGGATGTTATTAGAGTTAGTTCATTGGGTAGCAGGTTCCAGTTTTGTCCTGCTGTGTTGGTAAACAGAGTGTCACCAGCTGCATTATTAGACTTTGTTAAGCTAGCAAGGAGTTTGTCAGAAGAACGTAGGGAGTTCAGATTACTGTATGGGACTAGGAGTTTTGAGAGTATAGGGGTATTATTGGGTTGGTGAAATATCTTGTGGGCAATTGTGAGTTGGGGGATTTTCAGATGGTTTTGGAATTCAAGCCAGTCGAGTTGCCTGAGATTAGAGCAGTGGTGGGTTCTAAAGGGATTGCCAGTAGCGAATCTGGCAATGTTATTATAGGAAGTTGCTAATTTGTTAAGGTTAGTTTTTTTTAAGGTTGGTAAATATAGGTGAAGCATATAGAAGGGTTGAAATTAGATGGGAGTGAGCGATCTTGGCTCTAGCTGTTGAGGTTAAAAAAGGTTTTATTCTATATAAGGAGCCTATTTTTCTGTTGACTATTTTAATGGTGTTGTTTATATGGTAATCAAATGAGAGATTATTGTCAATGGTAATTCCTAAAAGTTTAGTGGTAGAGTCTGGGAGAGTAACAGTGCCATTATTTGAAGAGATTGAGAAATCTAAGGGGGGCGGGGGACCTAGTAGTGGGTGTAAAGAGAAGGAGTTTAGTTTTTTTAGCATTAAGTAAGAGGCAACGTTTGGTAAACCTTGTTTCTACAGTGTTGAAAACATTTTGAGTAAAAGAATGTAGTTCAGATGGAGAGGTTACTGAACAAAAGAGTGTGGAGTCATCTGCATATTGAATACAAGTGGCTTCAGGGACTGCTACATGGAGATCATTAATAAATAGTAAGAAAAGAAGTGGTCCTAGAATGGAGCCCTGAGGGACCCCGATGGTGACAGGTAAAAAGGATGAGATTTGATTTTCCCAGAGGACTGTTTGTTGTCTGTTGCTGAGATACGATGTAAACCACTTAATGGCCAGAGAGTCAAAGGAAAGAGATTCAAGAATATTGATTAAGCGGGTATGGTTAACCATGTCGAAAGCTTTAGAGAGGTCAATATAGAGTGCAGATGAGAGGATGTTGTTGTTACGGTTTCTGTTGATGGTATCTGTGAAGGATAGAAGGGCAGTAGTGGTACTATGTGATGGCCTAAAGCCATGTTGACAGTTTGCTATTAAGTTATGTAGAGAGAGATGATGTAGAAGTTGTTGGTGAATGCATTTTTCCATAATTTTAGTTAAGGGTGATAGGAGAGCAATTGGCTGATATAGTAGTCATTAGAGTTTCCACCTTTATGTAAGGGGATAATGTGGGAGATTTTCCAAATATCTGGGATGGTTCCTTCTTGGATTGTCCTATTTATAAGGATAGATATAGGGTAGGCAATTACTTTGGCTGCTTTTTGGAGATATTGGGAAGGAAGTTGGTCAGCAGATGGAGTACATGGCTTAAGTTTGTGAAGAAATTTGTAGATGAGAGAAGTAGAGATGGGTAGTAATTTAAATTGAGAAAAAGAGTGTGTTAAGTTGCTGGGAAGGCTGGAGTTTTCAGAGATAAGATGACTAGCTAGAGATTGTATAGTCTCAGTGACGAAAGAGTTAAAGGTATTGGCAGTTTGATGGGGAGTATTTGGATCTGCATCAAGTGGGGTGGGTGTTTGGGACTTCCCCTGGGGAAAAGAGCTTATTAATGCAGAACCAGAATTTTGAGGATTATTTTGATGAGTTTGTTAAAGTTTACAGTAATAGTTTCTTTTATCTGTGAGTATTGCTTTTTTTGTGCTGTTTCTAAGCTGCCTAAATTGTAGAAGATCAGAACTATTTCTATGAGATCTCCATTTAGCCCAGACTTTGTTCCTAAGTAGAATTTGATTTCTAGTTTCATTAGAAAGCCATGGGGCTGGGTTAAACTTCATTCTTATGGAACGTTTAGGAGCATGTTTATCCAGGATAGATAAGAATAAAGTGTTAAAATACTTTACAGCCTCTTCAAGTGGAAGGGATTTTAAAGGGTTCCAGTTACATGCTCTAAGCTCAGTTTGGAATAATTCTGCCTTAAAGTGTTTGGTAGAGCGTACTGTCCTAATGATGGGGAGGTTTGGAAAATCCTTTTTTTCTCTTGTGATGTATGTCAAGGAATGATCACTTAGATCATCTGGTAGAGTTCCTACTTTATAAGTTTGTTTCACATTATTTATGAGTATCCAGTCTAAGGTACTCTTTCTTATTAGGTTTGTTAATTCTGGTTGTAGAGGTTATGGTTTGGGTAAAGTCATGAAGGTTAATATGAGAGGTAGGACTTTCAGCACTAACACTTTTGCAGTCCATATTAAAGTCACCTAGTATTATTGTTTCTTGGGGGTAGGTAGAAGACACCCAGCAGAGTAAATCCTCTATTGTAGTGATATTGTTTCCGGGTGGTATGTAAATGCAGATAATGTATAAAGATTTTTTTTTGCATTGATTTGAAGCTTAGTAATGAGGACTTCTGCGTTGCTATCCTGGGTTGGATTAGATGGTAGGGTAGAGATATGAAGTCCATTTTTAAATAGAATTGCTACTCCACCACCTTTACGTTTTGTTCTGTCTTGTCTAACTATATTACAGCCCTGGGGAATAATTTCATTATCTTTGGTTTCTGGTTTCAACCAAGTCTCAGTAAGACAGAGAATATCAAAGGAGTGAATATCTAGGAGGGCATGAAGGTGAGCTATTTTATTATTGATGCTTTGGATATTAAGATGCCCTATTAGTTTAGGGTGAGTTGTTTGGATTGTAGGGTTGGTAGGGCCAAGGTTGGGGTGGACATCACCATCTTTTAAGGAGGGATTATTTAGTTTTGTTACTGAATAGTTGCCAAGGTAGGTAATGATTTTCAATTTTTTTCTGAGTTTAGGTTATGTTTAATGTGGGAGAGTCTGTGGTATTTGAGGAGTAGGTAACTGGAAGTGGAAGTAATGTTAGAATGCCTGTTGAAGGATATTTGTGTGTAGATTGCAGTTTGTTTGTGAGAATGGTTATGATGGAGATAGTGTAGTTTTTCAAAGGAGGTAAGAAGGTAGGTTGAGATGATATTGCTGGCCAATGCCTCACAGGAATTGGGGAAATATACATGGTCACCAACGTGCTGACATGGCATCCAGGGAACTGGTGGAGTACCCTGGATGCTGATGCCTGCGAAATCCCCATCATATCACCAGTTGGTCTCTGGAAGGTACTTGTAGCTAGTATTCTTATGCCAACACATACCTTGGTATCCACTGGGATGGGTTCCCCCTGTTGGTTGTGTGTGTGAGGCGTGGCCGGCACAGCTCAACAATTTGCTGCAGGAGGTCTCTGTCCACCCTACAGTGCTCCACTATCTCCATCTCATGTAGCCCCTGGTAGGTTACCCTGGGTCTGTACACTCTTCTCCGTCTCCTCACTGTGTGCTGCTCAGCAGCATTCACAGCATCACCACCCTTAGCACCTTGCACATGTTGGTTTATGATAGCAAGAGCAGCCCCTAACATTTTGTCTGACTTAAGCTTTTTAAGCTTTCCCTCTTTGTATACTGCAGTGCTGCAGAGTTCTTGGGAAAAAACAGAAGGGAATGCTGTTTGCAGAATTTAAAGTGCTGGGCTGGGATAGTCTGCTGCCTGTGTAACTGGCTAATTCTGATATATTTCACCTGGCAGTTCTGCTAGTTCTCCTTGGTTAACTTCCTACTACTTCTTTTCCTTCCTTTTGCCTTTCTGTTTTCACCCGAGGCAGCGCCGCGCAAACAAGCGCACGCTGTGTGCATGTTTGCAAGAAATTTCCGATCTTGTAATAGTGTGTACCTTTGGTTTCAGGTTTTCAAAAAGGACAACTGTAGGCATGCCGCTTGCAATCCCGAGCAACTCAGGGCAAACACAAGCCACTGTGCTCCAATTAGCTTACAGCCTTTCTGACACATCCCCTCATGATGTCACCTATATTCTACTCGCCTACTCCTACTCTTACACTCTTGGGACATGGCTCACATGCTGGGGAAAATTGGGATTCACTATCCTTATCCTCATTTGCATAGGATTGCCTACTAATGCTTGGTTACATCTCTTACAATGAGCCCCCCCCCCTTAGCAACCACTACTCAGTGGCCATGTTGTCTTCAGCCTGACATTCACCTGTATGGCAGGATAAGCTTTTTAGTGAAAATGCCTATTTCTGGCTATTTTTAAATTATTTTCTTGTTTTTTAAAGCACCGCACGTTTGCGCGGGGCTGCGCTATGCTTAAACTTCGGAGATCGGGGGGAAAACGTTAGATTTTTATATTTTTAAACATTTATAAATGCCAATGGCCTTATATTTGGCCATTGGCATGCTTCCTCAACTGTGTGCATCCTTTATTTGGAGCTGTCATAGCTCCGTTTAGCTATTTGCAGAACAGTACTCTGTTACCAATGGAGTACATTTCTGCAGATAACACTAATCTTCTATGGACAGGTTAGTGTTTCCTGGATTGCAAATTTACCTCATTTGCATAGCTTTCAGCAGCAAATGAGGTAATTTGCATACCATGACGCTGTCCGTGCAAGAGTAGCTTTAGCAGCTCTCGTGCACTCCCCTGCCGGCTGTTTCTGGATCGCACGGCAGACATATTCTCTGTTTAACGTCTTACACTCTCTACAACTCCGTGCAAGCTTTCGTACATCAGGCCCTCTGTTGTACTCTGGAGAATCATATGTAAATTGTGTATGAATTCCTACCACTGAATTCACATCTTTCATACCAAATATTCTCATATATTTCTTCAGAAGGCTTCTCTCTCTTGAAATTTGTTTCCTTCTAGGACCCACTAATGCTTCCTCACTATTGCAAACAAAGCTCCAGCCCCCACCCACAAAAAATTTTCTTGGCTGAAAGCGGATTATTTTCTCCCAAAATTCTCTTAAGCTCCATAACAGTAGCTTTGGGTGAAACATAAATATATACCAACGTCATCCTCTTTCTCTACCAGTAACCCCTTACTGGGATATACCTGAAATTATTGTTTTTTACCTCTTCTGTCATTTTTGGAGTCCTTTTTGCAGTCAATATTACACTCCCTTTTCCCTTTCCCCTGACTTTCTCCTGAATGCCAAAAATGGATTTCAAGGCAGACAAATTCACATGTTCATTTCTAGTCACATGTGCTTACTGCAATATTACTATATACATCCTGCATTTCTTGATGTAATTAAATACTTTTTGCTTTCTGAATATACCTATAAGGCCACCTATATTCCAAGATAATAGGACCAAAGTGCCCATTATAATAGGAAGCTGTTACTCCCCTATTATATATGACTGTTTTGAATTAATATTTCCAGCTTTTAGCTTAAATGCACTCATTAATTTTGTCAGGTTAAACTTTTTTTTTAGTTGCTTCTTGTCATCTCCATTTGAACCTGTATCACATTTTTCAGAACATTATACTTCGGTGAAAAAAACTCACACAAATAGCTAAACAGAATTTCAGAATCCCCCAACCCCTTTTAACTTAAAAGAAACACACACAACTACGTACACTTTCAAATATGTACTCACATGCAGGAGTGTAGCTGGCACTATAAACCAGCGCCACACTCACTAAGCTCTTCAAATAAAGAGCAATAAAAAAAAGCACTTCACTGTGTAATAAGCCATCACTGATCGGCTTATTACAGTTTCATGTGTGTACCCACCAAGCAAAAAAAAAAAAACAGGATGTTCCTTCGTCTTATCAACCAGGTGGCCAGATGCCTTGCACCCAACCTTCATTTATCATACTTTATTTAAAAAAAAAAAAAAAAAAAAAAAAAGCATCTCTTCTTTTAAAGTGTAACAAACAGCTGCTACAGTTTACACTTGCTTGCATGGGTGATTCAGCACTCGTTTCAGCAAACAGTTTTTACAGTTTATATCCTGCCTGCACGTTGTGCTATGATGCGCATAATTTATAATTTTTAAAAAGTTTCTTCTGTTTAAACTGCAGAAAAATTCTTGCTACAAATGCAGAAAACAGTTGCTACAGTTTATACCCTGCCTAGCTGCACAGAGCACTACAGTACTCTGTGTTTTAGTTACAAAAAAAATACTTTTAAACTGTAGCAAGCAGATGCTACAGCTTAGACTACACACGGAGCTGTACGGTTTTGGTTTGACCGCAAATGCAATACCACCTTTTAAAAGGTGGTACTGTGTTAAAGAGAGATCGTAATCTTCATGCCCCCAACACTTTGTGCTTTGGGCAATTGCCCCAGCTACGCTACTACCTAAAGGCATTATATTTTCTAAAATTGAAGTCATCCATGCTAACATGTACGTTATGGCTTGTGTGCCTACTTATATTGACTGCTGTCTTTTATCTATATTCCCATCTCATATGTGAGAAACTGTACGCTTTCAGTAAACATTAACCTTTAACTCTAATAAAAAGTACTTTTAAATAAACTAAACTTTACACTGTTATAATAAACATATTGAAATATCAAGATTGCTGGGAAGGCAATCATTTACATATCTTACTTGTCACAATTTCGAACTTAAATTTTTCACTGAACTGTTTGCCAATGTACCATTAAATGTTGATTACACTGTGCTGGCAGAAATGCATGAAGTACAGAGTACTCAGAGATCTAATGATAAAGTAAAAGTAGCTGATAATGAGAAATAAAACAGCTGTTAACTTTGCAGATGCATGAAAGAATTTTCAGAACACACTGTACGGACTTCTCATGGTTAATTGTTTGCACCTATAGAATTCTTTTCTTCCAATGAAATTGTTAATGGAAAAAAATACCTAATAACCTGGCAAATACAAGAAAACCATCATACTTCCATGTCTTTCATCGTTTTGTCTTAATTTTCAAACCAGTTTGCTGGAAAAAATGTCAACGGCTTTAATCAGGGACATTCATCTAAATATCCATCCCTATAAAAACAGATGAGATTATCTTCATTCTACACATAATGTAAACAATACACTTCTACATCCCCCACCCCAACAGCACACGATTGCAATTGTATACTAACCTTACCTTCTCTCAACCTGCACGTGACAGGTCACATTACAACTAGGAAAATTATTTTCTTGCTTTAATATCTTTAAGACATGCAGCAGTCACTAAAACTGTCCCACCTCACATTTAAAATACCACTGACTGCATTTGATAAAAAATGCTTTATAATATAATACGAAATTTATATCATGAAACTTTAAACAAATATTAGTAAGAACAAAAACTATTTTACTTACCAGTTACCTCCTCAGTCCCTTCATTGTTTTGCTAATGACTTGGGGTATGTTCTTTACAGTTCACAAACTAGTTTAACAGAGTCAAAAAAATTCCAATCTTTCTCAGCCACATTTTTTTTTTTGCAAAACACATTTCACATGCCTGAGCATACATCTAATGAGAGTGATCTTTCCAGTTTCCCATTTACTGTCTAATGTCACAGTGTTGCTGGCCTTCTTGCTGGTCATATCCATCTACCAAAAGTAATCTCTGATTCATATCCAAAGTACTCCTGATTCTTCAAGTCAGCTCCTGAGTTTTTGTTCTGTCGCTCAAGCATTTTCCTTTGGAACAATGGAAAATGTTTCACGGGCAAAATCTCTCTCTCTCTATGGGCTTTGTTGCAGTCAGAAGAATAAGAGTTAGAATCCTCTTTTACTTCCTGTCTCACTCTTTGCTGGCTAAAATTTATTATTTATTTCCTCCTTAGCCTATTCATCATCTTTCGGCTGTTCCCGTTAAGGGTCGTCACAGCGGATCACCTGTTTCCATTTCTTCCTGTCCTCTGCATCTTGCTCTGTCACACCAACCACCTGCATGTCCTCTCTCACCACATCCATAAACCTTATCTTAGGCCTTCCTCTTTTCCTGTTACCTGGTAGCTTCATCCTTAGCATCTTTTTCCCAATATACTCAGCATCCCTCCTCGGCACATGTCCAAACCAACGTAATCTTGCCTCTCTAGCTTTGTCTCCAAACCTTCCAACCTGGGCTGACCCTCTAATCTACTTATTCCTAATCCTGTCCACCCTCGTCACACCCAGTGCAAATCTTAACATCTTTAACTCTGCCACATCCAGCTCAAACTCCTGCCTTTTTGTCAATGCCACCGCCTCCAACCCATATAACATAACTAGTCTCACTACCCTCTTGTAGACCTTCCCTTTCACACTTACAGGTACTCGTGTGTCACAAATCACTCCTGACACTTTTCTGCACCCACTCCATCCTGCCTGTACTCTCTTCTTCACCTCTCTTCCACACTCACCGTTACTCTGAACTATTGACCCCAAGTATTTAAACTCATCCACCTTCGCCACCTCTACTCCTTGCATCCTCACCATTCTTCTATCCTCCCTCTCATTCACACACATATATTCTGTCTTAGTCCTGCTGACCTTCATTCCTCTTCTCTCTAGAGCATATCTCCATCTCTCCAGGGTCTCCTCCCCTGTTCCCTACTCTCACTACAGATCACAATGTCATCTGCAAACATCATAGTCCATGGGGACTCCTGTCTGATCTCGTTGTCAACCTGTCCATCACCATTGCAAATAAGAAAGGGCTCACAGCTGATCCTTGATGTAACCCCACCTCCACCTTAAACGCATCCGTCACTCCCACCGCAGACCTCACTGCTGTTACACTACCCTCGTACATATCCTGTACCACTCTTGCATACTTCTCTGACACTCCTGACTTCCTCATACAATACCACAACTCCTCTCTACGCACCCTGTCATATGCTTTCTCTAAGTCTACAAAAACACAATGCAACTCCTTTTGACATTCTCCGTACTTCTCCATCAACACTCTCAGAGCAAACATCGCATCTGTAGTGCTCTTTCCCGGCATAAAACCATACTGCTGTTCACTAATCATCACGTCCCTTCTTAACCTAGCTTCCACTACTTTTTCCCATAACTTCATACTACGGCTGATCAATTTAATCCCTCTGTAGTTACTACAGCTCTGCACATCACCCTTATTTTTAAAAATCAGTACCAAAACACTTTTTCTCCATTCCTCAGGCATCCTCTCATTTTCTAAGATTTCATTAAACAATCTGGTTAAAAACTCCACTGCCATTTCACCTAAACACCTCCATGCTTCCACAGGTATGTCATCTGGGCCAACAGCCTATACATTCTTCATTCTCTTCATAGCTATCCTTACTTCCTCCTTGCTAATTCATTGTACTTCATAATTCACTATCCCTACATCATCCAACCTTCTCTCCCTCTCATTCTCTTCAGTCATAAACCCCTCAAAGTACTCTTTCCATCTCCTCAACACACTCTACTCGCTTGTGAGTATGTTTCTCTCATTATCCTTTATCACCTTTACCTGCTGCACATCTTTCCCAGCTCAGTCCCTCTGTCTAGCCAATCGGTACAGGTCCTTTTCTCCCCCCTTAGTGTCCAACCTTTCATACAACTCTTCATATACCTTATCCTTAGCCTTCACCACCTCTCTCCTTGCCATGCACCTCATCTCCTTATACTCCTGTCTACTTTCTTCATCTCTCTGACAATCCCACTTCTTCTTTGCCAACCTCTTTGCCTGTATACTCTTCTGTACTTCCTCATTCCACCACCATGTTCTCCTTGTCGTCCTTCCTCTGTCCCGATGTGATACCAAGCACCTTTCTAGCCGTCTCCCTTACTAGCTCTGCTGTAGTTACCCAGCTATTTGGTAACTCTTCATTGCCACAAAGTGCCTCTCTTAACTCATCCCTGAACTCCACATCAAAATGACCCTTTTTCAATTCCCATCATTTGATCCTTGGTGCTGCCCTCACACTCCTCCTCCTCTTCTTGATCACCGTCATCCTACAAACCACCATCCTATGCTGCCTAACTACACTTTCTCCGGTCACCACTTTACAGTCTCCAATCTCCTTCAAACTGGCCCTCCTACATAAGATATAATCCACCTGTGTGCATCTTCCTCCACTGTTGTATGTCACCCTATGCTCCTCCCTCTTGTTAAAATACGTATTCACCACAGCCATGTCCATCCTTCTCGCAAAACCCACTACCATCTGACTTTCCGCATTTTTTTGTTTAACACCATACCTACCCATCACTTCCTCATCCCCTCTGTTCCCTTCACCAACATGCCCATTGAAAACTGCTCCAATCACCACTCTCTCACCCTTGGGTACAGTCATCACCACTTCATCCAATTCACTCCAAAACTTTTCTTTCTCATCCATTGCACACCCAACTTGTGGAGCATATGTACTAACAACATTCATCATTACACCATCAATTTCCAGCTTCATAAACATCACTCTATCCGACACTCTTTTCACCTCCAAAACACTCTTCGCATACTGTTCCTTCAGAATAACTCCTACGCCATTTCTCCTCCCATGCACACCATAATAAAACAATTTGAACCCACCTCCGATACACCTAGCCTTACTTCCCTTCCATCTGGTCTCTTGCACACAATATACCAACCTTCCTTCTGTCCATCATATCAGCTAGCTCTCTCCCTATACCAGTCATACTGACAACATTCAAAGTTCCGACCCTCACAACTACAGTCCTAGCCTTTCTCCTCTCTTCCGGCCTTCAGCCATGCCTTCCGCCTCTTCTCCTCCTTCGGCCAACAGTAGCCCAATTTTCACCAGCACCCTGTTGGCTAACAGTACTGGTGGCGGTCGTTGTTAACCCGGGCCTCGACCGATCCGGTATGGAAATATTTACTGGTGACTGCATGAATTGAAAATGTCTTGGATCCACCAAGAAAAATATTCCAAAGGTAGCTTGATACAGCAGCTTAAATCTAACAGCTATCTCTCAAAGTTTACTAGGAGATTAATAGGCTAACTGCTCAAGAGCCCTTACAAGCATATCTATTTTTACCCAGATTTTATCCAATTTTCTATCCCTAGAGGAAAAGATAGCAAAGGTCAGCAAGTGACGTTTTGACAATTTTTACAGTGTGCTTCTGTCCATAAGGGATATGGGTACAACCCCAGGAGTAAATTTGCGATTTCCCATTCATTGGTCCAGATTGAGCTTGAGGATGGTCAGGGTAGGGCTCTGCTTCACGTGAATAGGAAACCTATTCCAGAAGACTGGCAATCTCTGGGATACATATCTGTCTCTCCAGCATGTCAGAAATCAGGTTTAGCTATTCGGAGTGGGTAACCCTCGAGCGTTTAGTTTTGCGAATATGCAACATTTCCATCAGAGCTGGGTAGGTGTCTACCTTGTAGGTCGGGCACAGATCACCGCTCAGTAATCAGTAGGAAACTGAATACAGTGATAGGGTTTGTAATCGGTCCGTATAAGACATGTCGGTTATACCATGTGTTCTTTTTGGTGAGAAACCTCTCAGAACACTCCAACTGTTGTAGGTGCTGAGGTACATGCAAAAGGGTGCACTGCACTCAATTATTGGTCTGATGAGGGCCAAGTACAGTGGTACTATGAAATCCATAGATCTGGATGCAATACCCTTACTTATAAGCTGAGACGCACAAAAGGATTTCCTCACCATCGTGGACACATGGTGGTCAAAGTTCAGATTAGTACCTATCTGAATATCCAGATTTCTCACCACTGGGTCCACTCTTGGGGGGCTATCAATTTTGCGATTTGCAAGGGCATTTGATTTGTCAAAGGGTATTATTATGCACTTCTTCACATTTAGTTTGAGGCCATTGGTACGATTATGCACTTCTTCACATTTAATTTGAGACCATGGGTCTGATACCAACCATTAGCGTGCATCACACCTGTCTGTAGGATATCAACACAGTTTGGGGAGTCAGTGATTATCCCCAACTTGCAGTCATCAACAAACTTGGTCAGCCAAAGGCCATTTACATTTGTCTTATCTGAGAAGTATATCCCAAGCAGATGGGGGCCCAGCACTGAGCCCTGTGGTACTATACTAGTGACTGGCCTCTTGCTGGATGAGGATTCCTCCACTCTAACAATGTGTCCTATCCATAAGCCATTTGGCTATCCATCTTGTGACATAGACGTTTATGCCCACTTTTGTGAGTATATCTATAACACCTCAGTTGGGTATTGTATCAAATGCCTTGGCTAGGTCATGGTAGACGGTATGCACTGTCTTACTCTCATCCATGCTCTTGGTGCCCTTCTCAAAGAAGTCTATCAGAGTGAGCAGAGAGAACCTGCCCTTGATAAAGCCAAACTGGGTTGGATCTAGAGTCAGGAGATTTCTTATGTCATCGTTAATCAGGTCCATGATTATCCTTTACATAGCCTTACATATTAGGCTAGTCAGATTTGTGGGTCGGTAGTTTCTTGGGTCAGCTGATGGTCCCGCCTTGTGCAGAGGGATGGCTGTTGCTGTCCTCCACTCTAGTGGGAAAAAGCAACCAGGGATTCCGTCAGAGTCCATCAAAGCCGTATCTCCTATTTTAAAAAGTGCAGACACAACCTGTTTTTTTGGGATAACAGGCAAAGGAATGGTAGGGGGTATTTTGTCGGGAGTGACCTGAGGTGATGAGGGATTACTATTGTTGTCCTCTACTTTAGTGGGACAAAGCCTGTCTGGAGACTGTGGTTAAATAGAGATTTGAGTGGGTCTTCCAGGTCATGTTTCAAGCTATTTAACAGGCACCCTGGGATTCTGTCAGGGGCAATCGATGCTTTACAGAGTGGAGTGACAAAGTACAGTTGTGTACACTTACCATAAATGTAGATCTTTGAGTGTATTCACTGTTGCAGTCATCACATCAGTCGGCCTGATTATCAAAGTCTTGGGTCCTGCGACGGTTGCGGTCTCATTTTCCATGATGTCAGGTGTATAAAGCATGCAGCTGACGCCATTACATCAGTTTTTCTTGCCCCAGACCTCAGGTGCCCCCATAATGGGAAGCAATTATATACAAGGTTACACCTCCAACAAAAACCAAATACACCAGAAAGCTTTAAGCATAGTAAACAAGAATAGAGGTATAGTCAATAGAAGTCAGGGGGCTGGAGGGAGGGTAACCAAGACTGCAACAGTGAATACACTCAAATACCTACATTTATGGTAAGTGTACACAACTGCACTATGTTCTTCATGTTTCACTGTTGCAGTCATCACATATGGGTAGCTTCCCAAAGCTAAGGATGGGAGGAGGCAATTAGCATTAGGACCAGCTATAAGGCCCTGCAAGACTGCAGTGGCAAAGCCAGCTCTGGATTTAGAAAAAATTGGCAAGTGGTAATGCTTGGTGAAGGTATGTACAGAGCTCCAGGTAGCAGCTAAAATCTAAGTTGTCTGTGCACATCCAAGGAGTGCAGTATTCGCTCCCCTTTGTTCTGTGGATTAGAAAAGAAGGTTGGCAAATTAATGGACTGATTAAGGGCCACACTAGATACCACCTTGGGCATAAAGGAAGGACTGGTCCTGAGGGACGCCCTATCCGCATGAAAGATGATGAAAGGCTCCACTGCCATGAGGGCCTGTAATTCAAACACCCTTCTTGCTGAAGTAATGGCTAGAAGAAAGGCTGTTTTCCAAGAAAGGAATTTCAACTCTGCATTTGCAGCTGGCTCAAAGGGAGGTAAAGTGAGATTTTCCAATACAAAGTTAAGGTCCCAGACTAGAGTAGGGGCTCTCCTGGGTAGTCTTAAGTTTTTGGCACCTCTGAGGAATTGCTTCAGCAGTGTATGGCAGAAGAGAGGTGGCTCTGTATTGTAGTGGCTCTGTATTGTAATGTGCTGAAATGGCTGAGGCATGAATTTTGATGGAACTAAAGGAAAGGCCCTTGTGAAGCATCTCAGTTAAGTATTGAAGAATGTGTGGTAAATTGGGCACTCCTATGCCCATCCCCTGAGTATGGCTCCAGGAACAAAATCTTTTCCATTTTTCAGCATAGGATTTTCTAGTACTAGGCCTCCTTGCCTCCAGAATGACATCCATCACTTGCTTACTGAGGGATGGTAACGGAGAGATCAGGTAATTAGCCAGGCTGCAAGGTTCAGGGTTTGAAGCTGTGGTTGCAGAATCTGGCCCTCCTGCTGGGACAGCAGGGCAGACGTCTGAGGCAGGTGCCATGGTTCCAGCAGTGTCACACTGCGCAAGAGGGGGTACCAGTCTTGGCGTGGCCAGTCTGGTGCAATCAGTATCGTCCTTGGTTTGTCCTGTTTGATCTTTAGTAGCACTTTGGAGAGGAAAGGCAGAGGGGGAAAGGCATAAACTTTTCCAGGTGAAGGACAGGGCCATCCACTTTCCAAGCTTGTTTGTGGGGAGTCCTTGTGCAGAATTTGTCCAACTGGTAGTTCTGAAGGGAGGCAAACAGGTCCATCTCTGGGCTACACCATTTGTTTCTCAACATGTTGAATATCTTTGGTTCCAGTTTCCACTCGTGTCGGTCCATAAGACTTATGCTTATGTCATCTGCCAGTGCATTTAGCTTGCCTGGCAGGAATTGAACTTGCAGGTGCACTTGGTAGCTCAAGGCTGTGTTCCACAGAGCCATGGCTAATCTGCAGAGAGGGTATGAGTGGGTTTCCCCCTGCTTGTTTATGTGCCACATAACAGTGGTGGTGTCCGTCTTTACCAATATTTGTCCTGGAAGAATGTGGTCCTTGAAGGCTGTCAGAGCATTCTATACAGCTAACATTTCTTTCTGATTGATATGCAGGTGCATTTGATTTGAGTTCCATTTGACCTGAATGCACCTGCCCTGTCAAGTGAGCCCCCCCATGCATAGTCTGATGCGTCTGTTGTTAGGGTTTGGGAGGCAGGGGGTAGAGTGAATGGCAATCCCTTGTTTTGGTGGCAGGCCGCTGTTGACCAAAGGAGCTCTTATCTTTAGACAAGGTATAATAGGAATCATTGATTCTAGGTCCTGAGAATGTTGACACCATAGGCTTTTTAGATACCATTGTAATTTCCTCATATGCAGTCTTGTACATGGAATCAATAGTATGCAAGAGGCCATGAACCCCAGGGCTTCCAGTATTTTCCCTGCAGATAGCTGGGTATTTGTGGCCAGTAGTTTGAAGTAGGTTGTCAAATGAACTTTTTTCTCTGGCATGAGGTAGGCCATCTGGGAAGTTGTATTCAAGCTTGCTCCTAGGAATACAATTTGTTGACAGGGTACTAGATGAGATTTCTTTTCGTTTATGGTGTACCCCAGAGAAGTTAGTCATTTCTTTACAAATGCCAGATAATTTATTAGTATGTCCTGGCTTTCTGCCTGAATTAGACAATCGTCCGGGTATGGGTATATCTGAATATTTCTTTGTCTGCAAAATGCAATGACTGGAGCTAGGCACTTTGTGAATACCCTGGGCACAGTAGATAATCCAAAGGGCAGTGCAGAGAACTGATAGTGCATGTAACCTGCTCTGAAGCTTAGGTATCTTCTTCAAGATTCCCTTATTGGGATGTGCAGGTAGGCTTCCTTTAAATTCAGTGTTGCCTAGCATGGGAAGCAGCTGATGGAGAGTTAGCATTCTGAATTTTGGGATTTCCTAAAAAGTGTTTATGATAGACAGGTCCAGAATGGGACGCCAGGAATTATCTTTTCTGGGTACCAGGAAAAGTCTTGAGTAGAAACCTTGCCCCCACTTTCTTCTTCTGGGACAGGTTGAATAGCCCTGATGCTTAGAAGAGAGAGAACTTGCATTTGAGCCTCTGCTCACTGATTTGGGGGTAGGTCTGGCCAACCGTTTGGGGTTGGTAAGGAGTGGAAGTGGAATCTGTATCCTTGGGAAACTATATTTAAAACCTATTTGTCTTGGGTAATGAGTTCACAATTTTTTCCATGCAGGGCGATCTTTCCCCCTAAAGGAACAGTCAGTTGAGCAGGGTTTGGAAGGCTTAAAGTTAAGTCATTGTGACAGTTTACCATGAGGGGGTGTCTTACTACTCCCGGTTTTGGAAGTGGGAGTCCCCCCCACTGCTTAGGCCTGTAAGTACCTTGGGACTGAAGCCTGGGTGTTCTCCTAGTTCTGGGTTTGGACTGAAAAGGCCTGGAAGAGGCAAGAAAAGACCATTTCTTAGAAGACCAATGCCTACTAAATCTGGGAGGCTGTACTTACAGGAAATCTTTAACAGTTTGCACAGATTTAGCTTTTTCCTCCATTTTTTTAGTACTACTACTGCTTTGTTGCCAAACAGGTGGTCTTGGTTTAAGGGAGCATCCAGTAATTTAGCTTTAACATGATCTGGCAAAGATTGCTCCTTAAGCCAGGCATGCCTTCTAAGTACAGACCCAGTGACAGCAGCCCTGCAAGATACCTCTAATGAATCAAAACCACATTGCAAAGCATGTTTTCCAACTTGTTCAGCAGAATGCATTAAATCCTGTAATTCTTTATTTTCAGCACAGTCAGGAATCAACATAATTTTCTGTTTAAGCAATCCAATAATATGCTGCTGATGCTTTAACATATGAAACTGGCAGTTTAAGGCCCTAATGGCCAAAGTTGCAGAAGTGTATACCTTCTTACCTCATCTATCCAGGGCCCTGGAATCTCTATCAGATGGGTAGGGTTTTTGGCAGTAGTAGCCTTAATGCCCTTGAGTCCCTGTGATGTGGTCTCAGGATCAGCAGTAGGATTTTTAAAAAGGAACTTGTGAGAGTCAGGTACCCTGTAATACCTGTCAGGTTTTCTAGGAGCAGGAGGTAAAGAGTCAGGAGCCAGGCTAGATTCCGAGAAGGCATCATCTACAATATCCAGTACAGGAGGGATGGCTAAAGGCCTGTGTTGAGGAAGGAGTAAGAATTCCCTAAGCCTCTTTTTGGAGTCAGAGTAATCCTGGCTTTCCCAGAGGAAATGCTCCCTAACAGTATGCAAGGTTTCACCAAAAGAGAAATCCTCTGGAGGGGAAGAAGAGGGAATGGAGTCCTCTGCATCAGAATCCTTATAGGTAGATAAGGGCAACTCCTGGTCATCAGAGAAAACAGAAATTTCAGAATCTTGATCAGAAGAATCAGAAGGAAAATCAGTCCTAGGTCTCTTAGAGGGAGAAGGGTGGCTTCCCCTGATTACAGTAATAAGGTCTTCAGCAATTCTTATCATTTGTTTTTTAGGCATAGGGGCCTGACCATGCGGTCTGGGCATCTGTTTTCTAGGCACTGATCGAGTTTTAGGACTTGAAGAAGACGATAGAGTTGGCTTAATATGCAAGTCAGTAGGCCTGAATAGACCCTCAGAAGCCTACACAGCGGCTCCGGACCCATCCAAGGTAGAGACATCCACAGGTTCCACAGTTGAAGAAGCATCTTGCGGCATGCCATACTCCGAATGGGTCTCAGTAGAGACCTGCGAATATGAAGTAGCGGGTATCAGGGGCTGCGAAAGCGCCTCACTGAGTACCGGGTGAACTGGTGACTAGCTTAGGTGAAGCGTCGTCGGCAGCTTTGGACTTATGCGGTCTGTCTCTTTCTTTATCTTTGCGTTTTTTCAGAATGCCGGTAGTCGGGTAGCTTACTGAAGCCATTTCTGGATAATTGAACAGAGTACCAAAATATTTTGATGTGAAAATGCACAGACGACGAATAGTATGGGGGTTGAATAAGGCACAAAACCAACAGCGAGGTATGTCGTGGTCGGGGCCTAGGCAAGGAATGCAGTACGAATGAAAATCTTTATGAGGTACTTGCTTTCCACAAGAAATACAATTGTTAACTTTTACTGACATCGGTTTAGAGCAAGAAAAAGGATCCCCAATGGGGTACTTAGCTTAGTTGAAAACTTCGGCTCAGAAACTCGAAAACTTTTAGTTATGTACTTACCATAACTTCAGATGTATGGGATCCATCTCGCCTACATTCATAACTGATGGGTTCGGAGCCGATCCATCGGCTCCGACTCGGCCAACTAGTATACTAGAACGAAGTCTCTTATTGGCTGGGCTACCCTCTATCCCAGGATGCACCACACCTGCTTCCCCAGATCTTGTTTGTTCGCTTTCATACTTACATGCAAACACAGAAAAATACCAGTTACTCCAACCAACTAAAGTTCTTCAAGAGAAGATCTCCAAATGGACCAACATTTCTTCTAAATCCGAATGGAAGGGGGAAAGGAGGGTGGGTACGAATGAATGTAGGCGAGATGGATCCCATACATCCGAAGTTATGAAGTACATAACTAAAAGATGTAATGGGATCCTATCTCGCCCACATTCATAACTGATGGGACAGCGTCCCTAGCACCTAAATCCTGGGTGGCTCATTGGAAAACACTCCTGAGAACTGTGGAACCAAAGGAAGCCCTGCGTCGAGAAGCCACATCTATTTTGTAATGAGAAATGAAAGTGTGCGGAGAAGTCCAGGTAGCCGCAGCACAAATATCATCTATTGATAATTTGGAGTGGAATGCTACAGAAGTAGCCATTGCCCTGGTAGAATGAGCCCTGACTGGAAAGGGAAGCTCTTTGTCAGCCTGCGAATAAATGAAACAGATGCAATCTTTAATCCATTTGGCTATGGAGGTTTTAGCCACTGGTTGACCCAACCTGTTTTTTTGCAAAGGACACAAACAGTTGATTTGACTTCCGCGTCCGAGTAGTCCTGTTCAAATAAAAACGCAGTTGTCTATGGACATCCAACTGATGAAAGATATATTCTGCGTTATTGGAGAATTTGGGAAAAATACAGGGAGCTCTAGGGACTGTTGAATGCAGAAAGAAGATGCTACCTTTGGTAAAAAAGAGGGATTTAATTTAAGGGACACTCTCTTTGTGAAAAATCAAATAAGGAGGATTCGAACAAAGAGCCTGGAGCTCTGAAACCCGCTTGGCCGAAGTTATGGCCACTAAAAAAGCGGTCTTCCAAGACAGGAATTTCATATCACAGGTAGCTGCTGGTTCAAAGGGGCGGGCAGTTAAGGCAGCCCGGACCATATTTAGGTCCCAAGGGGGCACAGGATGAGATATCGGGGGCCTAAGGAGCCACGCTCCTTTAAGGAAAGACTTGCAAAGCTTGTTTGCCATTAATGAAGGTTCAAAAGAAACATGAAAATTAGAGATGGCCGCTAGCTGAACCTTAATCGTGGAAACTGAAGAGCCCAACTGAAAAAGAGAGGCCAGGAAATTTAAGCCCTCCGGTACTGGGGCAGTAAGAGGGTCTATACCTAGTCGCTGTGCCCAAAGGGCAAACCTCTTCCATTTGCTGGAATACAGTTTGATAGTGGAAGGTTTGTGAGAAGAGGACAAAATGTGGATAACCTCCGGAGAGAGGGAACTGTCCCTGACTAAGGATGGAAGTGGAGTAACCAAGCAGACAACCTCAAGGACCTGAGAGATGGGTGAGACTGTCCTGACTGATAGGTCTGGCACCGGGTCCAGAAACCATGGACCTTCCACCGCATACCTCCGAAGGAAGGGAAACCAAACCTGATGAGGCCAGTGTGGGGCAATCAAAATCATGTCGCTCTCCAGGTAAATTGCCTTCTGTATCACCCTCGGCAGGAGGGGAATCGGAGGGAAGGCATAAAGGAGACCGGGGGGCCAAATGTGGGTTAGAGCGTCCCTGGGAATCTGCCCCTGAGAGAGAGTCAGAGTGAAGAACTCTCTGCACTTCGCATTGTGGAGGCTGGCAAACAAATCGCAGCAAGGGAGACCCCATTTGGCGAAGATTTTCGCAGCCACTCTTTGGTTGAGGGACCACTTGTGGGGTAACAGGATAGTCCTGCTTAGTCTGTCCGCAATCACATTGGATTTCCCCGGGATGTGCGTTGCCATTAGGAAGCGGTTGGCAGCTACTGCCCAGTGCCAAAGTCTCATGGCTTCTCTGCACAGTGGGTACGACCTGGTCCCGCCTTGCTTGTTTATATACCAAACTACCGACATGTTGTCGGATAGGATAGCAATCAGACCTTGCGGGAGAGCATGATGGAGAGCTTGTAGTACCAGTAGCACCGTCCTCATTTCCAGGATATTGATGTGTAAATGCGCTTCCTGGTGTTGCCATGTGCCTTGGACAGACCTGTCCAGATAATGACCCCCCACCCTACCTGGGAGGCGTCCGTGGTCACAGTGGCAACGGGGGAATGAAGGATAAAAGGTCGCCCCTGGTCGAGATTGGATCGGAGGAGCCACCAACGCAGATCTCGACGGCAACTTTCCGTAATCATAACCAAGTGGTTCAAGGGAAGTTCCTGATAGGACCATTGAACCGAAAGTAGCCATTGCAGCACTCGCATGTGCAGTCTGGCTAAGGGGACTAGGAGAATAGTTGATGCCATCGACCCCAATACCTGCAGAATCAGATTGGCCGGAGCTCTTGATAGGGGGAGGCAGGATCGAACTTGATTCTGCAAAACCTGAATCCTTTCTGCCGGTAAGAAGGCGCGCATCCTTCTTGTGTCTAACTCTGCGCCTATAAAGGTAATACGCTGAGATGGCTGTAGCACAGATTTTTCCCAGTTGAAAGTGATTCCTAGGAAACGGCCCAAGCTGATTGTAGCCATGAGTGACTGAATTAGTAGATGCTTGGAGTTGGCAGTAAGGAGCCAGTCGTCTAGATATGGAAACACTTGGAATCCTAGACTTCTCAGGTGAGCAGTCACCACTGCCAGACACTTGGTGAACACCCTGGGGGCTGTGGTCAGACCAAAGGGCAGTGCTCGCAACTGGAAATGACGGTCTCCCAGGCGGAAGCGTAAATGGCTCCTGGACTCTTGACTTATCAGAATGTGATAGTAAGCGTCCTTGAGATCTATGGAGCACATCCAGACATCCTTCTCCAATAGTGGGAGAATGGACTGAAGAGTGACCATTCGGAATTTGGACTTTTTCACAAAGCGATTCAATGAACTGAGGTCCAAAATGGGCCTGAAGTCCCCTGTCTTTTTTGGCACCAAAAATAGTCTTGAGTAAGTTCCTGATCCGATCTGTTCGGCGGGGACAGGCTGGATGACTCCTTTTTCTAGCAGCTTTGAAACCTCTATTGCTGCTTGATCCTGCTGACTGGGTGGCACGTCCGGGATTACCCTGAAGGGAAGGGGGGGCTTGATGAAGGGAATGAGATAGCCTCCGGTAATAATCCGGAGCACCCACTGGTCGCTGGTAATAGCTTCCCAAGCCTGTGGGTGTTCCGCAAGCGACCCCCGACTGGCTCCAGAGCTGCACAGTCGGGCACCAACTCAGGGACGGTGAGCGTAGGAGGAACCACAAAAGGAATCGCGGTCTCCAGAGTTACGGGGGCCTCTGCCACCTCTGGGACGGCGTCTTCCCGAATCCCCCCCCCTGCCTCTATAGGGGGGAATCACTGGGTGGAGTAGGGAAAGACCTCTGAGTTTTCCTGAACCACATTTTCCCTCCTCTCTGGGCCTTGGGGTAAGGCCTAGAGGGAGCAGAAAAACGGGCCCCAACGGCAGTCAAGGTCTTGCCCTCCTGCTCGCACCGAGTCAGTGTGTCCTTCACCTTGGGTCCAAACAAAGAGGACCCATCAAAAGGGGCGTCGGCGAAGGAAGACTGGAAAGCCTCCGCAAAGGAACACAAGCGTAACCAGGCGTGTCTCCCAAGGGCCACGCCTGTTCCCGCTGCTCTACTCGCCCCCTCGGCCGCATACGAGATGAGCCTCACGGACGAGTTCACAATGGATGATAAGGTAGTCATCTGGGCGCCAACAGTGTGGGCTACCGCCTCAGGTAGACTACCTGTGAGGGACTCACCTAGCTCTTTAAGGAGGTCCCTTTGGAGCCTAGTAAAATGACACAGGTAATTCAGCGACCGTAAGGTAAAGGCCGCTGAAGAAAGGGTACACTTCCCGTACCTATCCATGCTCCTGGAATCCTTATTAGGAGGGTGGATAGATGTTGAAGCCTCTGCCACGTCCTGCTGTGTGGCAGATGCCACCACCATCGCATCTACAGGAACTCCTTTCGTTAAAAATTCCTTTTGAGGGGGGGCTGAAAGGAATTTGTTTGGTCTTGCAGGCACCGGTTCCACAGAGTCAGGGTGCTCCCAAGCCCTTCGAGAAATTAAATCAAGTAACTCATCGAAGGGCGGAGACACCCAGGAGGCGGAGGGCTGGGCCCCAAAGGCCTTGAGGAAGACTGACTCCTCAGCGGAAGGGGTTTTGGCCTGCCAATCTCCTCTCTGTCTCAGAATCTCAAGGATATCCGAGAAAGAGACATCATCAGAAGATGATTTTGGGGACCCCTCCGCATCATCAAGGTCAGTGTCAGATGTGATAGACTCATCTTGGGAGTCCACGTGCTTCCTCTTGCACAATTTCTTCCGTGGAGGCTCATCCGAAGTGGTTTCGGACGGACCCCCTGGAAGAAGGGAACCCCCCACGGGGGTATCCTCGGGCCCTGGGACCCCACTGTCATGGGACTGCAGTACGCCAGAAGCACCAGTCTCTAGGTCTAGGGACGGTGAGATGGAAACCTGCTGAGCCGGCAAGGACATGGCCAGCGAGCTCCTCTTGGCCTCAAAGGCAGGACCTCCAGACTCCATGGAGGTCACTGGCCGAGAGACCACGACGGCACTAGGAATCCCCGCAGCTGATGCTCCGAGGGGAAGACTAGGCACCGAGGCACCTAGCTCCAAGATGTTCCCCTTGGCCCCGGCTGAGGAAGTCCTGCAACCCCGAACCCGAGGACAGGGTAGGAACAATGGTCGGAACCGATAAACTCCGAAGGGGTCTCGGTTCCGACTGTACGGCTCCGCCTTGCTCCACCATCACCGACTCCAACGGCTCCGAGGAAGTTGGAGGAGGAATCGAAAGCTTCGAGGGGGGGATTGGCTCCGGGGCCGAATGGGCTGGAGCCGAGACCATTTTTGCGAAAACCGAAGACTGGAAAAGCCTCTGAATAACTCTATCCAAATCTGAATCAGATAATTTGGAGGATCTAGAGGAAATAGAAAGGGGCCGAGACGACTTCTCTCTCGGCTCAGACAAGGTAGGGGACCGGCTCCGAAAGGGCTCCAACACTATCGGCGCCGGATCCGACACAGTATGAATAAGGATCGGCGCCGAAGGAGCTTTCGGAGCCGAGGGGGAAGAGTCTGAGCTGCACACCTCCATCGGCTCCGAGACCAATGGAACCGAGGGAGGTGATTCGCCTCTCGATGCTCCAACCTGCGGCTCCGAAACTAATGGAGCCGAGGAAAGAGGCATCGAGGCAGACCCTTCGACCCTCAGCTCCGAAGTCAGTGGAGCCGTGGAAGAAGAGGTCGACCTATGCTTCTTAGTAATCGGCTCCGACGGACTGGTCAGAGCCGACGACCTTTTCTTTTTAGAAGCAGTAGCAGAAGATGAAGCCAAAGCTTCCTCAAAGGAGGGCTTAATAAGGCCCTTCAGGATTAATTTATTTTTGCATTCTTGAAGAACCCTAGCGGAAAAGGCATGGCAAACACTACATGTCTCTTGCAAATGCTTTGGCCCTAAACAATAAACGCAAATGGCATGACTATCCGTGATAGACATTTTATAATTGCACTTAGTGCACTTTTTAAAACCAGATTTCTGCTCTTTAGACATTTTCACCAACAAACTAATGGAATAGTGGAACAATCTAACTGCCACACAAAAAACAGTACTTCACCAAAAACTTTAAAGCGCGAGAATAGGGCGCGAGCCCTCTGAACACAAGATTTACCTCACAAGGAGAAAGAACAACAACAAAGGGAACACAACAGGCAAAAGCCCTCTAACTTAAACGGGCTTTACCCGGAGAAGAAAAAGGAATAAAAACAGACAACACACTCACTCCACTAAGAAGGGCAAAGGCCCTCTACCTTAAACGGGCCTTGCCCGAAGTACCAACAGATACAAAAATGCCAATAACACTCAAACAATACACAAACTTAAGAATAGCTGTTAAAACAGCTGTTGATTGAATTTATGAGGAAACCCCAGGTCAAAAGACCAGAAAAAAGAAGAAAATACACTTAGCTCCAGCCAAGTCGAGACCACGTCTAGCTTGATAAAGCAGCAAACGAGATCTGGGGAAGCAGGTGTGGTGCATCCTGGGATAAAGGGTAGCCCAGCCAATAAGAGACTTCGTTCTTGTATACTAGTTGGCCGAGTCGGATCAGTTATGAATGTAGGCGAGATAGGATCCCATTACATCCAGCATATAATCTTTACTCGGGAAACGCATTTGAATACTGAAGAGCATGTCAGATTAGGACACCTGGGTTATACTGAGTTGTAAGAAGGCATGGAGTAGTAACATTTTTAAGAAAACATGTCTCATTTAAAATGGCAGATTTACATTCTGTCAAAGAGAGGTTGTTATGTTAAGATCAAGTGGTACTTGGAAGGGCTACTGTGGACATTTATTATAGCAATAACCCACGCCTGGGTGTGGGTAATGCTGGATTTACCCACGGTTGGCGTGGTTTGGTCCCGAGGGCGAAGCAAACAAAGACAACCGTGGGTAAATCCAGCATTACCTACACCCAGGCGTGGGTTATTGCTATTATACAATGACATTATTTAAGAAAAGAAATAATTACTTTTCTTAAATAATGGCATTGTATAATGCCTCTTTGCTGCCCTTCCGCAGCTGTCTGGTGTTCTGCGGCAGTTCTGATGTACTGCGCATGCCTACGCAGTACATCAGAGCTGTGGGCAAAAGCAACGGAGAACGCAAGATCTCCGTTGCTTTTTACTGTCTCGCTATGTTAAATGGGTTTAACATAGCGAGACAGGTTAAAAAAAAAAGCAACGGAGATCGCAAGATCTCCGTTGCTTTTTATACACTGTGTCGCTCTGTTAAAGGAGTTTAACATAGCGAGACAGATTTAAGAAAAGCAACGGAGATCTGCGTTGCTTTTTTTAAACCTGTGTCGCTATGTTAAACTCTTTTAACATAGCGAGACAGTGTTTTATACTAACGGAAAAAGTCCGGGCGACCGGACCTTTTTCTGTTAGTATATTGAGGGATTTACAACGGGCACGCTGGTTGGGCTGGCCAATCAGCGTGCACGTTTTAGAGGAGGCATTGTATAATAATCATTATATTACCTCTAGTACTAAACTTAGAAAGATGACGAGGATATTTGAGGACTGTATGTCATTTCAGGATTGTAATTTATATGAGTAGGAGACTGAAATGCAGTATTTCCTATGGAAGAACACAGGCCGGACTGAAGGTTGCTTTCTGCTCCCTACCTAGGAAGGTTTATTAAGAATTATCTTGGTTTGTAGGTTGGTATAATGGTTAAGATGTTTACAACACAGTCACAAGGTATAGGGTTTGATTCTCACTTCTGAGCGGGAAACTGGCTGCGCTTAAAATGGGCAGCTAGTCTAGTACTTGCCTATTAACCTACGAATTGGTTGAAATGGTGGGCATAACATTTGGCACCTGGACCTCCCCTCTGATATGCATGTCATTCTTTACGCCATGGAACCTATTCTTGAACTGATATAAAATTTATATATACAGAGCATGGTTTTATGGTTACCACTGGATGTGACTCTCTATCCACTCAATTTCACATTTTACTCACACTCCTTTTATAATAACATGGCAGTTAGATCCAACTTATTACCCCACATATTGGAAAAAAAAACTATTTTTGTGCACTGGACATGCTTTTCACTTGCAAGTACGCTCCTTTTTTGATGCACTGGAGGTAGGGGGTGTCTGGCTGGTCAACACATGGATACACCACTTTGAGTGGGTCCCCTTTAAGTATTCCTTGACTTCCTTGATTCAAGTTTATGAAGGTTAAGATCTGAGTTAATTGGAATGTTGTTTATCAGGGGTTGCTGTGGGAGATGATATGTGCAAAGGCACAAGCCATTTTGGGGTTCCTGATACAAATGATCAGTTAGCTCAGCCAAATAAGAACACTGCTAAATATTTTCAATTTAAAGCTGACCTAGCAATAAAAAAATAAAGTTCTTGAACTTTGAGATTACCCATAAATTGCAAAAACATGTAGTCCTTCAAATGTGACATCGGTTGGTAGACAAACTTATTACAGAGGCAAGAGACCCTGATTGGGGTCAATTATACACCTCTCCAGCAGACATATTGAGAACATTTGTGCAGTACTTTAAATATCATACAAGGAGCCTTCTCATCTGCAAAGTCATCTACAGCAGTTAAAGAATATTTAACTACACTGTGTCTTCCAAAGTTCAGCTGTACCCAGATTTTTTTGCAACAGCGGATCTCTCATGAACAGGTGGAGTAGACTACTAAAACAATTAACTGGGCATCAACTGGTCTTGATGGTATTCTTGAAATATGTATTATGGGAAAGAAAACGTTTGTGCAAACTTGTGCGTACATGGCTAATATGGGCTTTATTTCAAACGTAATCCCCACTTCATGGAAATGGGTTGTTACATCTCTTATACAAAAGACCAGGAAAGACCCAAAGGGAACAGACTCTTACAGACCTATCTCAAACTTAAACCATTATTTATTTGACATTTGTTTACCGGGATAGTCAGTCTGGGTTACATAACCCATTTTCAGTGGACGCCCAGGGAGAAAAGCTCCACATTTGTGACTTGGTTACATATTTATACAACTGGATTACTTACATGACACTACACAATTGGACATTTGTGATCAAGCACTTAAGAGTTACTTATATAATACTAAAACATGTCACACTAAACATTTACAGTTTAAATACATTCACAATCAGAAGATCGGCTTCATAGAGGTAACAGTATTTGTACTATAGTAGAGAAGTTTAATACAGCTTGTTTTTTGTTTCTGTATGTTGCTGTGGTGGAGTACAGTAAATGTTGGTTTGCTATGTTTTTCAATGTTATGGGATTCATTTCAGGTTTCAGTGTTTTGTACTTTAGTAATCTATAATACATAGACTGGAGTCAGTTAACCACTGCTTAGATCTTAGGAAGTACAGGTATAATGGCAGGGACAAGAAGGTACATAGCTGTTAGTTGATGGCTTGGCTTCCAAACTGTTACTGAGGTTATTAGTAATTAGTTTTAGAGGAGAGAAGTTAGTGTGTTATGAAGTGGTAATATAGAGGACTAGAAGGGAGAAGATTAACCTGGAGTTAGGCATGTTCATAGCCATGACTTCTTTAAGTGTTCTTTTAAGGAAGCTTTGAAGAGAGACAGGCTAAGAGTTAGCCTAATGTTTGGTGGGAGGGAGTTCCATAATTTTGAGAAAGAGTATGAGTAGGTTTTCAGTAGTTTTTAATCACTGGATCTGAGTGGTCTGCTAGGTTTGCATTATTTGATTAGGTTTGCTAGATTAGGACAGGCAGTGGGTTTATAGATTAGGTTATGTATTGTAGTTAGTTGTGCATATGTTAGTTGGTTTGATAGTTCCAGCCAATTTAGTTCTTGTAGCGGTATACTGTGATGTGTACAGTGGTTGGAGTTTGTTACAAACTTTGCTACTTTATTGTAACATTTTTCCATTTTAGTTTTGGAGGAGTTTTGCAGATTAGTTAGCATACAGGAACCGTAGAATAGGGAGAGAAGTAGGAATGTTTTTGCCAGGTTGGAGTGGTAAGGAATTGCTTATTTCTGTAAAGAAGTCCTAGTTTTTGTGTGTGTCTTTTTATGCTTTGTTGGATATGAAGGTCAAAGTTGAGTCTGCTATCGATAATAACACCTAGTAGTTTAGTTTCTTGAACATTTTCTAAGATAGTTTTGTCAGCTGCAAAGATGTTAAATTGGTCTGGGCTGAGGGTGATATTTTTGGGGTGAAAGACAGAATTTGTTTTTTTGGGATTTAGAAAAAATTGGGCCTCTGTGAGCCAGGATTCAATTGCTGCGAAAGATTGGTTTTGTTTTGTAGTTCAGGGAGAGTATGAGATGTACAGCTTAAGGTCGAGTCAATCTCCATACTGAATTAATATTCCTGGAGAAAAAGCAGTGTGTAAATTATTGCTGAATATGTTAAACAGTAGGGGATGGAACTTTGGGGAACTCTTGTAGGGTTATGTAGGAAGACGGAGAGTTGGTTAGACTATTTTACTGCTTGCTTCCAATCATGTAGATAGCTCTAGAAAGAACAGTTGTGTACACTTACCATAAATGTAGATGTTCAAGTGTATTCACTGATGCAGTCATCACATTTGGGTTATCTGCTTGCAGTAGCCCTCAGTCGGCCTGATTATCAAAGTCTTAGGTCCTGCATCGGTTGCTGTCTCATCTTCCATGACGTCAGGTCGTCAGGGGTATAAAGCATGCAGCCAATGCCATTACATCAGTTTTTCTTGCCCCAAATGTCAGGTGCCCCCCAATGGGAAGCAGTTAAATATCTATCTATCTATAGATAGAGATATATATATACACACACACACATATAAGGTTATACCTCCAACAAAAAAGCAAATACAACAAAAAAAGAAGTTATGTACTCACCATAACGTTCCATCTGAGTAGTTATACTTCATTTTTCTGCAACCTGTGGGTATACAGATCCGTATCGGATCCGAGCCGGCAACTTTTTTCTAGCATCTGCTCCAAGCTCCTCTCCTTACCCATAATGCCCTACCATCTCCTATCTTCCCTCAGATCGTTTTTGCTGCAACTAACAATATATATGCAACTCAACCCAATAACCAACCTGAAAACAGGATAAGGTCCGGGGGATGGAGGGAGGGAATGCTGCAGAAAAATGAAGTATAACTACTCAGATGGAACGTTATGGTGTGTACATAACTTCTTTATCTGAAGTAGTTAACTTCATTTTATCTGCAACCTGTGGGACAGAGTCCCCAGCTACTCCAATCCTGGGAGGCCCTTATGGAAGGATATTCCTGAGCACCGCAGAGCCAAAGGATGCTCTACCCTTCGAAATCAGATCCAATTTGTAATGGGAAATGAAGGTATGTGAATTGGCCCATGTCGCTGCTGCGCAAATATCGTCCAAAGGTACCCTGGACCAAAAGGCAGCAGAAGTAGTCATGGACCTGGTAGCGTGAGCCTTAACTATACCAGCAGGTGATAAACCTTTTGCTTTGTAAGCATGTGAAATGCAAAGAGTGATCCATCTGAAGAAACTTCGGAATGAGTGGCAATGGAGGATAAGCATACAAAAGCCCGGGGGGCCAAGCATGGACTAGAGCATCTCTGGGGACTTCCCCTGGTGAGGGAATCAGAGAGAAGAACTCACTGCACTTCGCGTTGGAAGGAGATGCGAAGAGATCGCAGCAAGGCTCACCCCATGCCAAGAAAATCTCCTCCGCTACTGACTATTTCAGAGACCACTTGTAGGGCATCAGAATGGTCTGGCTCAATCTGTCCGCTAAAATGTTGGAGCGCCCCAGGATGTGCGTTGCTATCAAACACAGACTGGTGGAAATCGCCCATTCCTACACTCTCATGGCCTCACAACATAGAGGGTAGGATCTGGTTCCCCCCTGCTTGCTGATATCCCAGACGACCGACATGTTGTCTGACTGAATTGCAATCAATCTGAGAGGGAGGACTGTGTGAAAGGCTTCCAACGCTAAAAGCACTGCCCTCATCTCTAGAACATTTATGTGCAAATAGGACCACGTGCCTTGGACTGTCCTTCCCAAACAGTGTCCCCCCCCCACCCGAGTTGGGAGGCGTCAGTGGTCACTGTGGTTTGGACTGAGGGTGACGCAAATGGGCGTCCTGTTGATATCTCCGGAGAAGTTAACCACCAAAGAAGAGATGTCCTGGAGACGTGACTGATCTTGATCGGAAATTCCACGGGTAGGTCAAGCCAGGACCACTGGACAGCCAGAGTCCATTGAAGAACCCGCATGTGAAGGCGTGCATACGAGAGAATAGATATGGCGGCAGCCATGGAGCCCAGAGCCCGGAGAACCTCGCTCGCCTTTGAAGACTGGGAGTTCGCTATCTGAGCTATGTGGCCCCTGAGATGTAGAATCCTGTCTGGAGTTAGGAATACCTTCATCTGCAAAGTGTCTAACTGTGCCCCAATGAAGTCTAGAATTTGTACTGGTTGCAAATGGGATTTGTGAACACTGACTGTAATTCCCAGTAAGTCTGCTAACCGAATGAAATAATCTCGGGCCAGACACAAGTGATGCTTGTTGTGCACAGTGAAGAGCCAATTGTCCAGGTAAGGAAACACCTGAATACCTTGAAGCCTCAGGTGGGCCGCTACAACTGCCATTACCTTGGTGAACACCCTGGGGGCTGTGGTGAGACCAAAGGGTAGGGCCCTGAACTGAAAGTGACTGGCTCCCAGCTGGAAGCACAGAAACCTCCTGGAGCTTCTGTGTATTTTGATGTGGTAGTAAGCATCCTGAAGGTCTAACGAGCACATCCAGTCGCACTCTCGGAGGTAAGATAGAATGGACTGTAGAGTGACCATCCGGAATTTCTATTTTGCTACAGACATGTTTAATGTTGACAGGTCTACAATGGGCCTGAGGTCCCCCATCTTTTTTGGCACCAAAAAGAACCTTGAGTAGACGCCTAATCCGGACTGATCGGGGGGAACCTTTACGATGGCTTGTTTGATAAGCAGCTTTGAAACCTCTAGAGCTGCGGCCTCCCTGTGAGCGGGTGGAACATCCAGAAGGTGTTTTGTAATGTTTGGAGGGGCAATGAAAGGAATAGAGTAACCTCTGGATATTATCTGAAAAACCCAGCGATCCGTCGTAATGGACTCCCAGGCAGCTGGGTGTAAGGACAATTGTCCCCAGACTGCCTCCAGAGTAGGACAGTCGGGCAACCCCTCAGGGCTGCTGACCGGGTCTATCAGAAAAGGGTTCCCTAGACCAGAAATTCCTGGGACCCCCTCTACCTCTGGGTCGGCGTCTATCTTGTCCCCCCTCTGCCTCTGGGGGAATAGCTGTCCTAAGAATCCCAGGAAAACTGAGATTTTCGGAACCACATCTTCTTCTGCCCTCTGATTCCTAGAGAAGGACCGCTGAGGGTTAGGGGAAGCGGACTCCGACGGCAGACAAAGTCTTCCCGTCCTTTTCATTCTGGACCAGTGTGTCACATACTCTCTTCCCAAACAGGGAAGAGCCGTCATAGGGAATATTGATAAATGATGCCTTGAAAGGGTCCGCAAACTGACACAATCTGAGCCAGGCATGGCGCTTCATGGCTATGCCTGTCCCAGCTGCTCTAGCTGCTCCTTCCGTGGAGTGGGAAAGTAGCCGCACAGATGTATTTGAGACCAACTTCAGAGTAGACATTTTCGCCGAAAACAGCTGTTTGTCCTGTGGCGATAAAGACTCTGGGGATGACTCAGTGAATTCGGAAGCAAGGTCTCGCTGAAGTCGAATCACATGTGCCAAATAATTCAGCGTACAGATAGAAAAAGTCGCTGAAGAGTATACGCGCTTCCCAAACCTATCCACCGACCTGGACTCCTTGTTTGGAGGGTGGACTAAGGAACTCTCCTGTGCTAGTTCCTTCTTTTGTGGCCGCTGCGATCAACACAGCATCAACTGGGGCTCCTTTAGACCACAGTTGTCTATCCGAAGAAGGAGATAAGACCTTGTCAGGATGTTTGGGGATGGGCTCTACGGTGTCAGGCTCCTTCCATGCCCTCATGGTGATGAGGTCCACCAAGGAGTCTGCTGGTGGGGACACCCAGGAAGTAGATAGGCCCGTGCCAAAGGCCTCCAAGAACACTGACTCATCCCCAGAAGGTTTTGGGGCTGACAAACCTCTCCTCTGGCGGAGGATTTCCATAATTTCTCCGAAGGAGACGTCTTCGGGAGGTGACCTGGGGGAACCTTCTCCTTCATCTAAGTCAGTGTCAGTGGTGAGGGACTTGGGGGAGTCCAAGTGCCTCCTTTTGCACTTGCGCTTGTGGTGGCCCTCTTCAGTGGGACTTTCAGAAGGGGATCTGTGAGCCGCAGGGGTTTCCTTGGGGAAAATGAACTGGGGATCCTCTGGCACGGGCTGTCCCTGAGACAGGATGAATGGAGTCATCGCCAAATCCAGGGGGGCCTGGGTGGTATCCAAAGGAATGGGCTGGGTTCTCAATCCCTGGGAGAGAACCCTCTCCACCACTTCAAAGGCCAAAGGAGAAGTCCTCCCCAGATCCGAAGCGGGGACCGGAGCCGAAGACAGGGTAACCTGAGGTCCGAGGGAATGGGGCGGGTCCGAAAGGGTCAGAGCCGAAGAATCCATTCCCCCGGGTCAGACTCCCTGTCCGCAGCTCCGAGAGTCACTCGGATCTGAGCAAGTCGGATCAGAGGAACTCAAGGTAACAGCCGGAGTCGAGGTTGGAGGAACCGTCGGCACCGAGCTACCAGCTCCGAAGAACCTCGGATCCAAAAGCCCTAAAGCTGAAGCATGGATCGGGGAAGGAGAGATGGGGCGGAAAAGAGGCATGGAGGTCACCCCTCCAGAGGGAGAGGGACCTGGCAAGACTCCCATCTGAATTTGGGTCTGAAAAAATCTCCGCACCATCCTGTCCATATCCATTTCCGATAGGCTCCGAGTCGACCTGGAAGAAGCCACCGACTCGGATCTAGCTCTGCGCAGAGGGGTGGAGGGCCTTGGGTCCGAAAGTTCCAACGGCTCCGGGGAGAAACGCGGTGACTGGAGCCAAGGAGAAACAGGCATCATGGTCTTGGATGGAGGGCTGAGAAAAAGCTCCCTGTCTGGGGATCTCTTGCGATGCCAGTCCTTCTTTTTCTCCCTTTCTTCTTTGCGTCTTTCCTTTTCCTTCTCTTTATCTTTGTCAGTCTCACTGACTGAAGATCTGTCCTTAGAGGACCCATCGCCAGACGAAGAGGGAGGTTGAGTCCCTGTCTGGGGAGGTGCACTAGTGACCGAGGCAGAATCCAGCATGGCAACTGGGAGAAGGCCTTTAGTAACTAGCTTGGCCTTACGATCCCTAAGGGTCCTGGGGGTTGAAGCCTAAACAGATAGCACACTGGGTGGATAAATGTGCCACTCCTAGACATATCACACACAGAGTGTGACCATCAGCAGGGGAAAGCTTATGGCCACACTCTGTACATTTTTTGAATACAGGCTTTGGCTGATCAGCCATAGTCCTGCACTCAAAGGTAAAGGTACTACCTTCCCACAAAAAAACACATACACAAAGGTAGGGGAAGGGCAGGTCTGAGTACTATTCTACTACCAAAAAAACTTTTTTTTTTTTTTTACACTAACAAGTTACAACAAAAGGGGAGGAAGGGTAATCCTACACAAGCACACTAGATATAAACAAAAGTTTCCACTTACTATCCCTTTTTAGCTCAGAGCAAAGGAGACCACGATGCACACTACTGGCGCAGAAAACGAGATCTGAGGGAAGATAGGAGATGGTAGGGCATTATGGGTAAGGGGAGGAGCTCGGAGCAGATGCTAGAAAAAAGTTGCCAGCTCAGATACGATATGGATCTGTATACCCACAGGTTGCCGTCTCGGATCCGATATGGATCCGTATACCCACAGGTTGCAGATAAAATGAAGTTAACTACTTCAGATAGCTTTTAAGCATAGTGAAAATGGAATACAGGCAGAGCCAAAAAAGATAGGGGCTGGAGGGAGGGTAACCAGGACTGCAACAGTGAATACACTTGAACATCTACATTTATGGCAAGTGTACACAACTGTACTATGTTCTTTGTGTTTCACTGTTGCAGTCATCACATTTGGGTAGATTCCCAAAGCTAAGGATGGGAGGAGGAATTTAAATAGCATTAGGACCAGCTATAAGGCCCTGCAAGACTGCAGTGGCAAAACCAGTCCTGCATTTAGAAAAAATTGGCAAATGGTTATGTTTGGTGAAAGTATGTACAGAACTCCAGGTAGCAGCTTCTAGGATATCCCTGGAAGGGACACCTCTGAGAAAGTCTGTAGAAGTAGATGCAGCTCTGGTAGAATGTGGTCTTATCCCCTGTGGGATAGGTTTTCCATTGTGCTTATAGCAGAAATAAATGCAGTGACCTATCCATTTAGAAATGGTTTGCTTTGAAATGGCATTCCCCTCTGCCCCTGCAGCGAATGCCATCAGCATCTGCTCAGATTTCCTGAGAGGTTTAGTCCTGTCCAAGCAATATCTAAGTTGTCTGTGCACGTCTAAGGAGTGCAGTATACGTTCCCATTTGTTCTGTGGATTAGAAAAGAAGGTTGGCAAATGAATGGACTGATTAAGAGGCACATTGTATACTACCTTGGGCATGAAGGAGGGATTGGTCCTGAGGGACAACCTGTCCACATGAAAGATTATGAAAGGCTCCACTGCCATAAGGGCCTGTAATTCAGACACCCTTCTTGCTGAAGTGATGGCTAAAAGGAAGGCTGTTTTCCAAGAAAGGAATTTCAACTCTGCACTTGCAGCTGGCTCAAAAGGAGGCAGAGTGAGCTTTTCCAATACAAAGTTAAGGTCCCAGGCTGGAGTTGGGGCTCTCCTAGGTGGTTTTAAGTTCTTGGTCCCTCTGAGTAACTGCTTGAACAGTGGGTGAGAGAAGAGGGGTGGTACTGTGTTGTAATGAGCTGAAATGGCTGAGGCATGAATTTTGATGGAGGAAAAGGAAAGACCCTTATGAAGCATCTCAGTTAAGTACTGAAGAATCTGAGGTAAATTGGGGCGGCTGTGCCCATCCCCTGCGCTTCGTTCCAGGAACAGAATCTTTTCCATTTTTAAGCATAAGATTTTCTAGTACTAGGCCTCCTTGCCTCTAGAATGACATCCAACACTTATTTACTGAGGGCTGGTAACGGAGAGCATAGGTAATTAGCCAGGCTGCCAGGTTGAAGGTTTGAAGATGAGAGTGGCAAATCTGGCCCTCCTGCTGGGACAGCAGGGTAGGGATCTGGGGCAGGTGCCATGGATCCAGCAGTGGCACACTGTGCAAGAGGGGGTACCAGTGTTGGCGTGGCCAGTCTGGTGCAATCAGTATATCCTTGGTTTGTCCTGTTTGATCTTTAGTAGTACGTTGGTGAAAAGAGGCAGAGACGGAAAGGCATAAACTGATAGATTTTTCCAGGTGACGACAAGGCATCCACTTTCCAAGCTTGTTTGTGGGGAATCCTTGTGCAGAATTTGTCCAATTGGTTCATAGGTTCATAGGTTAGTACTAAGCTAACTGCCCTTGCGAGCCATTTTAAGCCTAGCCAATTATCCCTTGTGAGACTCAAACCCTGCACCTTGTGTTTGTAAGGCAAACACCTTAACCGCCACCCTTCCAACCTCCCAAATTCTGGGGGGAAGCAAACAGGTCTATATGTGGGCTCTCCCATTTGTTTATCAACATGTTGAATGTCTTTGGTTCCAGTTTCCACTCGTGTGGGTCCATGAGATTTCTGCTCAGATCCTCTGCCAGTGTGTTTAGGTTTCCGGGCAGGAACTGAGCCTGTAGGAGCACTTGGCAGCTCAAGGCTGTGTTCCACAGAGCCATGGCTAGTCTGCAGAGAGGGTATGAGTGGGTTCCCCCTGCTTGTTTATGTACCACATAACAGTGGTCCGTCTTTACCATTAATTGTCCTGGAAGAATGTGGTCCTTGAAGGCTGTCAAAGCATTCTGTACAGCTAACATTTCTTTTTGATTGATATGCAGGTGCATTTGACTTTGGTTCCATTTGCCCTGAATGCACTTCCTTGCCAAGTGAGCTCCCCCCCCATGCATAGTCTGCTGCTTCTGTTGTTAGGGTTTGGGCAGCAGGGGGTAGAGTGAATGGCAGCCCCTTGTTTTGGTGGCAGACCTCTGCCCACCAAAGGAATTCTAGCCATAGGCAAGGTATGACAAGAATCATTGCTTCTAGATCCTGAGAATGTTGACACCATAGGCTTTTTAGATACCACTGTAGTTTAATCATATGCAGTCTTGCATATGGAATTAGTAGAATGCAGGAGGCCATGAACCCCAAGGCTTGTAGTTTTTGCCTTGCAGATAGCAAGTTCTTTGTAGCCACTAGTATGAAGTAAGTTGTCAATTGAATTTGTTTCTCTGGCAGGAGGAAAGCCATCTGGGAAGTTGTGTTCAAGCTTGCTCCCAGGAATACAATTTCTTGACAGGGAACCAGACGTGACTTATTTTCGTTTATGGTGTACCCCAAAAAAGTTAGCACCTTTTGTACAAATGCCAGATGATTCAAAAGTATGTCCTGGCTTTCTGCCTGAATTAGACAATCGTCCAGGTATGGGTATATTTGAATTTGTCTTTGCCTGCAAAATGCAATGACAGGCGCTAGGCACTTTGTGAATACCCTGGGTGCAGTAGATAAGCCAAAGGGCAGTGCAGAGAACAGATAGTGCATGTAGCCTGCTTTGAAGCATAGGTATCTTCTGCAAAATTCCCTGATTGGGATGTGCAGGTAGGCTTCCTTTAAATCCTGTGTTGCCAACCAGGCATCTTTGCCTAGCATAGGAAGTAGCTGGTAAAGTGTTAGCATCTTGAACTTTGGAATCATCAAAAAAGTGTTTAAGGTTGAAAGGTCCAGGATAGGACGCCACGAATTGTTTTTTTCTGGGTACCAGGAAAAGTCTTGAATAAAAACCTTGTCCCTTTTCCTCTTCTGGTACAGTTTGAATAGCCTTTATGCTTAAGAGAGAGAGAGAGAGTACTTGCTTTTGAGCCTCTGCCCACTGATTTGGTGGTAGATCTGGCCAACGGTTTGAGGCTGGTAATGAGTGGAAGTGAAATATGTATCCTTGGGAAACTATATTTAAAACCCATTTGTCCTGGGTAATGAGTTCCCAGTTTTTGGCCAGCAGAGCAATCTTTCCCCCTAAAGGAGCAGTCAACTGAGAAGTGCTTGGAAGTATTAAAATGAAGTCACTGAGACAGCTTTCCATAGAGGGGAGTCTTATTACTCCCTGATTTGGAAGTGGAAACCCCCCCACTGCTTAGTCTTGTGTGTTAGGGTTGCCACGTTTTAAGTGGGCCAAAGTGGGACATGGGGGTGTGGCCAATATGACACTGGCCACACCCTTTACCGTGACATCACCACCAGAGTGGTGACGGAGATGCTGTTATGGGTATGACGGATGGTTGCTGGAGTGGCTAGCTGGTTGGTGGGAGTAGCAGCTGGATGGATGAATGACTGGATGGATGGCTGAATGAATGGATGGCTGGCTGCATGAATGGATGAATGGCTGGTTGGTGGGAGTAGCTGCTGGATGGATGGATGGCTGGCTGCATGAATGGATGGATGGCTGACTGCATGAATGGCTGGGGGCTGGACGGATGGCTGGTTGGAGTGGCTAGCTGGTGGGTGGGAGTAGCTGCTGCATGGATGGCTTGATGGATGGATGACTGGCTGCATGAATGGATGGATGGCTGTCTGGCTGGCTGGATGGATGGAAGATAGCTGACTGCATGGATGGATGGATGGAGGATGGCTGGCTGGCTGGATGGAGGATGGCTGGCAGGCTGGAGGATGGCTGGCTGGCTGGATGGCTGGATGGATGGAGGATGGCTGGCTGGCTGGATGGATGGATGGCTGGCTGGATGGATGGATGGATGGCTGGCTGGATGGAGGAGGAGGATGGCTGGCTGGCTGGAGGAGGAAGATGGCTGGCTGGCTGGAGGAGGAAGATGGCTGGCTGGATGGAGGAAGATGGCTGGCTGGATGGAGGAAGATGGCTGGCTGGCTGGATGGAGGAAGATGGCTGGCTGGCTGGATGGAGGAAGATGGCTGGCTGGCTGGATGGAGGAAGATGGCTGGCTGGCTGGATGGAGGAAGATGGCTGGCTGGCTGGATGGAGGAAGATGGCTGGCTGGCTGGATGGAGGAAGATGGCTGGCTGGCTGGATGGAGGAAGATGGCTGGCTGGCTGGATGGAGGAAAAGGATGGATGGATGGACGGCTGGCTGGAGGAGGCTGGCTGGCTGGATGGAGGAGGAGGATGGCTGGCTGGATGGAGGAGGAGGATTGCTGGCTGGAGGAGGAGGATGGCTGGCTGGATGGATGGATGGAGTACGATGGCTGGCTGGATGGATGGATGGAGTACGATGGCTGGCTGGATGGAGGAGGATGGCTGGCTGGATGGATGGAGGGAGTAGGATGGCTGGCTGGATGGATGGAGGGAGTAGGATGGCTGGCTGGATGGAGGAGGATGGCTGGCTGGATGGATGGATGGAGGAGGATGGCTGGCTGGCTGGAGGAGGATGGATGGCTGGCTGGCTAGAGGAGGATGGATGGATGGATGGCTGGCTGGCTGGAGGAGGATGGCAGACTGGCTGGCTGGCTGGATGGAGGAGGATGGCAGGCTGGCTGGCTGGATGGAGGAGGATGGCAGGCTGGCTGGCTGGATGGAGGAGGATGGCAGGCTGGCTGGCTGGATGGAGGAGGATGGCAGGCTGGCTGGCTGGATGGAGGAGGATGGCAGGCTGGCTGGCTGGATGGAGGAGGATGGCAGGCTGGCTGGCTGGATGGAGGAGGATGGCAGGCTGGCTGGCTGGATGGAGGAGGATGGCAGGCTGGCTGGCTGGATGGAGGAGGATGGCAGGCTGGCTGGCTGGATGGAGGAGGATGGCAGGCTGGCTGGCTGGATGGAGGAGGATGGCAGGCTGGCCGGCTGGATGGAGGAGGATGGCAGGCTGGCCGGCTGGATGGAGGAGGATGGCAGGCTGGCCGGCTGGATGGAGGAGGATGGCAGGCTGGCTGGCTGGATGGAGGAGGATGGCAGGCTGGCTGGCTGGATGGAGGAGGATGGCAGGCTGGCTGGCTGGATGGAGGAGGATGGCAGGCTGGCTGGCTGGATGGAGGAGGATGGCAGGCTGGCTGGCTGGATGGAGGAGGATGGCAGGCTGGCTGGCTGGATGGAGGAGGATGGCAGGCTGGCTGGCTGGATGGAGGAGGATGGCAGGCTGGCTGGCTGGATGGAGGAGGATGGCAGGCTGGCTGGCTGGATGGAGGAGGATGGCAGGCTGGCTGGCTGGATGGAGGAGGATGGCTGGCTGGTTCGGTTGTTTAAAAAATCTTGGTCGTTTTTTTAGCGGCTGTAGAAATGCTTAAAACAAAGTGCTCCTACAGCCGCGATCTTTGCAGGGCTCTTCCTGCCCCAATCCCTACCCCTTTCGAGAATTGCAGCCAACTGCTGCATGAATTAAAGCACCTGAACCTAAAAGGCAGTAGCTTTGCCTTTAGGTCCGGGTTGGTGACGTAACTGAATTGCCGTAAAAAAGCCAGAAGTAACTGCGACTTTTCCACAGCAATTCAGTGCGATCGCAAAAGCGGAACTTTTTCAGGTTCCACTACTTGATACAGCGGGCAACAGGATAAGGTGGCTTAACCCGTGAGTGTCCTGCTGACAACGGGACTTGTGGCAAAGTACAGTTGTGTACCTACCATAAATGTAGATGTTCGAGTGTATTCACTGTTGCAGTCGTTACAATTGCGTTATCCTGCTGGCA
The DNA here is from genome assembly GCF_019279795.1 of Protopterus annectens. Classification (NCBI taxonomy): domain Eukaryota; kingdom Metazoa; phylum Chordata; order Ceratodontiformes; family Protopteridae; genus Protopterus; species Protopterus annectens. The sequence continues at coordinate 1,854,421,959 of NC_056725.1, read as the reverse complement.
GGCTACCCGCAGTCGGCCCGAGTTCCAAAGTTTAGGTCCAGCATCGGTTGCTGTTGCCTCCTTCCTGACGTCAGTGCGCCAGGGGTATAAAAGATGCAGCCGACGTCATTTTCTTCAGTTTTTCTTGCCCCAGATGTCAGGTGCCCCTAAAATGGTAGGGTAAATTATGCCAATAAGCATGCATACACAAAAAACAACTTTTCCTTCATCTACAAGCAAATACACCACATAGGTTGGATAGAATAGAGAAGTACAGATAAGTCCCAGCAAGGAAAAAAGGAGGATGGTGAGAGGGTAACCTGGACTGCAACAGTGAATACACTTGAACATCTACATTTATGGTAGGTACATAACTGTACTATGTTCATCGTGTTTCACTGTTGCAGTCATTACAATTGGGTTGAATCCCAAAGCTACAGTTGGGAGGCTGGTGCTAAATAGGATTAGGAGAGGCTATGAGGCCCTGCAGAACTGCAGTGGCAAAGCCTGCCCTGGATTTAGAGTAGAGAGGTAAGTGATAGTGCTTTGTAAAAGTATGCACTGAAATCCATGTTGCAGCCTCTAAGATGTCTTTGGTTGGTACTCCTCTGAGGAAGGCTGCTGAAGTGGCTGCTGCTCTGGTTGAATGAGGCCTAATGCCCTTAGGCACAGATTTGCCATGCTGTGAATAGCAGAAACGAATGCAGTGACCTATCCACTTTGAAATAGTCTGTTTTGAGATAGGCTTTCCTTGTGATCCTGCAGCATATGCCACTAGAAGTTGTTCAGTCTTTTGGAAAGCTTTAGTTCTGTCTAAGTAGAAGCGTTGCTGCCTGTGAATGTCCAAAGAATGCAGAAGTCTCTCACCCTTATTCTGTGGGTTTGGGTAAAAGGTAGGCAAATGAATTGTTTGGTTAAGGGGCACACTGGACACTACCTTAGGCATAAATGTAGGGTTTGTCCTCAGAGAAACCCTGTCAGGATGGAAAATGATAAAAGGTTCCACAGCCATGAGTGCCTGCAACTCTGAGACTCGTCTAGCGGAGGTTATTGCTAGGAGCAGAGCTGTTTTCCAGGATAAGAATTTTATATCAGCTGCAAAGGCTGGCTCAAACGGAGGCAATGTGAGTTTTTCCAAGACATAGTTGAGGTCCCATGCAGGTATTGGTGCTCTCCTTGGGGGTCTTATGTTTTTGGCCCCTCTGAGGTACTGCCTTAGTAATGGATGAAAAAAAATAGGTGGTTCTGTATTGTAATGAGCTAAAATGGCAGAGGCATGAATTTTAATTGATGAAAAGGAAAGGCCTTTATCCAGCATCTCAGTTAAGTATTGCAAAATCTGAGGAATATTTGGAACAATCGTGTCAATATCTTGTGCCTGGTTCCAAGCACAGAATCTCTTCCATTTTTCTGCATAAGATTTTCTGGTGCTAGGCCTCCTGGCCTCCAAAATAACATCCATCACTGCTTTAGAGAGTGGTGTGTCTTGAATGGCTACATTATCCACCATGCAGCCAGATTTAGGGTGCCGAGTTGGCTGTGCAGGATCTGATTGTTTTGTTGGGTCAGCAAATGAGGAATTTGAGGTAATGTCCAGGCTGGGCCTTGAGACAAGCTCTTTCGGATTGGGTACCAGTGCTGGTGTGGCCAGTCTGGGGCAATCGGTATAATTTTTGGGTTCTCTTGTCTGACCTTTAGGAGTACCTTGGGGAGGAGAGGCAGTGGAGGAAAGACATATACTGTAAGGGTTTTCCAGCTGAATGATAGGGCGCCCACTTTCCATGCTTGTTTGTGGTAAGTCCTTGTGCAGAATCTCTGTAGTTGGCAGTTGTGAGGGGAGGCATACAGATCTATGTCTGGGCATCCCCATTTCCTTGTTATCATGCTGAAGATTTGTGGATCTAGTTTCCACTCGTGAGGATCCATGAGGTTTCTGCTTAGCTCGTCTGCCAGAGTATTTGTCTTTCCTGGCAGGAATTGTGCTTGCAGGTGTACTTGATAAGTCAATGCTGTGTTCCACAAAGTCATGGCTTGTCTGCAGAGGGGATAGGAATGTGTGCCTCCTTGCTTGTTTATGTACCACATGACTGTGGTGTTGTCCGTCTTTATCAGCAGCTTTCCTGGACGAAGTAGGTCCTTGAAGGCTGTCAGGGCATTTTGAACAGCAAGCATTTCTTTTTAATTGATATGAAGATGCCTTTGGCTTGCGGGCCATGTGCCCTGAATACATTTTCCTGCCATGTGGGCCCCCCAGGCATAATCTGATGCATCTGTTGTTAGTATCTGCCTGGCTGTGGGTAAAGTGAATGGCTGTCCCTTGTTGTAGTGAGAGGCCTGTGCCCACCATCGAAGCTCCTGTTGTAGGCAGGGAATGAGGGTAATTAATGTTTCCAGGCTGTGACAATGTTGAGTCCAAACACTTTTTAGATACCATTGTAGCTTCCACATATGTAGTCTTGCATATGGAATTAGCAGAATGCAGGAAGCCATGTAACCCAGAGCCAGCCTGCAGAATTTTTCTTGCAGATAACTGGGTCTTTGTTGCCATCATTTCAAAGTAAGAAGTCAGTTGCCTTTGTTTGTGTGTCGTGAGATAAGCCATCTGGGCAGTTGTATTTAAGCTTGCACCCAGGAATATTCTCTCGAGAGGGTACCAGTTTTGATTTCTTTTCGTTCACTGTGTACCCTAGGCAAATTAGTAATCTTTTTACAAACGCCAGATGCTTCAGTAGAATGTCTTTGTTCTCTGCTTGAATAAGGCAGTCATCCAGGTAGGGATATATTAGAATTCCTCTTTGCCTGCAAAATGCAATTACTGCTGCCAGACATTTTGTGAAGACTCTGGGCAAAGTAGATAAGCCAAAGGGCAGTGCAGAGAATTGGTAGTGCGTTGAGCCAGCTATGAATCTGAGGTATCTTCTGCAAGATTGTCTGATTGGGACATGCAGGTATGCCTCTTTGAGGTCCAAAGTTACAAGCCAAACCTTCTTGCCCAGCATGGGCAGAAGCTGCTGCAGAGTCAACATTTTGAAGTTTGGAACGTCCAGAAAAGTGTTTAGAATAGACAGGTCCAGTATTGGTCTCCAGGCTTTGTCCTTTGTGGGTACCAAGAAAAGTCTTGAGTAAAATCCTTGTCCCTGCTCTTGCTGTGGTACTCACTGAATAGCCCTCATGTCCATGAGAGATGAAACTTGCTTTTGTGCCTCTGCCCATTGATTGTGTGACAGGTCTGGCATACCTTTTATCTTTGGAAGGGTGTGAAAGTGGAACCTGTAGCCCTGAGAGACTATATTTAAGACCCATTTGTCCTGGGTGATCATGTGCCAATTTTGTGAAAAAAGTGCTAGTTTTCCCCTTAAGGGTGCTGCCAAAAGATAAGTGCATGGCATTGGCAGAAGAAAGTCATTGGAACTGTTTCCTGTATGGCTGTGATTTGTCTTCTCTGCTTTTGGAGGTAGAAGCACCCCATTGTTTGGGCCTGTATGAGCCCTGGAGCTGTTGTCTGCCTCTAGGGTGTCTGTATCTGCCTCTTTGTGGCCTGTCTGACACAGGAAAGGACTAATTCTTAGAAGGCCAGTTCCTGCTAAATCTGGGTGGCTGTACCTGTAAGAAATCCTTCACTGTCTGCATTGATTTAGCTTTATCCTCCATTTTCTTCAACACCTCTTCTGCCTTAACACCAAACAAAGTATCATGCTGTAATGGAGCATCCAATAATTTTGCTTTAACATGATCAGGCAGAGTCTGTTCCTTTAACCAAGCATGCCTTCTAATGACAGAACCTGTTACAGCGACCCTGCAAGAGGCCTCCAGTGAATCATAACCACATTGCAAAGTATGTTTTCCCACTTGTTCAGCTGCATGCAATAAATCCTGCAATTCCTTATTCTCAGAACATTCAGAATTTGTTAACATTTTCTGTTTTAACAGATACATTAAGTATTGCTGATATTTAAGCACATGAAATTGACAATTTAAAGCCCTTAGAGCCAAGGTAGCAGAAGTGTAAACTTTTTCCCCCCATCTGTCCAGTGCCCTAGAATCTCTATCTGAGGGGACAGGGTTTTTTGCAGTAGCAGCCTTGACCCCTTTGGGACCCTGAGAAATAGTTTCTGGGTCAGCAGCAGGGTTTTTATATAGAAATTTATGAAAATCTGGAACCCTGTAGTATCTGTCTGGCTTAACAGGTGCAGGAGGTAAAGAGTCGGGAGACAGGCCGGACTCTGAAAATACATCATCTACAATGTCTAGAAAAGGTGGAATAGCAAGAGGTCTGGGCTGAGGTAGTAAAAGAAAGTCTCTGAGCCTTTTCTTATAATCTGAATAATCTTGGCTCTCCCAGTGGAAATGCTCCCTCATGGTATGCAGGGTTTCCCTAAATGAGTAATCCTCAGGAGGAGAGGCTGAAGGAATAGATTCTTCAGCATCAGAATCCTCATAGGGAGGAACAGAGTATCCCTGATCTGAAGAGGAGACAGAGGAAATGGAAACCTGATCAGAGGAATCATATTTAGTATCTTGCCTAGGCCTCTTATCAGGAGGGGGATGGGAACCCCTGATCAAAGTAATTAGGTCTTCGGCCATTTTGAGCATCTGTTTCTTAGGCATGGAAGTCTGTCCTGGAGAGTGCTGTACTTGTTTCCTTGTCTTTAAAACTGTTTTAGCCTTTGTCTTGGATGCTGAAGTTGGCTTGATATAAAGCTGTGTAGGTCTGAAAACACCCTCAGAAGCCGATGCCTGCTCAGCGGCTCTAGAACCATCTGAGGGATTAGTTTCCAAAGGCCCAATACCTTGAGCATCCAGAGGCCTAGCTGTCTCCATGTGGGAGTCGGAGGCGGCCTGTGGCTCTGAGGTAGCGGTGTCAGTGGCTGCGAAAGCGCCTCACTGAGAACCGGCGAACCGGTGACTGGCCTAGAAGAGGCTTCGTCGTCGGTTTTGGACCTCGGATGCCTGTCCTTTTCTTTTTTCTTGCGCTTTTTATGAACTCCGGTCGTCGGTTGTTCCGATGGCATTATGTAGTTAAACCTTCGGCCTAAGTAATGAAAAGCAAAATCGTACCGACGCTTAATAGTGCGTTGGTTAAACCTAGCACAAAACCTACAGCTAGCAATGTCGTGGTCAGGGCCTAGGTAAGGAATACAGTAAGAATGAAAATCCTTATGAGGTATTTGCTTCCCTCAAGAAATACAATTGTTAACTTTTTCTGACATCGGTCTGGAGCAAGAAAAAAGTTTCCCCAATGGGGTACTTAACTTTATAGAAGACTTCGGATCTGAAATTCAATTTCGAAAATCTCAGGAGTCGGCCGTCCGGCACTTGCGAACTTTTACTTCGGGCACCGAGCGGCAAGAAAGACAGAAGAAAATGGCGTCGGCTGCATCTTTTATACTCCTGGCGCACTGACATCAGGGAACAGGCGATAGCAACCGACGCCGGACCAGGACTTTGGAATTCAGGCCGAATGCGGGTAGCCTGCCAGCAGGATAACCCAAGTGTAATGACTGCAACAGTGAAACACGATGAACATCAGGACACGCTGGAGGGATAGATTCCTGTCCCAGATACTTCCTATACTGTGGAATAAGCTACCCACCTAGGTCAAGCAAAGTTCTTCATTAGCACTCTTCAAGAAAAATCTTGATGAGTGGATGGGAAATAGGAAATACACCCCGGGGATCACTTCTGTGTCTCTGCTGGACAGTGGCACAGGAAAATAACTTTCTTTGGTGGTGTAAGCTATGGAACCTTGCTGACTAGGCTTATGTAGGCCCTTGGGCCGATAGCCTAGTACCTACCTATGAACCTGGAATAAATGCCCGATCTGGACTGATCTGGGGAGATGGGCTAGATGACTCGCTTCTTTAGCAGCTTTTCTATCTCAAGTGCTGCAACCTCTCTTTGTGCGGGTGGAACGTTTGGGAGGTGTTTTGGGGGAATACGTGGTAGTATGAAAGGAAAGGAATATCCTCTGGATATGATTTGTAGCACCCAATGGTCTGTTGACACAGACTCCCACGCCATTAGGTGCAGTGAAAGACTACCCCCGAATGCATCCAGATATGAGCAGTGAGGCAATTGCTCAGGGCTGCTGCGCGGGCCTGTCCAAGAAAGGTTCTCGAGACCCAAAATTCCTTGGACCCTCCCCCTCTGCCTCTGGGCCAGCGTCTATCGTAACCCCCCCTCTGCCTCTGGTGGAAGAAGAGTCCTGAGTGTCCCGGGAGTACTGATACTTTTGGAACCACATCTTCTTTTACCCTGGCTAATTCCTCGAGAAGGCTTTTTGAGGAGTGGAGAAGCGGATCCCAACGGCAGACAGCATCTTCCCATCCTTTTCACTCTGGACCAATGTGACACATACGGTCTTCCCAAAAAGAGAAGAACAATCATAAGGGGCCATTGGCAAATGGTGCCTTGAAGAGTTCCATAAATTGACATAGCCAGAGCCAGGCGTGATGCCTCATGGCAACGCTGGAACCGGCAGCCCTTGCAGCTCCTTTGGTGGCATGTGAAAGAAGGCGTATGGACGTGTTCAAAACCGCTTTGAGAGTGGCCATTCACGCTGAGAATACTTGCTTATCCACCGGTGACATGGACTCCATGGGTGACTCAGCCACCTCCTTGATCAGGTCATGCTGCAGTCAGATAATGTGGGACAATTAATTCAGCTCCCTTATACAAAAGGTAGCTGAAGCATAAACCAGCTTCCCCAGATGGTCCATTGTCCTGGACTCTCAGTCCGGAGGATGAACAGTAAAATTCTTCTGAGCCAGTTCTTTCTTGGTGGTGGTTGTCACCACCACCATAGCATCTACCAGGGATCCCTTACTCCAGCTGGTTTTATTAGAGGGGGGACTCAAAATTTTTATTAGGACACTTTGGAATAGGCTCAACAGTGTCCAGTTCCTTCCATGCTTGCGTTGTAATGAGGTCCACTAATGGATCTGCGGGAGGGGACACCCAGGAGGTAGATGGGCCCATGCCGAAAGCCTCCAGGAATACCGACTTGTCCGAAACTGGCTTTGGGGCAGACCCCCCCCCCTCTGGTGAAGGAGTTCCCTTATGTCTCCAAAGGAGACACTGTCGGGGGGTGATCTGGGAGAGCCTTCCCCTTCCTCCATATCAGTGTCTTTGGTGAGGGACTCTGGGGAGGAGTCCAGGTGCCTCCTTTTGCACATGCGTTTGCGAGGTACCTCCTCAGTGGGGCTCTCTGCGGGGAACTCGCAAACAAGGTTTTGTTCCCTAATGGGTGCTTACTGGGCCATTTCAAGCATGGGCTGTCCCTGAGAGGACAGAACGGTCAGAGCTGTACCCAGAGTTGAAGGAGTCAGGGCGGACTCTAAAGAGGAGATAGTCAGAGGCCTCGACCCACTCAAGAGGACCCTCTCCACCACGTCGAAGGTAGATGGAGAAAGTACAGTTGTGTACCTACCATAAATGCAGATGTTCGAGTGTATTCACTGTTGCAGTCATTACTCTTGGGTTATTCTGCTGGCAGGCTACCCGCAGTCAGCCAGAATTCCAAAGTCTAGGTCCGGTGTCGGTTGCTGTCACCTCTTCCCTGACGTCAGTGCGCCAGGGGTATAAAAGATGCAGCTGACGCCATTTTCTTCAGTTTTACTTGCCCCAGATGTCAGGTGCCCCCAAAAGGGTAGGCTAAATATATTATGCCAATAAACATACATGCAGTAAAGAAACATTTCCTTCATCTACAAGCAAATACACCGCATAGATTGTATAGGATAGAGAAGTACAGATAAGTTCCAGCAAAGAAAAGGGGGATGGTTGGTGGGTAGGTAACCAGGACTGCAACAGTGAATACACTTGAACATCTACATTTATGGTAGATACACAACTGTACTATGTTCATCGTGTTTCACTGTTGCAGTCATTACTCTTGGGTTGAATCCCAAAGCTGAGGAAGGGTAGCTGGGCTAAATAGGATTAGGAGAGGCTATGAGGCCCTGCAGAACTGCAGTGGCAAAGCCTGCTCTGGATTTAGAGTAAAGAGGTAAGTGGTAGTGCTTTGTAAAAGTGTGCACTGAACTCCAAGTTGCAGCTTCTAAGATGTCTTTGGTTGGTACTCCTCTGTGGAAAGCTGCTGAAGTGGCTGCTGCTCTGATAGAATGAGGCCTAATGCCCTTAGGCACTGATTTCCCATGTTGAGAATAGCAGAAATGGATGCAATGGCCTACCCATTTAGAAATAGTCTGTTTTGAGATCGCCCTTCCTTGTGATCCTGCAGCATATAACACTAAAAGTTACTCAGTCTTTCTGAAAGCTTTAGTTCTGTCCAAGTAGAAGCGTAACTGCCTGTGTATGTCCAAAGAATGCAGAATTTTCTCACCCTTGTTCTGTGGGTTTGGATAAAAGGTAGGCAAGTGAATGGTTTGGTTGAGGGCCACACTGGACACCACCTTAGGCATAAATGTTGGGTTTGTCCTCAGAGAAACCTTGTCTGGATGAAAAATGATAAAAGGTTCCACAGCCATGAGTGCGTGCAACTGCGAGACTTGTCTTGCAGAGGGTATTGCTAGGAGCAGAGCTGTTTTCCAGGATAAGAATTGTATATCCGCTGTTAAGGCAGGCTTAAAATTTATTTATTTTATTTTATTTTACATTTGTTAACCGGGGGTGTCTGTCTGAGCCGAAAAGGCCCTTTTTCAGCAGAGGCCCAGGGAGAAAAGCTCCACAAAGAAAAATTACAGACACATTTAGTTATTTAGACATGATCAGTATACACACAAATTACAGGAGACATGTTTTTACAGTGGTATGTGGCACCTAAATAGTTACAGTGGAGAGAACAAACAAAAAAATATTAATTTTAAAAATAAAGGTAATTAATAGATTTGTGGTGTACAGCTGAAATTTGGAACATAGGTAGAATACATACATAGTACACAGGTACAGTACGTACATCGTAGATTAGCCAGTGTTTGTGAGTAAGACTGAAAACTATTATCAAGTGCTCTAAATTTTGTATGTATGTGTTATCCACTTTCACTAGCCTGGGGAGCAATCATGGCACTGCCAACTTTCCTTGAGATGTTGCCTGATGAGGTCTTTAAAGGAGGCTTTGGATGATGTGTTTTGAATGCTTGTAGGGACAGAGTTACATTTTTTAGCCACTGAACTACTATACAGTGCATCTCCAAAGCTATTGTAGCTGTTTGTGACTTCTAGTAGTAGTTTGCTTGATGATCTAAGAGGCCTTTTGGCTGAGTGATGTTGTACTAGGTTTTTGAGGGCAGGACACTTATTGGGGAGGTAATAGATAGAATGACAGAGGCAGAGCTGATTGTAGGTTAGAAGGTTGGGCAGTTCAAGCAAGTGGAGCTGTCTCAAAGCAGTACAGTGACGAGTTTTATACGAGCAATTTGCAGCAAAGCAGGCAATTCTGTTATAGCAGGCTTCCATTTTGCTTAGTTCAGTTTTGTTGAGATTAGTCAGAATGGGAGATGCATATAGTAGGGTGGACAGAAGTTGGGAGCGAGCAATGGCTGATCTTGTGTTGTTGCTAAGAAATGGTTTGATACGGTAGAGCGACCCCAGTTTGGCATGTACTTTTTTAATAGTTAAGTTGAGATGACTATCAACTTTTAGGTGGGAGTCTATGGTTATTCCCAATAGCTTAGCCTGTGCCATTGGAGCAATTGGAGTAGCATTAGTGGAGTAGACAGTGAATTGGCTGTTAGTGTTTTTGTTAGAACTGGTTATAATCATAAGCTGAGTTTTCTTTGGATTAAGGATAAGTTGGGCTTTGGTAAGGTAGTTTTCAACGTCAGAGAATGCTAGTTGAGTTGTTTGCAGAAGGGTGGGAATGTTTTGTGCAGCACAGATTAAGGTAGTATCATCTGCATACTGAATTAAAGATGCATGCTGTGTGGAGGTATGGAGGTCATTTGTGAAGACTGTGAATAGTAGTGGTCCTAAGATAGAACCCTGTGGGACACCTATAGTTATGAGCAGCTGAGGAGAGAGAGAATTTTACCATTTCACAGCTTGGTACCTGTCAGTTAAGTAGCTTTGGAACCAGGTAAGAGTGGAATTTGATAGATTATATTGGTTTAGTTTGTTTAGCAGGATTTGGTGTGAGACTGTGTCAAATGCTTTGGACATATCCAAAAAAAAAAGAGTTGACACTTGTAGGCCTTCATTTCTGAGACGGTTTACTGTATCTGTGAAGCAGAGGAGGGCTGTAGTGGTACTATGGGCAGGTCTGAAACCATGCTGAGTAGGTGACAGGATGTTGCTGTCTAGGAGATAGTTTAGCATCTGGGTATGGATGCATTTTTCTACTATTTTGGCCAGGGGGAGAGTAAAGCAATGGGTCTGTAGTTATTAAGTTCAGTGGAGGTTCCGCCTTTATGTATGGGTGTAACATAGGATATTTTCTAGAGTTTGGGCACATAGTTTTCAACAACTGATCTGTTTATGAGAGTGGAGACTGGGATAGCAATAGCATCTGCTGAGAGTTTCAAGAAATAGCTGGGGAGAAGGTTGGCTGCTGCTGATGAGGTTTTTAGTTTGGAGAGCATGCTTTTGATTGAAGTGGTGGAAACTGTTTGAGGGTAAAGCTTGTATTAGTGTTATTTGTGTTGGGGGGATAGTGAGGAAGGAACTGTCCTGTGATACTAAGGATAGAATTGAGTTCACAAAGTGGGAGCTGAATTGTGTTTCGATAGGAACTTTAGTGTCAGGGGAGGTTGGTTTGGGGGTAGCCTTTTGGGTGGATTTTAGTAGCTGGTTTACATTTTTCCAAAATTTTTGTGGGCTGTGTTAATATTTAATTTGTAATGTTGTGTAGTAGGATTTTTTGTCCAGCCTAATGCATTTTTTTGCATGGTTGCGCAGTTCTTGGTACTTAGTTAGGCTTTGTGTTTCTTTGTTTTTTTGATAGTAAAGCCAGGCAGTGTCTCTGGACTTGAGGATTTGTTTGGTTTCTTTACTGAGCCAGGGGTTTGTAGAGGTTCTAACTTTGATTTTGTGCAATGGAGCGACAGTGTCTAGGTGTTGTAGAAATGTTTTGTTGAAATATGCTACAGCCTGGTCAAGTGGGAGGGTTTTTAGGGGGGTTCAGTCACAGTTAGAGTAAAGTGTTGAGGACCTCAGGAGAGAATTTTTTTGTGTTTCTAGTGGATATATAGTTAGTGGTTTTGGATATGCTTGCTCTACTACGTATAAAGTATATTATGTTGTGGTCACTTAAGGTGTCTGGGAGACTGCCTGTGTGAGGGTACAATGTGGGGTTGTTAGTTAGGAGCCATTCAAGGATGGATTCCCTTTTAGATTTTTTATCACATCTAGTTGGAATTTGGACTAGCTGCTGGTAGCCATGGAGATTTAGTAGATTACTTGGTGGTTCTGATATACAGGTGAACCAATCTAGGTTGAAGTCCCCCAGAATAAGGGTTTCTTGTGAGTATGTGGAAGAACACCAAGATAAGAAGTCTTCAAGGCTAGCAGGTGTATTACCAGGTGGAATATAGATCACAATTGTGGTGATGACCTTTTTAGGGTGAAGTTGAAGTTGTGAGATAAGTATGTCCCAATTATTGGGGGAGGGGTAGAAGGTTGGTAATTGACGGACAGTTAAGTTTGACTTGCACAGTAAGGCAGTTCCACCCCCTTTACAAAGTGGTCTGTCTTGTCTAATATTGCAGCCGGTAGGGAGAACTTCTGAGTTAGCTATGTTTTTATTTAGCCAGGTTTCTGTTAAAGCAACTATGTCTGGGAAGTAGTGTGCTATTGTGGCCTGGAGTTCACGTATTTTATTTTTGATACTTCTAATATTAATATTTAGCATTAAAAGATGGTTGGTTTTGCTGCTGTTGTTGATTTGCCCAGGGATGAAGAAAGTGGGGATGTTATGTTCTGACATTTGTGTTGGAGCAGTTTGAGTTGGACAGGATGGATTTGAGCATGGGTTGGGGTGGATATCCCCACTTATGGTGAGCCTGGAGTTAAAATGGTTATACAGATGTTGGAGTTTGGTGAGGAGTGTGAGAAAATACTGTGTTTTTTTGGAGTAGGAATGAGAGCATATGTGTGTAGTCCTGAACTGGTCCGTTGTGTAGTTCTTGAATAACTGTGGGCAGATATTATTATAATAATAAAAGGAGGCAGTGTGAGTTTTTCCAAGTCATAATTGAGGTCCCATGCCAGAATTGCTGCTCTCCTTGGAGGCCTGATGTTTTTGGCCCCTCTGAGGTACTGCCTTATTAAAGGATGAGAAAAGATAGGTGGTTCCGTATTGTAATGGGCTGAAATGGTAGAGGCATGGATCTTAACTGATGAAAAAGAAAGGCCTTAGTTCAGCATATCAGTTAGGTATTGTAAAATCTGAGGGATATTTGGTACACACGTGTCAATGCCTTGTTCCTGGTTCCAAGCACAGAATCTCTTTAATTTTTCTGCATAAGATTTTCTGGTACTGGGCCTTCTGGCCTCCAGGATAACATCCATAACAGCTTTTGAAAGAGGAGTGTTCTGAATGGCTACATTATCTTCCATGCTGCCAGATTTAAGGTCCTGAGTTGGCTGTGCAGGATCCGATTGTTTTGTTGGGTCAGCAAGTGAGACGTTTGAGGCAATACCCATGCTGGACCTTGAGACAAGCTCTTTAGGATTGGGTACCAGTGCTGGCGTGGCCAGTCTGGTGAAATCAGTATCACTTTTGGCTTCTCTTGTCTGACGTTTAGGAGTACTCTGGGAAGGAGAGGCAGTGAAGGAAAGGCATATACTGTTAGATTTTTCCAGCTGAAGGATAGGGCATCCACTCTCCATGCTTGTTTGTGATAAATCCTTGTGCAAAATATCTGCAATTGGCAGTTGTGAGGGGAGGCAAATAGATCTATGTCTGGGCATCCCCATTTCCTTGTTATCATGCTGAAGACGTGTGGATCCAGTTTCCACTCGTGGGAATCCATGAAGTTTCTTCTTAGTTCGTCTGCCAGAATATTTGTTTTTCCTGGCAGGAATTGTGCTTGCAGGTGAACTTGATAAGTCAATGCTGTGTTCCATAAGGTCATTGCTTGTCTGCAGAGGGGGTAGGAATATGTACCTCCCTGCTTGTTTATGTACCACATGACCGTAGTATTGTCTGTCTTTATCAGTAGCTGTCCTGGATGAAGTAGATCCTTGAAAGCTGTCAGGGCATTCTGAACAGCTAGCATCTCTTTTTGATTGATGTGAAGATGCATCTGGCTTGCAGGCCATGCACCCTGAATACATTTTCCTGCCATATGGGCCCCCAGGCATAATCTGATGCATCCGTTGTCAGTGTCTGTCTGGATGTGGGTAAACTGAATGGCAGACCCTGGTTGTGTTGAGAGGCCTCTGCCCACCATCGAAACTCCTGTTGCAGGCAGGGAATGAGTGTAATTACTGTCCCCAGGCTGTGGCAATGCTGAGTCCAAACACTTTTTAGATACCATTGTAGTTTCCTCATATGCAGTCTGGCATATTGAATTAGTAGAATGCAGGATGCCATGAAACCCAAGGCCTGCAGGATTTTCCTTGCTGATAACTGGGTCTTTGTTGCCAATTTTTTGAAGTAAGAAGTCAGTTGTTTTTGTTTGTCTGATGTGAGATAAGCCATCTGGGCAGTTGTATTTAAGCTTGCACCCAGGAATATTATCTCTTGAGAGGGCACTAGTTTTGATTTATTTTCGTTTACTGTGTACCCTAGGCCAATTAGTAATCTTTTTACAAACGCCAGATGCTTTAGAAGAATGTCTTTGTTCTCTGCTTGAATAAGCAGTCATCCAAGTAGGGATATATTTGAAATCCTCTTTGTCTGCAAAATGCAATTACTGGTGCCAGACATTTTGTGAAGACCACGGGCGAAGTAGATAAGCCAAAGGGCAGTGCAGAGAATTGGTAGTGCATTGAGCCAGGTATGAATCTGTGGTATCTTCTGCAAGATTGTCTGATTGGGACATGCAGGTATACCTCTTTTAGGTCCAAAGTTACGAGCCAAGCCTTCTCGCCCAGCATGGGCAGTAGCTGCTGTAGAGTCAACATCTTGAATTTTGTAACTTCCAGAAACTTATTTAGTATAGACAGGTCCAGTATTGGTCTCCAGGTTTTGTCCTTTGTGGGCACTAAGAAAAGTCTGGAGTAAAATCCTTGCCCCTGCTCTTGTTGTGGTACTTGTTGAATGGCCCTCATGTCCATGATGGTTGTAATTTGCTTTTGTGCCTCTGCCCATTTATTGTGTGGCAGGTCTGGCATACCTTTTGACCTTGATAGGGTGTGAAAACGGAACCTCTAGCCTTGGGACACTATGTTCAAGACCCATTTGTCTTGGGTGACCATTTGCCAATTTGATGAAAAAAGTGCTAGTTTTCCCCCTAAGGGGGCTGCCAAGAGAAAAGTGCTTGGATCTGGCAGAGGAAAGTCATTGGGACTGTTTCCTGTAAGGTTGTGATTTGTCTTCTCCGCTTTTGGAGGTAGGAGCACCCCATTGTTTAGGCCTGTATGAGCCTTGGGGCTGAGATCTGCCTCTGGGATGCCTGTATCTGCCTCTTTGAGGTGTGTCTGACACTGGAAAGGACCAATTTTTAGAAGGCCATTTCCTGCTAAATCTGGGTGGCTGTACCTGTAAGAAATCCTTAACTGTCTGCATGGATTTTGCTTTATCCTCCATTTTTTTCAACACCTCTTCTGCTTTAGTACCAAACAAAGTATCATGCTGTAATGGGGCATCTAATAATTTTGCTTTAACATGATCAGGCAGATTCTGTTCCTTTAACCAAGCATGCCTTCTAATAACAGAACCTGTAACAGCGGCCCTGCAAGAGGCCTCCAGTGAATCATAACCACATTGCAAAGTATGCTTTCCCACTTGTTCAGTTGCATGCAATAAATCCTGCATTTCCTTGTTCTCTGAACATTCAGTATTTGTCAACAATTTCTGTTTTAAGCAGTGACATTAAATATTGCTGATATTTAAGCATATGAAACTGACAATTTAAAGCCTTTACAGCCAAGGTAGCAGAAGTGTAAACTTTTTCCCCTCATCTATCCAGAGCCCTAGAATCCCTATCAGAGGGGACAGGGTTTTTTGCAGTGAAAGCCTTGACCCCTTTGGGACCCTGAGATATAGTTTCTGGGTCAGCAGCGGGGTTTTTATATAGGAATTTATGAGAATCCGGGATCCTGTAGTATCTGTCTGGCTTAGCAGGTGCAGGGGGTAAAGAGTCAGGGGACAGGCCGGACTCTGAAAATACATCATCTACAATGTCTAGAACAGGTGGAATAGCAACGGGTCTGTGCTGAGGAAGTAGCAGAAAGTCTCTGAGCCTTTTCTTAGTGGAAATGTTCCCTCATGGTATGCAGGGTTTCCCCGAAAGAATAATCCTCAGGAGGAGAGGCTGAAGGAATGGATTCTTCAGCATCAGAGTCCTCATAGGGAAGCATGGAATAATCCTGTTCAGAAGAGGAATCAGAGGAAATAGAAACCTGATCAGAAGAATCATATTCAGTCTCTTGCCTAGGCCTCTTAAGAGGGGGATGGGAACCCCCTGATCAAAGTAATTAGGTCTATGGCCATTTTAAGCATCTGCTTTTTAGGCATGGAAGTCTGAGTAGGAGAATGCTGTACTTGTTTCTTTGTCTTTAGAGCTGCTTTAGTCTGTCTTTGAAGCTGAAGATGGCTTAACATATAGCTGTGTAGATCTGAAGACACCTTCAGAAGCTGATGCCTGCTCAGCAGCTCCGGACCCATCTGAGCGAATGATTTCCGAGTGTCCAGTACCTTGAGTATCCAGAGGCCCAGTCGGCTCCATGTGGGAGTCAGATGCGGCCTGTGGCTCTGAGGTAGCGGGCGCCAGGGGCTGCAAAAGCGCCTCACTGAGAACCGGCGAACTGGCGACTGGCCTAACGGAGGCCTCGTTGTCGGTTTTGGACCTCGGATGCCTATCCTTTTCCTTGTCCTTGCATTTTTTGTAAACTCCGGTCGTCGGCTGTTCCAACGGCATTATATAATTAAATCTTCGGCCAAAGTAATGAAATGCAAATCGAACCGACGCTTAATAGTGCGTTGGTTAAATCTAGCACAAAACCGAGAGCTAGCAACTTTGTGATCAGGGCCTAGGCAAGGAATACAATAAGAGTGAAAATCCTTATGAGGCATTTGCTTCCCACAAGAAATACAATTGTTAACTTTTTCTGACATCGGTCTGGAGCAAGAAAAAAGTTTCCCCAACGAGGTACTTAGCTTTAATGAAGACTTCGGTTCTGAAATTCGGATTTGAAAATCTCAGGAGTCGGCCGACCGGCACTTGCGAACTGCTTTTGCTTCGGGCACCGCGCGGCAAGAAAGACTAAGAAAATGGCGTCGGCTGTATCTTTTATACCCCTGACGCACTGACGTCAGGGAAGAGGCGACAGCAACAAAAGCCGGACCTAGACTTTGGAATTCTGGCTGACTGTGGGTAGCCTGCCAGCAGGATAACCCAAGAGTAATGACTGCAACAGTGAAACACGATGAACATCGGACACCCTGAGAGACAAGCAATGGAGCCACTCTCCTTGGATCCGACAGGAGTCCGAGCAGAGTCCACAGGCACTGAGACGGAGGCTGTGCTCCAACAAACCTTGAGCCGACAGAACCCCCTCAGATCCGATGGTGAGACTACGGCTCTGAGAGTTCAAATCCAACAGAGATGGAACCAAACGCTCAGGGCCATGGCCGGTGTCAAGGTATTAAGTACCGTCGGCGCTGGCCCTCTGACTCAGAGCTCTCGGATCCAAGGACTCCAAAACCAAGGGCTGGACTGGAGAAGGAGCGATGGGGACAAATAAGGGCTGTGAGCTCCCTGCTCTGGAGGAAGAGGGGGCTGGTAAGACTCCCATCTGGATCTGGGTATGGATAAACTTCCGCATCATCCTGTCCATCACCGATTCACTCAAGCTACAGGTGGAACGGGATGAGGAAGCCACCGACACTGGCCGAGAGTGATGGTGAGGGGAGGCTCTAGAGGAAGGCTGTGACACTGTCGGCTCTGGTGAAAACCTCAGAACAGAGCCAAGGGGTACTGGACCTAGGTGGAGTTCTGGATTTAGCTGGCAGCCCTGACTGAGCCGAGCGGTCAGGGGACTGCTTATTGGGCCTGTCCTTATGTCGCTTGTCCGGGTCCAAAGGCCTTGAAACGGGGGATTGAGCACTGGAGGCCTGAGAAGTTACGGTAGCACTACCGCAGAAGAAGAAGAAGCAGGGATGTCCGTCCCTGATGCCAGAAGGAGGCCCTTCATCATCAATTTAGTCCTCCGGTCCTTGAGGGCTCTAGGGTTGAAACCTGCACAGACAGTGCAGGTCGCGTCAAGGTGGACCGTGCCTAAGCAGACAACGCACAGAGTGTGGCCATCAGCAGGACAGAGCTTGTGGCCACACTATGGGCATTTCCTGAAGACAGGCCTGGGAAACTCAGCCATGTCTAGGAAGGCCCTGCACACGTGCGTAGACACACACACACTAACATGCTAAATGGATTGGAAAACAGGGAACACAAAATGCTAACAACTACTTTTTTTTTTTTTTTTGACGACCAACACAAGTATAAAGGGAGTTTAGGGAAAATTATCTAAGGGAACCCTGACTAGAAAAAAGCAGAAAACACTCACCAAAAACCACCAAATGCCTGGAACTCGAGACCACAAAGCTGGGCTTGGAAAGCAGCAAACGAGATCTGAGGGAAGGAAGGAGATGGAGGGGTATTATGGGTAAGGGGAGGAGCTTGGATCAGAAGCTGGTGAAGCAGGCGTCTCGGATCCGATCCAGATCCGAATAACCACAGGTTGATGACCAAATGAAGTCAACCACTTTTACATTTGTAGTTTTGCTATTGAGCAATTATAGTTCCACGGTCTCAGACAGACCAGAAAATTATCTATTTGCTTGCTGCTGAACAGAAGGAAATTACAAACAGGTTTGCGTCAAATCACTTCTGCAAGGTAGCCTGTAAAAGGGATGACAATCTAGCTAAGTCTAAAAAAGGTGTCATGTACACATGACAGCACAATGCCTAATACAGATAAACCATAGCCTAGATGTATACACAATATGCAGTTTTCTAGTACAGATTTTGGCAATGATGTTTGCACATGTATTATTACTATACAACTGGTTAAATGCAGGCATTACACATACAGATGCATTAGTAACATGCAACACTGAAAAAGCAATTGTACGTCTACCTGTGCGGGTACAATTAGAAATCAGAGGGAGGCTGGGTTGAATGCAGACACAGTAAAGGCAATTGCTATCAGTATGGTCCTGTAAACCTGTATCTTCACTATCTAGCAGATGATTTGAATCTGAGCGGTTTGAAGCTAAAAGTTCTGTTATACTGATCTGTTGTCTAAACCCCTGGAATGGCCTTCTGCCAGAATCACCAGAACCTGAAGATTTAAAATAAAACATCTTAAGTACATTCAATTACACATTTAATTAAAGTACACAAACATGTCAGCATTTAGTAAAAAGTCACTTTTCAAGCTGCCAATATCAAGACACTGAACAGTCCATTACAATCTTTTAAAGACAGGTTACAAAATAGTACAAAAGTTCAACTGTGTAAGAGCATACCATAGCAATACATATTTGTGTAGATTGCGGTTGCAATAGTCCTGACTACTGGAACTTCTGCCACTGAGTTCCAGTCATCCAGTCGGACATCAAGAACTCAGAACCGATCCTCTTCCAGGAGTGACAGATGCCCCTCAGGATATCAAAAAAGTGGACATTTGTCCATGCTATATTACAGTGTCCTTGCCAAGTGAATTAGACTATGATCTGTGAAAGGTTTGCATAAAGTTACAAGGGACAAGACAGTATAACAGAAGGACACCCTTATCCACTGAAGAAAGGGGTGGTGGTGTGAAACAGGGCTTCCCAATTACTACTCATTTCTTAGTGGGGTCAAGCCCTGGGAAGGGGAAAAACTAAGCAGAGGGTACTCCATCTCAGACCATGATGCCCACTGAAGGAGTAAGACCGCAACAGAGATATACCTGAAGGATTACTATTATGGTAGGTTCTTATACCACTGCATTACATTACTTGTTCAAGTCAGAGTTGCAGTAGTTCTGACCACTGAGATTACTACCAGAGCTTTAGCATGAATGAGAGTTTAGCTTGAAAGGAGTTGTTGGGTTGTAGCACACCTTGTAATAAAGTTAGAGTTGTTATCATAGAGGTGATGTCCAATTTGAAATGCTCTGAAAAGGTGTACAGACGCCTACGTATCTGCTTACAAAATGGCCCATGTTTGTCTTTCTTAAGCAGTGACAACAGCGGATGTGACCCTAGTATTATAAGCCTTAACTCAGCCTAACAGTTTCTTAACCAACGAAAAGTAGCAGAAACAGATGCATTATGCTAGCCACTTACATACAGTTTGTTTTGACACTGCCTGTCCCTCCATTTCTGAAGCAAAGGAAACATCAACTGATTAGAACTTCCAGTCATGGTTACTCTGTTCAAATAATAACCTAGCTACCTGTGTTCATCCAAGAAATGCAATATTCTTTCTCCTTTGTTTTGTGGGTTGGGGAATAGACAGACAGCTGGATAGCTTGGTTGATTAAAAATTCTATCACCACCTTAACCATGAAGGAGAGATCTGTCCTCATATACACTGCTGCTTGCGCACTGATGCTTGATGTTTTGAAACTCTATAGCTACCAACAAGACAGTTTTCCCAAGACAGAAATTTAATCAGGGCAGTGGTTGCAAATTCAAAGGGTATTTGGGGTGAGTTTTAAAAGGCGTAATTCAGATTCCAAGGCCGAGCAATCCTCTTTGGTTGTGATGCTGTAAAGTGCAATTCACCCTTTAGGAAATGTCTGACAAGTAGAAGGCTTGACTCTGTAGAAAGCAATTACTGTCTTCAGGCATGCTGAAAAAAACCCTGAGAGCAAGTAGCTAACTAAAACACAAACTTGATAGTGGGACCCCTTAGCTTCAAACCTAAGAAAGGACCTGTGGATAAGAATGTGAAGATAGGCATACTTGAGATCCAAGATACCCATCAGTGCCTAAAGAAACAAAACGTGTAACAAGGGATGAATGGTTAATATCTTGAATTCTGGAATCTTGAGGAATGTACTGAGTTTTGAGAGATCTAGAATGGATTTCCAAGGGCCTTTCTTTCTGGGGGCAAGAAAATATCTTGACAAACTCTTCTGGTTAGTTCTCTTACTGGTACCAGCTCTATGACCCTGAGTTTCAGGAGGTATTAAAGAATGAAAGGAAAGCAACTGGGTGCCCTTGATATTTTGGTATGGGACAAGTCCCTACCTTCTTCGGAATTTCTGTAACATGTAAACTGCAATCCAAGGAAATAACTTGCAAGACCAATATCATGTGCGATTGTTTCCCACTTTGAGAGACGCTCTTTTTCCAGCAACCTAGTTTTGTATGGGACAGCATGGCAGGGGGGCTGGGGTATGGAGGACTGGAAGAGGGAGGAGGTTAAAGCAGTCATAGTTGATCCCTGGTAGCAGGAGACACATTAGGTCTCCCAGCTTTCACTGTTTTCTCCCTACCACTTTCTTTTACTGTTCCTTTTAACTATTTGCTGGCTTACCCTTACTCTGCCTGCAATAGTAAGAACCTGGTTTGAAAGGGTAATTTGTCAAACCTTAGCACGAGAGGGTTGAAAAAGCTGTTTAAAACCATGTATGACCCTTTTCTTCATTTTTTCTAAACACTTCATTAGTATGGCTCTTAAAAAGCATCCCCTTGTCTAAGGGTACATTTAGATGCTGCACTATGACATCCTTTGGCAGCAGATGGACCCTCAGCCAGGCATGCCTTCTAATTAAAAAAGCTGAAGTACATCCCCAGCAACACAGACAAACTCAATAGAGGGTTTTGTCATCTGACTGGCTGTCTGGCTGAACACTTTGTCCAAAGAGATTCCACTCTGTGAATGTTCCCAGCATAACAACAATCAAGGACCACAGCACACTACTACTTAACAAGCAGCACTAACTTCATCAAGATACCAGAGAAATATAAAACATAAAGTAAATCCAAAAGGGACAGCTCAGAAGCACCTTGACTGGATACCTTAATTTAGCAATTTGTTCCTCTTGGGACAAAGCCGCCTAGCTTCCTAGGACCCCCGACAAGGTTATACTTGATAAGAGTTCCTGACACCACAGGTGACTTTCAGCCACAATGCTGTTCAAAGAGATTCCACTCTGTGGTTGAACTTAGCAGGAACAACAGTCATGGACCAAAACACCCTGCTACTTAAAAATCAGCACAAACGTTGTAGGGTGAAAAAAGCAATGTTACAGCAAATGCATTTGGATAGAGAGATTTTAAGGTGTGAAGCCAAGAAAATGTATTAAAAAGGCTCTCTTGACTATCATCTAAAAGAATCATCAGACTATCAGACAACATAAGCAATTCCGGCAGAGAGAATGAAAGTCCTGAGGGGCAGGTGTCCTTTGTGGGCAAATGGAACTGACATCCAGCCCAAGCAATTCCATTACAGGCCTGTGAAGCATCAGTTAAAACTTTGAATCCCACTAGCTTCCTTCAGACTGGACAAAACAGGCAGAGATCCCAACAGAAGCAAAACTGAGCATGTGCCAGTCAAGTTTTCACTAGAACCAAAGTGGTCTCTGAGGCCCTTAGACTTCTATTCTCTGGTTCCTTAATCAGCACTTTCTTTGGCTGCTCTGTTTTGTTTAGTCTTACAGATTAAAGACCATTGGCAAAGGGTGCATCAGGTGAGGAGGTGACCTAAACCAAGGCCTCTCACTTCTTCTGCTTAAAATAGGTACCAAGGTTACTGGCCCTATCTGACAAAGTCCACTATCTAAAAGAGGCACAATGATCAGAGAGAGACACCTGATGTTCCCTCACTCAAACAACAGAAAAGTACAGTTGTGTACACTTACCATAAATGTAGATGTTCAAGTGTATTCACTGTTACAGTCATTACATTTGGGCAATCTGCTGGCAGGTTGCCCTCAGTCGGCCTGATTAACAAAGTCTTGGGTCTTGTGTCAGTTACTGTCCCTTCTTCCATGACGTCAGGTCGTCAGGGGTACAAAACAAGCAGCCAATGCCATTACATCAGATTTTCTTGTCCCAAATGTCAGGTGCCCTCCCAAATGGGGAGTAAATAAAATTAAAAACACAAATATATACCTCCAACCAAAAGCAAATACACCAAACAGGATTTTAAGCATAGTAAAAGAAAGTAGAGGAGTCAGAGCAAAACAGGGGGCTGGAGGGAGGGTAACCAGGACTGCAACAGTGAATATACTCGAACATCTACATTTATGGTAAGTGTACACACATGTACTATGTTCTTCGTGTTTCACTGTTGCAGTCATTTCATTTGCGTAGACTTCCAAAGCTATGGTTGGGAGGAGGAATTTATACAGCATTAGGACCAGCTATAAGGCCCTGCAAGACAGAAGTGGCACAGCCAGCTCTGGATTTAGAGAAAATTGGTAAATGATAATGCTTGGTGAAATTATGTACAGAACTCCAGGTAGCAGCTTCTAGAATATCCCTGGTAGGAACACCTCTGAGAAAAGCTGCAGAAGTAGATGAAGCCCTGGTGGAGTGAGATCTGATCCCCTGGGGGATATGTTTTCCATGGTGTTTATAGCAGAAATGAATACAATGGCTTATCCATTTAGAAATGGCTTGTTTTGAAATAGCCTTCCCCTCTGCCCCAGCAGCAACTGCTACTAGCAATTGTTCAGATTTTCTTCGAAGTTTAGTTCTGTCCAAGTAGAATCTAAGTTGTCTGTGCACGTCCAAAGAATGCAGAATCCGTTCCCCTTTGTTCTGTGGATTGGGAAAGAAGATTGGCAAATGAATGGACTGATTAAGAGCCACACTGGAAACCACCTTGGGCATGAAGGAAGGATTGGTCCTCAGAGATACCCTGTCCACATGAAAGATGATGAAAGGCTCCACTGCCATAAGGGACTGTAATTCAGATATCCTTCAAGCTGAAGTGATTGCTAAAAGGAAAGCTGTTTTCCAAGAAAGAAATTTTAAGTCTGCAGTAGCAGCTGGCTCGAAAGGAGTGAGTTTCTCCAAAACAAAGTTAAGGTCCCAGGCAGGGGTAGGAGCTCTCCTGGGTGGTCTCAAGTTCTTTGCCCCTCTGAGATACTGCTTGAGTAGGGGATGAGAGAAGAGGGAGGTACTGTGTTACAGTGAGCTGAAACAGCTGAACCATGGATTTTAATAGAGGAAAAAGACAGGCCCTTGTGAAGCATCTCAGTTAAGTATTACAAAATCTGAGGTAAATTGGGCGCTGCTGTGCTCTTCCCTAAAGAATGGTTCCAGGCACAGAATCTTTTCCATTTGTCAGCATAAGCCTTTCTAGTACTAGGTCTTTTCGCCTCCAAGATGACATCCATCACAGGTTTGCTGAGGGATGCTAAGGGTGAATTTAAGTGATCAGCCAGGCTGCAAGGTTCAATGTTAGAAGCTGAGGGTGCAGAATTTGGTTCTCCTGCTGAGACAGTAAAGAAGGTGTCTGCGGCAGGTGCCATGGAGACATTTGTGACAGTGCGCAGGAGTGGGTACCAGTGCTGGCGTGGCCAGTCTGGAGCAATCAAAATCATTCTTGGTTTGTCCTGTTTGACTTTTAGCAGAACTTTGGAGAACAGAGGCAGAGGGGGAAAGGCGTAGACTGATAGGTTTTTCCAGCTGAAGGACAGAGCATCCACTTTCCATGCTTCTTCGTGGGGAGTCCTTGTGCAAAACTTGTCCAACTGGTAGTTCTGGGGGGAGGCAAATAGATCTATGTCTGGGCTCCCCCATTTGCTTGTCAACATGTTAAAAATCCGTGGTTCCAGTTTCCACTCGTATGGGTCCATGAGATTTCTGCTTAGTCCGTCTGCCAGTGTATTCAATTTTCCTGGCAGGAATTGAGCTTGTAGGTGCACTTGGTAGCTCAAGGCTGTGTTCCACAATGCCATGGCTAGTCTGCAGAGGGGGTAGGAATGTGTACCCCCCCTGCTTGTTTATGTACCACATAACCGTGGTGTTGTCCGTCTTTACTATTAGTTGTCCTGGAAGAATGTAGTCCTTGAAGGCTGTCAGAGCATTCTGTACAGCTAACATTTCTTTTTGATTGATATGTAGGTGCATTTGATTTGGGTTCCATTTGCCCTAAATGCACTTCCCTGCCAGGTGAGCCCCCCATGCATAATTTGATGCATTTGCAGTTAGGGTTTGGGCGGTAGGGGGTAGTGTGAATGGCAGTCCCTTGTTTTGGTAGCAGGCCTCTGCCCACCATAGGAACTCCAGATGTAGGCAAGGTATGATAGGAATCATTGTTTCCAGGCTGTGACAATGCTGACTCCATAGACTTTTTAAGTATCACTGTAGTTTCCTCATATGCAGTCTTGCATATGGAATTAGAGGAATGCAGGAGGCCATGAACCCCAAGGCTTGCAGTATTTGTCTTGCTGACAGCAGGGTTTTTGTGGCCACTTGTTTGAAGTAAGTTACCAACTGAATTTGCTTCTCTGGCGTGAGGAAACCCATCTGGGCAGATGTATTCAAGCTTGCACCCAGGAATGTAATCTGTTGAGAGGGTACCAGTTGTGATTTCTTTCCGTTTATGGTGTACCCCAGACAAGTTAGAACCTTTTTTACAAATGCCGGATGATTTAGAAGTATGCCCTGGTTTTCTGCCTGAATTAGACAATCGTCCAGATATGGATATATTTGAATATTTCTTTGCTTGCAAAATGCAATTACTGGAGCCAGGCACTTTGTGAATACCCTGGGTGCAGTAGACGAGCCAAAGGGCAGTGCAGAGAACCGATAATGCAAGTAGCCTGCTTTGAAGCGTAGGTATCTTCTGCAAGATTCCCTGACTGGGATATGCAGGTATGCTTCTTTTAAATCTAGAGTTGCCAACAAGGCATCTTTGCCTAGCATAGGAAGTAACTGGTGAAGAGTCAGCATCTTGAATTTTGGAATGTCCAGAAAGGTGTTTCGAGTAGACAGGTCCAGAACTGAACGCCATGATTTGTCTTTTCTGGGTACCAGGAAAAGCCTTTTCTCTTTTCCTCTTCTGGTACTGGTTGAATAGCCCCCATGCTTAAGAGGGAAAGTACTTGTTTTTGAGCCTCTGCCCACTGATTTGGGAGCAGGTCTGGCCACCCGTTTGGTGTTGGCAAGGTGTGGAAATGAAATCTGTATCCATGGACACTATATTTAAAACCCATTTGTCCTGGGTTATGAGTTCCTAGTTTTTTGCATGAAGAGCAATCTTTCCCCCTAAAGGGGCGGCTAAAAGGTAAGTGCTTGGTAATTTTAAAGGAAAGTCATTGAGACTGTTTACCATAGGGGGATGTCCTGTTATTTCCAGATTTGGAAGTGGAGGCCCCCCATTGCTTAGTTCTGAGAGTCCCCTGGGACTGAAACCTGGTGTTTTTGGAGTGTCTGGGTTTGGCTTGAGAGGATCTGGAAGGAGCTGGAAAGGACCAGTTCTTAGTAGGCCAGTGCCTACTAAATCTTGGAGGTTGCACTTGTAAGAAATCTTTTACAGTTTGCATAGATTTAGCTTTATCTTCCATCGTTTTTAGAACTTCTTCAGCCTTATTGCCAAACAGGCGGTCCTAATTTAAAGGAGCATCCAACAATTTCGCTTTAACATGATCGGGCAGAGATTGCTCCTTAAGCCAAGCATGCCTTCTAAGCACAGATCCAGTAACAGCAGCCCTGCAGGAGGCCTCTAAAGAATCAAAACCACATTGCAAAGTATGTTTTCCAACTTGTTCAGCAGAATGCAATAAATCCTGTAAATCTTTATTTTCCACACAGTCAGAAATCAACATAATTTTCTGTTTAAGCAGTCCAATAATATGTTGTTGATATTTTAACATAGGAAATTAGCAGTTTAAAGCCCTGACTGCCAAGGTTGCAGAAGTCTAAACCTTTTTACCCCATCTATCCAGAGTCCTGGAGCCTCTACCAGAAGGGGTAGGATTTTTAGCAGTAGAAGCCTTAATGCCTTTGGGCCCCTAAGAAATGGTTTCTGGGTCTGCAACAGGATTTTTGAAAAGGAACTTGTGGGACTCAGGAACACTGTAGTATCTGTCAGGTTTACTAGGAGCCGGAGGCAGGGAATCAGGGGCCATAATGGATTCCGAAAACACATCATCAACAATGTCTAGTACAGGAGGTATAGCCAAAGGCCTATGCTGAGGTAGAAGAAGGAAATCCCTAAGCCTCTTTTCTGAATCAGAAAATTCCTGACTTTCCCAGTGGAAATCCTCCCTTAAAGTATGTAAAGTTTATCCAAAAGAAAAGTCCTCAGGGGGGGAAGCAGAGGGAATGGAATCCTCTGCATCAGAATACTCATAAGTAGGTATGGACAAATCCATGTCATTAGAAGAGTCAGAAGAAACAGATTCCTGATCAGAAGATTCATAGTCAAGCTCAGCCCTAGGCCTCTTAGAAGGGGGGGTTGACTACCCCTAATTAGAGTAATTAGATCTTCAGCCATTTTGATCATTTGTTTTTTAGGCATAAGGGCCTGAACATGTGGCCTGGGCATCAGTTTATTAGACATAGATCGAGATTTAGGCCTTAGTATTGAAGGTGGAGTCGGTTTAATATGCAAGTCTGTAGGCCTGAATACACCCTCAGAAGCCGGTGCCTGCACAGCGGCTCCGGACCCATTCAAGGAAGAGACATCCGCGGGTTCCATAAGTGAAGCATCTTGTGGCATACCGGACTCCGAATGGGTCTCAGTAGAGGCCTGCGAATCAGAAGTAGCAGGTATCAGGGACTGCGAAAGCGCCTCACTGAGTACCAGCGAACTGGCGACTGGCTTAGGAGAAGCATCGTCGGCAGTTTTGGACCTCGGCTGCCTGTCTCTGTCTTTATCTTTGCGTTTTTTCGAAATCCTGGTAGTCGGATGGCTAACCGATATTTCTGGTGCGCTGATAAATAAAGCACAAAACTGACAGCAAGGTACATCGTGGTCAGGGCCTAGGCAAGGAATACAGTACAAATGAAAACCTTTATGAGGTATTTGCTTTCCACAAGTAATGCAATTATTAACTTTTACTGACATCGGTAAGGAGCAAGAAAAAGTTTCCCCAATGGGGTACTTAGCTTTAAGTTGAAGACTTCGGTTCTGAAACTCGAAAACGAAAATTTCAGGAGTCAGCCAACTGGCACTTGCGAACTGCTTCTGCTTCGGGCACTGCATGGCAAGAAAGTCTGACGTAATGGTGCTGGCTGCATGTTTTATACCCCTGACGACCTGACATCATCAAGGAAGAAGGGAAAGCAACCGATGCAGGACCCAATACTTTGTTAATCAGGCCGACTGAGGGCAACCTGCCACCAGATTACCCAAATGTAATGACTGCAACAGTGAAACATGAAGAACATCAGTGTGAGTGGAAATCTTTATTCGGAATCAGCCTTTTGCAAGCATATTTGACAGAATGATTTCCATGGTTGTCATGGCCCTCAGAAAATCCAAACTGTTTACTTTCTAAGAAAATAACTTTCTTAAAATCAAAATCCAGTACGAGCAAGCTATTAAATTGTTCTCTGGAAGTTGCATGGAAGGCATCTGATGGGCAGGAGGGACTGACAAATAATTGCTTCCTGCAGCACAGAAGAACAATCACAGTGTGACCAGCTCCTCCTTTTTAAAATGCACATCTGACCAATGACTGGGGAGAAGGCGGCGCTATGCTCAAAGGAAGCAGTCACAAATGCTTTGAAAATTATAATGGAAAAACACACTTCTGCATTTAGCAGTTTCCATGGATAAAAAGTAACACAGCCAGCAAACTCTAAAAAGATCAACAGCTGCTCTAACTAAAAGCCACTCAGTTTCTAGCCATGCAAAGAAAAACAAGGGATGAATGGATCAACCTAAGGACAATTCAAGAGAAACTATGGGTTAATCCTACGAGGCACAAAATCCCAATGAAATATCAGATATGGCTACCTCTAAATATCTGATGAAGTTGAGAGATCCTGAGAGCAGAGGCAATGGCTACAAACAAAATTACTGTCAAACAGTTGAACTTCTAAACCACCAAACTAGCTGTTTTATACAAGAGAAGAGAAGGTTCCTCCATGGAAGTATAAAACCTAATAATATCAGTTCTTACACTTTGAAAATTAGAGTGTGATCCCAGTAAAAGAAAACAACAGATACTGAAACCTGCTGCTACAACTTTTTCACATAAACAGATGTGAGGGATGTGAGGGCTGTGCCCCCCCCCCCACCTGCCACACACTGCTTTTTTATATACTAAATAAGAGAGATTTGTGCCTCAGAGAAGAGGGAATACTCCTAGATAACAATTTCAAAATTTTCATATAAGCCATTTAAGGAACTCCCATGACCATATGATGAAGGACTCCGGTCTTGTCCTCTACTACACTACAACAGAGAGCTAGAGCTGATACATGCATCACATACGTGGAGTAATCCAAAATCAAACTCATTCAAGTGACTGAAATAAGTCAGAAGCACCGTCACAGTGATCAAATGGGTTGGCACAGGATGTCTACATGAGGAACTTCTTTTCACTCGGCAGAGCACATCTGCTGGATGACAGACTGGGAGCTTAAGTCACTTCCAGCATGCCTAACAACAAGTCTAGCAGGAACGATGGTTTTAGGAGAAGAGCAAGACACTGAGGCAGAATGTTTTCTTCCTCAGTCATGTGAGACTTCCATGAGGTTTACTGCACCTCAAAGGACATTAGAGTCTAGCATCACACCTTTATCCAGCATCCATCTGCCTGTCCGACACCAAAAATCATTCTACACAACCATGTTACCAGTCGGTCATTGCGATCGAGTGACCAAAAACTCCTCTCTGTCTACAAACCTAGCAAATCTGTTGGGTACTTTCTGTACTCATACAAGATTGCTAAGGCCTGGAACTCCTTACCTGTGCCCATCGGGTCTACAACCTCCCTCCAATCTTTCAAAACCACTCTGAAAGAATTTCTAGCTAAAATCTGGCTTTGTTCTTGCTCAAAACCAGGATAAACTATATCCTTAAATGTGAACAAGCACCTTTTCTCTCTTAACAACTCCTTAATCTCCCTCCTTCACTTACTTCCTTACTGCTAGCTAATTCTCTTCCCTGACTTTGCTCTCTAAATATACCATAAGTCTGTTTTTCCCTCACTTCATATTGCAATTCCTATTTGCATTAGTCTAACTTATCAGTAATTTCTCTACAGACTAAAATTTCTCTAAATATTAAATGACTGTCATATACTTTCTTGATTCTTGACCAATGTTTTTACATCATGTCTTTCTTTTTGGCTTTTCCCAGTTAGGCGTCGCCACAGCGGAACTCCGGTCTGCTAATGATTGGCAGTAGATTTTTTTATGGTGCCCAAATACCAGCCCAATGTCCAACCTTCAGCGAAGGCACGCCCATTCACGCACATCTTTCGAGGGCTACTCGACAGTGGGGAGGACATGCAGATTCCACACAGAAGGCACTCCAGCCGAGAATCGAACAGGAGAACTTCTTGCTGTGAGGCAACAATGCTACCGTTGTACCACCGCGGATTATGTTTAATTTGTTATAATTATTTCAACTGCAGCTGTGCTCGTTTTATTTTTGAAGATTGTATTATTATTGTGCTTAAAATGTTTTGCAATAATTTGGAGCTTTTCTCCCCGGGCATCCGCTGAAAATGGGCTTCTACCCAGTCGGACTTAACAGGTAATCAAATGTCAATAAAAATTTAATTAATTAATTAATTAAAATTATCAGAACTAAAAATAAATTCTTAGCTATCTTCCCTGAATTCTAGGTTTAGCCGTGAAATCTAGCAGAGTGGTGGGAAAGTGTATAGGAATGTAAGAAAAGTACAGTTGTGTACACTTACCATAAATGTAGATGTTCGAGTTTATTCACTGTTGCAGTCATTACATTTGGGTAATCTGCTGGCAGGTTGTCCTTAGTTGGCCTGAATAACAAAGTTTTGGGTCCTGCGTCAGTTGCTGTCTCCTCTTCCATGTCATCAGGTCGTCGGATATAAAACATGCAGCCAACACCATTTTAATCAGTTTTTCTTGCCCCAGATATCAGGTGCCCCCCAAATGGGGAGCAAAAATATGTATATATAACCATAAATATATAAATGCACTTTAGAACACATAAAATTTACCTTCAACTAAAAGCAAATACACCACAAAGGCTTTTGAGCATAGTGAAGGAAAGAAAAGGTATAGAAAGGGGCTGGCGGGTGGGTAATCCGGACTGCAACAGTGAATACACTCGAACATCTACATTTATGGTAAGTGTACACAACTGTACTATGTTCTTCGTGTTTCACTGTTGCAGTCATTACATTTGGGTAGAATCCCAAAGCTATGGATGGGAGGATGGAACTAAACAGCATTAGGAGCAGCTATAAGGCCCTGCAGGACTGTAGTGGCAAAGCCTGCACGAAATTTAGAAAAGAGAGGTAAGTGGCACTGCTTTGTGAACGTATGAACTGAGCTCCAAGTAGCAGCTTCTAGAATGTCTCTGGTACGGACCCCTCTGAGAAAAGCTGCTGAAGTAGAGGCAGCCCTGGTGGAATGGGATCTGATCCCCTTGGGCACAGGTTTACCATGGTGCAAGTAGCTGAAAAGAATGCAATGGCTTATCCATTTAGAACTAGTCTGCTTTGATATAGCCTTCCCCTCTGATCCTGCAGCAAATGCTACCAGTAGTTGCTCAGACTTTCTTAGAGATTTTGTCCTGTTTAAGTAGAATCTTAGTTGTCTGTGTACATCCAATGAATGTAGAATCTGCTCCCCCTTGTTCTGCGGATTTGGGAAAAAGGTTGGCAGGTGAATGGTCTGGTTAAGAGCCACACTGGACACCACCTTAGGCATAAAAGAAGGATTGGTCCTGAGGGCCACCCTGTCAGGGTAAAATATAATAAAAGGCTCCACTGCCATGAGAGCCTGTAGTTCTGAAACCCTACTAGCTGAAGTGACTGCCAAAAGAAAGGCTGTCTTCCAAGAGAGAAATTTTATATTCGCAGTAGCTGCTGGTTCAAAATGAGGTAGGGTGAGTTTTTCCAGCACAAAACCGAGGTCCCATGCAGGAGTTGGCGCTCTTCTGGGAGGCCTTACATTTTTGGCCCCTCTGAGGTACTGTTTTAGCAGGGATTGAGAAAATAGGGGACGCTCTATGCTGTAATGAGCTGAGATGGCAGAGGCATGTATTTTTATAGAAGAAAAAGATAGGCCCTTGTGAAGCATCTCAGTTAAGTATTGCAAAATCTGAGGAATATTGAGCTTTGCTGTGTCTATTCCTTGTGCTTGGTTCCAAGCACAGAATCTCTTCCATTTATCAGCATAAGATTTTCTGGTACTAGGCCTTCTGGCCTCCAAAATGACATCCATCACAGGTTTACTGAGAGATGTGCTTGGTGAAATTAGTTGATTAGCCATGCTGCAAGATTCAGAGTTTGTAGCTGAGTGTGCAGAATTTGATAGTTCTGCTGAGACAATAGGTGAGGTGTTTGAGGCAAGTACCATGGAGGAAGGTGTGACATACATTCCTTTGTAGCGGGTACCAGTGTTGGCGAGGCCAGTCCGGAGCAATTAGAATAATTTTTGGTTTTTCCTGTCTGACTTTTAGTAAGACCTTGGAGAGTAGAGGCAGAGGAGGAAAGACATAGACTGATAGGTTTTTCCAGCTGAAGGAGAGAGCATCCACTTTCCATGCTTTTTTGTGATGAGTTCTTGTGCAGAATTTGTCCAACTGATAGTTTTGGGGAGAGGCAAATAGATCTATATCTGGTGTTCCCCATTTTTGTGTTAACATGCTAAAGATTTGTGGAACCAGTTTCCATTTATGCAGGTCCATAAGATTTCTGCTTAGATCGTCTGCCAGAGTATTTAGTTTCCTGGCAGGAATTGAGATTGAAGATGTATTTGGTAAGTCAAGGCTGTGTTCCACAAGGCCATGGCTATTCTGCAAAGGGGGTAGGAGTGGTACCCCCCCTGCTTGTTTATGTACCACATAACTGTGGTGTTGTCCGTCTTTATCAGTAGTTGTCCTGGATGAAGCAAGTCCTTGAAGGCTGTCAGAGCATTCTGAACAACTAGCATTTCTTTCTTGTTGATATGTAGATGCATTTGGTTTGGGCTCCATTTGCCCTGAATGCATCTCCCTGCCAGATGGGCCCCCCAAGCATAGTCTGATGCATCTGTAGTTAAGGTTTGTGTGGCAGGGGGTACAGGGAATGACTGTCCCTTGTTTTGGTGACAAGCCTCTGCCCACCAAAGAAACTTGTTGCAGGCAGGGAATGAGAGGAATCATTGTTTCCAGGCTGTGACAATGTTGACTCCATAAGCTTTTTAGATACCATTGAAGTTTCCTCATATGCAGTCTCGCATATGGAATTCGTAGAATGCAGGAGGCCATGAATCCCAAAGCCTGCAGAATTTGTCTTGCAGATAGATGGGCTTTTGTTGCCACTAGTTTGAAGTATGTAGTCAATTGAATTTGTTTGTCTGGCGTGAGGTATGTATTCAAGCTTGCAACCATGAATGTAATTATTTGAGAGGGTACCAGTTGTGATTTGTTTTCGTTTATGGTATACCCTAGGCATGCTAGAAGCCTTTTTACAAATGCCAGATGTTGAAAATGAGTGTCCTTGTCCTCTGCCTGAATGAGACAATCGTCCAGGTAAGGATACATTTGAATGTTTCTTTTTCTGCAAAATGCAATTACTGGTGCCAGGCACTTTGTAAAGACCATGGGCGCAGTAGATAAGCCAAAGGGCAGTACAGAGAATTGGTAATGCAAAAAACCTGCTTTGAAGAGGAGGTATCTTCTGCAAGATTCCCTTACTGGGATATGCAGGTATGCCTCTTTTAAGTCTAGAGTTACCAACAAGGCATTCTTGCCTAGCATAGGCAGTAGCTGTTGTAAAGTCAGCATTTTGAATTTTGGAATGTCCAGGAATGTATTTAGAATTGATAAGTCCAGAACTGGACGCCATGATTTGACTTTTCTGGGTACCAGGAAAAGTCTTGAATAAAATCCTTGTCCTTTTTCCTTTTCTGGCACTGGTTGAATAGCCCCCATATCCATGAGGGACATGACTTGTTTCTGGGCCTCTGCCCACTGGTTTGGTGGCAGATCTGGCCATCTGTTTGGAATTGGCAACATGTGGAAATGAAATCTTGTACTCCTGGGATACTATGTTTAATACCCACTTGTCCTGGGTAATTAAATGCCAATTTTGGGCATGAAGTGCTAGTTTTCCCCCTAAGGGGGCTGCCAAAAGATAAGTGCTTGGAGATGGCAGAGAAAAGTCATTGATACTGTTTACTGTAGGGTTGTGCTTTTTTACCTCCTGATTTGGAGGTGGAGGCACCCCATTGCTTTGACCTGTAAGATCCTTGTGATTGATATCTGGAGCCTTTGGAGCATCTGAGTTTGTCCTGAGCGTCTCTGTTGGACACAGGAAAGGACCAATTCTTAGTAGGCCAGTGTCTACTGAACCTGGGTGGCTGCACTTACAAGAAATTTTTTATAGTTTGCATAGATTTAGCTTTGTCTTCCATTTTCTTTAAAACCTCTTCTGCCTTATTACCAAACAGACTGTCCTGCTGTAAAGGGGCGTCCAACAATTTAGCTTTAACATGATCAGGCAGATTTTACTCCTTGAGCCAGGCATGCCTTCTTATCACAGATCCAGTTACGATGGCCCTGCAAGAGGCCTCCAAGGAATCAAAACCACTTTGCAAAGTATGCCTTCCAACCTGTTCTGCTGAATGCAATAAATCCTGTAACGCTTTATTTTCCGCACAATCAGAAATCAACATCATTTTCTGTTTCAGTAAGCCCATAACATGCTGTTGATATTTAAGCATATGAAACTGGCAGTTTAAAGCCCTGATTGCCAAGGTTGCAGATGTATAAACCTTCTTTCCCCATCTATCCAGCGCCCTGGAATCTCTATCAGAAGGGGTAGGATTTTTGGCTGTAGAAGCCTTAACACCCTTGGGACCCTGATAAATAGTTTCAGGGTCAGCAGCAGGATTTTTGAAAAGAAATTTGTGGGAGTCAGGAACCCTGTAATATCTGCCTGGCTTACTAGGAACCGGATGCAGGGAATCAGGAGCCATGCTTGATTCTGAGAACACAGCATCAACAATGTCTAATACAGGAGGTATTGCCAAAGGCCTATGCTGAGGAAGGAGAAGAAAATCCCTAAGCGTCTTTTTAGATTCTGAGAAGTCCTGACTCTCCCAGTGAAAATGTTCCCTTAAAGTATGCAAAGTCTCTCCAAAAGAGTAATCCTCAGGAGGAGAAGCAGAAGGGATGGATTCCTCTGCATCAGAGTCCTCATACGGTGGAATAGAAAATTCCTGATCAGAAGAGGAATCAGAAGAAATGGAAACCTGATCTGAAGAGTCATAATCAGTGCCTTGCCTAGGCCTCTTAGCAGGGGGGGGGGGTTGGGAACCCCTGATCAAGGTAATTAAATCCTCAGCCATTTTGATAATTTGTTTTTTAGGCATAGGGGCCTGAGCACGTGGCTCAAGCATCGTTTTTTTAGACATAGAAGTTGGTTTTGGCCTTGTTTTTGATGATGGCATTGGTTTAATATACAAATGCTGAGGCCTGAAAACACCCTCAGAAGCCGATGTCTGCTCAGCGGCTCCGGACCCATCCAAGGGAGAGACATCCGTGGGTTCAATACCTGCAGAATCTCGCGGCATACCGGACTCCGAATGGGTCTCGGTAGAGGCCTGCGACTCAAAAGTAGCTGGCATCAGGGGCTGCGAAAGCGCCTCACTGAGTACCGGCGAACTGGCGACTGGCTTAGGAGAAGCTTCGTCGGTTTTGGACCTTGACGGTCTGTCTCTGTCTTTTTCCTTGCGTATTTTGTGAACTCCGGTATTCGGATTGCAAAGATGACATTTCAGGATAGTTAAATCTTGAACCAAAATATTTAGAAGCAAAAATATGCCGACACTTAATAGTGCATTGGTTAAATTTAGCACAAAACCGACAGCAAGGCACATTGTGATCAGGGCCTAGGCAAGGAATACAGTACAAATGAAAATCCTTATGAGGTATTTGCTTCCCACAACTAATACAATTATTAACTTTTACTGACATCGGTAAGGAGCAAGAAAAAGTTTCCCCAACGGGGTACTTAGCTTTACTTTGAAGACTTCGGTTCTGAAACTTGAAAATGAAAATTTCAGGAGTTGGCCGACCGGCACTTGCGAACTGCTTCTGCTTCGGGCACAGTGCGGCAAGAAAGACTGATTAAAATGGTGTCGGCTGCATGTTTTATACCCCTGACGTCATGGAAGCGGAGACAGCAACCGACACAGGACCCAAGACTTTGTTATTCAGGCCGAATGAGGGTAACCTGCCAGCAGATTACCCAAAAGTAATGACTGCAACAGTGAAACACGAAGAACATCTCATTCTTACTAAATCAGCTGGTCAGTGGGAAGAACACTTAATGGTGAGGTGGCAACTGGATTCATCTTCTCTTTTACTCTAGTTCTGCATTTTTTGGTAAAAGCGAGTGTGCCTCAAGAAAGCATACGCAATAACCTCAGCTGCCACTCTATCAGACAGCCCCCTTGCCTGTAAACCAGTTCATTCACAAAGAAAACACACTTTCTGCAAATCAAGAAAAGAAAATTAATATATACCAGCTGTATTCCTCTACAAGGCAAATGACCACGCAACTACAAAATGATAATTTTTTTCATTTTTATCAAACAGGTAGCACAATTCTACAATACATAAGAAGATTAAACTGTTTAACACTTTTTTAATGAATATGTAATACATGTGGTATAATGTTGTTTGTACACACTCAAACTATTAACTATTTGTAAAAATGTTTACTTTTCAAAGTATGTCTAATATCGGTACTGCTGTTATAAAGGCGTGGTTTGTGGCTGAAAAGGTTCCATGGACCAGTCAATCAACCCATTTTAAGTTTAATAAATAAACACTGTTTAAAATAATATAAAAATATACACTTGTCCAGCAGAGAACATTTAACTGTTGAGGCCACAGGGAAGAGCATTCCAAATACTGAGGTATAGGGAGGGCATTTGGGACTCAACAAGGAGAGCTCCCTAATAAAGGATCAACTGATATAAGAAAGCATCTGTTACTTCCAACATCAAGGACCGTCTTTTGTGGATCTACGCCTAAATTCAATCCAAAGCAGTAAATCCACCAGGATGGAAGAAGCCAGAGCACAGCCTTAGCTCCTATAGCTGCATCAGAGAAAAATAAAAAGCTTGGCAAAGGTGTGAACCAAAGACCAAGTGGTTATGGCACAGCTAAATGTAATGGAGGCATGTCTGAAGTAAACAATGGAAGCAGTCCATCACTTAGTGGAGGACCACTGTAACACTTTCTGACTGACTGTGACACCTACCAGCAAAACAGAATAAGACTCACAATCCACTTGGAAAACAAGTGTTGGTAGCTGTCAGGATCAAAGGAGATGAAACAGACATATGTTCTTCTTAAACTCATGTGCCAAGCTCAAGTAAAAACTGAGATGGAAGTGGACATCCAGGCTGTGAAAAGCACTCTCTTTTCCTGGTTTCTATCCTAGTGAAGAAAACTGACAAAGAGATAGATTAAGGACAATCCAGAAACCACTACAATGAAGAAATGTTTACCAAATCCAGTGAAAGGCCAGATATGTTGCCCTACTCAAGAGGGCCTATTGCGCCAAGATCTTGCAAGCAGAGATAACTGGTCACCAGAAAACATTTTCTAAGATGGCAACTTGTAAGCCACTGAACCAGTTAGCTTGAACGGGGACAGTCAAGCTTGATAATAGTGAGGTTCAATCTTCACTATGGGGAGAGACTTTTCAAAGGAGGCCAAAGATGGAGTACCGCACTACAGAACTTTCTGACTAGTAAGGGCTAGGTCACAATCTTGCCCGACACCAGGTCATGACAGACAGAAATAGCTGACTGAGGGCCAGGTCACTCAGGTGACTAAGTTAGGTAAAGATGACCTGTAAATTGACCAACTCAGGGAGTACTAGGTACCACTCTACCCAGCAAAAGCCCTTTCCACTTCTTAGAGGAAGCCTGCTAGGTGGAAGCTTGCTGGAGCACTTCTGACACCCCTGCTAGAAGGTCCTCCTGGATCAGAGTATTTACAAAGGACCTGAGAACATGAAGTTGTACCCTTTCTGGTGTAAAGGACAACTTCTGAACTTTCATTCATGGATTTTATAATTACTCATGAACTAGGACGGATGGTGTGAGGGCATACATAAACGTAGAAGAAATGTTTTTAACATATCAGTTGAGCTATAACAGGGCTCTCTTTTCTGGGTCAACAAATGCTTAATTCTCTTGTTCACTTTAATTTATCCCTTCCTTGCCCTCAGAACTCCAATGTTCAGATGGGGCTGGGGACAGTTGACACATCTCAAGCTAGCAAATGTCATCACTTATAAGAACTCCTTACCAGTGAGGAAGCAAACTTCCTGTAAATTAAAAATAATAAACAATGAAGATTTAATGACTGCACAGTTTAGAAGTAGTACCGACTATATACTTGCCTAAATTGCAGGAACTCTCAACAACTACGAATGGATGGAGAGGTTTTCCAAACAGAGGAGAATGGTAGGAGGGTACATGAAAACCACCAAGGAAGCTCCCCTCGTTTAAGGGGTACAATAACAGCTTATCTGCTACATGTAACACTAGGAATACTCCTTGGTTGAATTCCAAGCAATAATTCTACCAGAGTGGAATGAGACAGAGGACAGTCAAAATGGCAGAGAGATGGAAAACATGAGTCTTGGACCACAGACATATCAAAGAAAGCCTAATCCAAAGACCAATGGACAAGACAATAATGCATGGTGATAGTAAGAATGAAGAACCAAATGTTCATGGTGTGTCTGCAATTAAGATATATGAACTAGGCAATGAAAGAAATCACACCTCCAATGGAGTCTTTTCAGAGAAGGATTTTCCAGGGGATTTCCTGATGACAAAAGATTATGCAACTGCCAAACCAAATGTAAACAGTATGCACTGGGAACTTACCCACCCCACCCTTAAAAGAACAGCTGTTCAGTATTTAGTTCATTCACCTACATCAGGTAAACCTGAATTGATATGTACATTCATGGTGTGAAGGCCTCTCCCTCCCATCTGGTTCTTACCTTGTGGAAGTCAAATACACTGTTTAAGGCATCATTTTAAAACCACCTTCAGAAGGAAATGTCATTTGGTCTAATGGGACACCTGATCCTTGTGAAAGACCAGAAAGATTCCCTATACGTAAGGATCTGCATCTCAGAGATCTTTTGGACAAAGATCGTATTCTTTCGGCTGCTCCCGTTAGGGGTCGCCACAGCGGATCATCTGTTTCCATTTCTTCCTGTTCTCTACATCTTGCTCTGTCACACCAACCACCTGCATTGTCTTCTCTCACCACATCCATAAACCTTATCTTAGGCCTTCCTCTTTTCCTGTTACCTGGCAGCTTCATCCTTAACATCTTTTTCCCAATATAATCTGCATCCCTCCTCAGCACATGTCCAAACCAACATAATCTTGCCTCTCACTGGCTTTGTCTCCAAACCTTCAAACCTGGGCTGACCCTCTAATATACTTATTCTTAATCCTGTCCACCCTCATCACACCCAGTGCAAATCTTAACATCTTTAACTCTGCCACATCCAGCTCTAACTGCTGCCTTTTTGTCAGTGCCACTGTCTCCAACCCATATAACACAGCTGGTCTCACTACCATCTTGTAGACTTTCCCTTTCACTCTTACAGGTACTCATATGTCACAAATCACTCCTGACACTCTTCTCCACCCACTCCATCCTGCCTGTACTCTCTTCTTCACCTCTCTTCCACACTCACCATTACTCTGAACTGTCGATCCCAAGTATTTAAACTCATCCACCTTCACCACCTCTACTCCCCTGCATCCTCACCATTCCTCTATCCTCCCTCTCATTCACAAACATATATTCTGTCTTAGTCCTGCTGACCTTCATTCCTCTTCTCTCTAGAGCATATCTCCACCTCTCCAGGGTCTCCTCCACTTGTTCCCTACTCTCACTACAGATCACAATGTCATCTGCAAACATCATAGTCCACGGGGACTCCTGTCTGATCTCGTCTGTCAACCAGCCCATCACCATTGCAAATAAGAAAGGGCTCACAGCTGATCCTTGATGCAATCCCACCTCCACCTTAAACGCATCCGTCACTCCCACCGCAGACCTCACCGCTGTTACACTACCCTCGTACATATCCTGTACCACTCTTACATACTTCTCTGACACTCCCGACTTCCTCATACAATACCACAACTCCTCTCTAGGCACCCTGTCATATGCCTTCTCTAAGCCCACAAAGACACAATGCAACTCCTTCTGACCGTCTCTGTACTTTTCCATTAACATTCTCTGAGCAAACATCGCATCTGTAGTGCTCTTTCCTGGCATGAAACCATACTGCTGATCACTAATCATCACCTCCTTTCTTAACCTAGCTTCCACTACTCTTTCCCATAACTTCATGCTGTGACTGATCAATTTAATCCCTCTGTAGTTACTACAGCTCTGCACATCACCCTTATTCTTAAAAATAGGTACCAAAACACTTTTTCTCCATTCCTCAGGCATCCTCTCACTTTCCAAGATTTCATTAAACAATCTAGTTAAAGACTCCACTGCCATTTCACCTAAACACCTCCATGCTTCCACAGGTATGTCATCTGGACCAACAGCCTTTCCGTTCTTCATCTTCTTCATAGCTATCCTTACCTTCCTCCTTGCTAATCCACTGCACTCCATGATTAACTATCCGCATATCATCCAGCCTTCTCTCCCTCTCATTCTTTTCATTCATCAGCCCCTCAAAATACTCTTTCCATCTGTTCAACACACTCTCCTCGCTTGTGAGTACATTTCCCCATTATCCTTTACCACACTTACCTGCTGCAAAGATAACGGCCACAAAAAAAGCATTTTCTACGATACAAACTTCAATGCCATAAAAGCAGTCAGTTTAAAGTTGGATAAGCAAGCTCAATGATTTAATTCAGATCTCATGTACAGCAGGAGGTCTTCAAAGATGAGAACAAGAAAGTACTGATTGCTTCTCAATCACACCATCCATGGCAGTGCAGAGATGGCTTCTAACCGAGGGAAAAGTGGGTGGAAGCCTTTACTACAGCAATAATCCTACTACTCAAGCAGCTGTACTATATTCATTTTAGAAATTACTGCTCTACTGTGACTCTATCCATGGAAGGAGGACTAAGGCAGTTATTTACCCTGTTTGATTGGAGTTAGTTAAGGTAGTTACATCAAGCTCTGCAGAATAGCTGTAGCAAATCACACATTGCTCCCATTGGAAACGGATTTTCTCTTCTTCCTGGATGTAAAAGACGTAAACAGATAATCTGAGGTTCTGACGTTCTTCGTTTTATCTAGATAATACCTCAGTTGTCTGTGCACATATGTGGAATACAGAATTCTTTCACCCTTACTCTCTGGGTAAGGACTGAAAACAAGCAGCTGAAAAGTTTGGCTGAGGGATAATTCAGCCACTACTTTTGGCATAAATGTGGGGTAGATTCTAAGGCTGATCCTGCCCTTGCAGAAAATAAAAATGTCACTCAGCACACAAAGGCTGAAGGTGGCTGAGGCAGCAAGCTCAAAAGGGTATTGTGCCAGTTCTTCCAAGACATAATTCAAGTCTTGTGGAGGTGCAATATCCTTTCAGAGTGATCTCAAATGAAGAACTCCCTTACGGAACTGTTTAACAAACTGTGGGGGAAGCTGGGAGGAGGGGAGGGGGTCCACAAGCATGCAGGCTGAAATGCCTCCGAAATGTACCTTTATAGAGGTTCTAGGCCCGAGTTGAACAGTTCAAATACATATTGCAGAATCATGGACACCTGTGCTGTTCTACGGTCCTAATCTTTCTTGTGGCACCACACTGGGGAAAATCTCTTCCATTTGGTTAAGTAGGATTTTCTTGTGGTTGGCTTTCTAACCTTTAAATATGTCAGCACATCCTCCGAGAACTGATGCCTGAAGGGCAAGACAGTTTAACCATTCAGGCAGTGTGCAGCAATGTCTTAAGGTAACAGTTTACCATTGCCTAATCACCCTGAGTTAGCAGGTATGTCTGCAAAGACAACAGATAGGGTTTCTCCTTGGATATCTGAATAAGAAGGGATAACCAAAGGTGTCTGGGCAAAAACAGTACTATTAACAACATCTTTCTTCCCTTGCTCACTTACTTCTGGATCAATCTAGTGAGAAGGGTGATTTGACAGCAAAGAAATAGAGACTTGTCCATAAGAAAAAGGCATCCATTGCCCAAGCTTCCGTGTGTAGTATTCTACAGTAGAAATTCTTGAGCTGTTTGTAGCTCATACAAGAAAATGATTTATATTTCTGGGACATTCCCACCGTGAACTTGAAAAAAAAATCACTGTCTAACATTTATTCTTGGGGGCAGCAGATGATCTTCTTAGTTGGTCCACCACTGAGCAACGGGGACAGAAGAGTCATCTCCCAGGCAGTCACATGTAGAGTGCACAAAGCTAAAGAACAAGTCTCCACTGCCATTACCTGAAAACTCCTACTTCCTAGATGGGCATGAATCAGAGCCACCATTTTCTTTACCCTTATGTACTTCTTACTTTGCAATGTACCTCAAACTTTCTGCAGTTTGAGGTCTCCTCAAATCAGGTCCGAAGCACTTGTGGCTCTGTATGATTGTGGGACTCCAATTTGCAAGGCATGTCTTAGTTCTGTCTGACGTGATTGGATCAATATTCTAGCTCTTTAGTAATACAGAGTAACAGCGAGAGAATCTGCTCCTGTGACTAAAGTTCTTTCGTGGGCAATTTTGGCAGGGAGACCATCAAAAATGTGGAAGTCATGAATTCCACTGCTCTCAGGAACTCCCTGGTTATAATCATTCTCAGTCAAGTCATCTGAAAACAATGACCACCTGGTTGCTAGAATACAATAAGGTCCTAAAGAAACTACTTTCTCGAATGAGAAATGTTCGACTTACAGATGGTGAATAGAAACTGATTCTGAATGTGTTTTTTGGCAAATTGTACATCCGTCTCTCCTGCTCCTCCTGGGATAGTGCCTGAATGAGGCAGTTGTCTAAGTTGGAATAAATGCAAAAAAGATGTTATGTACTTACCATAACAATCCATCTGTGTTGTCCATTTTCATTCTTCCTCAACTTATGGGTTCGGATCTGATCCTCGGAACCGACTCAGCCGTTACTAAAGCTTGTGATAACGAAAAAGCTCTTGAGCTCCTCCCTTACTCATAATGCATCAACCCTAAGCTATCTCAGATCTTGTTTGCTGAGTTATTACTACAAAAGGAATGTTTAACATGCATAAATATGGGAGACATAAAAATTGCATGTGCTCTATACAGAAAAAAACTGTATCTGGAGAACAGTATAAAGAATAAAGATGTTGCTCTAACAGCTCATTCATCCAGACGTTTGTGAACAGAAAGGACGGGGGTTGTTGGGAGGGATGAGAAGAATGAAAATGGACAACACAGATGGAACGTAAGTACATAATGTCTTTATCTGATGGTGTCAATTTTCATTCTATCCTCAACTGATGAGACAGAGTCCCTAGCTACATATAATCCTGGAAGGATATTCCTGAGCACAGCTGAACCAAATATTCCACCTATGGAGACCAGATCCAATTTGTAATGAGTAATAAAGGTATGGGGAGTAGCCCAAGTTGCTGCTGCACAAACTAATCTAAGGGGGCGGCGAAAGCCAACACATTCTGGTTAGGCTTATAAATGCCTTTGGGCAGATAACCTAGTACCTACCTATGAACCTATGGATGCTCTGGAAAGGAAAATTGAAGTTGTTGCCATGGACCTAGTTGAATGAGCTTGTACAGGTTGTGGTAAGGTAATACCTAACTTGTTAGAAATAAATGAAATACAATCAGTTAGCCATATGGTTAATCTTACTTTGACAACTGGTTTTCCCAATTTCAATTCTGCAAAGGAAACAACCAATTGGTCTGTTTTTCTGATGTCCTCTGTTTGTGCAGGTAAAAAAGTAATAGTCTGTGAACATCCAATAAATGTAACATGTATTTGCACTTGTTAGCAAAATCTGGAAAAAAGAATACTGACAAATTAATGTATTGATTGATATTAGATTCTGACACCACCTTGAGAAGGAAGAAACATTTGTTGGTAGCATCACTGTATCCTTGTGAAAGATCAAGCATTGAGATTTTGAAGACAATGTTTAAATCTGTGAAATTCATGTAGCAGAGGTAAAGGCTATTAGAAAGACAGTTTTCCAACTAAGATATTTAAGGTTACATTTAGCTGCTGGTTCAAAGGGCGAGTGCATTTGTGCCTGCAGTACAACATTGAAATTCCATGGGGATGCTTGGTACCTTACATGGAGGTCTCAAAAGGAGAGTGCCTCACAAGAAAGCTCTGCAAAACATATGAGAGGCTACTTAAGAACCTTTAAATCCAATGTGAAAGTTTGATATCACTCTTAAGTGAACATTAATGGTTGAATAACTATACCTTTCTTTAAAAAGCAGGGCTAAAAACTCAAGTATGTTATGTATTGGAGGTGAAAAAGGATCAACATGACATTGCTGTG
Source organism: Protopterus annectens (assembly GCF_019279795.1). Taxonomy (NCBI): domain Eukaryota; kingdom Metazoa; phylum Chordata; order Ceratodontiformes; family Protopteridae; genus Protopterus; species Protopterus annectens. The sequence goes on along the minus strand of NC_056725.1, from coordinate 1,854,378,276 downwards.
CCCAGTAAACAAATATTTTCCATTTACTTGAATAGAAGACAGCATTGGTTGTCTGGCTATTAACGGGCAAAATATCAAGTATGTTATGTGTGGGAAAAAAAAGGATCACACATTGATTGCAGCCAAAAAAATATTTTCCATTTACTTGAATAGAAGACAGCATTGGTTGTCTGGCTATTAACGGAAATGCCGTGAGCCTGAGGTTTGATATGTCAGGTCTATATTAGAACATCGAAGTATTACTACATCGAATGTTCTAATATCGAACCATTTCACTCGAAACACCACAACATCGAACACTCAGAACAGCAAATTTTTTTCCAGGGAAAAAATTTGCTGTTCTAAACACAATATACAAACACACAACATACACCAAAAACCACACACACAACACAAACACATACACAAAAAACACATACATACATACATACACTACACACTATCCACTAACCCACTAACCCCTGCCCTTACACGTAATCCACACACCTTACTTCTAACCCAAACCCCCTAACCTAAGTCCCTATGCGCACACTCAACTTACCCGCCCCTAACCGTCCCTATCGCACACTCACCTTCATTCACACTTACCTTAACCCAGTCCATAACCTTCACCTAACACTTTCTCTAGGAAAGTATTCAATATACTGCAGCTTCGCTATTTTCAGCTTTCGATGCAAAGGGTTCGATATTAGTACATTCAAAGTAGTAATACTTTGATGTACTAATATAGACCCGATATGCCAGGATGGATTACGCCTGTCTGGTGACACAGGAGATCTGGAGGAGATCCATAATCCAAGGTTGGTGATGTAAGTGAGGCCAAAGGAAGAGAAACCAAATCTATTGAGTCCAGTAAGGTGCAATGAGGATGAAAAAGTACAGTTGTGTACACTTACCATAAATGTAGATGTTCAAGTGTATTCACTGTTGCAGTCATTACATTTGGGTAATCTGCTGGCAGGTTGCCCTCAGTCGGCCTGAATTCTAAAGTCTTGGGTCCTGCATCAGTTGCTGTCTCCTCTTCCATGACGTCAAGTCGTCAGGGGAATAAAACAAACAGTCAACGCCATTTTCTTTAGTTTTTCTTGCCCCAGATGTCAGGTGCACCCAAAAAGGTAGCAAAAAAATATATATAAAAACTATATATATACATGCATCAATATAAATTTTACCTTCATCTACAAGCAAATAGGTTGAAGAAGACAGAGAAGGGAAGATAGAGAAGGAAAGAAACTCCAGAATGAAAGGGGGATGGCAGGCGGGTAACCTGGACTGCAACAGTGAATACAATCGAACATCTACATTTATGGTAAGTGTACACAACTGTACTATGTGCTTCGTGTTTCACTGTTGCAGTCATTACATTTGGGTAGAATCCCAAAGCTATGGAGGGGAGGCTGGAGCTAAACAGCATTAGGTGCGGCTACAAGGCCCTGAAGAACTGCAGTGGCAAAGCCTGCCCTGGACTTAGAAGTAGAGAGGCAAATGATAATGCTTTGTAAAGGTGTGAACGGAACTCCAAGTAGCAGCCTCTAGAATGTCTTTGGTTGGTACTCCTCTGACGAAAGGCTGCTGAAGTAGCTGCAGCTCTGGTGGATTGAGACCTAATGCCCTTGGGCACATGTTTGCCATGGTGTAAGTAGCAGAAACAAATGCAGTGGCTTATCCACTTTGAAATAGTCTGCTTTGAAATGGCCTTTCCTTCTGATCCTGCAGCATATGTCACTAGTAATTGCTCAGTTTTTCTTAGAGCTTTAGTCCTGCACAAGTAGAATCTTAGCTGCCTGTGTACGTCCAAGGAATGCAAAATTATCTCCCCCTTCTTCTGTGGATTTGGATAAAAGGCTGGCGTAAGAATGGTTTGGTTAAGAGCCATACTGGAAACCACCTTAGGCATAAATGAAGGATTTGTCCTCAGAGACACCCTGTGTAAAATATGATAAAAGGCTCCACAGCCATGAGGGCCTGTAGCTCTGAGACTCTTCTTGCTGAAGTAATTGTTAGCAGCAGAACTGTTTTCCATGATAAGAACTTTATATCAGCAGTAGCAGCTGGTTCAAATGAAGGCAGGGTGAGCTTTTCCAACACATAATTGAGGTCCCATGTAGGTACTGGTTATCTTCTAGGAGGCCTTAGATTTTTGGCTCCTCTAAGATACTGCTTTAGTAAAGGATGAGAGAAGTTTGGTGGCTTTGTATTGTAATGAGACGAAATGGCAGAGGCATGGATTTTAATTGATGAGAAAGATAGGCCTTTGTCAAGCATCTCAGTCAAGTATTGTAATATCTGAGGAATATTTGGTTCTGCTGCATCAGTTCCTTGTGCTTGATTCCAAGCACAGAATCTCTTCCATTTATCAGCATAAGATTTTCTAGTACTAGGCCTTCTGGCTTCAAAATGACATCCATCACAGCTTTACTGAGAGGTGTTGTTTGTATAACTACATGATCAGCCAGGCTGCCAGGTTCAGTGCCTGGAGTTGGTTGGGCAGGATCTGATTGTTTTGCTGGGACAGTAGTTGAGGTCTTTGAGGTAAGGTCCAAGCTGGGTATTGAGCAAGTTCCTTAGGACTGGGTACCAGTATTGGCAGGGCCAGTCCGGGGCAATTAGTATCATCTTTGGTTTCTCTTGTCTGACTTTTAGTAGGACCTTGGGAGGAAGAGGCAGAGGAGGAAAGGGGTAAACTGATAGGTTTTTCCAACTGAAGGATAGGGCGTCCACTTTCCATGCTTGTCTGTGATAAGTCCTTGTGCAGAATCCTTTCAATTGATAATTTTGAGGAGAGGCAAATAGGTCTATGCCCGGGCTCCCCCATTTCTTTATCATCATGCTGAGGACTTGTGGATCTAGTTTCCACTCGTGAGGGTCCATAAGGTTTCTGCTTAAATCGTCTGCCAAAGTACTTTGTTTTCCTGGCAGGAATTGAGCTTGAAGATGTATTTGGTAAATCAAAGCTGTGTCCCACAGTGCCATGGCTAATCTGCATAGGGGGCATGTGTGCGTGCCCCCCTGCTTGTTTATATACCACATAACCGTGGTGTTGTCCGTCTTTATCAGTAGTTGTCCTGGATGAAGTAAGTCCTTGAAAGCTGTCAAGGCATTTTGAACAGCTAGCATCTATTTTTAGTTGACATGTAGATGCATTTGTTTTGGTGTCCATATACCCTGAATGCATCTCCCCGTCATGTGGGCCCCCCCCAGGCATAATCTGATGCGTCTGTTGTTAAGATTTGGCTGGCAGGGGGAGAGTGAAGGGCCATCCCATGTTTTGGAGACAGGCCTTTGCCCACCACAGAAACTCCTGTTGCAGGCAGGGAATGAGAGGAATCATTGTTTCCAGACTGTGTGAATGTTGACTCCATAAACTTTTTAGGTACCATTGAAGTTTCCTCATATGCAGTCTTGCATATGGAATTAGCAGGATGCAGGATGCCATGAAGCCCAGAGCCTGCAGAATTGTCTTGCAGAAGACTGGGTTTTTGTTGCCAACAGTTTGAAGTAAGTAGTCAGTTGCCTTTGTTTGTCTGGCGTGAGGTAAGCCATCTGGGCAGTAGTATTCAAGCTTGCACCCAGGAATGTTATCTTTTGAGAGGGTACCAGTTGTGATTTCTTTTCATTTGTGTACCCTAGGCATGTTAGAAGTCTTTTCACAAACGCCAGGTGTCGAAGAAGAGTGTCCTTGTTCTCTGCTTGAATGAGACAGTCGTCCAAGTAAGGATATATTTGTATACTTATTTGTCTGCAAAATGCAATTACTGGTGCCAGGCACTTTGTGAAGACCCTGGGCGCAGTAGAAAAGCCAAAGGGCAGTGTAGAGAATTGGTAATGCATTAAGCCAGCCTTGAATCTGAAGTATCTTCTGCACGACTGTCTTACTGGGACATGCAGGTATGCTTCTTTTCGGTCTAAAGTCACCAGCCAAGCTTTCTTGCCCAGCATGGGCAGAAGCTGCTGCAAAGTCAGCATCTTGAATTTTGGAATGTCCAGGTATGTGTTCAAAATCGATAAATCCAGTATTGGCCACCAGGCCTTGTCCTTTCTGGGTACCAAGAATAGTCTCGAGTAAAAACCTTGTCCTTTTTCCTGTTCTGGTACTGTCTGAATGGCCCCCATATCCATGAGGGACGTAACCTGTTTCTGTGCCTATGCCCATTGATTTTTTGGCAGATCTGGCCAACCATTTGCCATTGGCAGAGTGTGGAAATGGAATCTGTATCCCTGTGACACGATGTTTAGTACCCACTTGTCCTGGGTTATTAACTGCCAATTTTAAGCAAAAAGTGCTAATTTTCCCCCTATGGGTGCTGCCAAAAGATAAGTGCTTGGTGTAGGCAGACTGAAGTCATTGGGATTGCTTTCTGTAGGTTTGCACTTTATCTCCTCCAGATTTAGAGGTGGATGCGACCCATTGCTTTGACCTGTATGAGTCTTGCACATGGTATCTGGAACCCTTAGGGCGTCTGGATTTGGCCCTTTGAGCTCTATCTGACACAAGAAAGGACCAATTTTTTGTACGCCAGTGTCTACTGAATCTTGGTGGCTGCACTTGTAAGAAATCTCTAACAGTTTGCATAGACTTAGCTTTGTCTTCCATTTTCTTTAAAACCTCTTCTGTCTTAATACCAAACAGAGAATCATGCTGTAAAGGTGCATCTAGCAATTTAGCTTTAACATGATCAGGTAAATTTTGTTCCTTTACCCAGGCATGCCTCCTAATCACAGATCTAGTAACTGCGGCCCTGCAGGAAGCCTCTAGAGAATCAAAATCACATTGCAAAGTATGCTTTCCAACTTGTTCAGCTGCATGCAATAATTCCTGCAATTCCTTATTTTCTGCACATTCTGAAATCAATATCATTTTCTGTTTCAGCAATGCCATAACATGTTGTTGGTACTTGAAATTGACAGTTTAAGGCCCTGATTGCCAAGGTTGCAGATGTATAAACCTTTTTTCCCCATCTGTCTAGTGCCCTTGAATCTCTGTCAGAGGGGGTGGGATTTTTTGCTATTGAGGCCTTAACTCCCTTTGGACCCTGTGAAATAGTTTCAGGATCAGCAGCAGGGGTTTCTAAATATAAATTTATCTAGGGACCCTGTAATATCTCTGTCAGGCTTACTGGGAGCCGGAGGTAAGGAGTCAGGGGTCAAGCTTGACTCCGAAAACACATCATCCACAATGTCTAAAACAGGGGGAATGGCTAAAGGCTTGTGCTGAGGGAAAAGAAGGAAATCCCTGAGCCTCTTTTTTGATTCTAAGTCTTGACTCTCCCAGTGAAAATGCTCCCTCAAAGTATGCAAGATTTCTCCAAATGAATAATCCTCAGGAGGAGATGCAGATGGAAAAGACTCCTCAGCATCAGAATCCTCATAGGGAGATAAAGATAATTCCTGATCAGAAGTGGAATCAGAAGAAATAGAAACCTGATCTGAAGATTCATAATCTGTCTCTTGCCTAGGGCTCTTATCTGGAGGGGGATGGATACCCCTGATCAAGGTAATAAGGTCTTCAGCCATTTTGATCATCTGTTTTTTCGGCATAGAGGCCTGTGCACGTGGCTCAGGTGTAGTTTTTTTAGTTTTAGAAATTGCTTTTGTCTTTGATTTTGCAGCTGTCGTCAGTTTGATATACAAATGTTGAGGTCTGAATACACGCTCAGAAGCCGGTGCCCTGCTTAGCGGCTCCGGACCCATCCGAGGGAGATACATCTGTCGGTCCAATACCTTGAGTTTCTTGCGGCATGCCAGACTCCACATGGGTGTCAATAGAGGCCTGCGACTTGAAGGTAGCGGGTATCAGGGGCTGCGAAAGTGCCTCACTGAATACCGGCGAACCAGCGACTGGCTTAGGAGAAGCTTCGTCATCGGTTTTGGATCTCGACTGCTTTCTATGTCCTTTTCTTTGCGTTTTTTATGTACTCCGGTAGTCGGATTGCTATCAGACGACATTTCTGGGTAGTTAAATCTGTTTCCAAAATACTTTGATGCAAAAATATACCGACGCTTAATAATGCGTTGGTTAAATCTAGCACAAAACCGACAGCCAGGCACGTTGTGATCAGAGCCTAGGCAAGGAATACAGTATAAATGGAAATCCTTATGAGGTATTTGCTTCCCACATCTATATAATTATTAACTTTTTCTGACATCAGTAAAAAGTAAGAAAAAAGTTTCCCCAATGGGGTACTTAGCTTTAGTGAAGACTTTGGTTCTGAAACTCAAACTCGAATATTTCAGTAGTCAGCCGACCGGCACTTGCGAAATGCTTCTGCTTCGGGCACCACGCGGCAAGAAAGACTAAAGAAAATGGCATCGGCTGCATGTTTTACACCCCTGATGTCATGGAAGAGAAGACAGCAACTGACGCAGGACCCAAGACTTTGGAATTCAGGCTGACTGAGGGCAACCTGCCAGCAGATTACCCAAATGTAATGACTGCAACAGTGAAACACGAAGAACATCCAATAAACACGAAAAGACTAATAAAACACAGTCCTGGAAGCAGCACAGCTGCCAGAGTTGTAGACAAAAAATACTTTAATTAGATTAAGCGCTTTTGTCAGATTGTAACATGTGACTTCACCAGAAAGGATTCTGATTAAGTCACAAGTTGCAATCTGAGGAAAGCACTTAATCTAATTAAAGTATTTTTTGTCTACAACTCCGGCTGCTGTGCTGCTTCCAGGATGACTTTGCTCTTCAACATGGCAGCTTTCCGCAGAAATCTGGACATTAATGGGAGTAGTGGGTTGACCGTGGGGGGCAATCGTGAAGTACAGCATCCCTCAGTGATTGCCCCTGTTTGAGAATTAGGGCAAAATAGTTGCTGCATTTGGTGTTTAAGGGAGAAGCAAAAAGACTGTAACAATGCTGGCCCATCGACGAAAAATCATTTCCATCATGTTTTTGTTGAAAGACCACTCATGAGGTAGAAGACTGCACCTGTTCAGTTTGTCTGCTATCACACTGGGCTTCCCAGGAATGTACACTGCTAAAAGAAAGGGGTTGGATAAGATTGCCCATTGTCACACTCTTAGTGCTTCTCGACACAAGGGGCAAGATATGGTCCCTCCTTGTTTGTCGATGCACCAAACTAATGATATATTGTCCATTTGAAATGCAATCATGTCCGAGGGAAGAGCATCTTGGAAAGCCTGCAACATTAAAAGCACTGCTCTCATCTCTGGAACACTGATATGCAAGTTAGCCTCTTCGGGGGACCAAGTGTCTTGGACTGTTTTCCCCAGAAATTGCCCCCCAACCCCAAATGGGAAGCGTCCATGGTCACTATGGCCTTGGGCTGAGGAGGGATGAACGGACAGCCTTATAGAACTTGACCTGATTGAATCCACCACCTGAGATCTTTCTTGCATGTCTGTGTGATATATGTTTGGGGTGACTGGACTGACATGGACTGAAAGTATTGACCACTGAGTTGCTATCATCCACTGGAGCATCCTCATATAAAATCTGGCTGAAGGTACTAGTGTTACTGCCGCTGACATTGATCCTAGAGCTTGAAGGACCAAGCAGGCTAAAATCTTGCTACTGCAGATTATTTTTCTGACCTGTGATCTTATAGTTTCTACTCTTGAGGGAGGCAGTGAAGTCATCATTGACTTTGTGTAAAAAATGCTACTATGAATTTCAAATTCTAAGTTAGTTCCAGTTGAGACTTGTCATAGTTTATGGTTATTCCTAGATGAGAACAAGTCTGGAGAACCTGATTTCTTGCCCTTATCAATAGATGTCTAGTCGGGGCAGTAATGAGCCAGTCATCTAGATATGGAAACACAGAATCCCTGCAGTCTCAAATGAGCTGCTACGACTGCCATGTATTTGGTGAACACCCTGGGGGCTGTGGTGAGACCAAAGGGCAGAACTCTGAACTGGTAGTGACTGGCTCCAAGCCAGAAGCATAAGTACCTTCTGGATAGTCTGTTCATCTTTACGTGATAAGTACACTTCCTGAAGGTCTATTGAGCACATCCAGTTGTCTTTGCCCAGAAAAGTGAGAACGGACTGAAGTGTGACAATCTGAAACTTGACATGTTGAAAAGACTTATTCAAGATGCTGAGATTCAAAACTGGTCTGCAGTGCCCTGTTTTCTTTGGTACTAAAAAGAAGGGACCTCTTTGGTAGCTCTTTTTTCTAACAGCTTTTGTATTTGAATGGCTGCTTCTTCGCTCTGACTAGGTGGAAAGTACAGTTTTGTACCTACCATAAATGTAGATGTCCGAACTGGATAGCATCTGCAGTCATAACAAATGGGTTGTCCTGTCGTCAGGCAGCCCTTCGGTCGGCCGGATTCCAAAGTCCGGGTCCGCTTGCTGATGTCGCACTTCACCCGACGTCATCTCTGCTGGTCTTCGGGTATAAAGGCATCAGCCGACGCCATTTTCCTCAGTGTTTCTTGCCCCAGATGCCAACTGCCCTCTTGGAAAGCTAAATTTTGGATAAATGCCAATGTTTCCAAAATAGTAGAAGGCAAACAAAAAATAAACATGTATGTACATATATACAAACAAATACACCATAAGAGACTCCCCCCAGCTAGCTATTAGGAGGGTAAATACCCTAGGAGTACCACAGAGGGAAGGAGGGAGGGTAATCCTGACTGCAGATGCTATCCAGTTCGGACATCTACATTTATGGTAGGTACAAAACTGTACTATGTCCTTCATGGATGCATCTGCAGTCATAACAAATGGGTAGAATACCATAGCCAAACTAGGGGAGGAGGAATAAAAATTATGGTGTAGTCAGGATCCCTTGCAGTACAGCAGTGGCAAACCCTGCTCGGGATCTAGAATATAGAGGTAAATTATAATGCTTGGCAAATGTATGCACGGAGGTCCAAGTAGCCGCCTCAATAATGTCCTTGGTTGCCACTCCTCTTAAGAAAGCTGTGGTAGTGGCTGTAGCCCTTGTAGAATGAGGTCTTATGTTCTGTGGAATTGGTTTTCCATGGTAGGAGTAACAGAATCTTATGCAATTTCCTATCCATTTGGAGATTGTCTGTTTGGAAATTGCTTTTCCTTCCCTTCCTGTTGCATAGGCTACAAAGAGCTGGTCAGTTTTTCTGTTACCTTTGGTTCTGTCCAGGTAGTAGCGTAACTGTCTATGTACATCCAAGGTATGCAGCATTCTTTCACCTCTGTTTTGTGGATTGGGAAAGAAGGTAGGTAGGTGGATTGCCTGGTTTAAAGACACTCTGGATACCACCTTAGGCATAAATGTAGGATTAGTTCTCATGGATACCCTATCTTGATGGAAGATTAGGAAGGGTTGCACTGCCATTAAGGCCTGTAGTTCGAAACCCTCCTTGCTGAAGTAATAGCCAGTAGGAAAGCAGTTTTCCATGACAGGTGTTGTAGATCTGCTGTTGCTGCTGGTTCAAGCGGAGGGAGTGTCAACTTTTCTAGTACAAAATTCAAGTCCCATGCTGGTAATGGTGGTTTCCTAGGAGGTTTTACATTCTTGATCCCTCTGAGGAACTGCCTGAGTAGAGGATGTGAAAAGACAGGAGGATCAAAGCTGTATTCTGCTGAAATAGCTGATGCATGTATCTTGATGGAGGAATAGGACAGGCCTGTATGTAGAAGCTCTGCCAAGTACTCCAGAATGTTAGCAATATCTATGTTCGACACATCTTTTCCTCTTTCAGTACTCCAAATGACGAACCTTTTCCATTTTCCTGCATAGTTCCTTCTTGTTGAAGGTCTGCGGGCTTCAAGGATAATGTCTTTAACCCTTTGTGAAAGGTCTGGGTTAGTTACTGCTATGTGATGTTCCAGGCAGTCAGTTGCAAGGTTTTAGGTTTGGATGTATGATGTTGTAGTTGTTCTGAGTTAACATCAGAGGCATCAGGGTATTGACCACATTTTCTCCCGAGACATGCTCCTTAGCAATGGGTACCAGTGTTGTCTTGGCCAGTTCGCAGCTATCAGAATTATCCTTGGACGTTCCTCTTTGATTTTCAGTAGTACCTTGTGCATCAAGGGAAGAGGTGGAAATGCATATGCTGTCAGGCCTTTCCAGCTGAAGGATAGAGAGTCCACCTTCCATGCAAGTGGGTGGAATGTCCTTGTGCAGAATTTTTTGAGCTGGTGATTTTGTGGGGAAGCTTAATAGATTTGTGGCATTCCCCATTTCTTTGTGATGGCCTTGAAGATGTCGGTGTAGCATCCATTCGTGAGCATCCGAGGTGGTTCTGCTTAATATGTCTGCTAGGGTGTTCTCTTTTCCCGGCACAAATATTGCCTGTAACTGGATGTTGTAGCTGAGAGCCAGATTCCAAAGGTCCAAAGTCATTCTGCATAGGAGGTAAGAATGAGTGCCTCCCTGTTTGTTGATGTACCACATGACTGTGGTGTTGTCTGTCCTTATCATCAAATGGCCTTCTTTGAGGAATGGTCTGAATTTTAGGATTGCCAGTTTTACTGCCAGCATTTCTTTTTGGTTTATGTGCAGGTGCAGCTGGTCCTGAGTCCACAGTCCTTGTACGCATTTGTCCAGCATGTGTGCCCCCCATGCTAGGTCTGAGGCGTCCGTTGTGATGGTTTGGTTTGCTCGAAAGTTGTGGAAGGGTAAGCCTGGGTTTGACTGGCATGCCTGAGCCCACCATAGGAACTCCTGTTTTAAGCATGGGATTAGTGGTATTTCTGTTTCTAAGCTGTGCCTGTGTTGAGACCATAAATTCTTTAGGTACCACTGTAACTTTCTCATATGCAGTCTGGCATGTGGGACCAAGATTATGCATGATGCCATGAAGCCCAAGACCTGCAGAACTTTTCTTGCTGTTAGTTTGTTCTGCTTTGTTAATGTCAAAAAGTAAAGAGGGAGCTCTTTTTGTTTTTCTGCAGTTAGGAATGCCATTTGTTTTACTGTGTCCAATTCCGCGCCCAAGAAAGTTCTCGTCTGGGATGGTATCAGCCTTGACTTTTGTAAATTGACTGTGTATCCCAGGGCTTGTAGCAAGTAAATGACCCTTTGCAAATCTGTTGTCAGCTTGCTTTTGTTGTCCGCTTGTAACAGGCAGTCGTCCAGGTATGGATAAATTTGGATTCCCTGTACTCTGCAGTGAGCGATTACTGATGCCAGGCATTTTGTGAATACTCTGGGCGCAGTAGATAAGCCAAAGTGCAATGCTGAGAATTGATAATGCTCTGATCCTGCAAGAAATCTGAGGTATCTTCTGCAATTTGGTCGAATGGGGACGTGCAGGTATGCCTCCTTGAGATCTAGAGTTACCAGCCAACACTCCTTGCCCAGCATGGGAAGAAGTTGCTGTAGGGTCAGCATTTTGAATTTTGGGACAATGATGTATGTGTTTAAGATGGACAGGTCGAGAATAGGTCTCCAGTTTTTCTCTTTTCTTGGTACTAGGAAGAGTCTGGAGTAGAATCCTTTGCCCTGTTCTGTTATTGGTACTCTTTCCACAGCTCTCATCTTTGTTAATTCCGCTATCTGGTGCAGGGCTTCTATTTTTTGATTTGGGGGCAGGTTTGGCATTCCTCTTTTTACTGGTAAAGTGTGGAAGTGGAACCGTAGCCTTGGTCTATGGTTTGCAAAATCCACTTGTCTTTTGTGATATAGTGCCAATTTTTCGAGAATAAGGCTAACTTTCCGCCTAATGGTGCTGCTATTTGCTCCCTGGTAGGCGGAGTCAGAGCCAAGTCACTGTGATTGTCCTGTTGCAGTGGCAGTGGTTGTGTCTGTGCCTCGATTATTGCCTTGCCACTGTCGTCCTCTGTAGGCACCTCCTCTGGATTGATTTCTGCCCCTAGAGCGTCTGTTCCTGCCCCTTTGTGATCTTGTGGAGTCAGGAAAGGACCAATTTTTGGCAGGCCAGTTCCTGCTAAACCTTGGGGCTGAACCTGTAGGAAATCTTTAACTGTTTGTACAGATTTTGCCTTCTCTTCCATTTTCTTCATTACCTGCTGGGCAGGTTCCCCAAATAGACTGGCCTTATCCATAGGAGCATCCAATAGCTTAGCTTTAACATGATCCAGTAAGACCTGTTCTTTCAACCATGCATGCCTTCTAATCACTGTGCCAGTCATGGCTGATCTAAATGAAGCCTCCAGTGCATCATAGCCACATTTTAAGGAATGGTTACTAACCTGTTGGATGTTATTCACCATTTCTAATACATATTTCTTATCTAAAGATTCATCAGAGGACCAAGCATAAACTCTTGGTATTGGATCATGTGAAACTGACAGTTTAAAGCTCTAGCTGAGAGAGTAGCAGAGGTGTAGACTTTTTTCCCCCATCTCTCTAAGGACCTGGATTCCCTTTCAGAGGGAATAGGGTTTTTTGCTGTGGTCGAGGCTACTGCCTTAGGCCCCTGGGATATAGTTTCGGGGTCTGCAAGTGGGGCCTTGTATAGGTGGTGATGAGTGTCAGGCACCCTGTAAAATCTATCTGGTTTGGCAGGGGCTGGAGGTAAAGAATCAGGTGCAGTGCAGACATCATTAAATGCATCGTCCACAACAGACAGGACAGGAGGTATAGCTAAGGGCCTATGTTGTGGTAAGTGCAGAAAAGTCCTAAGCCTTTTCTTGAATCTGAGAAATCTTGTCCCTGCCATTGGAATTGTTCTCTCATGGCATGTAAGGTTTCCCAAAGGAGAATTCCTCTGGTGGAGAGGCAGCTGGAATGGATTCTTCAGCATCTGAATCTTCATAATTGGAAAAGGAGCCTCTGGCTGGTCTGTAATGTCTGAGTCATCCAGAATCATCAGAGGACACAGGCTGGGGCTCTGCTCTAGGTCTCTTTTCTGGGGCTGAGAGGCCCTGTCTGGGTGAGATTGAGATCCCCTAATTAAGGATATTAAATCTTCTGCCAGAGTAAGCATTTGTGAACTAGAAGTGGGCCTGAGTGAGGGTGGTTTAACAGGCACTGATTTAGCTGATTTGGCTGCTTTAGCCCTGGCAAAGACCTTAATAGACATGGCTGCAGGAGGCCTAGCAGCACCACGTGCTGGGGTAGAGACATCCAAAGGGATGGTGTCTGATAAATCAGTAGGAACCACAGTTGTAGGCAAAATTTCTGAGGCTGATTCAGGTAAGGTAGCAGGAGCCTCAGTAGTAGTCATGGATTCGGCTGAAGATTGACCAGTTTTATCGGTTTCGGCCGAAACCGAGACACTCGCGGCTTGCTTAACCGTGGTTTCGGCCGAAACAGCGGACCACGAGTGTCGGTCTTTTTCTTTGCGTTTTTTAACAATTTGGGTAGTCGGAGGATCCGACGGCATAATGTACACAAAATCTGAGCCGAAAAACTGTTCAGCAAACTCCGACCGACGCCTAAGCGTTCGTCGGTTGAAGGAAGCACAGGCCGAACAGGCTGCTACATCGTGGTCTGGGCCTAAGCAAGGCAAACAGTAAGAGTGGAAATCTTTATGAGGTATTTGTTTCCCACAAGTTAAACAGTTATTGACTTTTCTGACATCGGCTGAGGCAAGAAAGAGTCCCCAACGGGTACTTAGCTTTTAGAAGTCTTCAAGTAGTATTCGGTAGTAGTAATCTCTGGATCTGACCGACCGGCACTTGCGAACAGCTTCTGCTTGGCCACGCGGCAAGAAAGACTGGGGAAAATGGCGTCGGCTGATGCCTTTATACCCGAAGACCAGCAGAGATGACGTCGGGTGAAGTGCGACATCAGCCGAAGCCGGACCCGGACTTTGGAATCCGGCCGACCGAAGGGCTGCCTGACGACAGGACAACCCATTTGTTATGACTGCAGATGCATCCGTGAAGGACATCATCGGGGATTTTTCTTGAGACTGGAGGTGGAAGGGAAAAGGGTATTATATAACCTCTGGATATAATCCTCTGAACCCAAGCATCTTTTGTTATGTCTAACCAGGCTCTCTGGAACATGGATAATCGACCCCCGATTGCCTCCAGAGGTGGGCTATTGAGCAACCTTTCAGAAGTGCTTTGCAGGGTCTGTCCAAGAAAGAATCTCTGAGCCCCTGTTTTTTTGGGCCTTCTCTGCCATGAGGGTGGTGTCGACCACTGGAGTTCTTCCTCTGTCCCTGGGGAAGTTCCTCCACATGTCCTAGAAAGGACCCTGGGAAATCCTGAACTACATCTTTCAACCACCTCGTTGATTCCCTGAAAACAAACTCTGAGGGGCCAAAAAACATATGCCCACTGCAGACAGGGTCTTTCCATCCTTCTCACACTTGGATAAAGTTTCTTTCACTGTGGGGCTGAACAAGGAAGTGCTGACAAAGAGACCATTGATGGATGACAACTTGAAGCGCTCCATAAAATCACATAACTGGATCCAGGCATGTCTCCTGATGAAAATACCTGAACCTTGAAGTTCCTTCAGCTACATGTGAAATCTGCCTCATGGATGAATTCGAAATAGATTGCAGGGTAGCCAGCTGAGAAGTCACAGATGCTTGGACCTCTGCAGAAACAGATCCTGACAAGGTATTTGAAAGTTCTGTGATCAGAGAGTACAGATGTGTACACTTACCATAAATGTAGATGTTCGAGTGTATTCACTGATGCAGTCATTACATTTGGGTAATCCTGCGGGCAGGTTGCCCTCAGCCGGCCTGAATTCCAAAGTCTTGGGTCCTGTATTGGCTGCTGTCACCCCCTCCTTGACGTCAGGTCGTCAGGGGTATAAAAGCAGCAGCCAATGCCATTTTCTTCAGTTTTTCTTGCCCCAGATGTCAGGTGCCCCTAAAAAAGGGTAGCCAAACTTTATAAAAATACACTAATATAAATTTTACCTCCGTCTATAAGCAAATACACCACATAGGTAGTATAAATCAGAGAAGGAAAGCTAAGATTCAAAAGAAAAAAGGGGGAAGGTGGGTGGGTAACCTGGACTGCAACAGTGAATACACTCGAACATCTACATTTATGGTAAGTGTACACAACTGTACTATGTTCTTCGCGTTTCACTGTTGCAGTCCATACATTTGGGTAGAGTCCCAAAGCTATGGTTGGGGGGCTGGTACTAGACAGCAGAAGGAGTGGCTAAGAGGCCCTGCAGAACTGTAGTGGCAAAGCCTGCCCTGGATTTAGAGTAGAGTGGCAGATAATAGTGCTTTGTAAAGGTGTGCACTGAACTCCAAGAGGCTGCCTCTAAAATGTCTCTGGTTGGTACTACTCTGAGAAAGGCTGCTGAGGTAGCTGCAGCTCTGGTGGAATGACGCCTAATTTCCTTCGGCACTGGCTTACCATGGTGTAAGTAGCAGAAAGAAATGCAGTGTCCTAACCACTTAGAAATAGTCTGCTTTGAGATAGGCTTTCCTTGTGATCTTGCAGCATATGCCACGAGTAATTGCTCTGTCTTCCTGAAAGCTTTGGTTCTGCCCAAGTAGAATCTAAGCTGTCCAAAGAAAGCAGAATTCTCTCCCCCTTGTTCTGTGGATTTGGGTAAAAGGTAGGCAGATGGATGGCTTGGTTAAGCGCCACACTGGACACTACTTCAGGCATAAATCTTGGGTTTGTCCTCAGGGAGACCCTGTCTGGATGAAAAATGATGAAATGTTCCACAGCCATGAGCGCCTGTAGCTCTGAAACTCATCTTGCAGAAGTAATTGCTAAAAGCAGCGCTGTTTTCCAAGATAAAAACTTCATGTCAGCTGTAACTGCTGGCTCAAAAGGAGGTAGGGTGAGTTTTTTCCAAGACACAGTTGAGGTCCCATGCAAGTATTGGTAGTCTCCTTGGGGGGCCTTAAATTTTTGGCTCCTCTGAGGTACTGCTTTAATAAAGGATGAGAAAAAAGTGGTGGCTCTGTATTGTAATGAGCTGAAATGGCAGAGGCATGAATTTTAATTAATGAAAAAGGTGAAACCTTTGTCCAGCATCTCAGTTAAGTATTGCAAAATCTGAGGAATATTTGGTACCATTGTATCAGCTCCTTGTGCCTGGTTCCAGGCACAGAATCTCTTCCATTTTCTAGCATAAGATTTTCTAATGCTAGGCCTTCTGGCTTCCAGAATGACATCCATCACAGCTTTACTGAGAGGTGTTTTTTGTATGACTACATTATCTGCTATGCTGCCAAGTTTAAGGTCCTGAGTTGGCTGTGCATGATCTGATTGTTCTGCTGGGACAGTAGTCGAGGTATTTGTGGTAAGGGCCAAGCTGGGTATAGAGATAAGTTCCTTAGTACTGGATACCAGTACTGGCGTGGGACAGTCTGGGGAAATCAGTATCATCTTTGGCTTCTCCTGTCTGACCTTTAGGAGCACCTTGGGAAGTAGAGGCAGTGGAGGAAAGGCATATACTGATAGGTTTTTCCAGCTGAAAGACAGGGCATCCACCTTCCATGCTGGTCTGTGGTAATTCCTTGTGCAGAATCTTTTTAGTTGGTAATTGATAGGGGAGGCAAATAGATCTATGTCTGGGCATCCACATTTCCTTATCATGCTGAAGACTTGTGGATCCAGTTTCCACTCGTGGGGATCCATGAGGTTTCTGCTTAGTTTGTCTGCCAGAGTATTTTCCTTTCCTGGCAGGAATTGTGCCTGCAGATGTACTTGGTAAGTCAAAGCTGTGTCCCACAAGGTCATGGCTAGTCTGCAAAGGGGGGGGGGGTTAGAATATGTGCCCCCCTGCTTGTTTATATACCACATGACCTTGGTGTTGTCTGTCTTTATCAGTAGTTGAATTCACCAAAAAATAGTATTCCACAAAAACAAATAAAATAAAATTCCGTATGAACAGACCTCAGTACTTTAATCACAATTACAAAACCAATTAATACAGATCTAGCGCTTTCGTCTGCCGTATGCAGACTTCATCAGAATAAAAAATGATAGGTGCCACTTGTTTTTATACAATTCAAGTCAATTAATAAATTGATTCTAAACCAGGAAATAGAATGATAATTGCATAATTAAAACAACTTCATTTGACAATTTAAAGCAAAAGCTCATATTATCATGGTTACATTCCGTATATACTATTCTGATTGAGAATCAGTCAAAAAATGCATGAGGAATGGAACTTAATGAAGTGCTTTGTGCCTATTATTAATAATAAGGTTCTTAGTTTATGCCTAAAATAACTTAAAACTGAATGATGTTGTAATATGAACTTTTAGTGGTTTGCATAGTTTATTTTATGTGTTATTCTGAAGTGAATGTAAATATAATATAATGAAGTGAATGTGAGTTATAATGACTTATAGTATGTACACTTGAAAAATACAAACTTATTAAAACAATGTTTTTAAAAACAATATTAAACAATACATATATGAAATATTTTATATATAGATATATATATACATACTTGGTTGAACTCAAACCACATGTTTAATAAGAAGTTCAATAAATATGAGAACCATTTCAGTTGAATCCTATTTAACTTATTGTTTTTGTTATTAATTATAATGGTTCAATATTAACAATGTATACGAGTTATAATAATATATTAAATCTTAATTCCTATTATAAACATTGAATTAATTTTTAAAATTTTTTTTAAAAAATGTTTTTACATAAAAAAAATGTTTTTACATAAAAAAGAATGGCTAGGCTGGATGAAAATCTTTATTAAAAGTACTAAAATTTCAGTAAAGATACAACTAAGCCTGCACTAAAGAACTTGAATTTAAATTTAAACTGTTGCTGTATATAATATATCCGTGGATGTCTATAAATATGCTTTTTATATTTTTTATATATATAATTAGTAAAAAACATCATGCTGTGTATATCTGAAGTGAAAACCTTAATTTATACCCTCGAAGCTTTATCTACTAAAATGGCTTTTATGTTTGTGTACTCATTAAGCCCTGGAGGGATGTTTGATTTTAACCTCAGTTGGCATCTAATTTCCTTCTGAAGTAAGATGTTTTTAACATCACCTCCCCTTGGATCTATTTTAATATGTTCCAAAATTCCAAACTTGAAATCGGTAAAACCTACACATTCAACAGAATGTTTAAATAGGGCACTGGTCTCCTTTCTCTTTTTAATGTTGTAAATATGCTCGTAAATTCTTTCTCTGAGGGACCTCTCGGTCTTACCCACATAGAAAGAGGGACATTTGGAACAAATGGCTAAGTACACTAACATCCTGCTTCGACAATTGCCCTTACAAAAGGCAATTTTACTTTTTAAGCCATTTTCAAATTTAAATTCAGCAGCTTGGTTAATGTATGGGCATTGTCTACACCTGCCACACCTTTTAGTACCTTCCTTTACATCAGGTTTTTTATTTTCCATTTCAAAAAATCTTTTAAAGTTTGTTGCTGTCTTATATATAAATGTTGTTTTTTTTCCAACTGTCTGATAAATCTCTTTGTTGGTCTTAAAAATAGACCAATTATTTTTAATAATGTTAGTAAAACAGTCAGAAAAACCATTTATCAGTAGTTGTCCCACATGAAGTTGGTCCTTGAAGGCTGTCAGGGCATTTTGCACAACTAACATCTCTTTTTGATTGACATGCAGATGCATTTGGTTTGAGGACGACCATGTGCCATGAATGCCTCTTCCTGCCATGTGGGCTCCCCAGGCATAGTCTGATGCATCCTTTGTTAGTGCCTGCCTGGCTGGAGGTAATATGAATGGTTGTCCCTTGATCTGGTGACAAGCCTTTGCCCACCATCGAAACTCCTGTTGCAGGCAGGGGATGAGAGTAATAAAGTACAGTTGTGTACCTACCATAAATGTAGATGCTCGAGTGTATTCACTGTTGCAGTCATTACTTTTGGGTTATCCTGCTGGCAGGCTACCCTCAGTCGGCCAGAATTCTAAAGTCTAGGTCCAGCGTTGGTTGCTGTCGCCTCTTCCCTGACGTCAGTGCGCCAGGAGTAAAAAAGATGCAGCCGACGCCATCTTCTTCAGTTTTTCTTGCCCCAGATGTCAGGTGCCCCCAAACTGGTAGGCTGAAAAAATACGCCAATAAATATCCATGCACAAAAATAACATTTCCTTCATCTGCAAGCAAATACACCACATAGGTTGTATAGGATAGAAAAGTACAAATAAGTCCCAGCAAAGAAAAGGGGGATGTTGGGTGGATAACCTGGACTGCAACAGTGAATACACTCGAACATCTACATTTATGGTAGGTACACAACTGTACTATGTTCATCGTGTTTCACTGTTGCAGTCATTACTCTTGGGTAGAATCCAAAAGTTGAGGATGGGTGGCTGGGCTAAATAGGATTAGGAGAGGCTATGAGGCCCTGCAGAACTGCAGTGGCAAAGCCTGCTCTGGATTTAGAGTAAAGAGTTAAGTGGTAGTGCTTTGTGAAAGTGTGCACTGAACTCCAAGTTGCAGCCTCCAAGATATTTTTGGTTGGTACTCCTCTGAGGAAGGCTGCTGAAGTGGCTGCTGCTCTGGTAGAATGAGGCCTAATGCCCATAGGCACTGATTTGCCATGCTGAAAATAACAGAAATGGATGCAATGGCCTATCCATTTAGAAATAGTCTGTTTTGAGATAGCCTTTCCTTGTGATCCTGCAGCATATGACACTAAAAGTTGCTCAGTCTTTCTGAAAGCTTTAGTTCTGTCCAAGTAGAAGCATAACTGACTGTGTATGTCCAAAGAATGCAGAATTTTCTCACCCTTGTTCTGTGGATTTGGATAAAAGGTAGGCAAGTGAATGGTTTGGTTGAGGGCCACAGTGGACACCACCTTAGGCATAAATGTTGGGTTTGTCCTCAGAGAATCCCTGTCTGGATGAAAAATGATAAAAGGTTCCACAGCCATGAGTGCTTGTAACTCTGAGACTCGGCTTGCAGAGGCTATTGCTAGGAGCAGAGCTGTTTTCCAGGATAAGAATTTTATATCCGCTGTTGAGGCTGGCTCGAAAGGAGGCAGTGTGAGTTTTTCCAAAACATAATTGAGGTCCCAGGCCAGAATTGGTGCTCACCTTAGAGGCCTAATGTTTTTGGCCCCTCTGAGGTAATGCCTTATTAAAGGATGAGAAAAGATAGGTGGTTCTGTATTGTAATGAGCTGAAATGGCAGAGGCATGAATCTTAATTGATGAGAAGGAAAGGCCTTTGTTCAGCATCTCAGTTACGTATTGTAAAATCTGAGGGATATCCGGTACACAGGTGTCAATGCCTTGTTCCTGGTTCCAAGAACAGAATCTCTTCCATTTTTCTTCATAAGATTTTCTGGTACTGGGCCTCCTGGCCTCCAAGATAACATCCATAACAGTTTTTAAAAGAGGAGTGTTCTGAATGGCTACATTATCCACCATGCTGCCAGATTTAAGGTCCTGATTTGGCTGTGCAGAATCCGATTGTTTTGTTGGGTCAGCAATTGAGAAGTTTGAGGCAATATCCATGCTGGACCTTGAGACAAGCTCTTTAGGATTGGGTACCAGTGCTGGCGTGGCCAGTCTGGTGCAATCAGTATACTTTTTGGTTTCTCTTGTCTGACCTTTAGGAGTACCCTGGGAAGGAGAGGCAGTGGAGGAAATGCATATACTGTTAGATTTTTCCAGCTGAAGGATAGGGCGTCCACTTTCCATGCTTGCTTGTGATAAATCCTTCTGCAAAATCTCTGCAATTGGCAGTTGTGAGTGGAGGCAAATAGATCTATGTCTGGGCATCCCCATTTCCTTCTTATGCAGAAAACGTGTGGATCCAGTTTCCATTCATGGGGATCCATGAAGTTTCTGCTTAGTTCATCTGCCAGTGTATTTGTTTTTCCTGGCAGGAATTGTGCTTGCAGGTGAACGTGATAAGTCAATGCTGTGTCCCATAAGGTCATTGCTTGTCTGCAGAGGGGAGTAGGAATGTGTACCTCCCTGCTTGTTTATGTACCACATGACCATAGTATTGTCTGTCTTTATCAGTAGCTGTCCTGGATGAAGCAGGCCTTTGAAAGCTGTCAGGCATTTTGAACAGCTAGCATCTTTTTTTGATTGATGTAAAGATGCATCTGGTTTGCAGGCCATGTGCCCTGAATACATTTTCCTGCCATATGGGCCCTCCAGGCATAATTTGATGCATCCTTTGTCAGTGTCTGTCTGGCTGTGGGTAAACTGAATGGCAGACCCTTGTTGTGGTGACAGGCCTCTGCCCACCATCGAAACTCCTGTTGCAGGCAGGGAATGAGTGCAATTACTGTCTCCAGGCTGTGGTAATTCTGAGTCCAAACACTTTTTAGATACCACTGTAGTTTCCTCATATGCAGTCTGGCATATGGAATTAGTAGAATGCAGGATGCCATGAAACCCAAGGCCTGCAGGATTTTCCTTGCAGATAAGTGGGTTTTTGTTGCCAATTTCTTGAAGTAAGAAGTCAGTTGCTTTTGTTTGTCTGGCGTGAGATAAGCCATCTGGGCAGTTGTATTTAAGCTTGCACCCAGGAATAGTATCTCTTGAGAGGGCACTAGTTTTGATTTATTTTCGTTTACTGTGTACCCTAGGCCAATTAGTAATCTTTTTACAAACGCCAGATGCTTTAGAAGAATGTCTTTGTTCTCTGCTTGAAATAGGCAGTCGTCCAAGTAGGGATATATTTGAATTTCTCTTTGTCTGCAAAGTGCAATTACTGGTGCCAGGCATTTTGTGAAGACCCTGGGCACAGTAGATAAGCCAAAGGGCAGTGCAGAGAATTGGTAGTGCATTGAGCCAGCTATGAATCTGAGGTATCTTCTGCAAGACTGTCTGATTGGGACATGCAGGTATGCCTCTTTTAGGTCCAAAGTTACGAGCCAAGCCTTCTTGCCCAGCATGGGCAGTAGCTGCTGTAGAGTCAACATCTTGAATTTTGGAACTTCCAGAAACGCATTTAGTATAGACAGGTCCAGTATTGGTCTCCAGGTTTTGTCCTTTCTGAGCACTAGGAAAAGTCTAGAGTAAAATCCTTGCCCCTGCTCTTGTTGTGGTACTTGTTGAATGGCCCTCATGTCCATGAGGGCTGTAATTTGTTTTTGTGCCTCTGCCCATTGATTGTGTGGCAGGTCTGGCATACCTTTTGACCTTGGAAGGGTGTGAAAATGGAACCTGTAGCATTGGGACACTATGTTCAGGACCCATTTGTCTTGGGTAACCGTTTGCTAATTTGATGAAAAATGTGCTAGTTTCCCCCCTAAGGGGGCTGCCAAAAGAAAAGTGCTTGGATCTGGCAGAGGAAAGTCATTGGGACTGTTTCCTGTAAGGTTGTGATTTGTCTTCTCCGCTTTTGGAGGTAGGAGCACCCCACTATTTAGGCCTGTATGAGCCTTGGGGCTGAGATCTGCTTGTGGGACGCCTGTATCTGCCTCTTTGTGGTCTGTCTGACACTGGAAAGGACTAATTTTTAGAAGGCCAGTTCCTGCTAAACCTGGGTGGCTATACCTGTAAGAAATCCTTGACTGTGCATGGATTTTGCTTTATCCTCCATTTTTTCAACACCTCTTCTGCTTTAGTACCAAACAAAGCATCATGCTGTAATGAAGCATCTAATAATTTTGCTTCAACATGATCAGGCAGATTCTGTTCCTTTAACCAAGCATGCCTTCTAATAACAGAACCTGCAGCAGCAGCCCTGCAAGAGGCCTCCAGTGAATCATAACCACATTGTAAAGTACGCTTTCCCACTTGTTCAGCTGCATGCAATAAATCCTGCATTTCCTTGTTCTCTGAACATTCAGTATTTGCCAACAATTTCTGTTTAAGCAGTGACATTAAATATTGCTGATATTTAAGCATATGAAACTGACAATTTAAAGCCCTTACAGCCAAGGTAGCAGAAGTGTAAACTCCCCCCCCCCCCCCATCTGTCTAGAGCCCTAGAATCCCTATCAGAGGGAACAGGGTTTTTTGCAGTGGAAGCTTTAACCCCTTTGGGACCCTGAGATATAGTTTCTGGGTCAGCAGCAGGGTTTTTATATAGGAATTTATGAGAATCCGGGACCCTGTAGTATCGGTCTGGCTTAGCAGGTGCAGGGGGTAAAGAGTCAGGGGACAGTCCGGACTCTGAAAATACATCATCTACAATGTCTAGAACAGGTGGAATAGCAAGGGGTCTTGTGTTGAGGAAGTAGCAGAAAGTCTCTGAGCCTTTTCTTAGATTCAGAATAATCTTGGCTCTCCCAGTGGAAATGCTCCCTCATGGTATGCAGGGTTTCCCCAAAAGAATAATCCTCAGGAGGAGAGGCTGAAGGAATGGATTCTTCAGCATCAGAATCCTCATAGGGAAGCATGGAATAATCCTGTTCAGAAGAGGAATCAGAGGAAATAGAAACCTGATCAGAAGAATCATACTCTGTCTCTTGCCTAGGCCTCTTATCAGGAGGGGGATGGGAACCCCTGATCAAAGTAATTAGGTCTTCGGCCATTTTGAGCATCTGTTTTTTAGGCATGGAAGTCTGAGTAGGAGAATGCTGTACTTGTTTCTTTGTCTTTAGAGCTGCTTTAGTCTTTGAAGCTGAAGATGGCTTAATATATAGTTGTGTAGGTCTGAAGACACCCTCAGAAGCCGATGCCTGCTCAGCGGCTCCGGACCCATCTGAGGGAATGATTTCCGAGTGTCCAATACCTTGAGTATCCAGAGGCCCAGTCGGCTCCACGTGGGAGTCGGAAGCGGCCTGTGGCTCTGAGGTAGCGGGCGCCAGGGGCTGTGAAAGCGCTTCACTGAGAACTGGGCCTAGCGGAGGCCTCGTCGTCGGTTTTAGACATCATATGCCTATCCTTTTCCTTGTCCTTGCGTTTTTTGTAAACTCCGGTCATTGGCTGTTCCGACGGTATTATATAATTAAATCTTCGGCCAAAGTAATGAAATGCAAAATCGAACTGATGCTTAATAGTGCGATGGTTAAATCTAGCATAAAACCAATAGCTAGCAACGTTGTGATCAGGGCCTAGGCAAGGAATACAGTAAGAGTGAAAATCCTTATGAGGTATTTGCTTCCCACAAGAAATACAATTGTTAACTTTTTCTGACATCGGTCTGGAGCAAGAAAAAAAAGTTTCCCCAACGGGGTACTTAGCTTTAATGAAGACTTTGGTTTTGAAATTCGGATTTGAAAATCTCAGGAGTTGGCCGACTGGCACATGAGAACTGCTTTTGCTTCGGGCACCGCACGGCAAGAAGACTAAAGAAAATGGCGTCGGCTGCATCTTTTATACTCCTGGCGCACTGACGTCAGGGAAGAGGCGACAGCAACCGACGCCGGACCTAGACTTTGGAATTCTGGCTGACTGAGGGTAGCCTGCCAGCAGGATAACCCAAGAGTAATGACTGCAACAGTGAAACACGATGAACATCTGCTTCCAGGCTGTGTCAATGTTGAGTCCAAACACTTTTTAGGTATCACTGAAGTTTTCTCATATGCAGTCTTGCATATGGAAATAGTAGGATGCAGGATGCCATGAAACTCAAAGCCTGCAGAATTTTTCTTGCAGATAACTGGGTTTTTATTGCCAACATTTTGAAATAGGTAGTCAGTTGCCTTTGTTTGTCTGGCGCAAGATAAGCCATCTGGGCAGTTGTATTCAAGCTTGCACCCAGGAATGTAATCTCTTGTGAGGGTACTAGTTTTGATTTCTTTTTGTTGACTGTGTACCCTAGGCATGTTAGAAGTCTTTTCACGAATGCCAGATGTTGAATAAGAATGTCCTTGTTCTCTGCTTGAATGAGACAGTCGTCTAAGTAAGGGTATATTTGTATTCCTCTTTGTCTGCAGAATGCAATTACTGGTGCCAGGCACTTTGTAAAGACCCTGGGTGCAGTAGATAAGCCAAAGGGCAGTGCAGAGAATTGGTAATGCATTGAACCTGCCTTGAATCTGAGATATCTTCTGCATGGTTGTCTGACTGGAACATGCAGGTATGCCTCTTTTAGGTTCAAAGTCACAAGCCAAGCATTCTTGCCCAGCATGGGCAGAAGCTGTTGCAAGGTCAACATTTTGAATTTTGGAATATCCAGGAAAGTGTTCAGAATGGATAGGTCCAGTATCGGCCTCCAGGCCTTGTCCTTTCTGGGTACCAAGAACAGTCTTGAGTAAAAACCTTGTCCCTGCTCTAGCTCTGGTACTTGTTGAATGGCCCCCATGTCCATGAGGGATGAGACTTGTTTTTGTGTCTCTGCCCATTGATTTTTTTGGCAGATCTGGCCAGCCGTTTGCCTTTGGCAGAGTATGGAAATGGAACTTGTAGCTTTGTGACACTATGTTTAGAACCCACTTGTCCTGGGTTATGATGTGCCAATTTTGAGCAAAAAGTGCTAATTTTCCCCCAAGGGAGCTGCCAGAAGATAAGTGCTTGGTGCAGGCAGGAAGAAGTCATTGAGGCTGTTTTCTGTATGTTTGTGATCTATCGTCTCCAGCTTTGGAGGTAGAAGCACCCCACTGCTTGGGTTTTTAAGAAACTTGCGCCTGGGATCTGCCCCTAGGGCATCTGGGACTGCCCCATTTGAGGTCTGTCTGACACGGGAAAGGACCAATTTTTTGTTGGCCAGTGTCTACTAAACCTAGGTGGCTGTACTTGTAAAAAAAAATCAGTTTGCATTGACTTAGCTTTGTCCTCCATTTTCTTTAACACCTCTTCTGCCTTAACACCAAACAAAGTATCATGCTGTAAAGGTGCATCTAGTAATTTAACTTTAACATGATCAGGCAGATTTTGTTCCTTTAGCCAAGCATGCCTCCTAATTACAGAACCCGTAGCTGTGGCCCTGCAGGAGGCCTCCAAAGAATCAAAACCACATTGCAAAGTATGCTTTCCAACTTGTTCTGCTGCATACAATAAATCCTGCATTTCCTTGTTTTCTGCACATTCAGTATTTAATAACATTTTCTGTTTAAGCAATCCCAAGACATGTTGCTGATACTTAAGCATATGAAATTGACAGTTTAAGGCCCTCACAGCCAAAGTTGCAGATGTGTAAACCTTTTTCCCCATCTATTCAGTGCCCTTGAATCTCTGTCTGAGGGGGTTGGGGTTTTTGCCATGGAAGCCTTAACTCCCTTTGGACCCTGTGAAATAGTTTCTGGGTCAGCAGCAGGGTTTTTAAAAAGAAATTTGTGTGAGTCAGGAACCCTGTAATATCTGTCAGGCTTAACAGGGGCTGGGGGTAAGGAGTCAGGTGTCAAACTAAACTCCGAAAACACATCTACATTGTCTAACACAGGTGGAATGGCTAGAGGCCTGTACTGAGGTAGTAAAAGAAAATCACTGTGTCTCTTTTTAGATTCTGAAAAATCTTGGCTCTCCCAATGGAAATGCTCCCTCATGGTATGCAAGGTTTCCCCAAATGAATAGTCCTCAGGAGGAGATGCTGAAGGAATAGATTCTTCAGCATCAGAATCCTCATAGGGAGGAAGAGAATATTCCTGATCAGAAGAGGAATCAGAAGAAATAGAAATCTGATCTGAAGATTCATAGTCAGTGTCTTGCCTAGGCCTCTTATCAGGAGGGGGATGGGAACCCCTGATCAAGGTAATTAAGTCTCCGGCCATCTTAAACATCTGTTTTTGGGGTATAGAGGCCTGTCCACATGGCTCTTGAGTTTGTCTCTCTGCTTTAGAAGGTTCTTTAGCCTTTGTCTTTGAAGCTGAAGTTGCTTTAATGTAAAGATGTTTAGATCTGAATACACCCTCAGAAGCCGGTACCTGCTCAGCGGCTCTGGACCCATCTGAGGAGCTAGCGTCCGAGGCTCCAATACCTTGAGTATCCAGCGGCATGGCCGACTCCACATGGGAGTCAGTACTGGCCTACGACTCAAAGTAGCGGGCATCAGGGGCTGTGAAAGCGCCATACTGAGAACCGGTGACTGGCTTAGGAGAAGCGTCGTCGTCCGTTTTGGACCTCGACGGCCTGTCTCTGTCTTTTTATTTGCGTTTTTTAGGTATTCCGGTAGTTGGATTGCTAACTGACGACATTTCTGGATAATTAAACCGTGAGCCAAATATTTAGAGGCAAAAATATACTGACGTTTAATAGTGCGTTGATTAAATTTAGCACAAAACCGACAGCAAGGTACGTTGTGATCAGGGCCTAGGCAAGGAATACAGTACAAATGAAAATCCTTATGAGGTATTTGCTTCCCACAAGTAATGCAATTATTAACTTTTACTGACATTGGTAAGGAGCAAGAAAAAGTTTCCCCAACGGGGTACTTAGCTTTTTAGTCGAAGACTTCCGTTCTGAAACTCGAAAATGAATATTTCAAGAGTCGGCCGACCGGCACTTGCAAACTGCTTCTGGCACCACGCGGCAAGAAAGACTGATGTAATGGCGTCGGCTGCATGTTTTATACCCCTGGTGACCTGATATGGAAGAAGGGACAGCAACTGACGCAGGACCCAAGACTTTGATAATCAGGCGACTGATGGCAACCTGCCAGCAGATTACCCAAATGTAATGACTGCAACAGTGAAACACGAAGAACATCTACCAGAAGTATTTTCACACAGGCCCAAGTCCCTTTCCACTGCATCAGTCTGCTCCACCAAAAGCATTTCAGAACTCGACGTGGAGAGGCTGGTAAATAAAATTTTGTGGGCTAGAGGGCTTTCAAGCCCACCTTTGGTACCGATTCCCTCTGGTCTTTGTACCAACACTTCCTTTACCCCATTGACTACTCTTCCTCTAACTTCCTCGGAGGTCTTACAGTCCTCTGTCCCAGTTCTCCAGGGACCATCTCTGTCGGCTCCAGAGCTGTTTGCTTCTGTGGAGCTGGCGGTTACCCAGAGTTCTTCAGCTGTTTCTGAGCCAGAGGCCGCCAGGAGCCATAGCTACTCTGTTGGTTATGTAGAGCAGGTTTAGACTCCAGGTTTTTTTGGAGCCATCTCTGCTTCTTGGGGCTCTGGCTCGAATTAGTTCTGCTCTGGCATCAGTCTCGAGGGTCGATTCTTTGGAGTGGTGAGTGACACCAGTTTCAAGACAGTCTTTCTAGGTTCTGGGCTCCCTTCTCTCTTCAGGGGGACTGGCCTTTGAGGCAATGCAGAGGGTCCTTTCTCTTGCAGAGACTCAGCTGGTGCCCACCCCCTTGGAACAGGTATCCCCCTCTAGCTCTACTATTCCTCCTGCCTCTCCACTGGGATAGAGGGTGTTGAGGCCTCAGGTGTCACAGCCACAGGTACTGTCATCTTCTTATACCTCCCCAGATTATTCCCCTGAGGAGGTCCCTCAGAAAAAGAAGTGCAAGAGGAAGCACTTCGATTCCCCCCAGGAAGCAGTCACCGAAGATGCAGATTTCAATGAGATGGAAGGGTCCCCAAGGTCACCATCTGAAGATGTCTCCTTTGGAGACATCTTGGAAATTCTGAAACAGAGGGGTGGCCGGAAGTACCAAAGCCCTTCCTCTGAGGAGTCTGTTTATCTGCAGGCATTCTGCACCTGCCCATCTTCTTCTTGGGTAACTCTGCCCACTACTGAACTCATTCAGTTGATTTCATAGCAGGCATAGAAAGTTTTTGACACCATCGAGCCCATCCCAAAAGACCGGACAAAATACTTTCCACACCCGCAGATAAACAGTTTTGGGTGAAGAGTCTTGCAGTTGATGCTATGGTTGTAGCGGCCGCCACTAAAAAGGAACTAGCTGAGGAGAGTTCCTCTTGTCCATCTGCCTAACAGAGAGTCCCAGACTATGGACAGATTTGGGAAGTGGGTCTACGCTTCATCGACCCTCACCATAAAGTCCTTGAATTTTTTGGCACATTTTACCAGACTCCAACTGGATCTGATAAAGGAGCTATCAGATACTCTGACGGGAGCAGTAGCTAAGAGAGTCCAAGAAAAGTGGCTTCTCAGTTAGCTGCTCTGGAGTCTGTGTCCAATTCATCAAAGAGGTTGATTGCACATACAGCCGAAGGGATGTCTAGAGCAGTGGGTAAAGGTGTAGCCATTAACAGACACACCTGGATGCCTCTCTGTGATTTTGCAGAACCATTCAAGTCTTCTTATATCAATGCACCTTTTGACAGGACATCCTTGTTTGGCCCAAAAATGAATGAAACTTTGTCCAGGTGTGAGAAAAATGCTTTCTGTTGTGGCCGCATTTTTTTTTACACCCCCCGCCCCAAGGTCTTTCTCTAGGAACCAGGGGAGTGGTGGAAAAATGTGGTTCAAAAGAATCCCAAGGGCCTTTCCAAGACAAACATGGAGGGAGTTCCCCCAGGGGCAGAGGGGTGAACCAAAACAGAAGAATCCACCCTCGTCGCAGAGGTGGTCCACAAAACCAGGGCTTCAGGGAATCCTTCCCAGGCACGCCCTTCCAGCGCTCCTGAAGGGAGGCCCAACTGTCTTCCTCTGGAAGCAGTTGGAGATGCTTAACCTTGCACCTAAACACCTGGCTAAACATTACAACAGATTCCTGGGTGCACAGAATCATATCTAGAGTCTATACCATTCTCTTTTATCAACAGCCTCCTGTTTACAAGAAAATCCCGAGGTTCCACCCAATCCAATGGATTCAGCAGTACAAGAAATCCAAAAATGACTGGACAAAAGAGTCATCCAACAAGTCCTGCCACACCAAGAAGGATCTGGAAGCTACTCAAGATTCTTTTTAGTGCCAAAAAAGACAGGGGACTGGACATCAATTTTGGATCTCAACAAAGTTCCAGATGGTCATGGTACAGTCTATCCTTCCCTTTCTGAGAAAGGAGACTGGGTGTGCTCAACAGACCTTCAGAATGCGTATTACCATGTAAAAATGGACAAATGCTCCAGAAGGTTCCGCCTCTTCCAGCTTGGAGCCAGTCATTACCAATTCAGAGTACTACCCTTTGGATTAATCACAGCCCCTAGGGTGTTCACCAAATGCATGGCAGTAGTAGTAGCTCACTTCAGGACTACAACGATTCCATATATTTATGTACTTGGTCAACTGGCTCATAACTGCTTTCAGCAAGCATCAGTTGATAACAGCCAGGGAATGCACCCTCAACGTCTGTGCCCACCTGGGGATCACAGTAAATCTAGAAAAGTCAAGTTTAACCCTGACAAAAATTTAGAATTCATAGGGGCTGTACTGAATACTCAGACAATGACAGCTTCTCTTCCTCCAGAATGTCATCAGAGAATTGTGGCTCAGGTACAAAGGTTAATCTGCAAAAAGAAGGTTCCAGCATGTTTAATCTTACAAGCGTTAATATCTATGGCAGCTTCTATAACTCTCATGACTAGCCAAGTTACATATGAGAATTCTGCAATTGCTACCAGCCTCCCAGTGGTCTATACTTCATCTCCCATTGTCAGAACAAGTCCTGATCACCATGGATGCCTCCCAGATGGGGTGGGGGGCATTTTCTGGACAAGACAGTCCAAGGCACTTGGTCTCTACTTGCATATCAATGTCCTGGAGATAAGAGCAGTGCTTCTTGTGTTGCAGGCCTTTCAGACAGCTCTTCCTCAGGAAACTATTGCAATTCAAACAGACAATATGTCAATGGCTTGGTATATCAACAAGCAGGGAGGAACCAAGTCTTATCCCCTTTGTCGAGAAGCCCTCAGAGTGTGACAGTGGGTGACCTCTTGCAACTGCTTTCTTATAGCAACACACATTCCGGGCAGCTCCAGTGTGATTGTGGACAAGCTGAGCAGATGCATCCTTCAGCCTCATGAGTGGCCTATCAATCAAAAAGTGGAGATAATAATTTTCCACCTTTGGGGTCAACCTTGCTGTGACCTGTTCGTATCTCCCCAAAACAACAAGTGAAGCAATTACTTGGCCTCGATTCTCCCTCCGAGAAAGTCATCCAGAGATGCTCTCCTCCACAATTGGCTCCCCGGTCTCCGCTATGCCTTTCCCCTGATGCCTCTAATTCTCAAGTTTTTACAAACAGCATTCAGGTTGAAGAGCAGAGTAGTCCTCATTGCTCCCTTTTGGCCTTAATAGGTTTGTTTCCCCTTTCTTTAGCCGTATCTAATTCGACAATCCTTGATTCTGGACCCAGTGCCAGATCTCCTGTCCCATCTGGATGGTCTTGTTCACCCAAACATTTTGAACCTCAAGTTAAGTGCGTGGTTCCTCCAGTTCCACTAATTGCCAGGCATCCCAATATTTCTTCTCCAGTACGCCACATCCTTTTATCGGCTCACAAACCTTCCACTCGAAACCTGTACACCAGTAAGTGGAAGAGATTTACTATTTGGTCTCTTGAAAGGCAGATACATCCCTTTTCAGCTTCCATAGAACATGTCCTAGATTTTCAGCAACTCTGTTTAACACTGGAGCTTCTCCCTCCACCAAACTGCAATTAGCTGCAATCATCAATTTTCACAATGGCTTGGATGAACATTCTTTAGACTCTCACAGACTTTTTAAATCGTTCCTCAGAGGCACTCTTCTGTTAAAGCCCCCACATTCAAAGATCAGACTCCTCCTAGGGATTTGAACCTAGTACTTCAAGCAGTGATACACTCTCCTTTTGAACCCTCTGCAGAATGTGATCTGAAGTTTTTATCTTGGAAGACACTCTTTCTGGTAGCCATTACCTCTGCTTGAAGAATTTCAGAGATACAGGCCTTGTCATCTGAGTCTCCTTACCTTGTTTTCCATAAAGATGGAGTATCTTTACGAACGAACCCATCCTTTTTACCCAAGGTTTTGTCAGAGATAAATATTAACCAGATGATTAATTTACCAGTTTTCTTCTATAATCATTCTAACAAGATAAGAGTATGCCCCACATTTATTAGACGTCCATAGACAACTATGTTTCTATCCTCACAGGACAAAGAACATAAGACAATCTAGTCAACTGTTTGTTTCCTTTTCTACTGCAAAGCTGGGCAAGGCAGTCAGCAAGATTACTCTAAGTGGCTGAAAGACTGCATTTCATTTATTTACGATAAAAACAAATTAACTTTACCTAAACCATCAAAGCACATTCTACAAGGTCTATAGCCACTTCAGCTATCTTTCACTCTAGAGCTTCAATGAATGAATTATGTGCAGCAGCTACTTGGGCTACTCCTCATATCTCATTACAAACTGGATATGGTCTCTAGGGGACGATCGTCCTTTGGCTCGATGGTGCTCAGGAATATCCTTCCATGACTCCACCCAAAATTCTAGGTAGCTGGGGACTCTGTCCCATCTGTCAAGGATGGAATGAAGACTGACAACACCAGATAAAGAAGTTATGTACTCACCATAACTTTCCATGTATATTGTCTATCTTCATTCCTCCCTGACTCCTCCCCACCATCCCCCGTCCTTAAAGATTGCTTGGTTGGGAGGATCAAATTCACTTGCATTACTATATTGTCCAACCACAGCAGATAAAGCTTCCATCTGGCTTACCTTACACATATCCTACCATACACACACACACACACACATATATATATATATATATATATATATAAAATGTATATATATTTCAATACCTTTTCTGCAAACTCGATCTGAGGTAACTGACAGAGAGTGTTTCTAGGTAGAAGAGAAGCTAGAGAGTTTTTGGCTGGCGCAAGCTGTAGTAACGGCTAAGTCGGTTCCAATGTTGGAACCGAACCCATCTGTCAAGTATGAATGAAGACAGACAACACAGATGGAACGTTATGGTGAGTACACAACTTCTTTTTTTAATCAAAAATGAAGTTATAAGCACACATTTTCTGGCTTGTATTACATAAGTTGCACTTACAGCTGTTCTCATTTTCATACATTTGTTTCTGCAAGCTGCAATTACAGCCACCTTCATTTCATACATTTGTTTCTGCTTTTTCAGCCTTTGTCACATTTTTACATTAAAAAGTTACAGTTGCTTAAATTCTAGCCTGGTCTTGTACCACAGACTTGTACTTTAGATTCACAGCAGAAATAGTATTGTGATTTAATGCAGGATCTGTGCTCAAGAACTGTACTGGTTTGCACTTTTGTCTTTTTCTATTGGTTTACTAAATTAGCTCGTCTCCTGTAATGCATTGCACTCAGAACACTGCCAAGAAAGACTCGCACAACAGTGGGTAGTGTGTCCAAGAGCTTTTTCCACATTAAGCCTATCTAGCCAAACGACTTTGTCTCTCTAAACTTGTGGCCATTGTGAAATGTGCTGAGTGTAAATATGTCCAAAGCTGCAGTAAGGAGTGTCAAGTGTGACAGCCCCCCCCCCAGCCCAAGACATCAAAGGTACCTCCCCACAAGTAAGTAGTCACCCACATTACTTAATCCAGTAGGTACGGTCACCTCTGTACCCTTGAATCAAACTACTTACCAAAACAGGTACCAAGCTCCCTGCCCCCAAACTAAGACCTGTCGAAACCACAGATCAGCACTGTTCTACAATTTCTTTAGCAAATGGGATTGATATGGGTATCTTGGTATGCTGTAGGAACTGTCTCATGCTGTCTGATGACCATGAAACAATCATGTGAGAAACACCATGAAACAATCAAGTGAGAAACATGTCACTGGAGACCAAAAATCTCACATACGAACAACACTGACACCAGGATTGTCAGCAATTCCACATAAAACACAATCTATTGTATGCTGAGGTTCTAGGGCTTAACTTGCCCAAACCACAAATATCAAAATGTAACAAGGACATTAAGAAACTTCAGAAACACTTCAAATCTGCAAACCTTACCCCCTCATATAGCACTAAGGTCCCAAAGTCACAGACGTTAAGCTCATAAGGCAGGCATCTACCAAACCAAAATATTCTAGTTAAAGGTGTCTGCATTGCAAAACATACTGATGTACCATTCACCAAGCTGAGCAAGGAAAGAGTGGCTGTCAGTTGCCAGGCTTTGTTAGATCATGCACATAATCACATCCATAAGAAGTAAGTATCAGTAGGATTCTGTCATAGTGCATATGGGTGCAAATAACTTGAGACATACCTCCCAGGTGTAGATGAAGAGAGACATGAAGGAGCTCTTGGACTGTGTGTCCCTGCCAGATATAAGTCTAACATTGAGCATACTATCTTCCCCAAGGATGCTGATTCAATACAAGCAAAAAATAATTGACCTGAATAATTGTCATACTTTTTGGTGTCATTCGTCAGTCTTGGAGTATAAGATCAGCAGGTCATGCTGCTTCACCAGGGATGGCCTGCACCTTTTCCCATCTAGGCTTTCAAGTACTGGCTAAAACGTCGTCCATCCCCCATACTGCCTTTCTTGGGCAATGCCATCTACATAAACCTACCAACATAATGAAACAAGCAAACAAAAATATAAAGGTGCTACTGATCAAGACTAGGACCTTAATCAAGAGGCTCCACTCCCTGCAAGCCCTCCTCATCTTGCTGGACGCAGACATAGTTAAAATGGTGGAGAGTATGCTGGGTGTGGACTATAATGTCTTCCACACATTTAGGCCAGCTACTATGCAGAAAGACAAAAAAAATGGACATGTCCCAATCTTAATCCACAAGAGACTCATATATCAAGGCTGATAAGGCAGCATGATGCCCTAGACCTTCTGCATGCCCAACTCACCATCAGCAAAGTGCTTTATCATACTCTTAACTAGCAACAGAATGCCATTGATGACCCAAGACTGCCATAATGACTACTTATACATACTGGAGTCACTCAGAATTAAACCCAACACCATCTTCCTGGGTGACTTTAGCTACCCAGCTACAGACCAGGTCTCATGCACCACCACTAGTGTGCAAATCCAAAGATTTCTGGACTTTGTTAACACAAACACTCTAGACCAATTAGAAAGCCTACCCACCAGAGAAAACAGCATCCTTGACACTGTCCTCACAAATATGGGGGAAGTATGCTCCATTCTTTGTGTTACATCCTTATTCATCAGGTCTGACAGCAAAGCAGACTCCTTTGAAAAAAAACTAGATTCTCCATCCCTGGAACTTTCAGAAACTTTTTAGAAATTTTTTACAAGGCAAACTTCCTACTTCTAAGTGATATCCTGGTGGGTTTCAAATCTTCCCAAACTCAGAAAATTCTACTACTTATGTAGAAACATATATCGCTAACTTATATCAGCATGTAAACAACTGCACAGAAACAGCTGAACCCAATATAAAAACATGCAGGGCAAACTCTAAAAACAAACTGACTTGGTGAAATCACAATATCAATAAGGGATAAGAAACTAAGAGTAATGCTACTCAATGCCAGAAGTCTAAACCTCAAGATGCACGCAGTCGAAACTCTCCTTAGCATGGAGAACATCGATATCTGTGCAGTAACAGAAACCTGGTTCAAGGCTCCCGTGAGCACCCCAGCACTACCAGGTTATACCTCATACCATGCTTTTCGGCCCCAAAACTTGGACCGTACCACAAAAGGAGGGGGAGTATCAATATTAGTCAAAGATACCCACACCTCCAGGTTGGTGGCAGAGCACGAAGCATCAGAGACTATCCATGTGCAACTAACAGTGGGTAAAACTGCCTTCCAGTTTACAGCCTGCTGCAGACCACCCTCCCAAACCCAGGAACCCCACTCGGTCTTCCTGAGAACACTGGAAAATATGAAGGTCTCTCCAAACACCATTATATTGGGCGACTTCAACTACCCAAACATAGACTGGGAGCATTACTCTAGCTCCAACACCCTAGCCCAAAGGTTCCTAGAATTTATAAACTCAAATGCTATGGAACAACTTGTTACCACTCCCACAAGAGGGGAAAACATACTGGACCTGATCATCACCAACATGGGGACTCTATGCTCCAGACCAGAAGTGTATCCCTCACTGGTAAGATCAGACCATAAACTAATCTCACTGGATATTCACATCCCGACTCCACCCCCTGCCCTGAAAACCACAGTGAAAAACTCCTCTAAAGCAAATTTCACACTCCTCAAAACCAAGGTGGAATCACATCCCGACTCCACCCCCTGCCCTGAAAACCACAGTGAAAAACTCCTCTAAAGCAAATTTCACACTCCTCAAAACCAAGGTGGAATCCTTCAAAGGCCCCGGGCCTGTGGAAAATATGGCCCAGACCGCAGAATCCTTTATAAACGCATTCTATGAACACCTTCAGGAATGCATGGATCATGCAATCCCAAATAAAACCAAGACCCAATCCTCCAAAGGCAGACGTCCTGTCTGGTGGACCCCAGCCATAAACAAACTATACAATAGAAGGAGGAAGCTACTACATGATAGAGCAAAATCCCAAAAAGGGAAGGCATCTCTGATCAGTATTAGCAAAAAACTACGGGCACTCATAAAATCGTCTAAGGCCAGCTTCGAGAGAAAAATTGCACAGGGCACTAAGGATAATCACAAGGCTTTCTTTAGCTATGTTAGGAACCTGGGTGGGAATTCCCAGATATGCTCAGAACTAGTCCAAATTGACAAAAAAATACACCGAACCCACAAACATTGCCAACATCCTAGCTGACAGGTTCAGAGCAAACTTCTCCCCCCCCCTCCCCACCAAAAGGGCAAATATTTATCCCAGCAGAGTGCTGCCCCCCTGACATCTCAGATGCTCAGGTAAGAGCTGCCCTCTCCAAAGCAAAAAACACAGCATCAATGGGACCAGACGGTGTCCCGGGCTGCGTCCTACATGAACTCCAAGAAGAGCTAAACCCAAACAGAAAACTACTGTTCAATCTCAGCCTTACTACAGGATATGTACCCAAAGAGTGGCGTACAGCAACAGTGGTCCCTCTCCACAAAGGTGGTGCCTCAACGGATCCTGGAAACTATCGCCCCATAAGCCTGACTAGCTTGGTCTGCAAAGCTATGGAAAGGATCATCATGGACCTCATAAATAAAGATATTGGGGACCTACAGACACTGGATCCTACCCAGTTCGGCTTTGTTAAGGGCAGATCCTGCCTCTTAAACC
The DNA here is from genome assembly GCF_019279795.1 of Protopterus annectens. Taxonomy (NCBI): domain Eukaryota; kingdom Metazoa; phylum Chordata; order Ceratodontiformes; family Protopteridae; genus Protopterus; species Protopterus annectens. The sequence goes on along the minus strand of NC_056725.1, from coordinate 1,854,341,585 downwards.
TGGTTGAGTTCTTTGAAACAGTCACCAAGGCCATTGACGAGGGGAAGGTGGTCCACACAGCCTACCTGGACCTCGCAAAAGCCTTCGATACAATACCCCACTCGGGCATTATAGATAAGCTCACCAGCTTAAATATAAACCCTATGTCACTAGATGGGTTTCAAACTGGCTCAAGGACAGAACCCACATGGTTAGAATTGCTGGAGCCATGTCAGACTCCAAACCAGTTACAAGTGGCGTCCCACAAGGCTCAGTCCTGGGACCTCTCTTGTTCGGTATATATTTCTCGGAGGTACAGGCCAACACAGAAGGACTGACTAAGTTCGCAGATGACTGCAAACTGGGCGCCATAATCGACTCTCCAGCTGACACAAGCATCCTCCAAAAGGGCCTCATAGAAACAGACAACTGGTGCCAGAGCCATGGCCTCAAGCTAAATGCCAAAATGTGTATAGTCATCCCCTTTGGCAAAAACAAAGTGCCCACAAATTACCACATAGGTGGTAATCCATTAAGTACAGAAAAAGTAATTGGGGACCTGGGGACCCAAGTTGATAGCAATCTCTCATTTGACAACCACGTGGCCAAAGTGGTTAGAAATACATTTTATATAGCTCACCTAATCATGAAGGGATTCACATCTAGATCAGGGGAGGTCATCATGCCTTTTTACTCATCCCTCACCAGGCCCATAATTGAGTACAATGCCCCTTTTGGGATGTACCCTACCAGACACCTGCAGCAACTGGAAAGACCCCAAAAGTACCTCACCAAGAGGATCATAGGGTTCAAACAGATGCCATATGCTGCCCGGTTAAAGAAACTCCAACTCTACTCAGTGGCATACCGCCTGCTCAGAGGCGATCTGTGCCTGACGTATAAAGCCATGTCCAACCCGGAATTAATGGACATGCTGCACCTCAGAAAATCCAAATCCCATCGAGCTACGCGCTCGAGAGACTTGAACCTCAGCACTGAAATAAATAAGCCATGCTGGAGGGACAGATTCAAAACCCAGAGGCTCCCTTCACTCTGGAATAAAATCCCAGTCCAGGTTAGGCAGAGTCCCTCATTGACTCTCTTCAAGGAGAATCTTGATGAGTGGATGGGAGATCGTAGGTTTACCCTGGGTATCACTTCTGTGTCACTGTTAGACAGAGGCACAGTATACTAACCTCAAAAAAGGGCATAACAAAATTAATTTAAAATGGGTGGCGAAAGCCAAACACACTCTGGCTAGGCTTATAAATGCCCTAGGGCAGATACCCTAGTATGAACCTATGAACCTTTAAAACAAAAGGAAGGAAAGTGTAGCCAAAGCGTATTTACATTTTCTTAAAAGGTTTCTAAGTAAACTGTTTCCACACCTAACCCACATCTGTTTTCCTCAAATGAAACTGTGTGATCCCTACCTTCAAGCTTAATGAATTTAACTATGCATGATACTGAATGCATTTATGAGCAACTATTCTACATAAGATCTTTAATATTAACTATCATTTGTATCTAAATTATATAATGCATCTTGGAGCTTTTCTCCCCGGGCTTCCATGAAAATGGGTCAGTTCAGCCCAGTGGACTTCCCCGGTAATCAAATTGCAAATAAATAAATAAAATAAATAAAAATAATAAGTGCAACACCCAGCATGTTAGAAATGCCATCATTACATTAAATAATCAATTCAGAAGTTAATTAACACCACCCAAATGAGGCAAAAACAGTCACCCAGCCAAGGGCAATCACAAGGCCTTCTTCAGCTATGTCCGTAACTCGAAAAGTTCTACGCAGCAGTGCACTGAGCTGATGGTGAATGACATCACTAATAATGAAGCTTAAAATACAGCAAGCAAACTTGCCGGCCAAAAAGTCAGCTCCAACTTTAACCTCCTCTTACCCCTGAATATCTCACAAGAAATATTAGAAATCAATACACCCCCAGCTATCAACAGGACCAAGTCGTCTTGGAAGCTCTGCCAAAAATACTGCATTTATGAGTAATGACAATATCTCCTGGATATATCCAGAAAACATGAAGCACGACTTATTCATGATCCGAACAACACTGTTCAATCTCTGCCTCCAAATGGACTTCACATCAAGTGAATGGAGGAAAGCAGCAATCACAGCCCTGCACAAGGAAGGGACGTCCACCAACCCAGGTAACTACAAACCCATACATCTGACCAGCCTCATATGTAAAGTCAAGGAAAGACTTATCGTGGAGTTAATCAACAGGACACAGGAAACTTCCAGACAGTAGACCTATCCCTATTATTTTTTCTAAAGGCAGGTCATGCTTACTTAACCTAGTAGACTTTTTTAAAAAGTCACCACAGCAATAGATGAAGGTAAGACGGTATACTCCATCTATCTAGACTAGACAAAAACAATGGTCATAATGCCCCACTTGGGCACTGCATAAAACTTTAATAAATTAGGAACAAAAGTACAGTTGTGTACACTTACTATAAATGCAGATGTTCGACTGTATTCACTGTTGCAGTCATCACAGTTGGGTTATCCCTGCCAGGGTAGCCCTCAGTCGGCCCGAATACCAGAGGCTTAGTATTTGTGTCAGTTGCCATCGCTCCAGGACTGATGTCAAGTCACCACTGTTATAAATTAAGGCAGCCGACTCCATTACGTAAGTTTTTCTTGCCCTGTCAGGAGCTCCCATGAGGAGCTAGGTTATGGTGGAAGAACACCACCAGTAGAAAGTAAATACCAAAACATCCTTGTAAGGCTATATAGAGAGAGAGAGACAAGGGGGGATGGAGGGAGGGAAACCAGGACTGCAACAGTGAATACACTCGAACATCTACATTTATGTTAAGTGTCCAGGACTGCAAAAGTGAATACACTCGAACATCTACATTTATGTTACGTGTACACAACTGGACTATGTTCTTTGTGTTTCACTGTTGCAGTCATCACATTTGGGTTGATTCCCAAAGCTGAAGAAAAGGGTAGAGGCAGTCATGAAGACTGGGGGCTGGCTAAGATGCCCTGCAAGACTGCTGTGGAAAAGCCTGCCCTGGATTTCGAGAAGATAGGCAGGTGGTAATGCTTGGTGAGGGTATGAACAGATGTCCAGGTTGCAGCCTCCAGGATGTCCCTGGTGGGGACTGCTCTGAGGAAAGCTGCAGAGGTGGAGGTTGCTCTGGTAGAATGTGTCCTGACCCCCTTGGGGGAGATTTCCTGTGCTGCTTGTAGCAGAAATGGATGCAGTGTGCTATCCATTTGGAAATTGTTTGTTTGGATATGGCCTTGCCCTCTGCTCCTGCAGCAAAGCTGACTAACAGTCTTCCTAAATGATTTAGTCCTGTCTAGGTAGAATCTGAGCTGTCTGTGCACATCTAGAGAGTGCAGAATCCTTTCCCCTTGTTTTATGGGTTAGGGAAAAAGGTGGGCAAATGAATGGATTGGTTGAGAGCCACACTGGACATCACTTTTGGCATGAAAGATGGGTTAGTCCTGAGGGAGATCCTGTCAGCGTGGAAAACGATGAAGGGCTCCACAGCCATTAGTGCTTGTAGCTCGGATACTCTTCTAGCTGAAGTGAAGGCCAGAAGCAAGGCTGTCTTCCAAATGAGGAACTTTGAATCTGCTGACACTGCTAGTTCAAAAGGGGGCAGGGTGAGTTTTTCCAAAACAAAGTTAAGGTTCCAAGCTGGGACAGGTATTCTACTGGGTGGCCTCAAGTTGTTAGCACCTCTTAGGAACTGTTTGATGAGAGGGTGGGAGAAAAGAGGGCTCTGTGCTGAAATGAACAGAGATGGCAGAGGCATGAATTTTAATGGAAGAAAAGGATAGACCCCTGTGTAGTGGGTCAGCCAGGTAATCCAGGATGAGAGGTAGGGAGGGCTGTGCAGTTCCAGCTCCCTTAGCCTGGATCCAGGTGCAAACCCTTTTCCACTTGTCAGCATAAGACTTTCTAGTGCTAGGGCGTCTGGCCTCATGTATAACATCTAGAACTTGTTTGCTTAGATTGGCATCTTGTGCAGTGGGTCAGGGAATAAGCCAGGCTGTCAGATTGAGGGTCTGCAATTGGGGATGCATGAATTCTCCATTCCTCTGGGTCAGGAGTGTTGGGATCTGATGGAGATGCCATGGCGGCAGAGGTGATAGGCTTCGCATAGGAGGATACCAGTGCTGGCGTGGCCAATCTGTGGCAATCAGGATTTGTCCTCGGTTTTTCCTCCCTTATTTTGAGCAGTACCCTTGTAATGAGAGGTAGACAGGGGAAGGAATAGACCAAAAGTTTGACCCACTAGAAGGATAGAGCATCTACTTTCCAGGCCTTGCTGTGAGGTTCCCTGGTGCAGAATTTGCTGAGTTGATGGTTGGAGTGGGAAGCAAAGAGGTCGACCTTTGGGGTGCCCCATTTCTGGGTTACAAGGGTGAAGGTTCTTTGGTCTAGCTGCTACTTGTGTGGGTCCAGAAGATTTCTGCTTAAGTTGTCTGCCACAGAGTTTAGAGAGCCTGGCAGGAATCGTGCTAGTAGGTGTAGTTGCATGGCTGAGGCTGTGTGCCAAACGGTCATGGCAGGCCTGCACAGAGGGTACGAGTGAGTCCCTCCCTGCTTGATGATATAGCACATCACAGTGGTGTTGTCTGTTTTTGATCAGTAAAGGTCCAGGGGAGAGTAGGGGTCTGAAGGCTGTCAGAGCTTGCTGAACCGCTAACATCTCTTTTTAGTTGATGTGCAGATGTATTTGGTTTGGGCTCCATTGGCTCTGAGTGCACCTGCCATCCAGGTGTGCACCCCAGGCATAGTCTGATGCATCTGTGGTGAGTGTCTGGGCGGTGTGGGGTTGTTTGAAGGGTAGTCCCTTGTTGTGGTTGCATGCTGCTGCCCACCAAAGGGAGTCTTTCCTTAAGCAAGGTATCATTGTTATAAGAGTTTCCAGGTCTTGGGAGTGTTGACACCAAAGGCTTTTTAGTTAACACTGTAGTTTCCTCATATGCAGTCTGGCATATGGAATGAGTAGAATGCAAGAAGCCACGAACCCCAGAGCTTGCAGGATTTTCCTTGTGGATAACTGGGGTCTGGTGGCTAGGTGAGAGAAGTAGGTTGTCAGGTAGGCTGGTTTTTCTGGTGTAAGGAATGCCATCTGGGATGCCATGTTCAGGCTTGCTCCCAGGAATACAATTTTCTGCATAGGCACCAGTTTGGATTTCTTTTCGTTGATAGTATACCCCAGGGAGGTCAGTAGGTCCTTCACAAAGGTCAAGTGCTTTAGCAGCTTTTCCTGACTGTTTGCCTGAATCAGGCAGTCGTCTAAGTATATGTAAATCTGAATATTTCTTTGTCTGCAAAAAGCAATGGCAGGAGCCAGGCATTTTGTGAAAACTCTGGGAGCAAAAGGGAAGCGCAGAGAACTGAAAGTGCAGTGATCCCACCCTGAAATGGAGATATTTCCTGCAAGACAGCCTGATTGTGATGTGTAGGTAGGTCTCTTTTAGGTCTAGGGTGGCTAACCAAGCATCCTTGGAGAGCATAGGCAGAAGCTGCTGGAGGGTGAGCATTTTGAATTTTGGCATCACCATGAAAGTGTTTAGGATGGATAGATCGGAGGCGCCAGGTGCCCCTTTTTCTGGGTACCAGAAAGCGTCTGGAGTAGAAACCATGGCCTATCTGTTCTGCAGGAATATGCTCTATTGCCCTCATTGAGAACAGTGAAAGGACTTGCTTTATGGCCTCTGCCCTCATCAAGAACAGGGAAAAGACTTGCTTTTTGGCCTCTGCCCACTGGTTTGGAGGAAGATCTGTAACCCTTTTGGGGTTAGTAGAGTGCGGAAATAAAATTTCTACCCCTGGGACACTATGCTGAGGACCCAGCGATCGTTGGTAATGGTGGCCCAGGTGCTTGCGTGGAAGGAAAGTTTTCCTCCTACGGGCAAGAGCAGGTGGGCAGAGGGAGGGGATAGAAGCATGCGAGTTCTTACCATGAAGGGGTGGCTTAGCACTCCCTTATTTTGAAGAGAAGGAACTTCATTGCTTAGGTCTCTGCATTCCCTGGGGCTGCTGTCTGGGGGGCCTGCTTCCCCGGGGACTGGGTTGAGTTGACCTGGAGGGGGCAGGAAAGGACCAGTGCTTGGAGGGGCAATGCCTACTGAACCTCGGTAGCTGGACCTGGAAGAAGTCTTTAACTGTCTGCATAGATTTAGCTTTTTCTTCCATCTTTTTTAAGATCTCCTCTGCCTTGGTGCCAAATAAGTTGTCTTTGTGCAGTGGTACGTCCAATAATTTGGATTTGACATTGTCTGGCAAGGGCTGTACCTTTAGCCAAGCCTGCCTTCTAAGGACAGCACCAGTGACTGCTGCCCTGCAAGATGCTTCCAGGGCGTCAAAACCACATTGTAAGGTGTACTTAGTTACTTGACTTGCAGAATGCATTAACTCTTGTAACTCTATTTTCTGCACAAACAGGAAAGGAAGATATTTTTTGTTTGAGGAGTTCCATGGTATATTGCTGATATTTCAGCATATGGAACTGACAATTTAGTGCTCTAATAGCAAGAGTAGCAGACATACATACTTTTTTACCCCATCTGTCTAATGCTTGGGAATCCCTATCTGAGGGGGTGAGATTCTTAGCAGAAGTTGCTTTAACTCCTTTAGGTCCTTGAGAGATAACCTCAGGGTCAGCAGTAGGATTTTTGAATAGAAATTTGTGAGAGTCAGGGACTCTATAATACCTGTCTGGTTTCCTGGGAGCAGGAGGGAGGGTGTCAGCAGTCAAACTGGATTCCATAAAAACATCCTCCACAACATCCAGGACAAGAAGGAATGGCCAGAGGTCTGTGCTGTGGAAGATCTAGGAATTCCCTGAGTCTCTTTTTTGACTGAGGGTAGTCCTGACATTCCCATTGGAAATGTTCCCTTAAGGTATGTAGGGTTTCCCGAAAGGAAAAGTCCTCGGGTGGAGAGGCTGAAGGGATGGATTCCTCTGCATCAGAATTGTCATAAGCTGAGAGGGGTTGCATATCTTCATAATCAGATGCATCGGAGTCATCGGACTCCTGTTCAGATAAAACTACTGGAGACAAATCTCTTTTTTTTTTTGGAAGGGGTAGCCTGGCTTCCCCTGATAAGCATTATACGGTCTTCCGCCATTTTAAGCATTTGAGACTGAGGCAAGGAAGCAGGTGCCTGAGATTGGGTCATCAGTTTCTTGGGTGTGGTTCGTATCCTGGGCCTTAGAAACTTGGTAGTTTTCGAAAGAACGGTAGATGCAAAAGAAGTCATCGGTCTTTGTCGAGAATCGGTAGTGTGAAGTACTTCTTCAGAAGCCGGTGGCTACTCAGTGGCTCCGGACCCATCCAAGGTAGAGACATCCGCAGGATCCTTAGTTGATGAAGAGTCTCGCAGCATACCTGACTCCGAAAGGGTCTCTGTAGTGGTCTGCGAATCCACAGAAGCGGGCATCAGGGGCTGCGAAAGTGCCTCCCTGAGGACAGGGGAACTGACGACTTGCTTAACGGAAGGGTCGTCGGCAGTTTTGGACCTTTGCGGTCTGTCACTTTCTTTATCTTTACATTTTTTTCAGAAGATCTGCTGTCAGATGGCTTATCAAAGCCATATCAGAATTCAAGGACTGAGAGTGAAAATATCTAGCTACAATAAGGGCCCAATGACGTACAGTTCTGGCATTGAACAGAGCACAAAAGCGACGGTGGGGGACGTCGTGGTCTGGGCCTAAGCAAGTGACGCAGTAGGAAAGAAAATCTCTGTGTGGCATTTGCTTTCCACAGGCGAGACAACTGTTAACTTTTTCCGACATCAGTTAGAGCAAGAAAAAAGGATCCCCATCGGGGTACTTAGCTTCAGAAGACTTCAACTTCAATTTTGAAAACGAAAAACTCGGGTAGTGGCCGCCCGGCATATCGTGCGAACTGCTTCTGGCTCCTCAGCAAAAAAGAATGATGTAATGGTGTTGACTGCCTTAATTTATAACACTGACGATCTGGCGTCAGTTCTGGAGCGACAGCAACCTACCTAGAAATACTAAGCCTCTGGTATTTGGGCCGACTGAGGGCTACCCTGGCAGGGATAACCCAAATGTGATGACTGCAACAGTGAAACACGAAGAACATCTCCTATGTCACCTGCTGGATTGCCAGCTTGCTCACAGATAGTACACAGGAAGTTAAGATGGGGAAACTAACCACAAAAAAAGACCAGTCAGTAGTGGAGTTCCACAGGGCTCGGTGCTGGGATGACTCCTGTTTGGTATCTATTTTTCAGAAGTCCAAGCAAATGTCAAGGGTTGACCAAGTCTGCGAATGACTGCAGCCTGCAAGCAGTCAATGAATCCCCAAAAACACTCAGGCATCCGCCAGGAGTGGCTTATCCCAAACAAATAATTGGTGCCAGCATCCTTGACTAAAGCTAAATCCCAAAAAGTGTATTACTGTATCAACTGGGAAACCTACTAACCCAGGAAACTATCACATTGACAATATACCCCTAAGAGTTGATCCAACAGTTAAGAGATTTGGCAAGATATGCAGAGTGTGACCTAGCATTAGATCAACAAGTGTCTAGTGTTGTGAGGAAATCTCTCTATATTGCTCAACTTATAAGCAAAAGCACAGCATCTTGGTCCAGTGATGTTGTGGTCCTATTGCACTCAGCCCTCAACAGGCCCAACACGGAGTACAATGCCTCCTTTGATATATACCTGTCCAGATATATGTAACAACTAGAGTGCCCACAAAGAAAATACAGAGACTAAACCACATGACCTACACAGAATGCCTCAAAGCTCTATCGCTATACTTGGTCTCTCATAAACTATTAAGAAGTGATCTGTGCCAGGCCTATAAGGCACCCCATGACCCAGTACTAATGGACCTAGTACAAATCTGCAAGTCAAATGGTATAAGAAATACCAGAACCAGAGATCTCAACCTCTTCTGCAATACAATCAGAATGGCTTGGAGGAACTACTACATACCCCGGGGAATCTTACTACTCTGTAACAGACTCCCCATCCAAGAAAATAAAAAGTTATGTACTCACCATAACTTTCTATGTTTGTTGCCCATCTTGCCTTTACTCTTGCTTGTTGGGCTCAGAACAAAGCATCGGTTCCGACTCGGCCTTATACAAAAGCTCGAGAGCTTCCACTGGCTCGAGGTTAACCCCCTATCCCATGATGCTTAGGGTATAACACTCAGATCTTGTCTGCAAGTGAAAGTAGTACTATTATGTATGTATATCTATAAACACAGCTAGTCTAGCTTAAAGAGAGGAGGAAACCAGAGACTCCAAAAATATACACACATATATATATATAATATATGAACATATGAATGAATATCTGCCCGATCCTCCAGGAGCGGTGAGTACATAACTTCTTAATTTTATGTTGTCCTATCTCGCCTTAATTCTTGCTGGTTGGGACAGCGTCCCTAGCACCTTCATCCTTGGGTGGCTCAGGAAAACAGATTCTTCAGTACAGTGGATCCAAAGGAAGACCTGTTCCGGGAGGACACGTCAACTTTGTAATGAGAAATAAAGGTAGGAGGTCTCACCCATGTGGCAGCTAAACAGACAGAATCCATAGGAAGTTTGGGTTGAAAGGCAGAGGATGTTGCAACTGCTCTTGTGGAATGACCCTTCACTTTGCCTGGTAATTGCCTGTTATTAAGGCTGTATGAGAAGGAAATGCAGTCTGTGAGTCATTTTGACAGACTTACTTTAGAAACCGGTAATCCTTTCCTTTTGTCTGAAAATGAAACAAAAATCTGGTCTGACTTTCTGAAATCTTTGGTCCTGTGCAAACAGAGGCGTAGTTGTCTGTGTGTATCTAGTTGATGTAATTTATATTCCGCCTTGTTGCTACAGTTGGGGAAGAACACTGGCAACTCGATTGATTTAAATTGTTTTCTGAACAAACTTTTGGTAAGAATGAAGAATTAGTTCTTAAGGATACTCTGTCTTTGTGGAAAACTATATAAGGAGGGCGTATAGAAAGGGCATGAAGTTCAGACACCTGTCTAGCGGAGGTAATGGCTACCAAGAAGACAGTCTTCCGTAACAAAAACTTTATATTGGAGGATGATGCAGGTTCAAAGGGTGGCAAGATTAAGGCAGCTGGAACAAAATTTAGGTCCAAAGCAGCTGGAGGTTTTCTGACTGGGGGTCTTAGCAGGAAGGTACCTTTCAAAAAAGCCTTGCATAGTTTATGGGACATGACAGACATTCCCATCACCCTAATATGGAAATATGATACGGCTGCTAGCTGTACACCCTGATGGTAGCTGCTGCTGCACCTTCGTCAAAAAGTCTGGAGAGAAATTCTGGAACTGCTGTGATACAAGCTGTAAAGGAGTCTAAATTGTGCTTAACAGCCCAGTATGAAAATCTTTTCCATTTACTAGAATACAGTTTCCTCATCGAAGATTTGTAGGAAGACATCAAGATATCTTTAATTGCAGGGGAAAAGTCAAAACACCTGGCTATTTGTGGAATTGGAACAGCCATGCTGTCAACATGAGGGTCTGGGTGGATGGATGGAACATTCCCAATGAGTAGGTCAAGAGGTCTGGAACTGGGTCCAGAATCCACGGTTCCTCCAGGAGATGGGCCCAGAGAAATGAGAACAAAATCTGTTGAGGAGAGTAAGGAGCAATGAGTATTATAGTGCTGTTCAACGTGCTGGCTTTCTGAAGTACTTTGGGTGTTAAGAAGTCCCGGGAGCCAATCGCGTTCGAGTGCATCCCTTGGTGACTTCCCTGGAGGGGGGGGTGGGGATGAGGGCAATGTAGCTGCTGCATTTGACATTCATGGACGTGGCGAAAAGGTTGCAGCAAGGCTGGCCTCATTTTAGGAAGATCTCTTATGCAACGTCTTGTTTCAGGGACCACTTGTGAAGCAACAGAATCGCTCTGCTCAGTTTGTCCACTATCACATTAGATTTTCCCGGGGTGTGCGTTGCTATCAGAAAACGCTGAAAAGATGCAGCCCACTGCCATACCCGTTGTGCCTCTCAACATAGGGAATACGATTTGGTTCCTCCCTGTTTATGTACCATACTACTGACATGCTGTCTGTTTGAACTGCAATAGTTCCTATTGGGAGAGAGTCCTAGAATGCTTACAATGCATATAGCACCACTCTCATCTCTAGGGCACTGATATAAAAAAGTGACTCTTGTGTTCTTGCCATAAGCCTTGAACAGTCTTTCCCAGATAATGACCCCCTACCCGATATGGGAAGCATCCGTGGTCAGTACAGCAGTCGGCTGTGGGAATACAAATGGGCGACCCAAGAATAACTGGTTCGTTTGAAGCCCCCAAAGAAGATCCTTCTTGCATGAATCTGTGATAATTACCTGATGTGATAGTGGTAGATCTTGCATGAATCACAGGGCAAAGAGTAACCATTGGAGGACCCTCATGTGGAGACGTGCTAGAGGTACTAGAAGAATTGCCGCTGCCATGGTACCCAGAACCTGTAATACAAAACTGGCCTGAACTTTTCTTCTTGCTATCCAGCTCCTGATTTGACAGTGTAGGGACTAAATTCTCTCACAGGTAAGCTTTGCCACCATTTCTTTTGAATCTAACTCTGCACCTAAGAAAGTAATATGCTGTGAAGGCAACGAGGTAGATTTTTTTTAAATTTATTGTAATGCCTAGCTTGGAACAAAGAAGCATGGTTTCATCCCTCGTTTGTAGTAGTAGATGCTTGGTGGTGGCGGTCAGGAGCCAGTCGTCTAGATATGGAAATACTAACTCAGTAAAAGGAACTCGCAACTAGTCGCACATGACAGAAAAAGGTTTTAACAAGTTTTCTCTGAAGAAAAAGGAAGAATTATTAAGAAATATATAACAATAAAACTACTTAGACAATGAGCCAGCCAGAAGACGTCTTGATCGCTTGAGCGGCAAACAAGATCTGGGTTTTATACCCTAAGCATCATGGGATAGGGGGTTAGCCTCGAGCCAGTGGAAACTTTCGGGCTTTTGCATTAGGCCGATTCAGAACCAATGCTCGGTTCCGAGCCCAACCAGCAAGAATTAAGGCGAGACAGGACAATATAACATCAAAGCTTATCCCTGTCCCTATTCAAATACAATTTAGATCAATGGACAGGAATAAGGAAATTTAACCCAAGATTCCCCCCTGCACTATGAATGAAAAAAGGAAGTGCCTATATGCCCTATCCTGCAGCAGAGTTCCCTTTAAATTCTAAATGGTATGACCCCAGAAACATTCATTCTTTTTCAAATAGGGAGTACAGGAATAAAAATCATGTTAGGAGCAATTTGAACGTCTAATGGGAGAACACAGCTTGAGTTAAAATGACCCCCTTTCATGGTAATTAACTTAGGAGTCACATATGACAATCAATGGCCTATAGTTTAATAATGCAAAATAGTGATCCACTATTTAAGGAAATGCACAGAGATTTGACTGCTAAATGATGAAACTGTGCACAACTATCTTTAAAATAAATATAGCATGCAGTTAATATAGTTACTTACCATAAGGTTTAGCTATGTAGACAAGACTATAAAGTTACTCTGCAGTTCCAACTGAAGCATTTACAAAAGTCATTTCAGCCTGCATATCTTTATTTGTCTTTTGAACATCACAGTGGGATGGATTCTTAATGGTAATACAAGGATGATATTCCAGTGTCAAGAAAAGGCTCCTTGACCACTTAAAGCCAAAGAGAAATGTTAGCAAAGAAATGGAGTCAGGAAATAGGTGAGGTTTAATTTAAAAAGAATCTTATAAATATCGGCCAACTTTATCCACACAAAGGAAATGAAAGTCTGTCAAAAACTGGTTTAAAAAAACACAACTACTTAATCTTCAACAGCAAGTCAACAGAACACTGCTTTGCATCTGGCTAGCTACTAATACACATCTTACATGCAGTTAAACTGTCTCGAGAAAATACAATTTATACTAAGAAAGCTACTTTAGAATGAAGGCTTAAACTCCCTATCAGACTGATGCACAAATAATAAAGAGAACATTAACAAAAACAGATAACCACTTGTATTTTTCCTGTCTGTTCTATGTATAGTATGCCTTTCCTGAAAACCTGTTACCTATGGTCCAAAAATGAAGACTACTGGGGTTTCATTATATACAGTGATTCACAGAGATCTGACTCCTACATGATGAAATTATGTTTGTAACTTTCTTATTTTTTTTAACAAGATACATTGCTTCAAATAAAAAAAAAAACAATGAATCAAAACAATAAAAGTCTACCTCCTCCTTCTGGTGGAAATGTTTTATACACATACTCATCAGCTGGAAGGCTGGTCTTTTCTTGGAAGTATGGAACTTCTTTCAACTAAAGAAAGAATACAATAAGTTATATTATATACTTGCAAATTAAACATATGAAAGTACTCAAAATGTTTATCTTCTTGAATTTATTTTCAAAACAGTTATTCCAAATGACATAAACAACAAAGATTTAACATTCATTCCATTTCAACCAAAGGCCATTAATACATTATGCAGGTCCATGTAGGGAGATTAAAAAACATTCAAAACCACAAATCTGTAGACTAACTAATGAATCACCATAGACCTACACAATAAATCAGAGTTCCAGCTCAAAGGAAACCCAAAAATATGGACGGGGAGAAAAAGTACAGTTGTGTACACTTACCATAAATGTAGATGTTCGACTGTATTCACTGTTACAGTCATTACATTTGTGTTATCTGCCTGCAGGTAGCCCTCAGCTGGCCTGAATATCAAAGTCTTGGGTACTGCATTGGATGCTGTCTCTTCTTCCATGACGTCAGGGAGTCAAGGGTATAAAGCATGCAGCCTATGCCATTACATCAGTTTTTCTTGCCCCAGATGTCAGATGCCCCCATAATGGGAAGCAATTATATACAAGGTTACACCTCCAACATAAAGCAAATACACCAGAAAGCGTAAATACACTAAACAAGAAGTAAGGTATAGCCAAGAGAAGTCAGGGGGCTGGAGGGAGGGTAACCAGGACTGCAACAGTGAATACACTCGAACATCTACATTTATGGTAAATGTACACAACTGTACTATGTTCTTTGTGTTTCACTGTTGCAGTCATTACATTTGGGTAGATTCCCAAAGCTAAGGAAGGGAGGAGGCAGTTAGAGAGCATTAGGACCAGCTATTAAGCTCTGCAAGACTGCAGTGGCAAAACCAGCTCTGGATTTAGAAAAAATAGGCAAGTGGTAATGCTTGGTGAAGGTATGTACAGAGCTCCAGGGAGCAGCTTCTAGGATGTCCCTGGTAGGGACACCTCTGAGAAAGGCTGCTGAAATAGATGTAGCCCTGGTAGAATGTGATCTTATCCCCTGTGGGGAAGGTTTTCCATGGTGCTTATGGCAGAAATAAATGCAATGGCCTATCCACTTAGAAATGGTTTGTTTTGAAATGGTCTTCCCCTGTGCCCCTGCAGCAAAGGCAACTAGCAACTGTTCAGTTTTCCTGAGAGGCTTAGTCCTGTCCAAATAAAATCCAAGTTGTCTGTGCACATCCAAAGAGTGCAGTATTCGTTCTCCTTTGTTCTGTGGATTAGAAAAGAAGTTTGGCAAATGAATGGACTGAATAAGGGCCACACTGGATACCATCTTGGGCATAAAGGAAGGATTGGTCCTGAGGGACACCCTGTCTGCATGGAAGATGACAAAGGGCTCCACTGCCATGAGGGCCTGTAATTCAGACACTCTTCTAGCTGAAGTGATGGCTAGAAGGAAGGCTGTTTTCCAAGAAAGGAATTTCAACTCTGCAGCTGGCTCAAAAGGAGGTAGAGTGAGCTTTTCCAATACAAAGTTAAGGTCCCAGGCTGGAGTAGGGGCTCTCCTGGGTGGTCTTAAATTTTTGGTCCCTCTGAGGAATTGCTTCAGCAGGGGGTGAGAGAAGAGGGTATTATAATGTGCTGAAATGGCTGAGGCATGAATTTTAACAGATGAGAAGGAAAGGCCCTTGTGAAGCATCTCTGTTAAGTATTGAAGAATATGTGGTATGCTGGGCACTGTTGTGCCCATCCCAAGAGTCTGGTTCCAGGAACAGTATCTTTTCCACTTTTCAGCATAGGATTTTCTAGTACTAGGCCTCCTTGCCTCCAGAATGACATCCAGCACCTGCTTACTGAGGGATGGTGTTGGAGAGCTCAGGTAATTAGCCAGGCTGCAAGGTTCAGGGTTTGAAGCTGGGGGTGCAGAATCTGGCCCTCCTGCTATGACAGCAGGGGAAGGGGTCGGAGGCCGGTGCCATGGTTCCAGCAGTGACATGTTGCGCAAGAGGGGGCACCAGTGTTGGCGTGGCCGGTCTGGTGCAATGCGTATTGTCCTTGGTTTGTCCTGTTTGATCTTTAGCAGAACGTTCGAGAGGAGAGGCAGAAGGGGGAAAAGCATAAACTGAGAGGCTTTCCTAGGTGAAGCACAGGGCATCCACTTTCCAACTTTGTCTGTGGAGTCCCTGTGCAGAATTTGTCCAATTGGTAGTTTTGAGGGGAGGCAAACAGGTCTATATCTGGGCTCCCCCCATTTGTTTCTCAAAATGTTGAATATCTTTGGTTTCATTTTCCACTCGTGTGGGTCCATGAGATTTCTGCTTAGGTCGTCTGCAAGTGAATTTAGTTTGCCTGGCAGGAATTGAGCTTGTAGGTGGACTTCGTAGCTCAAGGTTGTGTTCCACAGGGCCAATGCTAGTCTGCAGAGAGGGTACAAGTGGGTTCCCCCCTGCTTGTTTATGTACCACATAACAGTGGTGTTGTCTGTCTTTATCAATAATTGTCCTGGAAGAATGTGGTCCTTGAAGGCTGTCAGAGAATTCTGCACAGCTAACATTTCTTTTTAACTGATAAGCAGTTGCATTTGACTCGGGTTCCATTTGCCCTGAATGCACTGCCCTGCCAAGTGAGCCCCCCATGCATAGTCTGATGCATCTGTTGTTAGGGTTTGGGTGGCAGGGGGTAAAGTGAATGGCAGTCCCTTGTTGTGGTAACAGGCCTCTGCCCACAAAAGGAACTCTGTCTTTATACAAGGAATGATAGGGAACATTGACTCCAGGTCCTGAGAATGTTGACACCACTGGCTTTTTAGAGATACCATTGTAGTTTCCTCATATGTAGTCTTGCATATAGAATTAGTAGGATGCAAGAGGCCATGAACCCAGGGCTTGCAGTATTTTCCTTGCAGACAGCTGGATCTTTGTGGCCAGTAGTTTGAAGCAGGCTGTCAAATAAACTTGTTTCTCTGGCGTGAGGTAGGCCATGTGGGAAATTGTGTTCAAGCTTGCTCCCAGGAATATAATTTGTTGGTAGGGTACTAGATGAGACTTCTTTTCGTTTATGGTGTACCCCAGTGAGGTTGGCAGTTTCTTTACAAATGCCAGATGATTCAATAGCATGTCCTGGCTTTCTGCCTGAATTAGACAATCGTCCAGGTATGGGTATATCTGAATATTTCTTTGCCTGCAGAATGCAATGACTGGAGCTAGGCACTTTGTGAATACCCTGGCACAGTAGATAAGCCAAAGGGCAGTGCAGAGAACTGATCGTGCATGTAGCCTGCTCTGAAGTGTAGGTATTTTCTGCAAGATTCCCTTATTGGAATGTGCAGGCAATCTTCCTTTAAGTCAACTGTTGCCAACCAGGCATTTTTGCCTGGCATGGGAAGCAGCTGATGAAGAGTTAGCATTTTGAAATTTTGGGATTACCAAAAAGGTGTTTAGGATAGAGAGGTCCAGGATAGGACGCCAGGAGTTGTCTTTTCTGGGTACCAGGAAAAGTCTTGAGTAAAAACCTTGTCCCCTTTCCTCTGCTGGGACAGGCTGAATAGCCTTGATACTTAGAGAGAGAACCTGCAGTTGAGCCTCTGCCCACTGATTTGGGGGTAGGTCTGGCCAACCGTTTAGGGTTGGTAAGGTGTGAAAGTGGAATCTGTATCCTTGGGAAAATATATTTAAAACCCATTTGTGCTGGGTAATGAGTTCCAGTTTTTTGCATGCAGGGCGATCTTTCTCCCCAAGGGAGCAGGCAGTTGACCAGGGCTTGGAAGGTTTAAGGTTAAGTCATTGTGACAGTTTACCATAGGGGGTGTCTTACTACTTCCAGCTTTGGAAGTAGGAGCCCCCCACTGCTTAGGCCTGCGAGTACCTTGAGACTGTAGCCTAGGTGGTCTGCTGTTCCTGGGTTTGGACTGAGAAGGCCTGGAAGAAGACAGGAAAGGACCAATTCTTAGATGGCCAATGCCTACTAAATCTGGGAGGCTTTACTTGCAGGAAATCTTTAATAGTTTGCATAGATTACACTTTTTCCTCCATCTTTTTAAGTACTACTTCTGCTTTGTTGCCAAACAGGCGGTCCTGGTTTAAGGGAACATCCAGTAATTTAGCTTTAACATGATCTGGAAAATTTTGCTCCTTAAGCCAAGCAAGCCTTCTAAGAACAGACCCAGTGACAGCAGCCCTGCAAGATCCTTCTAAAGAGTCAAAACCACATTGCAAGGTATGTTTACCAACTTGTTCAGCAGAATGCACTAAATCCTGTAATTCTTCATTTTCAGCACAGTCAGGAATCAACATCTCTTTCTGTTTAAGTAGTCCAATAACATCCTGCAGATACTTTAACATATAAAACTGTCAGTTTAAGGCCCTAATGGCCAAAGTAGCAGAAGTGTATACCTTCTTACCCCATCTGTCCAGGGCCCTGGAATCTCTATCAGAGGGGGTAGGGTTTTTGGCAGTAGTAGCCTTAATGCCTTTAGGTCTCTGGGAAATGGTCTCTGGGTCCGCAGAAGGATTCTTAAAGAGGAACTTGTGAGAGTCGGGTACTCTGTAATACCTGTCAGGTTTCCTGGGAGCCGGAGGTAAAGTGTTGGGGCCAGGCTAGATTCCAGGAAGGCATCATCTACAATGTCCAGTACAGGAGGGATAGCTAAAGACCTGTGTTGAGGTAGCAGTAAGAATTCCCTAAGCCTCTTTTTGGAGTCAGAGAAATCCTGGCTTTCCCAGTGGAAATGCTCCCTAAGAGCATGCAAAGTTTCACCAAAAGAAAAATCTTCAGGAGGGGAAGCAGAGGGTATGGAGTCCAATGCATCAGAATACTCATAGGTAGATAAGGGCAAATCCTGGTCATCAGAAGAAACAGAAATTTCAGAGTCCTGATCAGAAGAATCAGAAGGAAAATCAGTTCTAGGTCTCTTAGAGGGAGAAGGTTGGCTTCCCCTAATTAAAGTAATAAGGTTTTCAGCCATTCTTATCATTTGTTTTTTTATGCGGTTTGGACGTTGGTTTAATAGGTGTGGGTCGAGTTTTAGGCCTTGAAGAAGAAGATGGCGTTGGTTTGAAATGCAAGTCAGTAGGCCTGAATACACCCTCAGAAGCCAGTGCCTGCACAGAGGCTGCAGACCCATCCAAGGTAGAGACATCCACAGGTTCCATAGTCGAAGAAGCATCTTACGGCATACTGGACTCCGAATGGGTCTCTGTAGAGGCCTGTGAATCTGAAGTAGTGGGTATCAGGGGCTGCAAAAGCGCCTCACTGAGTACCGGCGAACTGGCGACTAGCTTAATGGAAGTGTCGTTGGCAGTTATGGACCTATGTGGTCTGTCTGTCTTTATCTTTACATTTTTTCGGAATGTCGGTAGTTGGATGGCTTACCGAAGCCATTTCTGGATAACTAAACAGAGTACCGAAATAGTTTGATGCAAAAATTAACCAACAACGAATAGTTCGAGGATTGAATAAGGCACAAAACTGACAGCGAAAGACGTTGTGGTCTGGGCCTAAGCAGGGAATGCAGTACAAATGAAAATCTTTATGAGGTATTTGCTTTCCACAGGTGGTACAATTGTTAACTTTTACTGACATCGGTTTAGAGCAAGGAAAAGGATCCCCAATGGGGTACTTAGCTTTTTTGAAGACTTTGGGTCTGAAACTCGAAAAAGAAAATTTCAGGAGTCTGCCGACCGGCACTTGCAAATTGCTTCTGCTTCGGGCACCGCACGGCAAGAAAGACTGATGTAATGGCGTCGGCTGCATACTTTATACCCCTGACGTCATGGAAGAAGAGACCGCATCCGACGCAGAACCCAAGACTTTGACATTCAGGCCGGCTGAGGGCTACCTTCAGGCAGATAACCCAAATGTAATGACTGCAACAGTGAAACACGAAGAACATCCAAGGCTAATGCACTACAGTAATATACTCAGAAAACTGGTTAATTATATGGGCAACTATAATGACTCCAGCATTTCAAAAATGCTCAGTCTGTAACTATTCGCTATGAACTCTATCCACTACAGGAGTATGGACATTGGCTGTGAACCTTCCCTAGATTGGTCAGTACTGAGCAACACACATAAACAGATGTTTAAAAAAGAGGGACAAAACTCTACACCTCTTCAGTTTATTCTCATTCTGCCAAAGATGGAACACAAGTCTGCATCAGAAAGTTTTGCCTGGTGGTACTTCTGTATCAAAAAGTTTTGTCTGGTAATGAAGGGTGTGCACCTGGAGTTATTGCAGATAACTATACAAGTAACATATATTCTCTAATCTATGGTGCAAAGAGAAGGTTGTAGGTGCTATAAAGAAGAACGCAAACCCCTCCCCTTACCAAGTCAACAAGAAAGCAGGCCATGTCAGACTGCATTGACAAAGCACTCAAGAAATACAAGTTTCATATTTTTAAGTGCCTGGAAAAGAAAACAAAAAGATGACAATGAAGAAAATGTTTGGAACTAACAAACCGCTGAAGCAAGTGGCAAATGTTGCCACTTCTCTACTGCAGCATGGCTTAACAGGACTCGAGGAAAGGACATACTAGCAAAATCATAACACTGACAAATGCAATTTACAAAGAAATTATTGTCCTGCCTACATACAACAATGTCTGGCTAAATCAATAAAGACATGTGCAGAACCAGTCCTAGACAAGAAGAAGCCGATGGCGCTGATTCCCGTGGATGAAGGTCATGGAAAAATAGATAAAGATTAAACTCAGAAACCATCTTAAGCAGTAAAGTGCGGCTCGGTGTGGTATTCGCCATAAAAAGATATATGACTCATCAGTGTCAGTGACTGAATTATATCCCAGCCCTGAAGGGGCAAGCATTAGATAATATTTTTTTTTTTTTCGGAATAAAGTACTGTGAGCTGTTTGGGCAATCCTTTCAAAGATATTGCTATAATTCATCCCCAAGCAGCACCAGTTTAACATCTCTCATTTAGTCTAACAGAAATTACTTTGAAAATCAGAATTCTGCCATTGTCTGCAACAGTATGTGGTTTCCCACCTTTGCTGACAATCAGTATTCCACAAGGTCAGCCTCCATAACTCTACCCAGTTTTAAACTGAGAAGTTCAAATTTAAATTTAACTGAGAAGCAAGCATCTGGATAGCCCGTCTGCCAGACTCTTGGTGTCTTGTAGGATGTGGACTACAAATTAATATTTTTTATTGATATGGTCTATTCCCAACGTTTCATCTCTTCTTTCAAATAGGGAAGGACAGTGTATCGTCATTTGGTGATACAGCATATTCCAAGTTGTCCATGCAGATAGTCAAATGGTCTTGACAGATCTTCTCCTGGAAGGAAAGGATTCCAATGTAAGCTATTCAGCGTGAATCCCCAGAAGAATGATGCACATTTTTTCTTATGGCAACCATAATCCCTGTATTCTCAGCCCCTAGAAATTCTTCCCTGCCTAAGAGATGCATTGATGGCAGCAGTGGAGACAGTCTGAAAAAGTTAGAAGGGACTGCATACAGTCAAGTTGGGAGTACACAGCCAGCAATGAAAGTGGTTCTTGCATGAATCTGTAATTGCAATGCATTGGGAAAGTGAATGATCATGCTGTTTCAAGTGAAATCATAGTAACCACTACAGTGGCCTCATACATAATTTGGTGTTGTAACTTCAGCTTGTGACAGCAACCAAGTACTGTACATGAATAAAAGCAAAATATTTAAATAAGATAAAACAACAGAGATATACAACTACAATAAAGAATAGAAGTTAAGAAAACAATGAATAAAAAATACAGAACTTCTTAAGATTAAACTAAAACATCACAAGCAACACCAAAGATGAAAAATGCACACTTGCTAACTGAAACTAGTCTACAGGGAGTGCTTAACACTAGCAAGTTATGGATGCCATGTATCCTAGAACCTGGAGACACTGTCCAACTGTGCAATGTCGAAGCATCGGGGCAATTTCTAAAATTTATTGTCTGGTAAGAAGGTTGTGCAGATCCTGGCATTCAGTGTACAACCTATCAAGTTTATGTACTAAGAAGGCTGCATGTGGGATTTTGAAAAGTCTACAGTGATACCCAAGGACTGCAAAAGTTTGATCAGAGACCATGTGTAACACATGAGTTTGTCCAGAGTATGAGCAGCAAAGAAATAATTAGGTAGATTGTGAAAGATCTTAGCCCCTTACAGCCTCTGGTGGATGCTGCTACTGCCATCCATTTTGTGAATACCCTAGGGGCAGTGATGACTCTGAAAGGCAGGCTTCTGACATAGTAATACTTGCTTCTGATTCTGAAGCGGAAGTACTTTCTGGCCTCAATAACAATATTTAAGTATAAGCAGGCACACTCAAGGTCCAAAGAACACATTCAGTCTCCTTCTGACAGACCAAGAAGTAGCTTTGTTCCAAGACTATTGTGAATTTTTCCGCTGCTGCGTTTAAAAATTATCATGTTGTCTTTGGCACCAAAAAAAAAAAGTGATTAGTATCCTTGACCTTTCTGGTCTGGTGGGACACTGGATAATGCACTTTTGTAACAGAGAGCTAACCCTGGTCTTCCTGTGAATTTCTGTGGAGTGAGGCATCTGGCAAGAGCTTCACTGGTGAAGGCTTACTTAAAAATGAAAAGTTTTAGCTTGTGCACATTATGTTTCAGATTCATGTGTTCTAGATGATCCTCAAAAATGACAGTGGAGCATTCAAGAAGTGTTTCAGGAATGTTGTCTGCCTGGGGCCGATCATGACCTCTTGGAGAGTACACTACATACCGTAACCTGGGTGGAGAACTTTGCTGGAAGTTGGCCACTTGTGCTTGGTCCTTACCACTGCATCCCTAGTGAGATGGTTGTGGGACATGCCACAAATGCATCTGACACTGCAATGTTTGTTTGCTGAATGATCACTCGATGAATAGAATTTCACTACCACAGCTGTGTGGTTATACTTGAGGTAGTTACTGACTTTGTCATCAATTAGGAGGGGACCTGAAAATATTGAGTCCAAAAAGGGTCACCCGGTATTTCCTGTAAAGTTAGTTAGCCTAGGCATGTCAGTCAGCATATTCTTAGGCTGCAACTGGCTGAACTCACTGCTACTTTTTTTATTCTTTTTTAATGGTTATATAAAGACTGGCATCCGTGAGATACAGGATAATTACAAAAGATTGAGGGAACAGGTGTGGCAAAATGGCTTGCAGTATCAGCACTGTGAATCCTGGCACTTAGCACAGGTTAGTTATCTCTGACAGGTCCATGAAAGGCCAATATGGACTAGAGTGAAGCTTGAGTAGAACCTCCTGTTCTGGTCCAGTTTTGGAATAATGTCTATTACTCCTAGCTGCAAAATCTCATGTAAGATGAGGGGTCAAGATGCACTTGGGGTCCCTTGGCAGGGGTGGACTGCCTACTATCTTTAGTTTTCTTAGGAACTGTAGTTTGTAACCCCGTGAGACTATCTGCAGCACCCATTTGTCTTCTGTAATGCTTTCCCAATTTCTTTTGAACTGCATTACTCTTCCTATGTTTGAGGTAGATGAGGTAGAAAGGGGAAACAGCTGGGGTGAGACTTTTGGGAGGAGACTTGTGTACTCAAAGCTGCTCTATAGGAGGTATGTAGCCCCCCAGAATTTCCTTTCTGGTCTCCTTACTACTTATTTTTCTTATACTTGCTATTCTCCTTGCTTGTGACAGTAGTGCCCAGACATTGATAGATAACTACTGTGCCATATGGAAAGACATTTGCCATGAAAAGAACGACAAAAGGAAATGGCCTTAGAAATCCAGGAGGAGATGGTTTGTTTAAAATCAGCCAAACCCAAAGTCCTGGGATGAAAAGAAACAAAAAGCTGCTCACATTTGTGAAAAACTTTAGTTTTTATCTAAATAATATCTCAGCTGTCTATGCAAATTCAAAGTATGAAGAACCTTCTCAATGGCAGACTGCGGAGAAAGAAAATAGGAATAAATTTGAACAGAATGATTGAGGGACAGCCCACTGACTACTTTGGGCATAAAAGGATTAGTATGAAGAGACACCATGTCTCTATGGAAAACCAAAAAAGAAGGAATAACCATGAAAGCTTTAAGTTCAGACAGTCTCCTGGCTGATGTAAGAGCCCAAAGCAGAACAGTCTCCTAAGTACAATGCTGCAAGCAAGCTGAGGAAGCAGGCTCAAAAGTAGCCTGGGTCAGTTTTTCAAGTACAAAATTGAGGTCCCAAGAAGGCGGAACAGGCTTCCTGGGAGGCCTGATATGAAGGATGCCTTTAAGGAATTGCTTAACTTAAAACCTAAAGGCCACAGGAGGATTCAAAGGCAGACAAGCAGAAATTGCTAACAGTTAATCTTTCACTGAAGAATATGCCAAATGAGCATAGAAGAGATCACACAAATAAAGAGACAACCAAAGGAACCTCTACCGAGAGAGGATCCTGATGGCGAGAGAGGCACCAAACAGACAATTTTTCTATTCGGACGTATATGATTACCTGGCAGTGGGTTCCCAGGCCTCCTGCAGAAAGTACAGTTGTGTACACTTACCATAAATGTAGATGTTCGAGTGTATTCACTGTTGCAGTCATCACATTTGGGTTATCTGCCTGCAGGTAGCCCTCAGCCGGCCTGAATACCGAGTCTTCGGATTTCTGTGTTGGATGCTGTCACTTCTTCCATGAAGTCAGGTCGTCAGGGGTATAAAACATGCAGCTGACACCATTACATCAGTTTTTCTTTCCCCAGATGTCAGGTGTCCCTACAATAGGAAGCAATTATATGGTATGGAACACCCCCAGCAAAAAGCAAACACACAAGATATAATAAACATACCAAACAAGAAGGAAAGGTAGAGCCAAGAGAAGTCAGGGGGCTGGAGGGAGGGTAACCAGGACTGCAATAGTGAATACACTCGAACATCTACATTTATGGTAAGTGTACACAAAGTACAGTTTTGTACCTACCATAAATGTAGATGTTCGAGTGCTAATACAGCTGCAGTAATCACAGATGGGTTTTCAGCCGTCAGGCGGTCCCTCGGTCGGCCGAATTCCAAAGTCTTGGTCTGGCGTCGGTTGTCGTCGCTTACTCTTCTGACGTCAGAAAGGCCAGAGTATATAAGACACAGCCAACGCCATGTTCTTCAGTCTTTCTTGCCCCAGATGTCAGGTGCCCCCAAAAGGAAGGCAATACATAAATAAGGCTTATCCACATATGCAAGCAATGCAATGTAATGCAAAATCAGTGTAAGCAAGCAAATAAAACATAGCAGGATAACCCAGTCAGGAGGTATGAAGAGGTTGTTAGGCCCCATGCCCTTACCAAGTGGGGAAGGAGGGAGGGAAACCTGTACTGCAGCTGTATTAGCACTCGAACATCTACATTTATGGTAGGTACAAAACTGTACTATGTTCATCGTGCATACAGTTGCAGTAATCACAGATGGGTAGAGTCCCAAAGCTATGCATAGGGTGGTAGGTACTACGAGGAACTGGGTTGAGCCAGAATGCCCTGTAAAACAGCAGTGGCAAAGCCTGCTCTTGTTCTGGAATATAAGGGCAGGTGGTAGTGTTTTGTGAAAGTATGTACAGAACTCCAAGTGGCTGCCTCCAAAATATCCTTAGTAGGCACACCTCTGAGGAAGGCTGTAGAGGTGGCTGTGGCCCTGGTGGAGTGAGATCTGATACCAGTAGGGACAGATTTCCCATGATAGGAGTAACAAAATCGTATGCAGTGGACAATCCACTTGGAAATGGTCTGTTTGGTAACTGGTTTCCATTGAGCCCCTACGGCATAGGACACAAAAAGTTGTTCTGATTTCCTGAAGGACTTTGTTCTGTCCAAATAGTAACGTAGCTGCCTATGGATGTCTAAAGAGTGAAGCAGCCTTTCCCCTTTGTTTTGAGGGTTAGGATAAAAGGTAGGTAGGTGTATGGCTTGGTTTAAGGCTACCCTGGATACCACTTTTGGCATAAAGGATGGATTAGTACGTAGGGAAACCCTATCCTGATGGAAGATGAGGAAGGGCTGCACCGCCATGAGGGCCTGTAATTCAGAAACCCTACGAGCTGAAGTGATGGCCAGAAGGAAAGCTGTTTTCCAGGACAAATATTGCAGATCTGTTGAGGCAGCAGGTTCAAAGGGAGGCAATGTTAATTTTTCTAGTATATAATTAAGGTCCCAGGCTGGTATTGGTTGCTTCCTTGGAGGTCTTATATTTTTAGCCCCTCTGAGGAACTGCCGTAAGAGTGGGTGAGAGAATAAAGGAGGATCCGTGTTGAATTCTGCAGAAATGGCTGAGGCATGTATTTTAATGGAAGAAAATGAAAGTCCACTGTTCAGCAGTTCAGCTAGGTACTGTAAAACCTGAGGCAAGTTCAATTTTCTAGGGTCCTGTCCTCTTTTCTCATTCCAACAGCAAAACCGCTTCCATTTTTGGAGTAA
The DNA here is from genome assembly GCF_019279795.1 of Protopterus annectens. NCBI lineage: Eukaryota > Metazoa > Chordata > Ceratodontiformes > Protopteridae > Protopterus > Protopterus annectens. The sequence continues at coordinate 1,854,315,901 of NC_056725.1, read as the reverse complement.
GCTTTTCTAGTAGATGGTCTTCTGGCCTCCAAAATGACATCCTGCACCTCCTTGGAGAGTAGGGTCTGTTGTGGTGTTAAGGAATTTTCCATGCAGCGAGGTTGAGTGTTTTCAGCTGACTGTGAAGGGTTTTGTAGCTGTTCTGAGTCAGCAGAAGAGGTATTAGAGGCAGGGACCAGGGAGGAGTATGTGTTAGGCTCCTCAGGAGTGGATACCAGTGTTGCCTTGGCCAATCTGGAGCAATCAGTATCATCCTCGGTTTGTCTGTTCTTGCTTTCAAAAGCACCTTGGGCAGAAGAGGCAGAGGTGGGAATGCATAAACTGTCCATGTTGTCCAACTGAATGAAAGGGCGTCCACTTTCCAGGCCTTTGGATGGAAGGTCCTTGAACAAAACTTTTTCAATTAATGGTTCGTGTGGGAGGCAAAAAGATCTATGTCTGGCCTCCCCCACACTTGGATTATCTCCGTAAACACCTGAGGATGTAGCTTCCATTCGTGTGGATCTGTCATATTCCTGCTCAGAGTGTCTGCCAGTGTGTTTTCCAGTCCTGGCAAGTACTGTGCTTGAAGTTCGATTTGTCTTTCCAGAGCCAAGTTCCAAAGAGTCATGCCTAGTCTGCACAAGGGGTATGAATGTGTTCCTCCTTGTTTGTTTATGTACCACATTACTGTGGTGTTGTCTGTTCTTATCAGTAATTGTCCTGGATGCAGGAAGTCCTTGAAAGCTGTAATTGCATTTATTACTGCTAGCATTTCTTTTTGATTGATGTGAAGGTGCTTTTCCTTTTGGGACCATCTGCCCTGAATGCACCTGTCCTTCATGTGCGCCCCCCAGGCGTAATCTGAGGCGTCTGTGGTTATGACTTGTTTTGCTTGAGGCTTGCAGAATGGAAGGCCTGTGTTTACCTGACATGCTTGGGCCCACCATAGAAATTCCTTTTGCAAACATGGAATTATTGGTATAATTGCTTCCAAGCTGTGACTGTGTTGAGACCATAGATTTTTTAGGTACCACTGAAGTTTCCTCATATGCAGCTTTGCACATGGGATTAGAAGAATGCAAGATGCCATGAATCCCAGAGCCTGCAGGATTTTCCTTGCAGTAAGTCTGGTACTTTTTGCTAGTGTTTTGAAGTACTGAGATAATTGCCCTTGTTTTTCTGGCGTAAGATATGCCATCTGGGTGTTTGTGTCCAAGCTGGCACCCAGGAAGGTTATTTTCTGAGATGGTGTTAGCCTTGATTTCTCCTTGTTGATGGTGTATCCCAGAGAAAGCAGTAACCGTGTCACATATGCCAGATGTTCCAGTAGTATGTGTTTGCTGTCCGCTTGGATCAGGCAGTCGTCCAGATGAGGGTAAATTTGTATCCCTTGAAGTCTGCAATAGGCAATCACTGATGCCAGGCACTTTGTGAATACTCTGGGCGCAGTAGATAAGCCAAAGGGCAATGCAGAGAATTGATAGTGGATTGAACCTGCAAGAAATCTGAGGTATCTTCTGCAGCTTTGTCTGATTGGGACATGCAGGTATGCCTCCTTGAGGTCCAATGTTACCAGCCAAAACTCCTTGCCCAGCATGGGAAGAAGTTGCTGTAATGTGAGCATCTTGAATTTTGGTACGAGTAGAAATGTGTTTAGGATGGATAAGTCCAGAATGGGTCTCCAGTCGGTTCCTTTTCTTGGTACCAGAAAGAGTCTTGAATAAAAACCTTGACCTTGTTGGTGCGTAGGTACCTTTTGTATAGCTCTCATGTTTAGGAGCTTTGAAATTTGCAGTTGTGCCTGTACCCTTTGATTTTGTGGCAGGTTTGGCATGCCTCTCATTCTTGGAAGAGTGTGAAATTGAAATTTGTAGCCTCTGTTTATAATGTCCAGTATCCATTTGTCTGTTGTGACAATATGCCAATTGCTTGCAAATAATGCTAGTTTCCCTCCCAAAGGTGCTGCCAGCTGAGACTTGCTTGGCATGGAAATGAGGGAGTCATTGGGGTTGCTTCCTGTATTGTTGTGCACTGTCTTCACCACCTCTTGGTGCTGGAGATTGCCATTGTCTGCCTCTATATGATCCTTGTGATTGCCCTCTGCCCGTTGTGCGTCTGTATCTACCTCTTTGGGGCTTGTCAGTGGCTGGAAAGGACCAGTTTTTTGAAGGCCAATTCCTGCTAAAACGTGGTGGCTGGACCTGTAAGAAAGCTTTGACAGTTTGCATAGATTTGGCTTTTTCTTCCATTTTTCGTAGTATATCCTCAACATTAGTACCAAAAAGTACATCCTTTTGTACAGGAGCATCAAGAAGTTTAGCTTTCACATGATCAGGCAAATTTTGTTCCCTAAGCCAGGCATGTCTGTGAATGACTGATCCTGTAGCAGCCGCTCTACTGGAGGCCTCTAGGGCATCATAACCACATTGTAAGGTGTGTTTACCCACTTGCTCCGCACTATGCATCATATCCTGTAACTCTTTTAAATCTGGTTGTTCAGGTTGAGACATTTTGTTTAATTGTGATAACAGGAACTGTTGATATTTAATCATATGAAACTGACAGTTTAAGGCCCTCATGGCTAGGGTGGCCAAGGTATATACCTTCTTACCCCACCTTTCTAGAGATCTAGATTCCCTTTCTGCAGGAAGTGGATTCTTGGCAGTGGAGGCCTTTAATCCCTTAGGGCCTTGTGAAATGGTTTCAGGGTCAGCATTATGGCCTTTGTAGAGAAATTGGTGAGAACTGGGTACTCTGTAATATCTATCAGGCTTTACTGGTGCAGGAGGCAGAGAATCAGGGTTAAGACAAGCCTCCGAATAGACATCATCCAGTACCTCCAAAACAGGGGGTATAGCCAGAGGTCTGTGCTGAGGTAACCAAAGAAATTCCCTAAGTCTTTTCTTGGAGTCTGAAAAGTCTTGGCCTTCCCAATGGAAGTGTTCCCTCAAGGTGTGCAAGGTTTCCCCAAAAGAAAAATCCTCAGGGGGGGATACAGAAGGAATGGACTGTTCTGCATCCGAATCCTCAAAAGGGGAGCAAGAGTGTTCCTCTGCATCAGAATGTTCTGATAAAATGGATCCCTGGTCAGAAGAGGGGGATTCTTCCACCACTCTGGGTCTCTTGTCAGGAGGGGGCTGAGAACCTCTGATAAGAGTTATTAGATCCTCAGCCATTTTAAGCATCTGTTTCTTATGCATGGGTCCAGGAGATGGGCCTTGAGCAGCAGGCCTAGTGTGATGCCTGGCTGCTTTGGATTTAGTAAAGGCCTTAATAGAAAAAGAAGATGAAGGCCTAAATACACCATGGGTGGAGGTGGACCTGTCCACATTAGTAGGCTCGACATAAGCCGGGGCTTTGGTTGTAGTCTGGGAAAGGGCCAAGGACCCAGCGGTCTCGGGTACAGAAGACACCGCTAAAGGAGTGTCGTCGGTAGTCAGGGACTGCAAAGGCATCTCGCTGAGAACCGGACCACGTGTAGCCTGTTTCGGCGTGGTGTCGGTGGAGACCGCGGGCCTCGCGTGTCGGTCCTTTTCCTTGCGTTTTTTGGATAAAACGGAAGTCGGAGTGTCCGATGACATTTTATAGTCAAAAGCTTTACCAAAATAGTGTTGGGCGAACTCCGCCCGACGCTTGATATTGCGTTTATTGAAGGTAGCGCAAAAGCGACAGCCCGAGACATCGTGGTCTGGGCCCAAACAAGGTATGCAAAGGGAATGGAAATCCTTATGCGGTATTTGCTTCCCACAAGAAATACAATTATTAACTTTTTCTGACATCGGTCTGAGGCAAGAAAACTTTCCCCAACGGGGTACTTAGCTTTAATGAAGACTTCGGTTCCAAATATTTTCGTAATTCAGGAGCTGGCCGACCGGCACTTGCGAACTGCTTCTGCTTCGGGCACCGCGCGGCAAAAAAGACTGAAGAACATGGCGTCGGCTGTGTCTTATATACTCTGGCCTTCCTGACGTCAGAAGAGTAAGCGACGACAACCGACGCCGGACCAAGACTTTGGAATTCAGCCGACCGAGGGACCGCCTGACGGCTGAAAACCCATCTGTGATTACTGCAGCTGTATGCACGATGAACATCTGTACTATGTTCTTCGTGTTTCACTGTTGCAGTCATCACATTTGGATTGATTCCCAAAGCTAAGGAAGGGTGGAGGCAGTTAAAGAACATTAGGGCTAGCAATCAAGCCCTGTAAGACTGCTGTGGCAAAATACAGCTCTGGATTTAGAAAAGACAGGCAGGTGGTAATGCTTGGTGAAAGTATGTACAGAGCTCCAGGTAGCAGCCTCCAGGATGTCACTGGTAGGGACTCCTCATAGAAATGCCGTAGAGGTAGATGCAGCCCTGGTGGAATGTGATGTTATCCCCTGTGCGGTAGGGTTTCTATGGTGCTTGTAGCAGAAATGGATGCAACGGGCTATCCATTTGGAAATAATTTGCTTTGAAATGGCCTACCCTCTGGTCCTGCAGCAAGGCTAACAAGCAGCTGGTCAGATTTTCTGAGAGGCTTAGTTCTGTCCAAATAGAATCTAAGCTGTTTGTGCACATCAAGAGAATGCAGTATCCTTTCCCCCTTATTTTGAGGATTAGGGAAAAAAGCAGGCAAATGAATGGACTGGTTTAAAGCCACACTAGCCACCACCTTGAGCATAAAGGATGGATTAGTCCTCAGGGAAACCCTGTCCGAATAGAAGACAATGAAGGGTTCCACTGCCATGAGGGCCTGCAGTTCAGACACTCTTCTTGCTGAAGTGATGGCTAGATGCAAGGCTGTTTTCCAAGACAGGAATTTCAACTCTCCAGTAGCAGCTGGTTCAAAGGGGGGGAAGAGTGAGTTTTTCCAATACAAAATTAAGGTCCCAGGCTGGAGTGGGTGCTCTCTTGGGGCGGTCTTAAATGTTTGGCCCTTCTAAGGAATTGTTTTAGCAGGGGATGAGAGAAGAGGGGTGGCTCAGTATTATAATGTGCTGAAATGGCAGAGGCATGAATCTTAACTGAAGAGAAAGATAAGCCCTCGTGGAGCATTTCTGTTAAATAATCTAGAATATGAGGTAAACTGGGCACTGTTGTGCCCATCCCCTGAGCCTGGCTCCAGGAACAGAATCTTTTCCACTTTTCTGAATAGGATTTTCTAGTACTAGGCCTCCTTGCCTCAAGAATGACATCCAGCACCTGCTTACTGAGGGTTGCTAGAGGTGAGCTCCGGGAATTAGCTAGGCTGCAAGGTTCAGGGTTTGAAGCTGAAGCTGCAGAATCAAGCCCACCTGCTGGGACAGCAGGGAAGGGGTCTGAGGAAAGTGCCATGGTTGCAGCACTGTCAGACTGCACAAAAGGGGGTACCCAGTGCTGGTGTGGCCAGTCTGGGGCAATCAGTATTGTCCTTGGTTTGTCCTGTTTGATCTTTAGTAGAACCTTCGAGAGGAGAGGCAGAGGGGGAAAGGGATAAACTGAAAAGCTTTCCCAGGTAAAGGACAGGGCATCCACTTTCCAAGCTTTACTGTGGGGAGTTCTGGTGCAGAATTTGTTCAATTGGTAGTTCTGAGGGGAGGCAAACAGGTCTACCTTTGGTGCCCCCCCCATTTGTTCCTCAAGAGCTTGAATATTTTGGGTTCCAGTTTTCATTCGTGTGGGTCCATGAGATTTTTGCTTAAGTCGTCTGCCAGTGAATTTAGTTTGCCTGGCAGGATTTGAGCTTCCAGGTTCACTTGGTAGCTCAAGGTTGTGTTCCACAGAGCCATGGCTAGACTGCAGAGTGGGTAGGAATGGGTTTCCACCTGCTTGTTTATGTACCACATAACTGTGGTGTTGTCTGTCCTTACCAATAGTTGTCCTGGAAGAATAATGTCTTTGAAGGCTGTCAGAGCATTCTGTACAGCTAACATTTCTTTTTGATTGATATGCAGGTGCATCTGTATTGGGCTCCATTTGCCCTGAATGCACTGCCCTGCCATGTGAGCCCCTTATGCATAGTCTGATGTGTCTGCTGTTAGGGTTTGGGCGGCAGGGGGTAAAGTGAAGGGGAGTCCCTTGTTGTCATAGCAGGCCTCTGCCCACCAAAGGAACTCTGTCCTTAGACAAGGAATGATAGGAATCACTGTTTCCAGGTCCTGAGAATGATGACACCATAAGACCTTTTAGATACCACTGCAGTTTCCTCATATGCAGTCTTGCATATGGAATTAACAGAATGCAAGAGGCCATGAACCCCAGGGTTTGCAGGATTTTCCTTGCAGATAGCTGGGTTTTTGTGGCCAGAATGTTGAAGTAGGTTGTCAAATAAACTTGTTTCTCTGGAGTGAGGAATGCCATCTGGGAAGTTGTGTTCAAGCTTGCTCCCAGGAATACAATCTGTTGGCAGGGTACTAGCTGTGATTTCTTCTCATTGATGGTGTACCTCAGTAAGGTTAGAAGTCTCTTTACAAATGCCAGGTGTTGTAATAGCAAGTCCTGACTTTCTGCCCGAATCAGGCAGTCGTCCAAGTATGGGTAAATCTGAACATTTTTCTGCCTGCAAAATGCAGTGGCTGGAGCTAGGCACTTTGTGAATACCCTGGGTGTAGTAGATAAGCCAAAGGGAAGTGCAGAGAACTGACAGTGCATGGAGCTCGCCCTGAAACATAGGTATTGTCTGCAAGATTCCCTTACTGGGATGTGCAGGTAAGCTTGTTTTAAGTCTAGGGTTGCCAGCCAGGCATCCTTGGCTAGCATAGGAAGAAGCTGTTGAAGAGTTAGCATTTTGAATTTTGGAACCACCAGAAAGATGTTGAGAACAGACAGGCCCAGGACAGGATGCCAGGAGTTTTCTTTTCTGGGAACCAGGAACTGTCTTGAATAAAAACCTTGTCCCCTTTGTTCTGCTGAGACAGGTTGAATAGCCCTGATACTGAGGAGAGACAGCACTTGTTTTTGGGTCTCTGCCCACTGATTTGGGGGGAGGTCTGGCCATCCACCTGGGGTTGGGAGTGAGTGGAAGTGGAATCTGTATCCTAGGGAAACTATGTTTAAAACCCATTTGTCCTGGGTAATGAGTTTCCAGTTTTTTGCATGCAGGGCAAGCTTTCCTCCTAAGGGAGCAAGTAGTTGAGCAGGGCTTGGAAGAGTTAATCATAAGTCATTCCAAAAACATGCATCTGGAGCATTTCTCCCTGGGCCTCCGCTGAAAACAGGCTCTGTGGAACCTAGTCGGACATTCCCGGTCAACAAATGTTAAATAAATAAATAAAAATAAATTGTGCCATTTTTCCATAGGGGGTGGCTTACTACTCCCTGTTTTGGAAGTGGGAGCCCCCCACTGCTTAGATCTGTGCATAGCCTGAGACTGAAGTCTTGGTGGTCTTCTGCATCTGGGTTTGGACTGAGAAGGCCTGGAACGGACTGGAAAAGAACAGTTCTTTGAAGGCCAATGCCTAATGAATCTAGGAGGCTGTACTTGTGAGAAATCTTTAACAGTTTGCATAGATTTTGCTTTTCCTCCATCATTTTGGGGACGACTTCTGCTTTGTTGCCAAAAAGGCAGTCTTAGATTAAGGGTGCATCCAGCTTTAACATGATCTGGCAAGTTTTGTTCCTTGAGCCAAGCATGCTCTCTTAAGTACAGACCCAGTGACAGCAGCAATGCAAGATGCTTCTAAAGCACCAAATCACATTGCAAAGTATGTTTAGCAATTTATGCAGCAGAATGCATTAACTCTTGCAAATCTTTGTGTTCAGCACAGTCAGCGATCAACATAATTTTCTGTTTAAGTAGTCCCACAACATGCTGCTGATACATTAACATATGAAACTGGCAATTTAAAGCCCTAATGGCCAAAGTAGCAGAAGTGTATACCTTCTTACCCCATCTGTCAAAAGCTTTAGAGTCCCTATCAGAAGGGGTAGGATTTTTAGCAGTAGTAGCCTTAATGCCTTTTGGTCCTTGGGAAATGGTCTCTGGATCTGCAGTAGGATTCTTAAAAAGGAATTTGTGAGAGTCAGGTACTCTGTAGTACCTGTCAGGTTTCCTGGGAGCTGGAGGCAAAGTGTCTGGGGTAAGGCTGGATTCCAAGAAAACATCATCTACAATCTCCAGAACAGGAGGGACAGTTAGAGGCTTGTGTTGAGGCAGGAGTAAGAATTCCCCAAGTCTCTTTTTGGACTCAGAATAGTCCTGGCTTTCCCAGCGGAAACGCTCCCCAAGGGAATGCAAGGTTTCACCAAAAGAAAAATCCTCTGGAGGGGAAGCAGAGGGAATGGAATCCTCTGCATCAGAATCCTCATAAGTAGATAAGGGTAAATCCTGGTACTCAGAAGGAACAGAGATATCAGATTCCTGATCAGAAAAATCAGAAAGAAAATCAGTTCTAGGACTCATAGAGGGGGAAGACTGGCTTCCCCTAATTAAGGTAATAAGTTCTTCAGCCATTCTAATCATTTGTTTTTGAGGCATATGGGCCTGAGAATGCGGTTTGGTCGTCGGTTTTCTAGGCGTAGTGTGAACTTTAGGCCTGAGGAATTTGGAATTCTTAGCTTGAAACGAAGTTGTTGGTTTAATATGAAAATTGCTAGGCCTGAATACACCCTCAGAAGCCGTGCCTGCACAGTGGCTCCGGACCCATCCAAGGTAGAGACATCCGCAGGTTCCAGAGACGAAGAAGCATCTTGCAACATAATGGACTTCGAATGGGTCTCAGTAGAGGCCTGCGAATCTGTAGTAGTGGGCATCGGGGCTGCGAAACAGCCTCACTGAGTACTGGTGGACTGGCGACTAGCTTAACAGAAGCAGTTTTGGACCTATGCAGTCTGTCTCTGTCTTTATCCTTACATTTATTTCGGAAGATCGGTAGTCGAATGGCTTAACGAAACCATTTCGGAGTACGGAGATCGAGAACGAAAGTATTTAGCTACAAAAATAGCCCAACGACGAATAGTTTGGGCATTGAACAAGGCACAAAACCGACAGCGAGGGACGTCGTGATCTAGGCCTAGGTGACGGAGTAAGAATGAAAATCTCTATGAGGTATTTGCTTTCCACAGGCAAGACAATTGTTAATTTTTTCTGACAACGGTTAGAGCAAAGAAAAAGGATCCCCAACAGGGTACTTATCTTTTTGAAGACTTCAGGTTTGAAACTTGAAAACGAAAATTTCAGGAGTCGGCCAACAGGCACTTGCGAACTGCTTCTGCTTCGGACACCACACAGCAAGAAAGACTGATCTAATGGCATCGGCGGCTGCATGTTTTATACCCCTGACAACCTGACGTCACAGAAGAAGCGACAGCATTCGATGCAGAAATCCAAAGACTGGTATTCACGCCGGCTGAGGGCTACCTGCAGGCAGATAATCCAAATGTGATGACTGCAACAGTGAAACACGAAGAACTTAATACAGATGTTCATCGTGCATACAAAAAAGGTCCCTAAAAGGGATCAAACTCTTATCATCCACAGTGTCAGTTGAAGAGTGGACAAGTGAGGATGGATAAGAGACCCCTTGTCTTGTGTGAGAAGATCCACCCAGTAATTTTAACTTGTAGTGACTGCTCATGGCCAAGTGAGAAAGAAGGGGAACCAATACTGTCTGGTCCAACAGGAAGTCACCAGCAAAATTCTGGAAGAGACCTGCCTGATCTTATGCAGAACTCGTGGGAACACAGGAGGGGGGGGGGGCATCATAAAGAAACATTCTTATCCACAGAAAAGACAGGGAGTTCACTTTCCAAGCCAGGGGACTTGGTACTCTGGAAAAGAATAGAGGAAGTTGTCTGTTCAGAGGGAGGCTAAAAGATTTACTTGCACAATACCCCACAAATGGACAATGTCCAGGAATACATCTCTGTGAAGAATTCATTCATGAGCTCGTGTGCTGGACCTCCTCCAAAGAATCTGCCACTAGATTGTGCTCCAAAGGAATGTAAACTGCCTGAAAAGTCAGTTGATACTGGACAGCTAAATCCCAGACATGAAGAGCTAGTCTGCAAAGAAGACAGGACTTTGCGCCCCCTCCCCCCACTTGTAGACATACCACACTGTGAAAAATTGAGTGTGATGGGATGAAAGAGGAAATGAAAGGCTTACACAGCCATCATCTCCTTTATGCTGATGTAGTCTGACCTCAGATGAGGAGGCCAGAGACCCTGAATCTTTTGGGGGGCTAAGAGGCATCCCACCCCTTAAGAGCTCTTGAGTGGGAACTGGAGTTTGAAAAATGAAGCCCTGTGTTGAGAGAAAATTGATAAATCCATCACTGAAGCTTGGAGACAGGGAAGAAAAGGTACTAGGAACTCCAGGGGTTGGCAATGTTGCAGCCGCAGTGATTCGAGATAGCACTAAATTTTCCTCATATGAAGCCTAGTGAGAGGGAGCATGGAAATGGTGGAAGCCATGAACCCCAGGACCCTGTGAAATTCTCTAGCCGTGAAAGATGCCAGAGGAATAAGGGACTGGAAAAAAGGTTATGAGAGACAGAGCCTTTGGGGGTAGGCAGAGATGTTAACGTGGTAACTGCCTGAAGCCTGCAGCGGAGGAATATATTATCCTGTGCAGGTATCAGAACTGATTTCTGTAGGTTTATGGTGAGCCCCAAACTGTGTAACAATCAAGTAAGCAAACAGGTGAGATCCTGAAATAGACTACTGGGGAAAACAGGTTCAACAAGCAGATCATCAAGGCAGGGAAAAATCTGAATACCTCGAATTCTGCAAAAAAACAATGATAGCAGCTGGGCATTTAGTGACAACCCTTGGGGCAGTAGAGAAGCCAAAGAGCAAAGCAGAGAATTGAAAATGCAAGGAAAAGACAGAGAAACTTAAAAATTTCCTGAAAAAAAGATGGATGGGAATGTGAAGGTATGCATCTTTAAGATCCAGAGAGACTAGAAAGGTCTACAGAAGAAGAGGAGGACAAAATGTCTGAAGAGATAACATCAGAAAAAAAGGAATTTTGAGAAAGGTCTTAAGCACCTTTCAGCAGGAAAAGATCCAGAATTGGTCTCCACGGACCCTCCTTTTGTGTGGCCAAAACAATCTAGCTAGAATAAAATTCCTTCCCCACATGGGTGGGAGGCACGGCTTGAATAATGCCCTGAGCCAAAAGAGGGTGAAGAACCTCTGGGAAATGAGACAGCTATTCCCGAGGAGGTTAAAGATTGCCTGAAATGAGAGGAAGGGACTTCGAAACCATGAAATATCCCTGACAGATAATAGACAGAACCCAACAGTCTGAAGTTAATCATAACCAATTTGGAAGAGACAGGGAAAGATGAAGGGACAACGGAAGGAAAAAGAAAACAGTCAAACAGAACGAGGTTTGTCCTGAAAAAAAAAAGGCTTATGTGAGGCAGGAGTCCGAGTAGACTTAGCAGTAGGCACACACCTAAAACTCTTCTTACCCTTGGGAGGAGGGTGAGATTGCCTAAGAAAAAAGACAGACTTTGAGAGATATACCCTCTGAAATTTAAAAAAGGGAGAAAAAATATGTTTCAGTTCCTGCAAAGCTTTGTCTAGTCCTGGAGGGGCCTCATAAGGTCAGCAGCAGTAGCTACACAAAGACTTTTCCTACCCAAAGGAATATCCAGAAGTTTGGCCTTAATGTTGGCAGGTAAGTCTGAAGATAAGCCAAGAATAACACCTCATAATCAAACCAAAGGCAGAAGCACTGGAAGAGCTATCAGCTGCATCATAGCTGCATATGATGGAATGGCAGGCTGACTGAACTGGAGCTGAGAACGGGTCTATCTGACTTTGTTTTATCCAATAAACAAACCTTTTCCATTCAGTCCTGTAAAGCTTCCTGGAAGGTTTATAGGAAGGTAAATGTATGGAACAGACATGGGAAGAAAGCACTGGTTTTCTGGATGTTAATGGAATTGGAGGAACTACACTGTTAGTTTGAGATTCAAGATATCCATTTGAACAATGCCTGTTGGGTGTGACAGTAGGTCTGGAACGGAATCCAGAATCCAAGGTGGATATAGTAGATGAGACCAAAGCAAGGGAAACCAAATCTGTCGAGGGCAGTAAGATGCAATGATGATGACTTTGCTCTTCAACCAGGCTGCTTTCTGAAGGAATTTGGGAATTAGGTGACTTGGAGGATAAGCAAGCAGAAGATCAGGGGGTCAATCGTGGAGTACAGCATCCCTCAGTGATTCCCCTGGCAAGGGGAGCAGGGCAAAAAAGCTGGTGCACTTGTTGTTTAGAGGAGATGCAAAAGATCTCAGGAAAGCTGCCTCCACTGACGGAAAATCATTTCCGTAACTTTGTCGGTGAGAGACCACTCATGAAGTAGTAAGATGGACCTGCTCAGCTTGTTTGCTAGCATGCTGGACATCCCCGGAATATGCCACATTCTGATGACTTCTCGACACAGGGGATAACATTTGGTTTCCCTTTGTTTATTGATGTACCAAACTACTGACACATTCTCTGTCGGGACTGCAACTGCCCTAAGAGGGAGACGGTCTTTGGAATGTCTGCAATGCCAAAAGCACCGTTCTCATCTCCAGAAAGTACAGTTGTGTACACTTACCATAAATGCAGATGTTCGAGTGTATTCACTGCTGCAGTCATTACATTTGGGTAATCTGCTTGCAGGATGCCCTCAGCTGGCCTGATTAACAAAGTCTTGGGTCTGCGTCGGTTGCTGTCCCTTCTGCCATGATGTCAGGTCGTCAGGGGTATAAAACATGCAGCCAACGCCATTACATCAGTTTTTTTTTTTTGGCCCAGATGTCAGGTGCCCTCCTAATGGGAAGCAATTAAACATAAAAACACAAAGGTATACCTCCAATAATAAAGCAAATACACCAAAAAGGCTTTTAAGCATAGCAAAGGAAAGCAGAGGTATAGCCAAAAGAAATTAAGGGGCAGGAGGGAGAGTAACCAGGACTGCAACAGTGAATACACTCGAACATCTACATTTATGGTTAGTGTACACAACTGTACTATGTTCTTCGTGTTCACTGTTGCAGTCATTACATTTGGGTAGATTCCCAAAAGCTATGGTTGGATGGAGGAGTTTAGAGAGCATTATGGCCAGCTATAAGGCACTGCAAGGCTGCAGTGGCAACGCCAGCTCTGGATTTAGAGAAAATTGGCAAATGATAATGTTTGGTGAAGGTATGCACAGAACTCCAGGTAGCAGCTTCTAGGATGTCCCTGGTAGGAATGCCTCTGAGAAAGGCTGTAGAAGTAGATGCAGCCATGGTGGAGTAAGGTCCGATTCCCTGGGGGATAGGTTTTCCATGGTGCTTATAGCAGAAATGAATGCAATGGCTTATCCATTTAGAAATGCTTTGTTTTGAAATAGCCTTCCCCTCTGCCCCTGCAGCAAATGCTACCAGCAGTTGTTCAGATTTTCTTTGAGGTTTAGTCCTGTCCAAGTAGAATCTAAGTTGTCTGTGTACATCCAAGGAATGCAGTATCCGTTCCCCTTTGTTCTGTGGATTGGGAAAGAAGGTTGGCAAATGAATGGACTGATTAAGAGCCACACTGGATATCACCTTGGGCATGAAGGATGGTTTGGTTCTGAGTGACACCCTGTCCGCATGAAAGATGATGAAAGGCTCCACTGCCATAAGGGCCTGTAATTCAGACACCCTTCTAGCTGAAGTGATTGCTAAAAGGAAAACTGTTTTCCAAGAAAGAAATTTTAAGTCTGCAGTAGCAGCTGGCTCGAAAGGTGGTAGAGTGAGTTTCTCCAATACAAAGTTAAGGTCCCAGGCTGGGGTTGGAGCTCTCCTGGGTGGTCTCAAATTTTTGCCCCCTCTGAGGAACTGCTTGAGCAGTGGATGAGAGAAGAGGGGAGGTTCTGTGTTATAATGAGCTGAAATGGCTGACGCGTGGATTTTAATGGAGGAAAAACACAGGCCCTTGTGTAGCATCTCAGTTAAGTATTGTGAAATCTGAAGTAAATTGGGTGCTGCTGTGCTCATCCCTTGAGATTGGTTCCAGGCACAGAATCTTTTCCATTTTTCGTCATAAGATTTTCTAGCACTAGGCCTCCTTGCCTTTAGGATGACATCCATCACAGGTTCGCTAAGGGATGGTAAGGGAGAGTTTAAGTAATTAGTCAGGCTGCAAGGTTCAGTGTTGGAAGCTGAGGGTGCAGAATCTGGTTCTCCTGCTCAGACAGCAGGGAAGGAGTCTGAGGCAGGTGCCATGGAGATAACCATGACACACTGCGCAGGAGTTGGCGCAGCCAGTCTGGAGCAATCAAAATCATCCTTGGTTTGTCGTTTGACTTTTAGTAGTACTTTGGAGAGCAGAGGCAGCGGGGGGAAGGCACAGACTGATAGGTTTTTCCAGCTGAATGACAGAGCATCCACTTTCCAGGCTTGTTTGTGGGGAGTCCTTGTGCAAAATTTGTCCAATTGGTAGTTCTGGGGGGAGGCAAACGGGTCTATATCTGGGCTCCCCCATTCGCTTGTCAACATGTTGAAAATCCTTGGTTCCTGTTTCCACTCGTGTGGGTCCATGAGGTTTCTGCTTAGCTCGTCTGCCAGTGTATTTAGCTTTCCAGGCAGGAATTGAGCCTGTAAATGCACTTGGTAGCTCAAGTCTGTGTTCCACAGACCATGACTAGTCTGCAGAGGGGGTATGAATGGTAACACCCCCCACTTGTTTATGTACCACATAAAAGTGGTGTTGTCCGTCCTTACCATTAATTGTCCTGGACGAATGTGGTCCTTGAAGGCTGTCGGAGCATTCTGTACAGGTAACATTTCTTTTTGTATGATATGCAGGTGCATTTGACTTGGGTTCCATTTGCCCTGAATGCACTTCCCTGCCAGGTGAGCCCCCCCCCCCATGCATAATCTGATGCGTCTGTAGTTAGGATTTGGGCGGCAGGTGGTAGAGTGAATGGTAGTCCCTTGTTTGGGTGGCAGGCCTCTGCCCACCAAAGGAACTCTAACTGTAGGCAAGGTATGATAAGAATTATTACTTCTAGATCGTGAGAATGTTGACACCATAGGCTTTTTAGATATCATTATAGTTTCCTCATATGCAGTCTTGCATACGGAAATAGGAGAATGCAGGAGGTCATGAACCCCAAGACTTGCAGTATTTGTCTTGCAGATAGCAGGGATTTTCTGGCCATTAGTTTGAAGAAAGCTGCCAAATGAATTTGTTTCTCTGGCGTGAGGAAAGCCATCTGGGAAGTTGTGTTCAAGCTTGCTTCCAGGAATATAATTTGTTGACAGGGTACAACCTGTGACTTATTTTCGTTGATGGTGTACCCCATTGAAGTTAGCACCTTGTGTACAAACGCCAGATGATTCAAAAGTATGTCCTGGCTTTCTGCCTGAATTAGACAATCATCAAGGTATAGATATATTTGAATATTTCTTTGCCTGCAAAATGCAATGACTGGAGCAAGGCACTTAGTGAATATCCTGGGTGCAGCAGATAAGCCAAAAGGCAGTGCAGGGAAAGTACAGCTGTGTACACTTACCATAAATGTAGATGTTCGAGTGTATTCACTGTTGCAGTCATTACATTTGGGTTATCTGCTTGCAGTAGCCCTCAGTTGGCCTGATTAACAAAGTCTTGGGTCCTGCGTCAGATGCTGTCCCTTCTTCCATGACGTCAGGTCGTCAGGGGTATAAAACATGCAGCCGACGCCATTACATCAGTTTTTCTTGCCCCAGATGTCAGGTGCCCGCCTAATGTGAAGCAATTAAATAAAGAAGTTATGTCTTACCATAATGTTGCATCTGTTTTGTTGATCCTCATTCAGTCATTACGTATGGGTATCGGTTCCAAGCTCAGAACCGAGCCGGCCATTTTCCAAGCTCGCGTCAGCTTCAAAATCTCGAGCTAAACTCTTTCCCACAATTTCCCTCTCCCTGTTATCTCAGATTGAATTTGCAAGTTAAAGGAGGTAGAGGCTACCTCTGGTCAAATAACCTAAGAGAACTGGATGGTGAGAGCCACTAGAAACCACAGGATGGGGAAGGAGGGAGGGTCGTAATAACTGAACGAGGATCAACAATACAGATGGAACGTTATGGTAAGACATAACTTCTTTATCTGATATTGTTAATCCTCGTTCATTCCTTACGCATGAGATAGAGTCCCCAGCTACCTCTATTCCTGGGAGGCTCTCATGGAAGGACATTCCTGAACACCATAGAACTGAAAGATGCTCTTCCCCTGGAGGCCAAATCCAATTTGTAATGATTGATGAAGGTATGAGGTGTAGCCCAAGTTGCAGCTGCACAGATGTCATGTAAAGAAGCTCTGGCATGGAAGGCAGCAGAAGTTGCCACCAACCTTGCTGAATGAGCTCGCTAGGTGTGACTTGTAAAACCAGTGTACCAGAGGAGGGCGGAGGTATAGACAGTCCAGTATCGCCAGCAGCAGCGAAAGCCTTCTCCATCAGTTGGAAGGCTGGTCCACCCGGACAGGAGTATATGTCAAGGACAGGGGGCACTCCTCCCCTAAGTAGCTCAGCCTGCCAACTCTGAGTCCCTGGATGGCTGTAGAGCAGCAAGCTATGCGTATCACAGCTGAAATCCCGGGTCATAGCAAAACTTTCTTGCCACAAAGGCAACTGTGGTACCTTAGTGGGATCCATAAAGGGAACCGCAGTAGGGGAAGACTGTACTATATCCATGGACTTCAAAGGCAATGAAGGAGGAGAATAAGAAGGTGTCTTTGGAGATGGGTGATCACCTCCCAAGGAAGGATAGTTCCTGGGGGCGTGGAATACCTCTGGCCAAGAATGCCTGGTCCACAAGACGCAACGCATCATGTTCAGAAAGACTTCTAGTGGACCTCACAGAGACTGAGGGAGAAACAGGCCTGTCCACAAAGGAGGCAGACTCGGTGCCCATCTCATCTGATCGCTCTGAGGACAACGGTGCCAAGAAAGACTGAACGATTATAGTCTGCACTGAAGAAGTCATCGGTGCTGATGTCATTGTCTGCACCGATGCAGGGATCGGTGCCTAAGTGGTTGTCGGTGCCGAAACTGGAACCGACAAAACCGGAGTCAGTAATAAAGGACTCAGTTCAGAGGAAGATCTTGGAGCCGACGCAGTCAAGGTCTGCGCCGACTGAACGGTTGGTGCCGATACAGTGTTAAAGGTCTGAACCGAGGAGCCCCTTGGTGCCGATATGCAGAAGACTGCAGGAGAGGACGGAGCCGAAATCACTAAAGGAGCCGAAGGTCTCGGTGCCGAAGGTCTTGGCACCAAAAGCAATGGGGCTGACAGAGAGCACCAGACCCGAAATTTTAGCCTTTTTAGATTTTGGTTGGTGAGAGTCCCCAGCCGGGGACGAAGGCAAGGATTTAGCCTTAGTAGAAACATCCATTTTCTTATGGGCTTTAGGAGGGGTTGAGACCTCTGACCCAGAAACAGCCTCTGAAAAGGGAGATTTTAGAAGTCCCTTCAGCATCGGCTTATTTTTCCTTTCTAAGAAAGTTCTATTACAAAAGTTTTCACATATAGTACAAGGTGGTTCAACAGATAAATGGGAAGCTCCCAAACAATAAACACATAAGGAGTGTGCATCAGAAGTAGGCAGTCTGTGTCCACAACCAGAACATTGCTTATACCCCGGACTACCCTTTTTATCTGCCATATTAACAAATAGAAAAATACCAACTATGGTACAAGAGAGTACGTGAAGGTATGAAAAAGAAAAGGAAAGGGATTACCAATGATGGAGAGAGTACCCGAAGGTATGAAAAAGAAAAGGAAAGGGATTACCAATGATGGTAAGGAGAAATTACCTCACGGTAAAAAGATTAAGTAAAGGACAGAAAAAACCTGAGGAAATTATGAACGCTAGATGCAATAGGGCAAGAGACAATAAAATATCAACTTTTCTGACAGAAAAGTAATTTGTAAAGCAATTAAACAATTGATTGCACTTAGCTCAAGAGAAGCAGCTTGACACGGGATGGCAATGTGGCAAACGAAATCTGGGATAACTGTGGGTAAGAGTTTAGAGAGTTTGAAGCTGACGCGAGCTTGGAAAATGGCCAGCTCGGTTCCTAGCTCGGAACCGATACCCATACGTAAGGAATGAACGAGGATTAACAATATCAGATCTATAATTACAAGGATATACCTCCAACAAAAAAGCGAATACACCAAAAAAGCCTTTTGAACATAGTAAGGGAGAGTAGAGGTATAGCCAAAAGAAGAAAGGGGGCTGGAGACAGGGTAACCAGGAAAGCAACAGTGAATCTACATCTATGGTAAGTGTACACAACTGTACTATGTTCTTTGTGTTTCACTGTTGCAGTCATTACATTGGGTAGATTCCCAAAGCTAAGGTTGGTAGGAGGAATTTAAATAGAATTAGGATCAGCTATAAGACCATGCAAGACTGCAGTGGCAAAGCCAGCTCTGGATTTAGAGAAAATTGGCAAATGATAATGCTTGGTGAAAGTATGTACAGAACTCCAGGTAGCTTCTAGGATGTCCCTGGTAGGGACGCCCGAGAAAGGCTGTGGAGGTAGATGCAGCCCTGGTTGAATGGGGTCTGATGCCCTGTGGGACAGGTTTTCCATGGTGCTTATACAAGAAATTAATGCAGTGGCCTATCCATTTTGAAATGGTTTGCTTTGAAATAGCTTTCCCCCCTCTGTCTCTGTAGCAAAAGCCACCAGCAGGTGTTCAGATTTCCTTTGAGATTTAGTCCTGTCCACGTAAAATCTAAGTTGTCTGTGCACATCTAAGGAGTGCAGTATCAATTCCCCTTTGTTCTGCGGGTTACGAAAGAAGGTAGGCAAATGAATGGACTGATTAAGAGCCACACTGGATATCACCTTGGGCATGATGGAGGGATTGGTTCTGAGGGACATCCTGTCCGCATGAAAGATGATGAAAGGCTCCACTGCCATAAGGGCCTGTAATTCAGATACCCTTCTTGCAGAAGTGATTGCTAAAAGGAAAGCTGTTTTCCAGGAAAGGAATTTTAAATCTGCAGCAGCAGCTGGCTCAAAAAGAGGAAGAGTGAGTTTCTCCAAGACAAAGTTAAGGTCCCAGGCTGAAGTTGGAGCTCTCCTGGGTGGCCTTAAATTTTTGGCCCCACTGAGGAAATGCTTGAGCAGTGGGTGAGAAAAGAGGGGAAGCTCTGTGCCGTAACGAGCTGAAATGGCTGAGGAATGAATTTTGAAGGAGGAAAGGGACAAGCCCTTATGAAGCATCTCAGTCAAGTATTGTAGAATCTGAGGTAAATTGGGCTCATCCCTTGAGATTGATTCCAGGCACAAAATCTTTTCCATCTTGCAGCATAAGATTTTCTAGTACTAGGCCTCCTTGCCTCTAAAATGATATCCATCACTGAGTTACTGAGGGATGGTAAAGGAGAGATTAGGTAATTAGCCAGGCTTGCTAGGTTCAGTGTTTGCAGCTGAGGGTGCAGAATCTGGTTCTCCTGCTGAGACAACAGGGAAGGAGTCTGAGGCAGGTGCCATGGGGCCAAGCATGACACACTGTGCAAAAGGGGGTACCAGAGTGTGCTTGGCCAGTCTGGTGCAATTAAAATCGCCCTTGGCTTGTCCTGTTTGATCTTTAGTAATACCTTGGAGAGCAGAGGCAGAGGAGGAAAGGCATAAACTGATAGGTTTTTCCAGCTGAAGGATAGAGCATCCACTTTCCAAGCTAGCTTATGGGGAATCCTTGTGCAAAATTTGTCCAATTGATGGTTCTGGGGGGAAGCAAACAGGTCTGTATCTGGGCTCCCCCACTTGCTTGTCTACATGTTGAAAATCCTTGGTTCCAGTTTCCACTCGTGTGGATCCATGAGGTTTCTGCTTAGTCCGTCTGCTAGTGTATTTAATTTTCCTTGCAGGAATTGAGCTTGTAGGTGCACTTGGTAGCTCAAGGTTGTGTTCCACAATGCCATGGCTTGTCTGCAGAGGGGGTAAAAAAGTGTACCCCACTGCTTGTTTATGTACCACATGACAGTGCTGTTGTCCATCTTTACCATTAGTTGTCCTGGAAGAATGTTGTCCTTGAAGGCTGTCAGAGCATTCTGTACAGCTAACATTTATATTAACTTATGTGCAGGTACATTTGACTTGGGTTCCATTTGCCCTGAATGCACTTCCCTGCCAGGTGAGCCACCCCATGCATAGTCTGATACGTCTGTTGTTAAGGTTTGGGCGGCAGGGGGTAGTGTGAATGGTAGTCCCCTGTTTTGGTGGCAGGCCTCTGCCCAACAAAGGAACTCTAGGTGTAGGCAAGGTATCATAGGAATCATTGCTTCAAGATCCTGTGAATGCTGACAACATAGGCTTTTGAGATACCATTGTAGTTTCCTCATATGCAGCCTTGCATATGGAATTAGAAGAATGCAGGAGGCCATGAACCCCAAGGCTTGCAGTATTTGCCTTGCAGATAGCTGGGCTTTTGTGGACACTTGTTTGAAGTAGGTTGTCAAATGAATCCGTTTCTCTGGCATGAGGAAAGCCATCTGGGAAGTTGTATTCAAACTTGCTCCCAAGAACATAATTTGTTGACAGGGTACCAGGTGTGATTTATTTTGTTTATGGTGTACCCCAGACAAGTCATCACCCTTTGAACAAAGGCCAGATGATTCAAAAGTATGCCCTGGCTTTCTGCCTGAAATAGACAATCATCCAGGTATGGGTATATTTGAATATTTCTTTGCCTGCAAAATGCAATGACTGGAGCTAGGCACGTTGTTAATACCCTGGGCGCAGTAGTAAAGCCAAAGGGCAGTGCAGAGAACTGATAGTGCATGTAGCCTGCTTTGAAGCGTAGGTATCTTCTGCAAGACTCCCTGATAGGGATGTGCAGGTATGCTTCTTTGAAGTCTAGTGTTGCCAACCATGCATCTTTGCCTAGCATAGGAAGCAGCTGGTGAAGAGTCAGCATTTTGAATTTTGGAATCACCAGAAAGGTGTTTAGAGTAGAAAGGTCCAGGATAGGACGCCATGTATTGCCTTTTCTGGGTACCAGGAAAAGTCTCGAATAGAAACCTTGTCCCTTTTCCTCTTCTGGTACCAACTGAATAGCCCCCATGCTTAAGAGAGAACTTGATTTTGGGCCTCTGCCCACTGATTTGGGAGTAGATCTGGCCACCCGCTTAGTGTCGGCAACGTGTGGAAGTGAAATCTGTATCCCTGGGACACTATATTTAAACCCATTTGTCCTGAGTAATGAGTTCCCAGTTTTGGCCTGCAGACCAATCTTTCCACCTAAAGGAGCATTCAGTTGGGAAGTGCTTGGAAGTTTTAAAAGCAAGTCATTGAGACAGTTTTCCATAGGAGGGAGTCTTACTACTCCCAAATTTGGGTGTGGAAATCCCCCACTGCTTAGTCTTGTCTGTCCCCTGGGACTGAAATCTGGGGTTTCTGCTGTGTCTGGGTTTGGCTTGAGAAGACCTGGAAGGGGCTGGAAAGGACCAATTCTTAGAGGGCCAATGTCTACTAAATCTAGGAGGCTGAAATTGCAAGAAATCTTTAACAGTATGCATAGATTTAGATTTAGATTTATCTTCCATCCTTTTAAGAACTTCCTCAGCTTTGTTGCCAAACAGGCGGTCATGATTTAAGGGAGCATCCAACAGTTTAGCTTTAAAATGATCAGGCAAAGATTGCTCCTTAAGCCAAGCATGTCTTCTGAGCACAGACCCAGTAACAGCAGCCCTGTAAAAGTCCTCTAATGAATCAAATTCCACATTGCAAAGTATATTTACCAACCTGTTCAGCAGAATGCATTAAATCCTGTAATTCTTTATTTTCAGCACAGTCAGGAATCAACATCATTTTCTGTTTAAGCAACCCAATAACATGTAGTTGATACTTCAACATATGAAACTGGCAGTTTAAAGCCTTAATGGCCAAAGTTGCAGAAGTGTAAACCTTCTTACCCCATCTATCCAGCGCCCTGGAGTCTCTTATTAGAAGGGGTATGATTTTTAGCAGTAGAAGCCTTAATGCCCTTGGGTCCCTGTGAAATTGTCTCTGGATCTGCAATAGGATTTTTAAAAAGAAACTTGATTCTGAAAAGGAATCATCAATAATGTCTAGTACAGAAGGTATAGCTAAAGGCCACGCAGGAGTAAGAAATCCCCAAGCCTCTTTTTTGAATCAGAAAAATCCTGGCTTTCCCAGTGGAAATGCTCCCTTAGAGGATGTAAGATTTCACCAAAAGAAAAATCCTCTGGAGGGGAAGCAGAGGGAATAGAATGCTCTGTATCAGAATCCTCATAAGTGGATAAGGGCAAATACAGATCATCAGAAAAATCAGAATCCTGGTCAGAAAATTCATAAACAACTTCAGTCCTAGGTCTCTTAGAAGGAGGAGGTTTGCTACCCCTGATTAAAGTTATAAGATCTTCAGCCATTCTTATCATTTGTTTTTTAGGCATAGAGGCCTGAGAGTGCGGCATGGGCGTCGGTTTCTTAGGCCAACTGGCGACTGGCTTAGGAGAAGCGTCGTCGGCAGTTTTCGACCTTTTATCTTTGTGTTTTTTCAGAATCCCGGTATTCAGATGGCTAATCGACATTTCTGGATAATAAAACCGAGAACCGAAATATTTAGAGGCAAAAATATACCGACGACGGATAGTGAGCTGATTAAATAAAGCACAAAACTGACAGCAAGGTATGTCATGGTCAAGGCCTAGGCAAGGAATACAGTACGAATGAAAATCTTTATGAGGTATTTGCTTTCCCCAAGTAATGCAATTATTAACTTTTACTGACATTGGTAAGGAGCAAGAAAAAGTTTCCTCAGCGAGGTACTTAGCTTTTAGTTGAAGACTTCGGTTCTGAAACTCGAAAATGAAAATTTCAATGAGTTGGCTGACTGGCACTTGCGAACTGCTTCTGCTTCGGGCACCGCACGGCAAGAAAGACTGATGTAATGGCATCGGCTGCATGTTTTATACCCCTGGCGACCTGACGTCATGGAAGAATGGACAGCAACCGAAGCAGGACCCAAGACTTTGTTAATCAGGCCGACTGAGGGCAACCTGCAAGCAGACTATCCAAATGTAATGACTGCAACAGTGAAACAAGAAGAACATCACTGACATGCAAACTGACCTCTTCAGGGGACCAAGTGCCTTGGATTGTTTTCCCCAGGAAATGCCCCTCACCCCACCCAATCTGGGAAAAGTCCGTGGTCAATATGGCATTAGGCCGAGGGAGAATAAAGGACGACCTTGTAACACCTGCTGTGATTGCATCCATTAGCAAAGGATTGTCTGCATACCTCAGTTATTCCTATGTTCGCTGACATGGGTGGAGAAAGCACTGACCATTAGTATTCTCATGTGAAATCTTGCTAAAGGGACTAAAACTTATTGCCGCTGACACTGATAACAGGGTTTGCAGAATTCAACCAAGGCTGAGATTCTGGTACTACAAATTATATTCCTGATATGCATCCTTATCATTTAACTCCTGACAGAGGAAGAGAAGCTACCACAGGTACTGTGTGGAACACTGTTCCTAAGAATTCTAACGCTTGGGTTGGTTGTAAATGAAACGGTGTAATTTATGGTTATTCCGAGATCTGAACAAGTCTGTAGCACCTGGTCTCTTGCTTCTATCGGTCGATGCTTGGTCGGTACAGTATTGAGCCAGTCATCCAAATATGGAAATACCCGGAATCTTTGCAGTCTCAAGTGAGCTGCTACCACTGCCATGCACTTGGTGAATGCCTTGGGAGCTGTGGTGAGGCCAAAGGGCAGTGCTCTGAACTGAAAGTGACTGGCTCCCAGCCAGAATTTTAAGTACCTTCTTGTTCGTCTGTTCATCTTTATGTGACAGTATGCATCCTGAAGGTCTACTGAGCACATCCAGTCATCCTTGCTCAGAAAGGGCAGAATGGACCGAACCGTGACAATCTAGAATTTATGTGTCAAACTGACTTGTTGAATATACTGAGATCCAAAATTGGTCTCCAGTCCCCTGTTTTCTTTGACACTAAAAAGAATTTTAAGTAAGTTTTGGATTCTATTTGGTTTGGTGGGACCTCTTGGATACTCTTTTTTCTAGCAGCTTTTGGATTTTTAATGCTGCTGGCATTCATCTGATTGGGTGGAACATCGGGAAATTTTCTTGACAATGGAAGTGGTCGGAAAAATGGAATTATACAACTCTGGAAATAATTCTCTGCACCCAAATGTCTTTTGTTATACCTAGCCAGGCTCTCTGGTGCAGAGATAAGTGACCCCTGACTGCCTCCAGAGGTAGGCAATTAGGCCTCCATTCAGGAGTGCTGAAAGGGTCTGTCAGTAAAGGAATCTCTAGACCTCTGGTTTTATGGGTCTCCTTTCTTGCCTCCTGATGGAAATACCTATACCCGTAGCCCTTAAGACGCCTTCTGTGCATGCGAAATAAACCTCATGGATGAATGAAATATAGCTTGTAGGGTAGCCAACTGACAGACCACTAAAGACTGATCCTCAGCAGTTTCGGTTCCAGGAAGATATTTCAATAGCTCTTTAACCAAATCTTTTTGAAGCCTCATAAAATGTGCCAAACAGTTCAGCAATCTGAATGCAAAAGTTGCTGAAGCATGAACATGCTTCCCAAATCTGTCTATAGCCCGAACACGCTTACCAAATCTGTCTATTGCCCAAGACTCTCTATTAGAAGGATAGACAGTGGAACTCTTCTGAGAGTTCTTTTTATTTTTAGCCAGCATGACCATGTCATCTACTGGCACCCCTTTACCCCAAAATTCCCTGCCTACTGGTGGAGCCAGAATCTGGTCTGGTCTTTTGGGGATTAGCTCAATCATATTAGGTTCCTTCCACACCCACACAGAGATCAAATCAATGAGCTCATCAGTGGGTGGAGTAATCCAGGAAGTAGAGGGACCAGTCCCAAGGCTTCCAGAAAGGCTGATTCCTCTGAAGAAGGGTCTTGGAAAGACCAGTCACCCTTCCGCTTAAGGATCTCAAGGATGTCTCCAAATGAGATGTCACTGGGTGGTGATTTTGGAGAACTCTCTCTTTTATCGAAATTAGTACCCTCAGTGACTGACTCTTGAGGAGAGTCCAAGTGCCTCCTTTTGCACCTTCTCTTCCTAGGGACTTCCTCTGCGGGATGATCTGGTGAAGTATCAGAAAAGATTAGGATACCCTGCTGGGTAGTCTGGAAGCTTTCAGCTGGCTGTCCCTGTTGGATAGAATGTTGAGGATACTGGTGCAAAATCATCTGAGAAGTAGAGGGTGGATCTGAGGGGAAATGACCCATTTGACCTGCCGGACCAGAGAACACTCTCTTCACAACCTCAAAAGCAGATTGCTCAGGGGAGAAGGAAGACAACGGAAACAAGAAATTTAGCTTATTGCTTATCACCTCCCTTCGGCCGAACAATAATCCACCTGAGTCGGAGGTTGGAGCCCAGCTGTCAAGAGCCAGGCTCCAAGAGGAAGAGATGGCTCTGAGAACCTCACAGTCAACGCCAACGTTCTGGATCAGACAGGACTGCTTTGGCTAAAAGAGTCATCCTGTTCTGAGGATGTCAGAACCAGTGCACTCACAGCAATATTCGGATCTGAAGATGGTTCTTTCTTCGGATCCGAACCAGATGGACCTGGAAAGCTCGGATTTGAAGACTCTAAAACAATAAGATGGATTAGAGACGGTGTTGTAATGGGTGGGATAGTAGATGATCGGAACCATAAGAACTCCCATCTGAATTTGCTCCGTGAAGAATTTCCTCATCATCCTTTCTACATCTGCTTCTGTGAGACTCCTGAAAGACAAAGATACTAGGGGATGGCGAGTTGGACTGCCTCTCTAAAAAGAGAGAGCACTTTAGATGGGACTGGATCCAGACTAAGAGTACGATGTCCTTGGTAAAGGTTTCAGATCCAAGGATGTAGCATCCGGAACAGACTTGATTGGTTCTGATGAGGGTCAGATTGTAAGTAATTTCAGATCCAGTTTCTCTTTCTTCTTTTTAGGTTCTGAAGAAGAGGAGGCTGGAGACTCAGAAGAATTAGACCTTTTTCGTAGGGTCTCTAGATTTGTGTTTGGGGGACTGAACCCCAGTAATGGCTTTGGAAAGGAAGCTGGTAGCAGCCTTTTAAAATCAATTTATTCTTCCTGTCAGCTAGTGCTTGGGGGATGAACCCACGACAGACACTGCAGTCCCTATTGTAAATGATCCGGACCCAAGCAATACACGCAAAGACTGTGGGCGTTGGAATAAAGCAACTTCTGCACACATTTATCACATTTTTAAATCCAGTTGGACCTTTTTTAGACATTTTTAAAGAAAAAAAATATCATAACAAGAAAAGAACTAAACTAAACTTTTTTTTTTAACCAGAAAGAAGAGGAAAAGTAAAATACCAACGACGGTATTGAAGAAAGTACAGTTGTGTACACTTACCATAAATGTAGATGTTCAAGTGTATTCACTGTTGCAGTCATTACATTTGGGTAATCCTGCTGGCAGGTTGCCCTCAGTTGGCCTGAATTCCAAAGTCCTGGGTCCTGCGCCGGCTGCTGTCGACCCTTCACTGATGTCAGGTCGTCAGGGGTATAAAAGAAGCAGCCAACGCCATTTTCTTCAGTTTTTCTTGCCCCAGATGTCAGGTGCCCCCTAAAAGGGTAGCCAAAATTTATATATATAAAAATACATGCACCAATATAAACTTTACCTTCATCTACAAGCAGATATACCACTTAGGTTGTATAAATCAGAGAAGGAAAGACAAGTTCCAGCAGAAAAAAAGTACAGTTGTGTACCTACCATAAATATAGATGTTCGAGTGTATTCACTGTTGCAGTCATTACTCCTGGGTTATCCTGCTGGCAGGCTACCCGCAGTCGGCCTGAATTCCAAAGTCCTGGTCCGGCGTCGGTTGCTGTCGCCTCTTCCCTGACGTTAGTGCGCCAGGGGTATAAAAGATGAAGCTGACGCCATTTTCTTCAGTTTTTCTTGCCCCAGATGTCAGGTGCCCCCAAAAGGGTAGGCTAAATATATTATGCCAATAAACATACATGCAGTAAAGAAACATTTCCTTCATCTACAAGCAAATACACCACATAGGTTGTATAGAATAGAGAAGTACAGATAAACCCCAGCAAAGGAAAGGGGGACAGTGGGAGGGTAACCTGGACTGCAACAGTGAATACACTCGAACATCTACATTTATGGTAGGTACACAACTGTACTATGTTCATCGTGTTTCACTGTTGCAGTCATTACTCTTGGGTTGAATCCCAAAGTTGAGGAGGGGTGGCTGGGCTAAATAGGATTAGGAGAGGCTAAGAGGCCCTGCAGAACTGCAGTGGCAAAGCCTGCTCTGGATTTAGAGTAAAGAGGTAAGTGGTAGTGCTTTGTAAAAGTGTGCACTGAACTCCAAGTTGCAGCCTCTAAGATGTCTTTGGTTGGTACTCCTCTGAGGAAGGCTGCTGAAGTGGCTGCTGCTCTGGTTGAATGAGGCCTAATGCCCTTAGGCACTAATTTGCTATGCTGAGAATAGCAGAAACGGATGCAATGGCCTTATCCATTTAGAAATAGTCTGTTTTGAGATAGCCTTTCCTTGTGATCCTGCAGCATATGACACAAAGTTGCTCAGTCTTTCTGAAAGCTTTAGTTCTGTCCAAGTAGAAGCGTAGCTGCCTGTGTATGTCCAAAGAATGCAGAATTTTCTCACCCTTGTTCTGTGGGTTTGGATAAAAGGTAGGCAAGTGAATGGTTTGGTTGAGGGCCACACTGGACACCACCTTAGGCATAAATGTTGGGTTTGTCCTCAGAGAAACCCTGTCTGGATAAAAAATTATAAAAGGTTCCACAGTCATGAGTGCTTGTAACTCCGAGACTCGTCTTGCAGAGGTTATTGCTAGGAGCAGAGCGGTTTTCCAGGATAAGAATTTTATATCTGCTGTTCAAGCTGGCTCAAAAGGAGGCAGTGTGAGTTTTTCCAAGACATAACTTGAGGTCCCACACTGGAAATGATGCTCTCCGTGGAGGCTTGAAGTTTATGGCCCCTCTGAAGTACTGCCTTATTAAAGGATGAGAAAAGATAGGTGGTTCCATATTGTAATGGGCTGAAATGGCAGAGGCATGAATCTTAACTGATGAAAAGGAAAGGCCTTTTGTCCAGTATCTCAGTTAGGTATTGTAAAATCTGAGGAATACTTGGTACATATGTGTCAATGCCTTGTTCCTGGTTCCAAGCACAGAATCTCTTCCATTTTTCTGCATAAGATTTTCTGGTACTAGGCCTCCTGGCCTCCAAGATAAAATCCATAACAGCTTTTGAAAGAGAAGTGTTCTGAATGGCTACATTATCCGACATGCTGCCAGATTTAAGGTCCCGAGTTGGCTGTGTAGGATCTGATTGTTTTGTTGGGTCAGCAAGTGAGAAGTTTGAGGCAATATCCATGCTGGACCTTGAGACAAGCTCTTTAGGATTGGCTATCAGTGCTGGCGTGGCCAGTCTGGTGCAATCAGTATAATTTTTGGCTTCTCTTGTCTGACCTTTAGGAGTACTCTGGGAAGGAGAGGCAGTGGAGGAAAGGCATATACTGTTAGATTTTTCCAGCTGAAGGATAGGGCGTCCACTCTCCATGCTTGTTTGTGATAAATCCTTGTGCAACATTTCTGTAATTGGTAGTTGTGAGGGGAGGCAAATAGATCTATGTCTGGGCATCCCCATTTCCTTATTATCATGCTAAAGACTTGTGGATCCAGTTTCCACTCGTGGAGATCCATGAGGTTTCTGCTTAGTTCGTCTGCCAAAGTATTTGTTTTTCCTGGCAGGAATTGTGCTTGCAGGTGAACTTGATAAGTCAATGCTGTGTCCCATAAGGTCATTGCTTGTCAGCAGGGGGGGTAGGAATGTGTACCTCCCTGCTTGTTTATGTACCACATGACCGTAGTATTGTCTGTCTTTATCAGTAGCTGTCCTGGATGAAGTAGATCCTTGAAAGCTCTCAGGGCATTCTGAACAGCTAGCATCTCTTTTTGATTGATGTGAAGATGCATCTGGCTTGCAGGCCACGTGCCCTGAATACATTTTCCTGCCATATGGGCCCCCCAGGCACAATCTGATGCATCTGTTGTCAGTGTCTGTATGGCTGTGGGTAAAGTGAATGGCAGACCCTTGTTGTGGTGACAGGCCTGTGCCCACCATCAAAACTCCTGCTGCAGGCAGGGAATGAGGGTAATTACTGTCTCCAGGCTGTGGCAATGCTGAGTCCAAACACTTTTTAGATACCATTGTAGTTTCCTCATATGCAGTCTGGCATATGGAATTAGTAGAATGCAGGATGCCATGAAACCCAAGGCCTGCAGGATTTTCCTTGCAGATAACTGGGTTTTTGTTGCCAACTTTTTGAAATAAGAAGTCAGTTACTTTTGTTTGTCTGGCGTGAGATAAGCCATCTGGGCAGTTGTATTTAAGCTTGCACCCAGGAATATTATCTCTTGAGAGGGCACTAGTTTTGATTTCTTTTCGTTTCCTGTGTACCCTAAGCCAATTAGTAATCTTTTTACAAACGCCAGATGCTTTAGAAGAATGTCTTTGTTCTCTGCTTGAATTAGGCAGTCGTCCAAGTAGGGATATATTTGAATTCCTCTTTGTCTGCAAAATGCAATTACTGGTGCCAGGTATTTTGTGAAGACCCTGGGCGCAGTAGATAAGCCAAAGGGCAGTGCAGAGAATTGGTAGTGCATTGAGCCAGCTATGAATCTGAGGTATCTTCTTGCAGGATTGTCTGATTGGGACATGCAGGTATGCCTCTTTTAGGTCCAAAGTTACAAGTCAAGCCTTCTTGCCCAGCATGGGCAGTAGCTGCTGTAGAGTCAACATCTTGAATTTTGGAACCTCCAGAAACATGTTTAGTATAGACAGGTCCAGTACTGGTCTCCAGGTTTTGTCCTTTCTGGGCACTAAGAAAAGTCTGGAGTAACATCCTTGACCCTGCTCTTGTTGTGGTACTTGTTGAATGGCCCTCATGTCCATGAGTGCTGTAATTTGCTTTTGTGCCTCTGCCCATTGGTTGTGTGGCATGCCTTTTGCCCTTGGTAGGGTGTGAAAATAGAACCTGTAGCCTTGGGACACTATGTTCAAGACCCATTTGTCTTGGGTAATCTTTTGCCAATTTGATGAAAAAAAGTGCTAGTTTTCCTCCTAAGTGGGCTGCCAAATGAAAAGTGCTTGGATCTGGCAAAAGAAAGTCATTGGGACGGTTTCCTGTAAGGTTGTGATTTGTCTTCTCCGCTTTTGGAGGTAGGAGCACCCCATTGTTTAGGCCTGTATGAGCCTTGGGGCTGAAATCTGCCTCTGGGACGTCTGTATCTGCCTCTTTGTGGTCTGTCTGACACTGGAAAGGACCAATTTTTAGAAGGCCAGTTCCTGCTAAATCTGGGTGGCTGTACCTGTAAGAAATCCTTAACTGTCTGCATGGATTTTGCTTTATCCTCCATTTCCTTCAACACCTCTTCTGCTTTAGCACCAACAAAGTATCATGCTGTAATGGGGCATCTAATAATTTTGCTTTAACATGATCAGGCAGATTCTGTTCCTTTAACCAAGCATGCCTTCAAATAACAGAACCTGTAACAGCGGCCAGCAAGAGGCCTCCAGTGAATCATAACCACATTGCAAAGTATGCTTTCCCACTTGTTCAGTTGCATGCAATAAATCCTGCATTTCCTTGTTTTCTGAACATTCAGAATTTGTCAACATTTTCTGTTTAAGCAGTGACATTAAGTATTGCTGACATTTAAGCATATGAAACTGACAATTTAAAGCCCTTACAGCCAAGGTAGCAGAAGTGTAAACTTTTTTCCCCCATCTGTCCAGTGCCCTAGAATCCCTATCAGAGGGGACAGGGTTTTTTGCAGTGGATGCTTTGACCCCTTTGGGACCCTGAGATATAGCTTCTGGGTCAGCAGGGGGGTTTTTATATAGGAATTTATGAGAATCCTGGACCCTGTAGTATCTGTCTGGCTTAGCAGGTGCAGGGGGTAAAGAGTCAGGAGATAGGCGATACTCTGAAAATACATCATCTACAATGTCTAGAACAGGTGGAATAGCAAGGGGTCTGTGCTGAGGAAGTAACAGAAAATCTCTGAGCCTTTTCTTAGATTCAGAATAATCTTGGTTCTCCCAGTGGAAATGCTCCCTCATGGTATGCAGGATTTCCTCAAAAGAATAATCCTCAGGAGGAGGCGCTGAAGGAATGGATTCTTCAGCATCAGAGTCCTCATAGGGAGGAATAGCATAATCCTGTTCAGAAGAGGAATCAGAGGAAATGGAAACCTGATCAGAAGAATCATATTCTGTCTCTTGCCTAGGCCCTCTTATCAGGAGGGGGATGGGAACCCCTGATCAAAGTAATTAGGTGTTCGGCCATTTTAAGCATCTGTTTTTTAGGAATGGAAGTCTGAGTAGGAGAACGCTGTACTTATTTCTTTGTCTTTACAGCTGCTTTAGTCTTTGAAGCTGAAGATGGTTTCACATATAACTGTGTAGGTCTGAAGACACCTTCAGAAGCTGATGCCTGCTCAGCGGTTCCAGACCCATCTGAGGGAATGATTTCCGAGTGTCCAATACCTTGAGTATCCAGAGGCCCAGTCGGCTCCACGTGGGAGTCGGAAGCGGCCTGTGGCTCTGAGGTAGCGGGTGCCAGGGGCTGCGAAAGTGCCTCACTGAGAACCGGTGACTGGCCTAACGGAGGCTTCGTCGGTTTTGGACCTCAGATTACTATCCTTTGCCTTGTCCTTGCATTTTTTGTAAACTCCGGTCGTCGGCTGTTCCGACGGCATTATATAATTAAATCTTCGGCCAAAGTAATGAAATGCAAAATCGAACTAATGCTTAATAGTGCATTGGTTAAATATAGCACAAAACCGACAGCTAGCAAGGTTGTGGTCAGGGCCTAGGCAAGGAATACAGTAAGAGTGAAAATCCTTATGAGGTATTTGCTTCCCACAAGCCATACAATTGTTAACTTTTTCTGACATCGGTCTGGAGCAAGAAAAAAGTTTCCCCAATGGGGTACTTAGCTTTAATGAAGACTTTGGTTCTGAAATTCGGATCTGAAAATCTCAGGAGTCGGCCGACCGGCACTTGCAAACTGCTTTTGCTTCGGGCACTGCGCGGCAAGAAAGACTGAAGAAAATGGTGTCGGCTGCATCTTTTATACCCTTGGCGCACTGACGTCAGGGAAGAGGCGACAGCAACCAACGCCGGACCAGGACTTTGGAATTCAGGCCGACTGCAGGTAGCCTGCCAGCAGGACAACCCAAGAGTAATGACTGCAACAGTGAAACACGATGGACATGGGGGATGGCGGGTGGGTAACCTGGACTGCAACAGTGAATACACTCGAACATCTACATTTATGGTAAGTTTACACAACTGTACTATGTTCTTCGTGTTTCACTGTTGCAGTCATTACATTTGGGTAGAGTCCCAAAGCTATGGTTGGGAGGCTGGAGCTAAACAGCATTAGGAGTGGCTATGAGGCCCTGCAGAACTGCAGTGGCAAAGCCTGCCCTGGATTTAGAGTACAGTGGCAGATGATAGTGCTTTGTAAAGGTGTGCACTGAACTCCAAGTAGCAGCCTCTAAAATGTCTTTGGTTGGTACTCCCCTGAGAAAGGCTGCTGAAGTGGCTGCAGCTCTGGTTGAATGTGGCCTAATGCCTTTAGGCACTGGCTTGCCATGCTGAAAATAGCAGAAATGAATGCAGTGGCCTATCCACTTTGAAATAGTCTGCTTTGAGACAGCCTTTCCTTGTGATCCTGCAGCATATGCCACTAGTAATTGCTCTGTCTTCCTGAAAACTTTGGTTCTGTCCAAGTAGAATCTAAGCTGTCTGTGTACGTCCAAGGAATGCAGAATTCTCTCCCCCTTGTTCTGTGGATTTGGATAAAAAAGTTGGCAGATGAATAGCTTGGTTAAGAGCCACACTGGACACCACTTTAGGCATAAATGTCGGGTTTGTCCTCAGAGAAACCCTGTCTGGATAAAACATGATAAAAGGTTCCACAGCTATGAGTGCCTGCAGCTCTGAAACTCGTCTTGCAGAAGTTATTGCTAGGAGCAGAGCTGCTTTCCAAGATAAAAACTTTATATCAGTAGTAGCAGCAGGCTGAAAAGGAGGCAGGGTGAGTTTTTCCAATACACAGTTGAGGTCCCATGCAGGCTCCTCTAAGACACTGCTTTAGTAAAGGATGAGAAAAGATTGGTGGCTCTGTATTGTAATGAGCCGAAATGGCAGAGGCATGAATTTTAATTGATGAAAGATAGGCCTTTGTCCAGCATCTCAGTTAAGTATTGCAAAATCTGAGGAATATTTGGTACAGCTGTATCAGTTCCTTGTGCCTGGTTCCAAGCACAGAATCTCTTCCATTTTCCAGCATAAGATTTTCTAGTACTAGGCCTTCTGGCTTCCAACATGACATCCATCACAGCTTTACTGAGAGGTGTGTTTTGTATGATTACATTATCCGCCATGCTGCCAGGTTTAAAGTCCTGAGTTGGCTGTGCAGTATCTGGTTGTTTTGCTGGGACAGTAGATGGGGTATTTGAGGTAAGGTCCATGCTGGGCATTGAGATAAGTTCCTTAGGACTGGATACCAGTACTGGCGGGGCCAGTCTGGGGCAATCAGTATCATCTTTGGCTTCTCCTGTCTGACTTTTAGGAGTATCTTGTGGAGGAGAGGCAGTGGAGGAAAGGCATATACTGATAGGTTTTTCCAGCTGAAAGATAGGGCGTCCATTTTCCATGCTTGTCTGTGATAAGTCCTTGTGCAGAATCTTTTTAGTTGGTGGTTGTGAGGGGATAAATAGATCTATGTCCGGGCATCCCCATTTCCTTGTTATCATGCTGAAGACTTGTGGATCCAGCCGCCACTCGTGGGGGTCCATGAGGTTTCTGCTTAGTTCGTCTGCCAGAGTATTTTCCTTTCCTGGCAGGAATTGTGCCTGCAGATGTACTTGGTAAGTCAATGCTGTGTCCCACAAAGTCATGGCTAGTCTGCAAAGGGGTAAGAATGTGTGCCCCCCTGCTTGTTTATATACCACATGACAGTGGTGTTGTCTGTCTTTATCAGTAGTTGTTCTGGATGAAGTAGGTCCTTGAAAGCTGTCAGGGCATTTTGAACAGCTAGCAGCTCTTTTTGATTGATATGTAGGTGCATTTGGTTTGAGGACCATATGCCCTGAATGTATCTTCCTGCCATGTGGGCCCCCAATGTATAATCTGATGCATCCATTGTTAGTGTCTGCCTGACTGGGGGTAATGTGAATGGCTGTCCCTTGTTCTGGTGACAAGCCTTCACCCACCATCGAAACTCGAAATAAAGTGTTATTTCCACTGGTTCGATCTTCTGCATGATTGTCTGATTAGGACATGCAGGTATGCCTCTTTTAGGTCTAAAGTCACAAGCCAAGCATTCTTGCCCAGCATGGGCAGAAGCTGCTGCAAAGTCAACATTTTGAATTTTGGTATATCCAGGAATGTGTTCAGAATAGATAGGTCCAGTATTGTCCTAACAGTCTTGAGTAAAATCCTTGTCCCTGCTCTTGCTCTGGTACTTGTTGAATGGCTCCCATGTCCATGAGGGATGAGACTTGTTTTTATGCCTCTGCCCCTTAATTTTTTGGCAGATCTGGCCAGCCTTTTGCCTTTGGCAGGGTATGGAAATGGAACTTGTAGCCTTGTGACACTATGTTTAGAACCCACTTGTCCTGGGTTATAATGTGCCAAATTTGAGAAAAAAGTGCTAATTTTCCCCCCTAAGGGTGCTGCCAGGAGATAAGTGCTTGGTGCAGGCAGGGGGAAGTCATTGGGACTATTTCCTGTAAGGTTGTGATTTGTCTTCTCCAACTTTGGAGGTAGAAGCACCCCACTGCTTTGACCTGCATGAACCTTGCGCCTGGGGATCTGCCTCTAGGGCATCTGGATCTGCCCCTTTGAGGTCTGACACAGGAAAGGACCAATTCTTTGTAGGTCAGTGTCTACTAAACCCAGGTGGCTGTATTTGTAAAAAAATCTTTTTGACAGTTTGCATAGATTTAGCTTTGTCCTCCATTTTCTTTAACACCTCTTCTGCCTTACCACCAAACAAAGTATCATGCTGTAAAGGTGCATCTAATAATTTAACTTTCACATGATCAGGCAGATGTTGTTCCTTTAACCAAACATGCCTCCTAATTATAGAACCTGTAACTGCGGCCCTGCAGGAGGCCTCCAAAGAATCAAAACCACATTGCAAAGTATGCTTTACAACTTGTTCAGCTGCATGCAATAAATCCTGCATTTCCTTGTTTTCTGCACATTCAGAGTTTAACAACATTTTCTGTTTAAGCAATGCCATGACATGTTGCTGATATTTGAACATATGAAACTGACAGTTTAAGACCCTTATAGCCAAGGTAGCAGATGTGTAAACCTTTTTTCCCATCTATCCAGTGCCCTAGAATCTCTGTCAGAGGGGGTAGGTTTTTTTGCAGCGGAAGCCTCAACTCCTTTGGGACCCTGTGAAATATTCTCTGGGTCTGCACCAGGGT
Organism: Protopterus annectens; assembly: GCF_019279795.1. Taxonomy (NCBI): domain Eukaryota; kingdom Metazoa; phylum Chordata; order Ceratodontiformes; family Protopteridae; genus Protopterus; species Protopterus annectens. The sequence goes on along the minus strand of NC_056725.1, from coordinate 1,854,280,436 downwards.
TTATAAAAAGGAATTTATGAGAGTCAGGAAACCTGTAATATCTATCAGGCTTAACAGGAGCTGGAGGTAGAGAATCAGGGGTAAGACTAGATTCCGAAAACACATCATCTACAATGTCTAACACAGGTGGAATGGCTAGAGGCCTGTGTTGAGGAAGTAAAAGGAAATCTCTGAGCCTCTTTTTAGATTCTGAAAAATCTTGGCTCTCCCAGTGGAAATGCTCCCTCATGGTATGAAAGGTTTCCCCAAAAGAAAAGTCCTCTGTAAGAGAAGCTGAAAGTATAGATTTCTTCAGCATCAAAATCCTCATAGGGGGGAAGAGAATATTCCTGATCAGAAGAGGAATCAGAAGAAATAGAAATCTGATCTGAAGATTCATAATCAGTTTCTTGCCTAGGCCTCTTATCAGGAGGGGGATGGGAACCCCTGCTCAAGGTAATCAAATCTTCGGCCATTTTGAGCATCTGTTTTTTGGGCATTGAGGCCTGTCCACGTGGCTCTTGAGTTTGTTTCTTTACTTTAGAAGGTGCTTTAGTCTTTGCCTTTGAAGCTGAAGTCAGTTTAATGTAAAGATGTCTAGGTCTGAATACACCCTCAGAAGCCGGTGCCTGCTCAGTGGCTCCGGACCCATCTGAGGGAACAGTATCCGAGGCTGCAATACCTTGAGTTTCCAGCGGCATGGCCGACTCCACGTGGGAGTCGGTTGCGGCCTGCGACTCTAAAGTAGCGGGCATCAGGGGCTGCGAAAGCGCCTTACTGAGAACCGGCAACTGGCTTAGGAGAAGCTTTGTTGGTTTTGGGCCTCGGTTGTTTAACTCTCTCCTTTTCTTTGCGTTTTTTGTGAACTCCGGTAGTCGGATGGCTATCCGATGACATTTCTGGCTAATTAAACCGGCGTCCAAAATAGTTTAAAGCAAAATCATACAGACACTTAATAGTGCGTTGGTTAAATCTAGCACAAAACCGACAACCAGAAACGTTGTGATCATGGCCTAGGCAAGGAATACAGTAAGAATGAAAGTCCTTATGAGATATTTGCTTTCCCCAAGAAATACAATTATTTACTTTTTCTGACATTGGTCTGGAGCAAGAAAAAAGTTTCCCCAACGGGGTACTTAGCTGTATTGAAGACTTCGGATCTGAAATTCGAACACGAGAATCTCAGGAGTCGGCTGACCAGCACTTGTGAACTGCTTCGGGCACCGCGTGGCAAGAAAGACTGCAGAAAATGGCAAGGGCTGCTTCTTTTATAACCCTGATGACCTGACGTCAGGGAAGTGGCAACAGCAGCCGACGCAGGACCCAAGACTTTGGAATTCAGGCCGACTGAGGGCAACCCGCCAGCAGGATTACCCAAATGTAATGACTGCAACAGTGAAACACGAAGAAAATCTACAATAATCTTGTAGACAGAGAAAAAATAGCAACTATGGTAATGAAAGAAATATACCGACCGACCCTTGGACCGACCCACAAAAGGAGGGGGAGTATCAATATTCGTCAAAGATACCCACACCTCCAGGTTGGTGGCACAGCACGAAGCATCAGAGACTATCCATGTGCAACTAACAGTGGGTAAAACTGCCTTCCAGTTTGTAGCCTGCTACAGACCACCCTCCCTAACTCAGGAACCCCACTCGGCCTTCATGAGAACAGTGGAAAATATGAAGGTCTCTCCAAACACCATTATATTGGGCGACTTCAACTACCCAAACATAGACTGGGAGCATTACTCTAGCTCCAACACCCTAGTCCAAAGGTTCCTAGAATTTATAAACTCAAATGCTATGGAACAACTTGTTACCACTCCCACAAGAGGGGAAAACATACTGGACCTGATCATCACCAACATGGGGACTCTATGCTCCAGACCAGAAGTGTATCCCTCACTGGTAAGATCAGACCATAAACTAATCTCACTGGATGTTCACATCCCGACACCACCCTGCCCAGAAAACCACAGTGAAAAACTTCTCTAAAGCAAATTTCACACTCCTCAAAACTGAGGTGGAATCCTTCAAAGCCCCGGCCTGTGGAAAATACAGCCCAGACCGCAGAATCCTTTATAAATGCATTCTATGAACACCTTCAGGAATGCATGGATCATCAATCCCAAATAAAACCAAGACCCAATCCTCCAAAGGCAGGCGTCCTGTCTGGTGGACCCCAGCCATAAACAAGCTATACAATAGAAGGAGGAAGCTACTAAATGATAGAGCAAAATTCCAAAAAGGGAAGGCATCTCTGATCAGTATTAGCAAAAAACTACGGGCACTCATAAAATCGTCTAAGGCCAGCTTCGAGAGAAAAATTGCACAGGACACTAAGGATAATCACAAGGCTTTCTTTAGTTATGTTAGGAACCTGGGTGGTAATTCCCAGATATGCTCAGAATTAGTCCAAAATGACAAAAAATACACCGAACCCACAGACATTGCCAACATCCTAGCTGACAGGTTCAGTGCAAACTCCGCCCCCTCCCCACCAAAAGGGCAAATATCTATTCCAGATTGCTGCCCCCCTGACATCTCGGATGCTCAGGTAAGAGCCGCCTTCTCCAAAGCAAAAAACACAGCATCAATGGGACCAGACGGTGTCCCGGGCTGTGTCCTACATGAACTCCAAGAAGAGCTAAACCCAAACATAAAACTACTGTTCAATCTCAGCCTTACTACAGGATATGTACCCAAAGAGTGGCGTACAGCAACTGTGGTCCCTCTCCACAAAGGTGGTGCCTCAACGGATCCTGGAAACTATCGCCCCATAAGCCTGACTAGCTTGGTCTGCAAAGCTATGGAAAGGATAATCATGGACCTCATAAATAAAGATATTGGGGACCTACAGACACTGGATCCTACCCAGTTCGGCTTTGTTAAGGGCAGATCCTGCCTCTTAAACCTGGTTGATTTCTTTGAAACAGTCACCAAGGCCATTGACGAGGGAAGGTGGTCCACACAGCCTACCTGGACCTCGCAAAAGCCTTCGATACAATACCCCAGTCGGGCATTATAGATAAGCTCACCAGCTTAAATATAAACCCCTATGTCACTAGATGGGTTGCAAACTGGCTCAAGGACAGAACCCACATGGTTAGAATTGCTGGAGCCATGTCAGACTCCAAACCAGTTACAAGTGGCGTCCCACAAGGCTCAGTCCTGGGACCTCTCTTGTTCAGTATATATTTCTCGGAGGTACATGCCAACACAGAAGGACTGTGGCTGACCAAGTTCGTAGATGACTGCAAACTGGGCGCCATAATCGACTCTCCAGCCGACACAAGCATCCTCCAAAAGGGCCTCATAGAAACAGACAACTGGTGCCAGAGCCATGGCCTCAAGCTAAACGCCAAAAAGTGTATAGTCATCCCCTTTGGCAAAAACAAAGTGCCCACAAATTACCACATAGGTGGTAATCCATTAAGTACAGATGAAGTAATTAGGGACCTGGGGACCCAAGTTGATAGCAATCTCTCATTTGACAACCATGTGGCCAAAGTGGTTAGAAAAACATTTTATATAGCCCACCTAATCATGAAGGGATTCACATCTAGATCAGGGGAGGTCATCGTGCCTCTTTACTCATCCCTCATCAGGCCCATAATTGAGTACAATGCCCCTTTTGGGATGTACCTTACCAGACACCTGCAGCAACTGGAAAGACCCCAAAAGTACCTCACCAAGAGGATCAAAGGGCTCAAACAGATGCCATATACTGCTCGGTTAAAGAAACTCCAGCTCTACTCAGTGGCATACCGCCTGTTCAGAGGTGATCTGTGCCTGACGTATAAAGCCATGTCCAACCCGGAATTAATGGACATGCTGCACCTCAGAAAATCCAAATCCTATCGAGCTACACGCTCGAGAGACTTGAACCTCAGCACTGAAATAAATAGGACATGCTGGAGGAACAGATTCATAACCCAGAGGCTCCCTTCACTCTGGAATAAAATCCCAGTCCAGGTTAGGCAGAGTCCCTCATTGACTCTCTTCAAGAGGAATCTTGATGAGTGGATGGGAGATCGTAGGTTTACCCCGGGTATCACTTCTGTGTCACTGTTAGACAGAGGCACAGTATACTAACCTCAAAAAAAGGGCATAGCAAAATTAATTTAAAATGGGTGGCGAAAGCCAAACACATTCTGGCTAGGCTTATAAATGCCCTAGGGCAGATAGCCTAGTATGAACCTATGAACCTATATACAATAAGTGTAAAAGCGGGAAGGGAAGGAAAGTTAAGCCTACCTACGATGGTAGTGAAGGTTACACTCAAATGTCTATGTAAAAGAACAGTAGAAATGACTTAAAGTTAAAGATTAAAGAAATATTAAGAAATAACTTATTTCCCCACTGTAAACTTGAGAGTTGAAGGAGATCACATCTAGATGCTAAAGAAGCAAATTAGTTTGGAGAGATATTAGGGGTGAAGCATTATTGGCAGAGAAGGTGCTCGAGAATTTGCTTAAGGCCACAAGCTAGTACAACGGCAGAGTCAAATCTGAACCCATTAACTGAGGAAAGAATGAACATTGACACTGTCGCATACTGCAGGCTTCAGACCAAAAAGTTGAGCAAAAAAAGGGGGGGATATGAAGCAAAAATGAAATGCGTAGGACTGGGAAATATAAAATAAAAGAGAAATAATGAGGTTAAATATTTTATCTTGGAATGTAAATGGTCTTACAAATGCATCAAAGATAGAGTAATGGAGTATGTCAAGCACTTGAGGGCTGATTTGGTGATATTGCTGAAAATGCATCTGGGCAAACAGGAACAAGAAGAACTAACTAAAAAGGGCTTTGGTGAAGGTTAACGAGCAGATGCTGGGGAAGAAAGAAAAACGGGAGCAATCACTTTGATATGAACAAGAGTGCAATCAGTACAGAGGAGCAGAATATAGCTAGAACAGGAAGATTTTTAATGTTAAGAAGGAGTTTTAGAATAACATTCGGAAATGTACACTAGACACCAAAGACTAATACAAAGAAATTAAGATGACTAAAGCAATTAACAATACTAGCTGGGGACTGGGATACAGCAAAATCACTGCTGGATGTAAGTGGTGGACCAAAAGTCCAACTAATAACAAAAGGGGGGAGGTTACTTAGAGAGTTTTCTAAGATGCACATGTTGACATTTATAAGAAAGAGCATGGAGATGAAAAAGGGATTACACCTATTATTCTGGTAAGCCTAAAAGCTGGTCAACATTGGAAAGAACATATATGACAAAAGAACATGAATATTTGGTAAAAAGAATTGCATCACACATGAGAACTTTATCAGAACAAGCACCAGAGAGGATAGAGAGGTAAAACCAGACTACGTGCAGAAAGAAAGATCCTGGAGATTATGCACGAGCTGAACAATAACATGAAAAAAGAAACATTACTGTATTTGGTGAAGACTGGCTTGGATAGAGTAAAGTGCCAGTGAAACAAGATTTTGGAAGAGTGTAATGAATTTAAAGGAAAACTGAAACAGGAAATCAGACAGAAAATAAAGGGGGATGGAAGGAGGATATATGGTTTCAGAAATATGGGCTGGACAGGATGAAAACATTGTAGGAAAAATGGAAGGGTTATAGTAATGCAGAGTATGGGGAGTTAATAGACCTAGAAAATACATGGCAGCAACATTTCCACCATACAGTGAAGAGAAGGAAGACGGCTACACATTTTGAAAATACTCTCAAACCTCAGAACTAATTGGGTAGTAGTTTAAGAAAACACAGAGTGGAAAGAAGAATTGCTAAGGTGAGAGATGTAAAATGGGAAGAATTTAAAGAGAAAGCCTGCAATGAGGTGTTACGGAATTCTACCAGAAAATTTAGAGGACTCAGAAAGATGCTAGTGGCTTGGAGTACAGAATGAAGGAATTTTTAGAAGAGGTAGGAATCCCTAGAATATCAGATGAAGAGGGAAGGGAGTTAATATAGCCAATAACTATGACAGAAATTAGAGCGCAAATGACAGCTTTGGCAGGAGGAAAATCCCTACTCTGGGATGGGATATTGATTGATGTATGGAGAAAAAAAAAACAACAGGGCTCATCCTAATAAGACTAAGATTATTTAATGTAATTATTGAGAGGGAAGACATTCCAGAACCTTAGAGGAAAAAGGTGGGTATCAGTGATACTAAAAGAGGGGGAAGACCTACATAAACCCAGGATCACATCACCTAAGTTTGGTACTAAATCAAAACTAGGCATCTGTGGCAATTTTAGCAAAGAGATTAGCCAAAATACCCCTCAAAATATCAGACAATGACTAGTGCAGATTTGTGAATGGCTGATGGACATCCGATAACATCATAAAGATGAACATAATTTTAGGAAATGGAAAGAAAGGGAAAGATTTTAGTGACGATTGGTCTAGATGCTGACAAGGCTTTTACAAGGATGCAGTGGAGGTATTTATGGTGGGTTACTAAAACCATAAAACTTTCAAAAGATTTTTGTCACATTACTATAAGGAATATATGAAGGATCAAAAGTGATGCTTAAAATAAATAGGCGAGTGACCGAAAAACTTAGAGTAGACGGGTAACAAGGCAGTGGAGTCCCCTCTCCCCTTTGCTAGTATTTACACCCCTTAGCTCTGAAGACATTTAGATATTAAAGGGTAGGAGGGTCTTGGTATACAGCAAAATATATAACAATGTTTGTGGATGAGTTAATCATGTACTTGGTGAATCCAAACAGAGGCATTCAAATGGTATTACAAATGCTGAGAACCTTCACTATACTATTGGGATTTAAAACAAATGAAGAGAAAAACAAGGTTGTTTGTGTAAACTACACTTCCACTATGAATAAGAAGTTATGTACCTACCATAACGTTCCATGTTAGTTGTCTTCTTCTCGCCTTCTTTCTTGCTGGTTGGGTTCGGAGCCGATCCTCGGCTCCGACTCAGCCATCTATTAAAGCTCGAGAGCTATTTACTGGCTCGAGGCCTCCCCATATCCCACAATACTTGGCACTAGATACCCAGATCTCGTTTGGCAGAGCTAACACCATAGAAAAATTTCAAGGACACCTGTCCAAACTACAAGGTTTATCTACAGTAGTAAAACAGAGGAAGGACGTAACCCAGATAAGAATTAGCCAGAGGAAGAAGGCCTCAAAAAGGGACTCTTCTTGGTCTGTCCAGGCTAGGGGGATGGAGGGTGGGACGCAAGAAAGAAGGCGAGAAGACAACTAACATGGAACGTTATGGTAGGTACATAACTTCTTAATGTTAAGTTGTCTATCTCACCTTCATTCTTGCTGGTTGGGACAGCGTCCCTAGTACCTTAGTCCTGGGTGGCTCATCGGAACAGACTCTTGAGCACAGTGGAACCAAAATCAGCTCTACTCCTAGAGGCCATATCCAACTTAGAATGTGAAATGAAAGTATGAGGAGTGGCCCATGTGGCTGCAGCACAAATAGATTCCATTGGTAGTCTTGCTTGAAAAGCTACCGAAGTAGCTAACGCTCTGGTGGAATGACCTTTAGGTTTAGTAGGGAGTTCTTTATGTCTCAGTTGATAAATCAAAGTAATAATAGAAGACAACCACCTGGATAAGGTTACTTTAGAAACTGGCAGTCCCTGTTTGCCCTCAGCATAGGACAGGAAGAGTTGGTCTGATTTTCTTGTTTGCTTAGTCCTATCCAAATAAAAACGTAATTGCCTATGAACGTCCAATTGGTGTAACTTTTGTTCAGCTTTGTTCGAAAAGTTAGGAAAAAAAGACAGGTAGATCAATAGCCTGATTCAGGTATGTTTCGGAAGGTATCTTGGGCAGAAACGAAGGATTAGTCCCGAGTGAAACTCTATCCTTATGAAACACAAGGTAAGGAGGATGAATACAGAGGGCTTGAAGTTCCCAAACTCTCCTAGCTGAGGTGATGGCTACTAAAAAGAGAGTCTTCCAGGAGAGTAATTTTAAGGAACAGGAAGCTGCAGGTTCAAAAGGGGGAAGAATCAAGGAAGCTAATATCAAGTTTAAATCCCACAGAGGCGGGGGGACCTCTGACCGGGGGCCTAAGCAAAATAGTCCCTTTAAGAAAGGCCTTGCAAAGTTTGTGGGACATGATGCTGGTTTCTGACAGGCCAGCGTGGAAATTTGCAATAGCAGTTAATTGGACCCTAATGGTGGCAGACGAGGAGTCAGCTTGAAAAAGTTCTGCTAAAAAATCTAGAACGTGATGGACAGGGACTGTAAAGGGATCTATATTCCAAGCCTCTGCCCAGAAAGAGAAACATTTCCACTTACTAGCATAAGTCTTCCTGGTGGTAGATTTGTGTGAAGAAAGGATGATTTCACACACCAGCTGAGAAATATGTGGAAGCCTGGCTAAGGTTGAAAGTGGAGCAACCAAGCCGTGAGGTTGAGAGATTGAAGGGATCGGTGCTGCCCACCCGACTGATAGACCAAGAGGTCTGGCACTGGGTCCAGATTCCAAGGCTGCTCCAGCAGGTGACGATGCAGGAATGGGAACCAAATTTGTCGAGGCCAGTAAGGGGCAATGAGGATCATCCTGGATCCCAATGCGGTCACCTTCTGAATTCGCTTGGGAATTAGGGGAAAAGGTGGGAATGCATACAGAAGACCCCGGGGCCAATCGTGAACTACAGCGTCTCTGGGGGAGTGGCCGGGAAGAGGGAAGAGATTGAAGAAATTGTCGCACTTGCTGTTGAGAGGAGTTGTGAAAAGGTCGCAGCAAGGTTGACCCCATCTGCGGAAAATTTTGTCCGCTACTGACTGATTGAGAGACCACTCGTGAGGCATGAGAATAGCTCTGCTTAGCCTGTCCGCTATGACGTTGGACTTCCCGGGGATGTGCGTTGCTATCAGAAGCCGTTGAGAGGAGATCCCCACTGCCAGAGTCCGAGTGCTTCTCGACATAAGGGATAGGACTTGGTTCCGCCCTGCTTGTTGATGTACCACACTACAGACATATTGTCTGTTTGAACTGCAATAGTCCCGGTGGGTAGAGAGTCCTGAAGAGCTTGCAACGCTAAAAGCACCGCTCTCATCTCCAAGACATTTATGTACAGGTGGTACTCTAGAGGTTGCCAAGTGCCCTGGACAGTCCTGCCCTGAAAATGCCCCACCCGATCAGGGAGGCATCCGTGGTCACTCTGCCAAGAGGAGGAGGAATAACAAACGGTCTGCCCTGGAGTACAGACCATCCACCAAGCCCGGTGGACTTTGCATGATTGAGTGATTATCATCTTGTGAGACATCGGCAGTTGCTGAAAGGACCACTGGGTAAAAAGCATCCACTGAAGAATCCGCATGTGAAAACGAGCCAGGGGAACTAGTATGATTGCTGTTGCCATGAGACCCAACGTTTTTAGTACAAATCTGGCCTGAATTCTCTTGCACTGTAGTAAGACCTGCACATGCCGGCGAATGTCTGACACTCTGTCTAGAGGAAGTTTTGCGGACAGATCTTTTGTATTTAATCTTGCACCTATAAAGGTTATAGACTGACAAGGCAACAATGCAGATTTTTCGAAATTTATTGAGATACCTAGCTCGGGGCAAGTTTGGATGGTATAATCCCTGGCTCGCAGTAGCTGATGCCTGGTGGAAGCAGTAAGGAGCCAGTCGTCTAGATATGGAAACACCTGGAATCCTCACCATCTCAGGTGAGCCGTAACCACTGCCATGCATTTGGTGAACACCCTGGGGGCTGTGGTGAGACCAAAGGGCAGGGCTCTGAATTGATAGTGACTGGCTCCCAGCTGGAAGCGGAGAAACCTTCTGGAGTGCCTGTCCATTTTGATATGGTAGTACGCATCCTGAAGGTCTATGGAGCACATCCAATTGTCCTGACCCAAAAAGGGTAGAATGGACTGAATCGTGACCATCCGGAACTTCGTTCTTTGAACAGATTTGTTTAACCTGCTGAGATCCAAAATGGGTCTCTAGTCCCCTGTCTTTTTTGGTACCAAAAAGAACTTGGAGTAAATTCCGGATCCTTGCTGGTTTGCTGGGACTGGCTGGATGGCCTTTTTTTCTAGCAGTTTTGAAATTTCTGGCACTGCTTGTTCCCTTAGACCGGGAGGAACATCTGGAAGGGACTTGGTTGTTTGTACAGGGGTGTGGACAAAGGGGATTTTGTAACCCTCGGATATGATGGACCGTACCCATTTGTCTTGTGTGAGGAGTTGCCAGGCTTCTGGGTACAGTGACAATCTCCCCCCGACTGCCTCCAAAGGTGGACAGTCGGGCAGCCCCTCAGCGGTGCTGAAGGGGTTTGTCAGAGAAAGATTCTCTGCTACCCTGATTTTGCGTACCCAGTCTGCCCCTCTGGCGGCGTCTATTATTGTTCCCTCCCCTGCCCCTGGAGGGAAACTCTCCACGTGTGTCAGGCATGACTCCCTGGGGTTTCCGAAACCACATTTTCCCACTCTTCTGACCTTTAGGGTATGGTCTAGAGGGAGTTGGATAACGGACTCCCACGGCAGAGAGAGCCTTTCCTTCCTGCTCACACCTGGTAAGGGTATCCTTCACCTGTGGTCCAAACAGAGCCGAACCATCGAAGGGGGTATTGGTGAAGGACGCCTTAAAGGGGTCAGCAAAGTTACATAACCGCATCCAGGCATGTCTTCTCAAAGCCATGCCTGTACCTGCGGCCCTACTCGCCCCATCGGCTGCATAAGAAATGAGCCGCATGGAGGAGTTGACGATTGAGTTAAGGGTCGCCAGCTGGGAGTTAATCTTGAGCCCCTGCAGCTGATGGATCCTGAAGGATATCACCCAGTTCTTTGAGAAGATCCCTTTGAAGGCGGGTGAAGTGGCACAGATAATTCAGCGACCGCGTGGAAAATGTCGCTGAGGAAAACATCCGCTTCCTGTACCTGTCCATTGTCCTAGACTCTTTATTAGGTGGATGGACAGGCACCGAAGGGTCAGCCAACTCCTCCTTCATGGCTGCTGCCACCACCATGGCATCAACGGGGACACCTTTTGTCAAAAATTGTTTGTTGGGTGGGGCTGTAATGAACTTAGTGGGCCTACGGGGAGTTGGTTCCACTGTGCCCGGGGCTGACCACGCCCTTCGAGCCACTACTTCCATGAGTGGGTCGAAGGGTGGAGACACCCAGGAGGTGGGAGGGCGAGAACCAAACGCGTCCAGGTACACCGACTCGTCCTTGGAAGGGTTAAGGGCAGTCCAGTTCCCCCTCTGCTTAAGGATCTCTAGGATGTCTGAAAAGTAGAAATCCTCAGAGGGGGATCTTGGGGACCCTTCCGAATCCTCCAAGTCGATATCAGACGTGACTGACTCGGGGGAGTCGACATGTTTCCTCTTACATTTTCTCTTCCGAGGGGGCTCCTCTGAAAGATCAGGGGAGGCCTTGGAAGAGGAAGATATGCTCAATGGGGCGACCTGGAGCATCTGCTCTCCACGCTTGGGGTCAGGAAGGTGGGCAGAGACCGATGCAGGCACCATGGGGGGAGGAGCCGAAGGGGCCGATCGAGGAGCCGACTCAGGAGTCAGCACGCTCATGACCTCGAAGGCGCCCCTATCAGGCAGAGCAGAAGGTCCCCGTTCCGAGGAGACGTGAACCCCTCCCGGCACCGAGAGGGATGGCTCCGAGGCCGATGTCGGGGCCAAGCTCACCTGTGCCGAAGCCCCAAGAGGGAGAATGGGGTCGGACAAGGGTCCGATGCCACTCGCCCCCTCAGAGCCGACGAGGGAGTCCCGGCGCCCAGATCCCTCCAAGGAAGGAACCAATGAAGCGATCGGAGCTGACGAAGGAGCCGAAAGGTGTGGTATCGGCTCCGACATTTCCAAGATTTGAGCCCCAACCAGCTCCGGCTCCGAACGCAAAGGGGGAGTCGGAGGAGGAATTGCTGAAGACACCGGGACAGCCACAGTCTGTTGAGAAGGGCTGGTTAACATTTGGGCCAGGGCCTGCGATTTAAGGAGTCTACTGCCCACCCTCTCCAAGTCATGATAAGATAGCCTGGAGGACCGAGAGGAGTGGGACCTATGGCTTCGTTCAGACTGAAGCAATGGTGACCTCGGAGCCGAACAAACCCATTCTAGGGAAGGGGACCTAGAACCTTTTCGGCCCAAAGATGTTTCCAACACTAAAGTCAGAGCCGATTGAGGTCTAGAGATGTCGGCTCCAGCCGGAACCGAAGAGGAGGAAGATGCTCCGCCCGGCGACGGCTCCGAACTGGGAGCCGACAGTTTGGCGGGCTTTGAGGATTTCCCCGACTGAGGCTTCGCCGGGGATCCCTCTGGCTTAAGTAAGTCTCTCAAAATAAGCTTGTTCCTACGCTCCTGCAGGACTCTCGGGCTGAAGGCGTGATAGACCGAGCAGGAGTCCTGCAGGTGTAGGGAACCCAAGCAATACACACAAGAAGTGTGACCGTCTGTCAGAGACACCTGACAGCACAAGTCACACTTCTTGAAGCCTGAAACTTTAGTATCCTTGGACATATTGGCAAGGGGATACTAAAGAGAGAAAAATTAAACTAGTGCTTAAACAAGGCACACAGAAACACTCACACACCCACACTAGTTAAGCTAACAGTAATAACTACAAAAAACAATCACCACACTTAATAACAGCAACAACTATCCTCAATAAAAATATACAAATACTATAAGGCTAAACACTACTCCTATTAAGTACCAAAGGGGTGGGGTTAGCCACTAAAGAGAAGAAACAAGGGTGGGGGGAGGGAAGAAACTCTCTAACAAAAAAACAAGTTTCCTAGGTGGGATAAACTAGGGGATACACAGTCTAACTACACTAAACGGGAAGACTATCTAAATATACTAAAAATACGAGGTTACATTTTAGCTAATAAAACAAAAAAAGGAATAATACGACCTGAGCCAGTAAAATCGCAACCTCGTAGCTGAAGCGGCAAACGAGATCTGAGTATCTAGCTCCAAACATTGTGGGATATGGGGAGGCCTCGAGCCAGTAAATAGCTCTCGAGCTTTGATAGATGGCCGAGTCGGAGCTGAGGATCGGCTCCGAACCCAACAAGCAAGAATGAAGGCGAGATAGACAACTTAACATTATGGTTTAGCCATATCCTGAACTGTGGGGCCATTACAGGATGAAATATTTAGGAGTATGGATTGCAAAAAAAAAAAAAATAAATAAATAAAAAATGGATTCTGCTAGAGATATATGGGACGAAGTCAGAAACAATGCTAATAATATGATAAGAAGGGGGAAGGTGATGAGAACAGATTGCAACCACAGAATGCGGGCAGTGAAAATGCTTATAGGGCCATTCATAACGTATAGTGTGCAAGATTTTACATATCTGGGAAATGAGTTTTGGTTTCAAATGAAGAGAAGGATAATGAAGTATATCTGGGAGTGGAAACCAGCTAGAGTGGATTAGCAAAAAAAAAAAATGATTCAATCCATGGATGGAGGAGGACTGGCTATACCAGACTTAGAAAAATATTATAAAGCATCAGAGTTAAGATGCTGGATATTATTTATTATGCAGGGAGACTGATCAAAGACAGGGAGAGATCAAACTTTAAATCTGGAAGACAAAAATAAGAAAATATTAAGTTACTTATAGAGGAAATTATTTGAAAAAAGAGGAGAAATGAGAAGCAAACATTACACTATGGCAAAAGCAATTGGTGGGGGATATTACAAAAGACAGATAAACAGAAATTTAGCTAACCCTAAGGAAGGCAACAAAATCTATGAAGTATACAGTATTTGAGTAGAAATGTCTACACAACTATATGGGAACTGGCAGCATATGTCCTGGGGGTATAAGGAGTTAAATAATGTAGTGCAGGAACTAGTCAGAAGGTACTGGGTCACAGCTGGCATATTCAGGAGAGAGACTTCCTAGTGAATTGGGATATTTGGAAAAACAGGAACACATCAAAGCTTTGTAAACATTAACATTCCTAGTGGCATAAAATTGGTTACTAGAAAGTGGAAAACTGACCAGGAACTTACAGTAGAAGAAGTAAAAGTAGTACAGAAGGGAGTAAGTGAAATGGAAGGGAAAAAGTAGGAGTAGAAAGGATGGGTAAAAATCACGAAAGGAAATGGATACACTGGGTAGCTGTACAGTTAGGAATATATAAATAAACTAGATTAGGGAAAGGCAAAAAGAAAGCAAGGAAAGAAACACCAAGGGAAAAAAAAACAGGTTACGCGGTATAAGGGGGTTTGAGAAAATCAGTTTAAAGGACTGTGTGATATGACGAGGAGAATGAAGAGAAAATTGGTTGGGGATGCTTGCCTCCTGTTGCAAGATATTTACCAAGATGAGTGAAAGCATGTTATGCAATTCCTGGCCCTGGGAAGGACCAATTGTATATAAGCAAGTGAGATAAGAGGACATAAAAGATCAGGAAAGTTTTGTCTCTCTTGGTTAACCACCAGGAAAGGAAAATTAAGTGCACCATGCAAGAGACTTGCAAGATGATTATATAAACAGACAAAAATACACCAGCTTAAAAAAGACCACCACTACACACCTCTCCAATTTTCTGTTTCATCTGGTTCAGGAAAAGCAAACTGAAACTCAGTCATATTTAACATCTAGTTCTCAGACCTTCAGGCTAACACTCCTGGCCTGTGTTTATCTAAGTCTGTAGGTGACTTCAAATAGGATGTTATTTGATCTTCAACTGACTCCCAATTGCTCCAACATGAGTTAGACCATGGTAACAACTTGTGCATGGACAACGGTCTCAAATTAGATGTGAAAAACACAGCACAGTAAATTTTGGCAAACAAAGCATTTTCACACACTATATAGTTGACACACTACTCCAATCAGACAATGTCATAAGCAGTCTCATTGAAAATGCTTTACTGTTTGACCATTACGTCTCCACAGTAATTTGTAAAACCTTCTTTCTGACATCTAATTTCTAAAGGCATCTTCATCACATCTAAAGAAGATTTAACTTCCCTTAACTCATTTTTCCACACCCATTATTGAATACAATGCATCTTTTGGCTTGCATATGTTTAAACACATCACCCAACATGTGAGACCTCAGAGATTCATAACTAAAAAAGATCAGTGGCTATAAAACCTTAGTTATCAAGACAGTCTGGCAGCCCTCTATTTGTATTTAGTCTCTTACTGACCCCTCAATGGAGAACGATGTCTAACCTTTTTGATCTCCCACTCCTTCAACAAACAAATGACACATGAAATACCCAGTTAAAGGAACTAAACCTTCATCACCACATAAATAAAACATGGTGGCATGCTAGATTCATATCCCAATATATCCTTCACATCTGGACACAAACACCCACTGCATATCAAATACAGTAGCAAAGATAAACCTAGATAAATGTAAGAACAGCCTCAAAGTTTCCATCAGTCTAAACTATCTTGCTTTCTCTGAGGCTGAATGAAACTCCGAGTTTAAGGCTAGGATTGTAATGATCTACAGACTGACTGCCTAGTACTTATCTATGAACCTATTTGTTCATAGGTGTGTACTAGGCTAATGACCCTGGAGCCTTTACAAGCCTAGCCCATAGGACTACCCTGGCATCGTGCCACCCGACCTTAGTTCCCAGTGCCTCTGTCGAGCAGAGCCACTGGAGTGATCCCCAGGGTGAATTTTCTATTTTCCATCCACTCATCAAGATTTCTCTTGAAGATGGCCAGTGAGGTGCTCTGTTTGACATGTATGGGAAGTTTATTCCATTGCATGAGCAGTCTCTGGATTATGAACCTGTCCCCCTAGCATGTTCTGTTGATAGTGGTAATGAGGTGGAGGTCTCTGGAGCGTGTGGTGCAGAGGGATTGAGATTTCTTTAGATGTAGCATTTCTAACAGATCTGGGTCAGACATGACTTTGTAAGTCAAGCAGAGATCGCCTCTAAGTAGGCGATATGAGAGAGAGAGAATAGTTGGAGTTTTTTTGAGTCTGTCCATATAGGACAAGTGTTTAAGGCCTAGGATCCTCTTTGTGGTACTTTTGCAGCCTCTCCAGTTGCTGCAGGTGTCTAGTGAGATGCATGCCAAATGGGGAACTGTACTTGATGACTGGCCTAATGAGGGAAGAGTAGAGGGAGACAATGACCTCTTTCTTCCTGGATGCAAAACCCTTAGTAATGAGATGTGCCAGACAGAAGGATTTTTTGACCAAAGTGGCAATGTGGTGGTCAAAAGAAAGGTTGCTGTCAACCTGTGTTCCCAGATCTCTTATAACGCTTTCTGTGTTCAGTGGACTACCATCGATGTGGTAATTCATGGGAACCGGGTTTTTCCCAAAGGGGATGAAGGCACATTTTTTGGCACTGAGCTTAAGGCCATGGTTCTGACACCAGTCGTTGGTCTTGGCGAGGCCTTTCTGTAGGATGTCAACATCACTTGGGGAGTTAATAATAGCTCCCAACTTGCAATCGTCTGCGAACTTTGTCAGCCACAGTCCCTTCGTGTTGGCCTGGACTTCACAGAAGTAGATACCAAACAGCAGAAGACCCAGGACTGAACCCTGTGAGACTCCACTCATGACAGGTCGGCAGTCTGACTTGGAATCAGTTACCTTCACACTGAGGGTTCTGTGAGCCAGTTTGCAACCCACATAGTGATACAGGGGTTGATGCCTAGCTTAGTGAGTTTTTCTATGAATCCTGAGTGGGGAATGTATCAAAATTGGCCAGATCAAGGTAGACTGTATGAACCACCTTGCTTTCATCCACAGCTCTGATGACGGACTCAAAGAAATCAACCAGGTTGAGCAGGCATGATCTACCCTTCACAAAACCAAACTGTGTAGGATCCAGAGTTTGGAGATTGCCTATATCCTTGTTTATTAATGCGTTCCATAGCTTTGCAAATCAGACTCGTCAGGCTACTGGGGCGATAGTTTCCAGGGTCTGTAGTCACTCCTCCTCTGTGGATTGCTATGACTGTAGCAGTGCGCCATTCGGTAGGGGGCAAAGCCTGAGGTGAGGCTGTGACTGAACAGGGCACACAGGTGAGGTGCCAGTTCACTCTGTAGTTCATGCAGATCACAACCAGGGATATTGTCAGGTCCCATAGAAGCTGTATTCTTGGCCTTGGACAGCGCTGTTTTAACCTGTGCAGCAGTAATACTGGGTGCCTGGCAATCTACTGGTATTGTGATTTGTCCTTGGGAGGTTTAAAGTTGGCACAGAATCTGTCAGCCAGTATATTGGCAATATCTGTTAGTTCTGTATAGGAGGCACCATTGTGCAGTAGCTCAGAGCAAATCTAGGTATTGCCATGGAGATTCTTTACATAACTATAGAAGGCCTTGTGGTTGTCTTTACTATCTGCTGCAATTCTGTTTTCATCGCTAGCTTTAGAGGATATGATGAGGGATCTCAACTTTTTGTTGAGGCTGATACGGGAGTTTTTCCAATCTTGGGACTTCACCTTATTCTACATCAGTTTCCTCCTCCTGTTGTAGAATTTATGGCAGGGGACCACCAGATTGGCTTCCTTTTTTTGGGGAAGAGCGTCTTGGTTCTATTGGGTATGGCGAGATCCATGCATTTGTGTACGTGTTCGTACAGTGCATCAGTGTATGATTCGGCGGTCATGCGGCTATTCACCATTTGCAAGGGTGCCATGAAGTTAGCTACCTCTGTTTTTAGGAGCCCAAAGTTAGCTTTGGGGAAGTTTTTCATGCTTGTTACCTTTGCAGGGTGGAGGGGTGGAGGGATGTGGATTTCCAAGGTGATTAAGTTTATGGTCGGATCTAACTAGGGAGGAGTTGACTACTGGTGTAGAGCAACGGTCGCTCATGTTAGTAATGACCAGGTCACGGATGTTGCTACCTCTACTGGGGGTAAGACCAAGCTGGTCCAGGGCATTGGAATTAATGAATTCCAGGAAATGTTGGGCAAGTGTACTGGTACATGAGTAGTTTTCAAAAAGAATTCCCTTGAACGGTAGTGATTGCACGGCTCAAAAACACATGGTTAGCAAAGAACAAAAGCCAGCAACTGTGCTGTGAGCTGTATGAACTAATTTAATTAGTGATAAAAATAAAAAAAAACAAAAATGACAGACCGGTTTCGGCTATGGTGTTAACCTAGCCTTCATCAGTGTCAGGACACTGATGAAGGCTAGGTTAACACCACGGCCAAAACCGGTCTGTCATTTTTGGGGGGTTTTATTTTTATCACTAATTAAATTAGTTCATACAGCTCACAGTTGCTGGCTTTTGTTCTTTACATGAGTAGTTTTCCCAATTAATGAAGGGGTATTGAAGTCGCCCAGTATGAGAGTGTTAGGGTGGACAATAATATTCTCCTGGGTGCTTGGGAACGTGGAGTGTGAGTCTTGGGATATGGTTGGGGACCTATAGCAGGCTACAACCTGAATCACTGTCTTACCCAATATGTTAGCTGCACCTGAAGTATCTCTGATACGTTATGTTGGGCTTCCAGTCTGGAGATGTGCGCATCCTTCATGAATACGGAAACTTGACTGAAATTGTGCTTGACAATTAATGGCTATAAAGGCCAGACTGCCAAATGTGTACACTTTCTGCATTCCTTATCACTGGGAATAATAGCAGGAGTAGGAATCAGTTTTGATCCCTTCTATGGATCTATAAAATGTCACTGATCGATCTGCCACAGGGTATTTATAATTAAACTTGGAGAACCCATCAGACTTCTTACACCACAGGAATGGCTGTCAGGTTCCTTAGAGAATGCCAATAAAGCATCCTCCACAACTCCAATGAAAAGAGTAAGTGCCACAGTTTTAGGGGGCATGCAATCCCTGTAAATCAAAGCACCTTTTCTGTGTATTAGATAACCTACTTGTCCTCCCATCTGTAGTAGTCTTTCATCAAAATACTGAGCATTTCCAGAACAGAATTCCTCTGTGCATGGTGCATCAGTGTCTATTGTCTTACTCCACTCTACAGAGTTTTCCCTTTTTGTCTTGGTACACTGAACTTCAGATAGTGAGTGTTGAGCGCTGCAGGACCTGAATGAACCCTTAAGTCAAGAAGAATAGCCTGGGAGTATCATATGTTTTAGCTTTAGAGACCTCCCGAGTGGAACGATACCCTGGCAGTCTGGAACTGGGGAATACATTTCTGGACCTCCAAATCCAGACCTTCCCTAAGTCAATTTTTTTTAACTGTCCTCCCCCTGTGAAACAGCAAAATGAACATTGGCCGCAGGCATTTGTGACAGGACAGCTGCTGTGAGCTTAACTTTTGGGTTTTCAGCTTTGTGAGTGATGCCTTAATCTGCAGGAAAGAAATTTTGCCAGTAGCCTAGGATCCTTGAGACATTAATGCCAGGGTCTGTAAAACTGTTTCACCAGGACCAGCATCTTGCAAACTGGGACTGTGGATGTCAGATGATGCATCACCCTAGAACCTGACTGCCTTCTCCTAAATTGACTCCATGGTGATGAGCTCCAAAGACCAAGTCTCCTCCAGTCCAAGTAGTTTTGCAAGGAACACTCCCTTCACTTAACAGCTTCTGACAAATTCCTGACAGATCCTACAACTCTCAATGTCATGTTCTGTGCCTAAACAGAAAATGCAAAATCTGAGAAAGTCTTTGTATGCGATCTGTCTACTACGAAAGCTTCTGCCTTCTTTCTGTGGGACAGACATACCCTAAATCATACATGGAAGTCTAGCTCTAACTGCAAAATTAAAAAAATATATATACAATTAAGTGACGGACTACAAGATAAGAAAATTTTCACATGGGGTTCTTATTTGACCAAGCTCCTGAGCAGGCCAAATAATGTCAGACTACAGATGCAGAAACATGGCACATACAGTATTTTTGGATACAACCCTTCATACAACTTCTTTAATAACCTGATTATTCTACCAGGAAACATAAATGCTGTCATTGCCCTACTAATAAAATCACAGATGAGTCTATTAAATGCTTTCTCTGCATCAAGATCCGACAACAGCAGCAAAGCTTTCTTATACTAGGTTTCCCTCTGGACTACCACTGTTCCACTATTGTTGTCAAATGTTTACCTCCCCTCCACAAAACCAGAGTGATCCATATCTATCAAATGTGGTAACATCATTGTCATTCTCAATTAGAATACACAAACACTTTATGATCATGGTTTAAAACTGAAATGGATCTACATGAAGGCAGGTCTGAAGATTCTTTACCCTCTTTGGGTAATACTGTCACCACAGTTTTCTTTCAAGATGATGGTAATCCCCCCTTCTCCAATTAAAACACTATTAAAAAAACTTTCCAGATCTTTATCACTGTCTTCCTTCCTAATGTCCAAATTTCCAAAGGAATAACATCTGCTACTGGAGATGTCCCCTTTGCTTGACTATGCATCACCACTTTTATTTTATCTATTAACTGCTGAGCCTCATCTTCCTCTAACGCTAGCATAATGAAGTCTTCCATAAAGATTTCTGTGTGTGTCTTTTCTTTGTTTTCCCATACCTCTCCTTTAGATAAATGTTAAAAAAAAATTCCAAAATATCTTTAATATTTCTATACGATCTCTAGTTATTCTTTTTGCTACAGGCTTCTTAAGTGTGGCTCCAACCCCCTCTTCTTTCATAGGTTGGTATCAGGCTATCGGCCCCAGGGCCTATACGAGCGTAGCCAAAACAATTCCCTGGATATTTCTTACCACAATATTTACTTCCCCAGACCCCTGTCTAGCAGGGTGACTGACATGATCCCCGGGAGGAATTTCCTATCTCCCATCCAATCGTCAAGGTTCCTTTTGAAGAGGGCCAAGGAGGTGCTCTGCTTGACATGTATGGGCAGTCTACTCCAGAGTATGGGGGGTCGCTGGGTCAGGAACCTATTATCCCTCCAGCATGCTTTGTTCATTGTGATAACAAGGTTTAGATCCCTGGAACGTATGGCTCTGAGGGATTGGGATTTCTTTAAGTGGAGCATGTCCAACAGCTCAGGGTTTGACATGGCCTTGTATGTTAAGCAGAGATCGCCTCCGAGTAGACGATATGCCACAGAGTACCACTGGAGTTTTTTTAGATGGTCAGCATAGGGCATCTGCTTTAGGCCTGGGATTCTTTTACTGAGGTATTTCAGCGGCCTTTCCAGCTGTTGCAGATGTGTTGTGAGGTACATACCAAACGGGGCGTTGTACTCTATGATGGGTCTAATGACAGATGAGTACAGTGGGACAATGACTTCCTTTTTTCTGGATGAAAAGCCCTTAGTGATGAGGTGTGTCACATAGGATTTCCTGACTGTTGCGGCAATGTGGTTATCAAAGGTGAGACCGCTGTCCAACTGTGTCCCTAAGTCTCTCATCACACTTTCTGTGTTTAGTGTACTGCCACCTATGTGGTAATTCATGGATATATGTTTTTTCCCAAAGGGGATAACTATACATATTTTGGCATTAAGCTTGAGCCCATGGCTCTGGCACCAAGCATCTGTTTCTGTAAGGCCATTTTGTAGAATATCCACATCATTTGGGGATTCAATAATGGCTCCCAGTTTGCTGTCATCTGCGAACTTTGTTAGCCAGAGTCCCTTAGTGTTGGCCTGTACTTCAGAGAAGTAGATGTCAAACAAGAGCGGTCTCAGGACTGAACCCTGAGGTACTCCACTTGTCACTTGTCTGGAGCTGGATTTGGAGTTGGCTACTTTTACAGTCTGGGTTCTGTCAGTAAGTCAGTTGGCAACCCATCGAGTGACGTAGGGATTTATGCCCAGCTTAGTAAGTTTATCTATGACTCCAGAGTGGGGGATGGTGTTGAAGGCCTTGACGAGGTCCAGATAGGCTGTGTGGGCCACCTTACCCTCGTCCACAGCTCTGGAGACTGATTCGAAGAAGTCAATCAGGTTCATGAGACAAGATCGGCCCTTCACGAACCCAAACTGGGTGGGGTCCAGTGTTTGAAGGTTGACAATGTCTTTGTTTATAAGTTCCATGACAATGCGTTCCATGCCCTTGCAGATCAGGCTAGTCAGACTGATGGGAGAGTAGTTCCCGGGATCCAAGGTGGATCCCCCCTTGTGGAGTGGGATAACTGTAGCTGTGTGCCACTCAGTGGGAACGAAGCCTGAGGTGAGGCTATGATTAAACATGACACTTAGGTGAGGTGCCAGTTCATTTTGTATTTCATGTAGTACACAGCCCGGGATGTCATCTGGTCCCATGGATGCTGTATTCTTAGCTTTGGAGAGTGCGGTTTCTGTGTGGCCGTGATTACTGGAATTTGGCAATCTTTTGGTATTGAGATGGACCCTTTAAGGGGTGAGAGAGGGGTGAAGTTGGCACTAAATCAAGCTGCCAGTATATTGGCAATATTCTTGGGATCAGTATATTTAATGCCATTCTGTTGTAGCTCAGAGCATATCTGAGCATTGCCATTTAGATTCTTGACATAACTATAGAATGCCTTGTGGTTGTGTTTGGAATCTTTGGCAATTTTATTTTCGTAACTAGCTTTGGAGGATTTTATAGAACATCATCTAAATTCTTGTGCTAAATATTTTTGCACTCTATAGGTAACAAGAATAGTTATTTAACATCAATCCTTCTACATTCATGCATATTATCTAAATTCTTCCTATTTCCCTTTAGCATTATGCAGTTGCTCCTCTTCTGGGTCTGTGAGATCCCCTTATTCTACACCACTTTAACCTTTATCAGCCCTTCCAAATATTTTGCATTACTTATGTTCCCTCTCTCTCTCTCTCTCTCTCTGTTTCTTTTACTGCTTCCATGTTTTTAAACTCCATTTCATTTTATCTTAATTACTAACTACAGCTATCACTTCTTGAAGTAATTTCTATCTTCCCTAACAACTCTCAAATCTTGTCAACTACCAAGTACTTAAATTACCTTTTTTAATCTAAATCTCAAAATGCACGCACTCGAAGCACTCCTCAGTATGGAGAACGTCGACATCTGTGCAGTAACTGAAACCTGGTTCAAGACTCCAGAGAGCACCCCAGCACTACCGGGCTACAACTCATACCACACATTTCGGCCACAGAACATGGACTGAAACACAAAAGAAGGGGGATGTATCCATATTCATCAAGGATACCTACACCTCCAGGTTAGTGGCGCAGCATGATACCTCTGAGATCATCCATGTGCAACTAACATCGGGCAAATCTGCAATGCAAATTGTGGCCTGCTACAGATCACCCTCCATGACCCAGGATCACCACTCCACCTTTCTGGAGACACTGGAAAATATGAAGGTCCTACCAAACACCCTGATATTAGGCGATTTCAATTACCCTACCATTCACTGGGAAAACTACTAGAGTACAAATTCCTGGAATTCATCAACTTAAATGCCCTGGATCAGCTGGTAAACTCCCCTACCAGAGGTGAAAACATATTGGACCTGGTCATCACCAACATGGGCGACAGGTGTTCCACACCGGAGGTCAACCCGTCACTGGTTAGATCAGACCACACACTAATCACTCTGGATGCCCACACCCCACCACCACCCCCAACTAAGGAAACCACAGTAAAAAACTTTTCTAAAGCAAACTTCACCTTACTTAAGACAGAGGTGGTAAGTTTCACAGCCCCCCACGCTAAAGGATAATGCTGCCCAAGATGCAGAAACCTTTACAAATGCACTCTATGAGCACCTACAAAGATGCATGGATCGTGCCAGCCCTAGCAAAACCAAGACTCACTCCTCTATGAGAAGGAAACCAGTTTGGTGGACCCCTGCAATAAACAGGCTATACAACAGGAGGAGGAAACTAGTTCAGAAAAAAAGCAAATCCCAAGAAGGAAAGACATCCCTGATCAGTATCAGTAAGAAACTGAGGTCCCTCATGAAATCATCCAAGGATAACTTCGAAAGAAAAGAAAAATAGCTAAGGAGTCAAAAGATAACCACAAAGCCTTCTATAGTTATGTTAAGAATCTAAGTGGCAACTCGCAGATATGCACTGAACTAGTGCAAAATAGCACATAATATACTGAATCTACTGATATTGCCAACATCCTGGCAGATAGATTCAGTGCAAACTTCACCCCTCTCTCACTTCCAAAAGGGCCCACAACAATACCGGAAAAGTGTAGTGTCCCAAAAATCACAGACGCACAGGTGAAAACAGCCCTTTCAAAAGCCAAAAACACAGCGTCAATGGGACCAGATGGTATCCCAGGCTGCATCTTGCACAACTACAGAACGAACTAACCCCCCACCTAAACATGCTGTTCAACCTCAGCCTCTCCGCAGGCTATGTGCTCATAGAAAGGCGCACAGCAACAGTTATTCCTCTCCTCAAAGGAGGGGCCACAACTGACCCTTGTAACTATCGCCCCATAAGCCTGACTAGCCTGGTCTGTAACGCTATTCAGCACATCATGGAATTCATTAACAAAGACATTGGGAACCTTCAAACACTTGACCCAACCCAGTTTGGCTTTGTTAAGAGCAGATCATGCCTACTACACCTGGTGGACTTCTTTGACACAGTCACCAAGGCCATAGACGAGAGAAAGGTGGTTCACACAGCCTAACTTGACCTCGCCAAAGCTTTTGACACCATTCCCCACTTGGGTATTACAGAAAAACTCACCAGCCTGAGCATAAACCCCATATGTCACGAGATGGGTTGCCAACTGGCTTACAGACAGAACACACACATGGTAAGAATAGCAGACTCCAGGTCCGACTCTAAACCAGTCACAAGTGGTGTCCCATAAGGCTCGGTCCTGGAACCCCTACTGTTCGGCATATACTTCTCAGAAGTACAGACAAACACAGGAGGACAATGGCTAACCAGGTTCGCCGATGACTGCAAACTGGGAGCCATAACTGACTCTCCGGCTGACACGGACATCCTCCAAAAGGGCCTTACTGAGACGGACACCTTGTGTCAAAGTCATGGCCTCAAGCTAAATGCCAAAAAATGCCATTTGGGAAAAACAAAACACCCATGAATTACCACATAGGTGGCAGCCCCTTAATACAGAAGAGGTAATAAGAGATCTGGGGACCCAGGTAGATAGTAATCTCTCCTTTGACAATCACATTGCCAAAGTAGTTAGGAAATCCTATGTGGCCCATCTAATTACTAAAGGGTTCACATCTAGAAATAAAGAGGTTATAGTGCCCCTCTACTCGTCACTCATTAGACCCATCATAGAGTACAATGCCTCATTTGGGATGTATCTCACAAGACACTTTCAACAGCTGGAAAGACCACAAAAGTACTTCACCAAGAGGATTACTGGTCTCAAACATATGTCCTATGCAGCCCAACTGAAAAAAACTCTGGCTGTACTCAGTGGCATATCGCTTACTCAGAGGTGATCTCTGCCTGACTTACAAAGCCATGTCCAACTCAGAATTGATGGACGTGCTCCACCTAAAGAAACCCAAGTCACCGCGAGCCACAAGCTCTAGTGAGCTAAACCTCGCCACAACAATAAATAGAACATGCTGGAGGGATAGATTCCTGTCACAGAGACTCCCCATGCTTTGGAACAAAATTCCAAATTACATCAGGCAGAGCCCCTCACTAACACTCTTCAAGAGAAACCTTGACGAGTGGATGGGTAACAGAAAATACACCCCTGGAATCACTTCATTGGCTCTGCCTGACAGAGGATCAGTTAATTAATCAATGGGGCAGTGAAAGCCGACACACTCTGGCTAGGCTTAAAAATGCCCTCGGGCAGATAGCCTACTACCTACTTATGAACCTAAGATCTGGGTTTCAGATCTTTTTTTACCCTGAGTGGTTATTTTTTTTCCTTGCTGTGTCTGTTGACCATCAAACCCCTACGTCACCCATTCAGTCTCCTTTATGGAGGCAAGAGAATAATGTGTGGCCATAATCTACACAACCATATAAGGGTGTTTTCATTTAAGCTCTGAAATTCCCCTGCACATGCCCTCAAAGTCCAGAGAGTTGAGTATGTGCTGGAATGGTGTAAGGCCTTATCACAGACAGTAAGCAGATGTCTCCATAAATCTCCAGCCTCTACTGCCAACTGCAAATGGAATGTGCACCCCAGGACACATGGCTTCAACCTTTTGGCAGAAGGCTCTGCCTCATTATTCCCCTCCCCAGCAAGTTCTCTTGAACTGGGGTAATTTATCAAATGTGAATCACATGGGTGGTAGTCACGACATCATTCCTCTAAAACACAATGCCAGCAGCAGGACTAAGCCCCAGCTGAAGCACATTACTTCTACAAAAAATGGGCTCCAGGAACTGATCACACCACTGCCTCTAACTCAAGCTGGTATGACAATTACTTCATCTACGTCTTCGCTACAAGGCTGTGTTGCAGCATTTTCTAATTTCTCTGTTTGCTTACTTAAATGTTACAAGGAGGACAAAAAGAAAACTAGTGAAGGATATATCACCCTTTTACAGGTCTGTATGCAATGATGTTGACACATGGCCATGACTTCAAAAGCTGTGATTACTGCTGAACATAAAGTTTCAAAAGAACTGCCAAATGCTGAGGGGAGGATTTTGGTTTTGTTACCATAACTAGATGAATGAAATATCTCAAAAGATGATAAGCACTTCAGTAGCCTGGGAGGGAAGGAATCAATCTACACCTCATGAGCATTTAAACTGGAATATAAACTTGTTGTTCATTTTCTCTAACACCCGAGTAATTCTTATAATGCCAAGTCTCATGCCTAACATATCTGCCAGTCATAAAAATGGAAAATAATTCTACTGTACCTGAAACATTTCACTGATATCGATTGGGAGGCAAAGTCCAATATAATCATCTGAACTACCACAGGTAGCACTGGACACCATTGATCGAACAGAAGAAGAACGTTGCAGAGTATTATGATTGATTGGGCTTAATAAATCTTCTTTGTCCAGTGAAGCAAAACTTAATGCTTTCATGAATCTATCAAAGAAAAAAAAAGGCAGGGGATAATTATCTACTAAACATTTTCAAAAAATGTCTGAAACAGTTGCTATGAATGCCAAAAGTCACACAACACAGATTGAGATTAGCATTTTTGGTTACAGGCTGGCACACACCAGTGCATCTGTTAAAACATGCTGCTGCATATATTCTCTTTTGAATTCTTTACAAGTTACGTTGCATTAAGCTGGTCTGATGGCAGAAGGAGATGGCGCTATACAGTCAGACTTTAACTGCATTTAACAAGTCCCTCCATCATAACTTTCTCCATCACACTTTCTTCACCAACAAGTCATAACTCTCATAAAAATGCCTATTTGGTCTACTGACTGCAACTGAATAGAATTAAATGAATCTGCCAGTCACCATGGAAATGCATGAATGTCATCCTAACAAAACAAATGAGGAAAAACGAAGTCTGCTTTTCTGCCTTATCATAAATAGCACAAGGAAAAGGGTTGATTTCCTGCATGTGTAACACTTTAAAAAATTACAGAAAGTTAAAGAACAAACGGAGCTTACAAATATTTAACAAAACCAGTATACTTATCAGTTGCAGTCAGTCAATAAGCTCAGTACAACAATTTCTGCCTCAACACTGATG
Source organism: Protopterus annectens (assembly GCF_019279795.1). Lineage (NCBI taxonomy): Eukaryota > Metazoa > Chordata > Ceratodontiformes > Protopteridae > Protopterus > Protopterus annectens. Next base: position 1,854,252,986 of record NC_056725.1, on the reverse strand, counting down.
CTTAAAAATTCAGAATATACAGATTCTTTATTTTTATTAATAGCTTCAGATATGCAACTGACCTCTCCAAATTCACATAAGTATAAAGCTCAGTTTTATGCTTCTCATCTTTATGCAAAAATCTGGACAAAGTCAAAAATAATGGGGGGACAACGGAACAAATTTTAAATATTGCTCTTATAACTTCAGTAATTTGCTAGAATAACAGGTTGTACATTAGCGTGCATTTTCTGAATGATGGGAAGTCTGCAACTCAAATGTCTGCCATTACTTAGCAAGTGCAATTCTCAATGGCATGCAGGAAAACTACCAATTTTATGAGGAAAATACCAAAAAATATGAGACAAATCTGAACATTCTGCGAAATTCTGGGAGAGTTGAAAGGTATGCTTAGCAAACAAATGAATGAGTGGTGACTGAACTTAATCATCTGTGCTGTCAGTCATAATAAAGGCAATTAGCTGTTAAGCAGCTTCATGTAGTCCAGGATTTAATTTCCTCTGCCTACATTTGACTGCTGCATGACTCTGAGTACGTCATTTAACCAAACAGTCTGGGGCAACATAGAAGCTGGGCTAGAATTTAAGAGTTTCTTTGAAGGCATGCCTAATAACTACCTATGAACTTGTGAAAACTACCTATGAAATGCTTAGTTACTCAGACAGAGCACAGGATTAGTATGCATAATACCAAGGGGCAAGGATATTGGCCTGGAAGTAAAGAAATGTAAGTAGAAGAGAGAGTATGATTATTGGGTAATTATGGAGTGGAAAGGGCAGTTGTATAAGAGGAAGTTACCATAACAGTAGATTGCTGAATGGTCACTACTGCAGTAGCCTTAGTTATATCCTGCCAAGGATGTAATAGCCAGCCAACTTCCAAAGCCTCAGGGCACCTTCCATGTGCCCCAAACTGTCAAGCAGCTTGAACTGAGCTCACTAAAGGACAAGCTTGGGTGATAAGCCCTTCAAAGCTTTCCTGCCAGCAGAGAGAGGCTGAGCCCTGAAAGGACAATGCCAAAAAAGTACAGTTGTGTACACTTACCATAAATGTAGACGTTTGAGTGTATTCACTGTTGCAGTCATCACATTTGGGTTATCTGCTTGCAGTAGCCCTCAGTCAGCCTGATTATCAAAGTCTTGCGTCCTGCATCGGTTGCTGTCTCATCTTCCATGACGTCAGGTAGTCAGGGGTATAAAGCATGCAGGCGACACCATTACATCAGTTTTTTCTTGCCCCATATGTCAGGTGCCCCCATAATGGGAAGCAATTATACACAAGGTTACACCTCCAACAAAAAAGCAAATACACCAAAAAGCTTTAAGCATAGTAAACAAGAATAGAGCTATAGTCAACAGAAGTCAGGGGGCTGGAGGGAGGGTAACCAGGACTGCAACAGTGAATACACTCGAACAACTACATTTATGGTAAGTGTACACAACTGTACTATATTCTTCGTGTTTCACTGTTGCAGTCATGACATTTGGGTAGATTTCCAAAGTTAAGGATGGGAGGAGGTAATTAGATAGCATTAGGACCAGCAATCAGGCCCTGCAAGACTGCAGTGGGAAATTCAGCTCTGGATTTAGAAAAAAATGGCAAGTGGTAATGCTTGGTGAAGGTATGTACAGAACTCCAGGTAGCAGCTTCTAGGATGTCCCTGGTAGGGACACCTCTGAGAAAGGCTACAGAAATAGATGCAGCCCTGGTTCAATGTGGTCTTATCCCCTTGTGGGGTAGGTTTTCCATGGTGCTTATAATAGAAATTAATGTAATGGTCTATCCACTTAAAAATGGTTTGCTTTGAAATGGCCTTCCCCTCTGCCCCTGCAGCAAATGCAACCAACAGCTGCTCAGATTTCCTGAGAGGCTTAGCCCTGTCCAAGTAAAATCTAAGTCGTCTGTGCACATCCAAGGAGTGCAGTATTCGTTCCTTTTTGTCCTGTGGATTAGAAAAGAAGGTTGGCAAATGAATGGACTGATTAAGGGCCACACTGGATACCACCTTGGGCATGAAGGAGGGATTGGTCCTGAGGGACACCCTGTCTGCATGAAAGATGATGAAAGGCTCCACTGCCATGAGGGCCTGTAAATCAGACACCCTTCTTGCTGAAGTGATGGCTGGAAGGAAGGCGTTTTTCCAAGAAAGGAATTTCAACTCTACATTTGCAGCTGGCTCAAAGGGAGGTAGAGAGAGCTTCTCCAATACAAAGTTAAGGTCCCAGGCTGAAGTAGGGGCTCTCCATGATGGTCTCAAATTTTTGGCCCTTCTGAGGAATTGCTTCAGCAGTGGATGAGAAAATAGGGATGGTTCTGTATTGTAATGAGCTGAAATGGCTGAGGCATGAATTTTGATCGAGGAAAAGCAAAGGCCCTTGTGAAGCATCTCAGTTAAGTATTGAAGAATATGAGGTAAATTCGGCGCTGTTGTGCCCATCCCCTGAATTTGGCTCCAGGAACAGAATCTTTTCCATTTTTCAGCATAGGATTTTCTAGTACTAGGTCTCGTTGCCTCCAGAATGACATCCATTCACTTGCTTACTGAGGGATGGTAATGGAGAGATCAGGTAATTAGCCAGGCTGCAAGGTTTAGGGTTTGAAGCTGCTTGTGCAGAATCTGGCACTCCTGCTGGGACAGCGGGGCAGGGGTCTGAGGCAGGTGCCATGGTGCCAGCAGTGACACACTGCGCAAGAGGGGGTACCAGTGTTGGCATGCCCAGTCTGGTGCAATAATCAGTATTGTCCTTGGTTTGTCCTGTTTGATCTTTAGTAGTACCCTGGAGAGGAGAGGCAGAGGGGGGAAGGCATAAACTGATAGGTATTTCCAGGTGAAGAAGGACAGGGAATCCATTTTCCAAGCTTGTTTGTGGGAAGTCCTTGTGCACAATTTGTCCAATTGGAAATTCTGGGGGGAGGCAGAACAGGTCTATCTCTGGGCTCCCCCATCTGTTTCTCAACATGTTGAATATCTTTGGTTCCAGTTTCCACTTGTGTGGGTCCATGAGATTTCTGCTTAGGTCGACTGCCAGTGTATTTAGCTTTCCTGGCAGGAATTGAGCCTGTAGGTGCACTTGGTATCTCAAGGCTGTGTTCCACAGAGCCATAGCTAGTCTGCAGACAGGGTATGAGTGAGTTCCCCCCTGCTTGTTTATGTACCACATAACAGTGGTGTTTTCTGTCTTTACCAATAATTGTCCTGGAAGAATGTGGTCCTTGAAGGCTGTCAGAGCATTCTGTCCAGCTAACATTTCTTTTTGATTGCTATGCAGATGCATTAGACTTGGATTCCATTTGCCCTGAATGCACTGCCCTGTCAAGTGAGCCACCCATGCATAGTCTGATGCGTCTGTTGTTAGGGTTTGGGCAGCAGGGGGTAGAGTGAATGGCAGTCCCTTGTTTTGGTGGCAGGCCACTGCCCACCAAAGGAACTCTATCTGTAGACAAGGTATGACAGGAATCATTGATCTAGATCCTGAGAATGTTGACACCATAGGCTTTTTAGATACCACTGTAGTTTCCTCATATGCAGTCCTGCATATGGACTTAGTAGAATGCAAGAGGCCATGAACCCCAGGGCTTGCAGTATTTTCCTTGCAGATAGCTGGGTCTTTGTGGCCAGTAGTTTGAAGTAGGCTGTCAAATGAACTTGTTTTTCTGGCGTGAGGTAAGGAATCTGTGAAGTTGTATTCATGCTTGCTCCCAGGAATATAATTTGTTGGCAGAGTACAAGACGTGATTTCTTTTTGTTTATGGTGTACCCCAGAGAAATTAGCAATTTCTTTACAAATGCCACACGATTTAATAGTATGTCCTGGCTTTCTGCCTGAATTAGACAATCGTCCAGGTATGGGTATATTTGAATATTTCTTTGCCTGCAAAATGCAATGACTGGAGCTAGGCACTTTCTGAATACTCTGGGTGCAGTAGATAGGCCAAAGGGCAGTGCAGAGAACTGATAGCGCATGTAGCCTGCTTTGAAGCATAGGTATCTTCTGCAAGATTCCCTTATTGGGATGTGCAGGTAAGCTTCCTTTAAATCCAGTGTTGCCAACCAGGCACCTTTGCCTAGCATAGGAAGCAGCTGATGAAGAGTTAGCATCTTGAATTTTGAGATTACCAAAAATGTGTTTAGGATGGACAGGACCCGGATAGGACGCCAGGAATTGTCTTTTCTGGGTACCAGGAAAAGTCTTGAGTAGAAACCTTGCCCCCATTCTTCTTCTGGGACAGGCTGAATAGCCCTGATGCTTAAAAGAGAGAGAACTTGCTTATTGAGCCTCTGCCCACTGATTTGGGGGTAGGTCTGGCCAACTGTTTGGGGTTAGTAAGGAGTGGAAGTGGAATCTGTATCCTAGGGAAACTATATTTAAAACCCATTTGTCCTGGGTAATGAGTTTCCAATTTTTTTGCATTCAGGGAAATCTTTCCTCCGAAAGGAATAGTCAGTTGAGCAGGGCTTGGAAGGTTTAAAGTTAAGTCACCGAGACATTTACCATAGGGGGAGTCTTACTACTACCTGCTTTGGAAGTGGGAGCAACCCACTGCTTAGGCCTGTGAGTAGCTTGGGACTGAAGCCTGTGTGTTCTGCTGGTTCTGTGTCTGGCCTGAGAAGGCCTGAAAGAGGCGGGAAAGGACCAATTCTTAGAGGGCCAATGCCTACTAAATCTGGTAGGCTGCACTTGCAGGAAATCTTTAACAGTTTGCATAGATTTAGCTTTTTCCTCCATCTTTTTAAGTATTACTTCTGCTTTGTTGCCAAAAAGGTGGTCTTGGTTTAAGGGAGCATCCAGTAATTGAGCTTTAACATGATCTGGCAAAGACTGCTCCTTAAGCCAAGCATGCCTTCTAAGTACAGACCCAGTGACAGCAGCCCTGCAAGATGCCTCTAATGAATCAAAACCACATTGCAAAGTATGTTTTCCAACTTATTCAGCAGAATGCATTAAATCCTGTAATTCTTTATTTTCAGCACAGTCAGGAATCAACATAATTTTCTGTTTAAGCAATCCAATAATATGCTGTTGATACTTTAACATATGAAACTGGCAGTTTAAGGCCCTAATGGCCAAAGTTGCAGAAGTGTATACCTTCTAACCCCATCTATCCAGCGCTCTGGAATCTCTATCAGAGGGGGTGGGATTTTTGGCACTAGTAGCCTTAATGCCCTTGGGTCCCTGTGAAACGGTCTCAGGATCCGCAGCAGGATTTTTAAAAAGGAACTTGTGAGAGTCAGGTACCCTGTAATACCTATCAGGGTTTCTGGGAGCAGGAGGTAAAATGTCAGGGGCCAGGCTAGATTCTGAGAAGGCATCATCTACAATGTCCAGTACAGGAGGGATAGCTAAAAGCCTATGTTGAGGCAGGAGTAAGAATTCCCCAAGCCTCTTTTTGGAGTCAGAGTAATCCTGGCTTTCCCAGCGGAAATGCTCCATAAGAGTATGCAAGATTTCACCAAAAGAGAAATCCTCTGGAGGGGAAGCAGAGGGAATGGGGGTCCTCTGCATCAGAATCCTCATAGATAGATAAGGGCAAATCTTGGTCATCAAAGAAAACAGAAATTTCAGAATCCTAATCAGAAGAATCAGAAGGAAAATCAGTCCTACGTCTCTTAGAGGAGGAAGGCTGGCTTCCCCTGATTAGAGTAACAAGGTCTTCAGCCATTCTTATCATTTGTTTTTTAGGCATAGGGGCCTGACCCTGTGGTATGGGCGTCGGTTTTCTAGGCATGGATCGAGTTTTAGGCCTTGAAGAAGAAGATGGTGTCGGTTTAATATGCAAGTCAGTAAGCCTGAATACACCCTCAGAAGCTGGTGCCTGCACAGTGGCTCGGGGCCCATCCAAGGTAGAGACATCCGCAGATTCCACACTCGAAGAAGCATCTCGCAGCATACAGGACTCCGAATGGGTCTCAGTAGAGGCCTGCGAATCTAAAGTAGTGGGTATAAGGGGCTGCGAAAGTGCCTCACTGAGTACCAGCGAACTGGCGACTAGCTTAAGAGAAGCGTCGTCAGCAGCTTTGGACCTATGCGGTCTGTTTCTGTCTTTATCTCTGCGTTTTTTCAGAATGTCAGTAGTCAGGTGGCTTACCGAGGCCATTTCTGGATAATTGAACACAGTACCACAATATTTAGATGCGTAAATGAACAGACAAATAGTACGAGGTTTGAATAAGGCACCAAACCGATGAGGTACGCCGTGGTCTGGGCCTAAGCAAGGAAAGCAGTACGAATTAAAATCTTTATGAGGTATTTGCTTTCCACAAGAAAAACAATTGTTAACTTTTACTGACATCAGTTTAGAGCAAGAAAAAGGATCCCCAACGGGGTACTTAGCTTAGTTGAAGACTTCGGATCTGAAACTCGAAAACAAAAATTTCAGGAGTCGGCCGACCGGCACTTGCAAACTGCTTCTGCTTCGGGCACCACGCAGCAAGAAAGACTGATGTAATGGCATCGGCTGCATGCTTTATACCCCTGACTAACTGATATCATGGAAGATGAGACAGCAACCGACGCAGGACCCAAGACTTTGATAATCAGGCCGAATGAGGGCTACTACAAGCAGATAACCTAATTGTGATGACTGCAACAGTGAAACACGAAGAACATCAACAAAAAATAAATACCCACATCTTGGCATAAAAACCCACCAAAAAAGAAGGGAAGATGGAAGGAAGGAGAGAATACTGTAGCAGTGACCATTTCAGTACTGTTATGGTAAATTCAACTTGCACAGCTGTACTACATGCATCATTGTTGATCACTGCTGCAGTAGCATTAGCTTCAGTGGATATAAAAAGTGTAGACACCCCTGTTAAAATGCCAGGTTTTTGTGATATTAAAAAATGAGACCACAATAAAGCATTTCAAAACTTTACCCACCTTTAATGTGACCTACAACCTGTACAATTCAATTGAAAATTGAAAATCAAACAAATCTGTTAGGGAAAAAATATAAAAAATAAAAAAACACACTGGTTGCATAAGTGTGCACACCCTTAAACTAATACTTTGTTGAAGCACCTTCTGATTTATTTACAGCACTGTCTTCTTGGGTACACACCTACCACCAATTAGAGAGACTGATTATTAAAGTTCAGCTGTCCTAGTAGGATTTTCATGATATTTACACAGTTGCCTGCCACAGCAAAAGCCATGGTTCACAGACAGCTCACAAAGCATCAAAGGGATCTCATTGTTGAAAGAAATCAGTCAGAAGGGTACAAAAAATTTCCACAACATTGGACATACCATGGAATACAGTGAAGACCATCATCAAAAAGTGTAGAAAATATGGGACAACAGTGATGTTGCAAAGAACTGGACGTCCCTCCAAAACTGATGAAAAGACAAGACAAAAACTGGTCAGGGAGGCTGCCAGGAGACCTACGGCAACACTGAAGGAGCTGCAGGAATTTCTGGCATGTACTGACTGTGTACTACATGTGACAACAATCTCCCGTATTCTCCATATGTCTGGACTATGGGGTAGGGTTGCAAGATGGAAGCCTTTTCTTACACAGAAAAACATCCAGGCACAGCTAAAATTTGCAAAACAAAACATCAAGTCTCCCAAAAGCATGTGGAAAATATGTTATGGTCTGATGAGACCAAGGTTGAACGTTTTGGCCACAATTCTAAAAGGTACATTTGGCGCAAAAACAACACTTTGCATCACCAAAAGACCACTACCCCCACGGTGAAGCATGGTGGTGGCAGTATCATGCTTTGGGGTTGCTTTCCTTCAGCTGGAACTGGGGCTTTAGTCAAGGTGGAGGGAATTATGAACAGTTTCAAATACCAGTCACTTTTGACAGACTTGGAGCGCTTTTGCAAGGAACAGTGTGCAAATATTGCCAAGACAAGATGTGCCATGCTGATAGACTCCTACCCAAAAAGGCTGAACGCTGTAATTAAATCAAAGGGTGCTTCAACAAAGTATTAGTTTAAGGGTATGCACATTTATGCAACCAGCTTATTGTACGTTTTTTATTTTTTATATTTTTTCCCCTAACAGATGTGTTTTTTAATTGAATTGTACAGGTTATAGGTCACATTAAAGGTGGGAAAAGTTTCAAAATGATTTATTGTGGTCTCATTTTTTTATATCACAAAAACCTGGCATTTTAACAGGGGAGTGGACACTTTTTATATCCACTGTACATAGGTAGATTACCATAGCTAACTACACATGGGAAGTGGAAGAAGAGTCATTCAGGAGCTCCTGAAGAATGGTTGCAGCAAAGCTTGAACTGGACCTAGAGAAGGAACCATGCTTGTAGTGTGTTTTAAAAGTACGTAGAGAGGACTAAGTAACAGCTTATAGATTACTTCTAGAATCCAACCCCTTCCAAAAATCCATAGATGAAGCCAAGGCCCTAGTACAGTGGGCCTTGTCCTTGCCTGGAATGGATTTGTTATGGTGAGTATAACAAAAGGTAATAAGCTTACATAACCATTTGGAAACAGGTCTGTTTTGACATAGGTTGTCCCATCTTCTTACCTTCACAATAAATGAACAATTGATCCAAAGATCTGAAAGACTTAGCTCTGTCAATACAATACCCGAGTTTGTCTGTGGACATCCAAGGTACGGAGTATCCTTTCTCCCTCATTTTTAGGTTCAGGAAAGAAAACAGAGAGATGGACAGTTTGGTTTAAAGTAAACTCAGATACTATTTAAGCATAAAAAAGGATCAGTTCTCAAACGAACCTTGCCGCTATGGAAAATTGGATAGGGTTGAATTACCACAGAGCTTACAACTCAGATACCCTTCTAGCATAGGTCAGAGAAATCAGTAAAACTGTTTTCCATGTTAAGAACCCTCCAGTCACCCAAATTACCTGGTTCAATGGAGATAGTGTTAGTTTCTCTAACACAAAATTAAGATCCCAAGGAGAGACCACCAGTTTTCTTAGAGGTTTCTTATGCAAAACCCTCTTTCAAGAACATTCTGACATGAGACTGCACTGAAAGAAGAGGATCCAAGGGCATTCATGCTGAAATGACTGACAAATGAACCTTGACAGAGGAACAAGAAATGCCACAGGATAGTAGCTCACAGAAATATTGTAAAACCTGGGAGCAACTAGCCCTGAATGGTTGCTAGTTATATTGTTATTACCAACAAGAAAACCTCTTCCATTTGCTAATATATGATTTTATAGTAGCAGGCTTTCTTGCGTTCCATAATACCTGCTGCGTGTCCTCTGAAAACAGGTGCCTAAAAAGAATTAAGACCCTATCATTCAGGCAGTAAATTGAAGATGACTGATGGTGGAATGCATCATACACCCTGTTCTTGTATGAGTAGATCCAGTCTGTGAGGAAGCTATTTCCAAAAGAAGGGAGAACCATGGTTGTCTAGGTCAGAAGGGGGTCACCACAATGATTTTGGGGATTCTTTCTGAATCTTCTGAAGTACCCAGGATATTAGGGGAAAGGGTGGAAAGACACACAGGAATATTCCTGTCCAAAGAAAAGAAAAGGCATCTGTTTTCCATGCCTTCTTGCATAGAGTCCAGGGACTGAATTTTGCCATTTGACTGTTCAGGGAAGAGGCAAAGAGGTCTAATCTGAGGAACTCCCCACATATGGATCAAATTTTTAAGACACCTTGATCTAGTTCCCATTTGTGACTGCATACATTGGTCCTGCTCAGCTTGTCTGCCACACAATGTTGCTCTAATGGAATGCAGGATGCCTGTATAGTGAGACTGCTGTGAAGCTACATCCCAAGCTAACATGGCTAGTCTGCAAAAGGGGTATGACCTGTTTCCCCCTTGCTTGTTGATGTACCACATGACTATGGTATTGTCTGTAACCACTTGAAGAGGTCCCGGGGACCAAAGATGGTTCAGAGAATTGACTTCCTTGATTAGGACAATCATTTCCTTGATATTTATTTGCTTGCATTTGTCACTGATGTCCTACACCCCATGCACTTTTAGCCCTTTTGAAACTGCTCCTCAAGCAAAGTCCAAAGTGTCTGTGGTGACGGAGTACTTGAAAGCAGATAAGAAGGGGAGACCTGGATTTAAGGACATCTGTTTTCTTCATCAAAAGATTTCTCTTTTGACAACCCCCAGCACCGAGATTTGGAAAGATAAACAGTGGTGATTCTTAGACCAAAGAGATTTCAAATACCTCTGTATCTTCCTCAAGTGAAGTCTTACCAGGGGTATCATGAGAATCACAGAACCCATGAGACTCAAACTCCTGAGGTATTCCCTCACAGTGATAGACGTCCGAGTGGAAACCCTTAGAAATAAATCTAAAAGATCTTCTTCATGTGGGAGAAAGGCTCTTTGAGCTGAGGTGTCTAGCTGACATCCCAGGAACACACTCCTGTGTGAAGGAGTCAAGACTTTTGAATGTTCTCTTGGAATCCCAACTTGGGACCTTTGAATGTTGATTTGGAATCCCATGTTGTTTAAGAGATCTCTCGCACAAAACAGAGATTCCTGACACTTTGATAAGGACTCTGCAAAGATAAGCAACTCATCTAAATATTGAAAAATGTGGATACTGTTTGGCCTGCAGTGAGCTATAACTGGACCTAGACACTATGATAACACTCTTGTGCAGTGGATAGTCTAAATGGCAAGACAGAAATCATAACGTGATCAGGACACACAAAACCTTAAGAAATGTCTGAAGTCTGGATGAATATTAATGTGATGATATGCATCTTTAAAGTATAGTGTTATCAGGAAACTTGAAATAGGAAGAAGATGTAAAGGGTTGTGAAGTGACATCATTTTGAAACTGGGCACTATAACAAATATGTTTAGGAAATAAAGATCCAGAACTGGTCTCCAAGCATTTTCCTTTTTTTTTTTTTTTTGGCAATAGGTAAATCCTTAAATAAATATCCTTCCCCACCTGGGAAGGAGGAAGTGGTTCTATCACTCCTTGGAATGGTATGTAATGAAGAACTGTCTGACCACATCTACCATCAGAGACAAAGAGTATTTGGCCATGTGCGTCTGGCAGTTGATGGCTCTTACTGCTAAAGTGGCAGAGGTGTATACTTTTTCCCTAGACGCACCATCAGTCTGCTTTCTAGCTGAGGTCAGTACAGAGGTGGAGGGAAGTAACTTCAAAGTTTTGTCAGCAGCAATGGTAATAACTGAGGGGTCTGTGGATGGGGCTTTGTACAGGAATTTAGCCTCATCAGGGACCTTGTAGAATCTATCTCAGCATTTGGGGGCAGGAGGCTGCAAATCAGGGGTTTTTGAAGCATCCAGGAAAGCAGGGTGTATGGGGGGGGGGTACAGCAGAGGGGCTAGGAGACTCCAATTGGAGTAGTTCATAATATCTCTTTTGGGTCTCGGTGACCTGATTGCTGTCCCACTTGAAGAAATTTTGCATTTTGTGAAACAGTCTCCACAAAGGTGAAGTCCTCTCCTGGGGAGTCTGTGCCACTGAATTCCTAAGTCTGGGGAGGCATATCCCAGAAGCAATTTGAGAAGTGAGTGAGGGATTCATTTAATGAATCCTCTTCTCCAGAGTAGACACTGGGAGCAGGTCCCTTAGGGGTAGAAGCCGAAGGGGCCTGATGCAAGGCCAAGAAGATGTTTAGAAGGCCTTGGCTGAAGGACTGCCAATCCGGAGGAGTAGAGGGTGCCGGAGGATGAGCAATATGTTTTGTTTTCTCTTTTTATGTGACACCAATGCTGAAGAATCAGAGATATGGTGAAGGGTAGGAGGGCTAGATGCCGGGTGGCACTCCACGGTACCTGAGGCTTTATCTTCTGGCACTACAATCTGAGAGACCCCACGCGGACCCCTGGAAATTATGAGCCTAGGTTCCCCCTCGACGACCAAATCAGACGCCTGTGATTCTCTCTGGGATGTGATGTCAGGTACTAGAACGGCTTCCTCTTGGCTATCCACCAAAAGAATATCTGAGGACTCAAGCTCGGACTCCGGGCCTTCATCGGCCTCAAGAGGTACTGCTGGAGTGGAAGGTGCAGCAGTCGGTTCAGGCCTAGACTTTTTCACCTTTTTGATTGGTGGCTCATCCGAAGAACCTGATGTCAGATCCATACCAGAAGCTAACCGTTTAAGTCTCTGATTCTCTAGGTAGAGTTTTAACACTGCTAAGCAACTTCTAAGAGTTTTGGGGATGAAGGCCTGAAAAATAAACACTACAGGTGGTGTTGGTCCTGCTCTTGGCCTAAGAAAAACAGGCAGAACTCATGCAAATCCTTATGTAGAATTTGCCTTCTATGCCTACACTTGCTCTTTCTATCTGACATGAACCCAAAAGTGGGTACTTATCTGAAGTCAGATTGTGCGAAATCACTCTTCCGAAGGAGCGACGACTGGAGCTAGAAGTCACACAGGTGGCAGAGAAGTTCTGAGGAGGGTGCCTGCTGACGTCTGCTGTATACCCGATGTCCGTTTACAACCAATGTTCCACAGGGAGAGACACGGGACGTCGTACGCACCCTAGCGGTAGCATCTAACTTTTGTATAATGGCCGGACATACGACAGTTCACCAGAGGAAAACTCCCTTGTGTTATAGACAGCAGCATATGAATAGAAGGACATAATAAGATCTGGAAGATAAGGAAGCACCTCCTAGGAATGAGGATTTTCCTCCCACTGCCAGCTGTAACCTTGATGAATAATTTTCAGAGACTATTTGTCTGACATAATCTGTTGCCAACAGAAAAATGCAGATTTTTGTCTTTATGGAAGAAAAAAACAGGCCAGAGAGGGAATGGGTCACAAGATCTCTTTAACAGTCATTCAGACCTTTATGACTGTCACTGGTTTTGCCCGGTTTGAGATGTCTTTTTTGGAATGCCCTTGTCATTTCTTATTAAGCATCTGTTTACCTGAATTTTGTTGAGACTGTTTATTCTGTTTTTGCCAAACCAAGATTAGGAGAAAGAAAATCCCTTGGTCATTTTTAAAAATCTTACAGATTCTGTGGATCAGCGTGCACCTTTCAACACTTTTTGATCACCTCTGCAGCAGAGGGGCCAAACACAATCTCTATTCAAGAGAGAATTTAATATCTCATTTCATCATTATCTGGAAGGTTCTGAGAGTGCAGTAACGCAACCCTCCTAAAAACAGTACCAGTGGCCATATCCCTAGAAGAAGTATCAATGGAATCATACACACACACAGCAAACAATGACTAGTGACCTGTGAAATAAAAGAAAAAAGAAATTATGTACTCACAATAACGTTCCATCTGAGTAGGTAATCTTCATTTGTCAGCAAACTGTGGGTATCTGATCCGAGCCAGCAGATTCAAACTGCTAAGATCCTAGCTCCAATCTCCTCCCCCTTACCCATAATCCCCTGCTAACCCTTCCTGACCTCAGATCGAGTTTGCTTAGTAACACAGAGTATTACAACACAGGAATCACCTGCAAATCCTAACCTAAGGTTATCTGGAAACAAGGGCTAGGAATCCTTCTAGTATGCACTATAGGTTAGGGGGATGGAGGGAGGGTCGGTTGCTGACAAATGAAGATTACCTACTGAGACGGAACATTATGGTGAGTACATAACTTCTTCATTTGAAGTAGTTAACTTCATTTGTCCATCAACCTGTGGGACAGAGTCCCCAGCTACACAAACCTTGGGAGGTCCTCATGGAAGGATATTCCGAAGCACTGCAGAGCCGAAGGATGCTCTCCCTCTGGAAATTATGTCCAACTTGTAATGATTAATGAACGTATGAGATGAAGCCCAAGTGGCTGCTGAACAAATGTCATCCAAGGAAACTCTGGACCAAAACGCAGCAGAGGTAGAAATTGATAGAGTAGAATGGGTGTGGACTCCTTCAGGTTCAGGTCAACCAGAACTTTGATATGCAAGCAGGATACATTGGGAAATCCATCTGGCAGTGTAACTTTTGATACTGGTTTTCCCAAAGAGGGTTTTGCAAAGGATACAAAGAGTTGGTCAGATTTCCTGTGACCAGTGGTCCTGTGCAGGTACAATCTTAACTGCCTGTGTACGTCCAGGGAATGTAACTTATATTCACCTTTGTTCTGGTAATTTGGAAAGAATACTGGTAAATTAATGGATTGATTGATGTTGGGTTCCGTTGCGACCTTGGGCAAAAAGGTAGGATTGGTCCTGAGGGAAACTCTATCTTTATGAAAAAACAAGTATGGCGGTTTGGCGCAAAGGGCTTGAAGTTCCGAAACCCTTCTGGCCGAGGTGATGGCAATAAGAAAGGCCGTCTTCCAAAATAATAATTTTAGATCCACCGAGGCTGCAGGCTCGAACAGGGGAGCTGTCAGAGATTGGAGAACAAGAGTTAAATCCCATGGAGGAACTGGATCTTTAACAGGAGGTCTCAAAAGGAAAGTGCCTTTTAAAAAGGTCTTACATAATTTGGAAGAGGCCAGGGAGACGAGATCACTTCCCACATGATAGTGGGAAATTGCAGCTAACTGGACTTTGACCGTAGAGAAGCTAGCACCCTGGTCGAATAAGGTTGATAAGAATTCTAGCACTGCTGGTAACGGAGCTGTAAAGGGATCTAAGTTTCTGTGCTCCGTTTCCATTTGCTATTATAAACCTTTCTTGTGGAAGGCTTATGAGCGGCTACTAAAATAGCCTTGACAGATGACGAGATACCAGGAGTCCTAGCTATCACTGGAACTGGATCAACCAAGCTGTGAGCTTGAGGTTGTCCAGGTTTGGGGTTGTCAACCCTAGTGGGTGAGAGATCAGATCCGGAGTGGGATCTAGAACCCATGGGGGGGGGGTTCAGTAGGTGAGACCATAGGTAAGGGAACCATGCTTGACGAGGTCAGAATGGGGCTATGAGGATCACTCTGCTCCCCAACCGACGTGCTTTCTGCAAGAATTTCAGCATTAGGGGAAGAGGTGGATAAGCATAAAGTACACCGGATGGCCAAACATGCACCAGAGCGTCTCTGGGGGATTCCCCTGGTGGGGGAATTAGAGCGAAGTAGTCACTGCACTTTGCGTTCGAAGGAGACGCAAAGAGATCGCAGCAAGGTTGACCCCCATTTGAGGAAGATTTGCTTCACCACTCTCGGGTTCAGAGACCACTCGTACAGTGAAAGGATGGTTCGACTCAACCTGTCTGCCAAGATGTTTTAGCGGCCCGGAATGTGCGTTGCTATGAGAAAGTGGTTGGTGGAGATCGCCCATTCCCAAACTCTCATGGCCTCTCAACAAAGTGGGTAGGATCTGGTTCCCCCTTGTTTGTTGATATACCAGATGACTGACATGTTGTCTGAATTGCAATAGTCCCCAAGGGAAGAAGGGCCTGGAGTGCTTGCAACGCAAGAAGCACCACTCTCATCTCTAGGACATTGATGTGCAACAAGGTCTCTGATTGGGTCCACGTGTCTTGGACGGTTCTGCCCATACAGTGCCCCCCACCCAAGGCGAGAAGCGTCCATGGTCACTGTGGTTAGAGGGGGGGACATAGAGAAGGGACGCCCTTTCTGGAGGTCCGGAGACTGGAGCCACCAGAGTAGGGCTTTCTTGCAAACCCTGCTGAGGGGAATGGGTGAACTCAGTGGATGTTGCAGGATGGACCACTGTACCTGTAGGGTCTATTGCAGTACCCTCATGTTCAGGCACGCTAAGAGTAGCAGGTTGATAGTTGCCACCATGGAGCCTAGAGCCCTCAGGACCAATTCCGCTGGAGGAGCCGGGTAGTTTAGAAGGGCTAGCATGTGGAGCTTCAGGGTCCGGAGTTAAAAAGACTTGCAAAAGGTTCGTGTTCAATCTGGCTCCAATGAAGTCTAAGACCTGGGTTGGTTGAAGAGAAGATTTTTTGATACTGATTGTGATTCCCAGTCGGGAGGCCAGATGGAGGAAATAATCTCTGGCTGAGCACAGTAAATAACAGGAGCCAGTAGTCTAGGTACGGAAAGACCTGTATTCCCTGAAGTCTCAGGTGGGCTGCTACCACTGCTAATACTTTGATGAACACCCTGGGGGCTGTGGTGAGACCAAAGGGAAGGACCCTGAACTGGTAGTGGCTGGCCCCTAGCCAGAAGCGGAGAAACCTTCTGGATCGCCTGTCCATCAGAATGTGGTAGTACGCGTCCTTGAGGTCTATGGAGCACATCCAGCCGTTCTCCTGCAGGAGTGGGAGAATGGATTGAATGGTGACCATCCGGAACTTCTCTTTGGCCACTGACAGGTTTAGAAAGGATAGATTGAGGATTAGTTTCATGTCCCCCATCTTTTTTTGGCACCATAAAGAACCTGGAGTAAAAGCCTGATCCGGATTGGTCTGGGAGGACCTGCTGGATTGCTCTTTTTTCTAGCAGCTGGAGGATTTCTGCGGCTGCTGCCTCCCTTTGATTGGGTGGGACATCGGGGAGGCTCCGAGGTTTGGGAGGAACATTGAGAAAGGGAATCTTGTGACCTCTGGATATGATCCAAAGTACCCAGCGATCTGTTGTAATGGACTCCCACATTGCTAGGTGCCTCGAGAAACGCCCCCCAACTGCCTCCAGAGTGGAGCAGTCGGGTAACCCTTCAGGGTTGCTGCGCGGGCCGATCTGAAAAAGGTTCTCTCGACCCGAAATTCTTCGGTCCCCCTCTGCCTCTGGGCCGGCGTCCATCCTGTCCTCCTCTGTCTCTGAAGAACGAGGGGTCCGGAGCGAAACGCTACTGTTGAGATTTCTGGAACCACATCTTCTTCTGTCCCTTTTGGTTCCTAGAGAAGGACTTGTGGGGAGCAGAGAAGCGGACTCCGACGGCAGACAACTTCTTACTGTCTTTCTCGCTCTGGACCAGTGTGTCGCGTACAGTCTTGCCAAAGAGCAAAGAACAGTCAAACGGGGCATTAGCGAAGGACGCCTTGAAGGGTTCTGCAAAATCGCAATGGCGCAGCCAAGCATGCCATCGTAAGACCATGCCCGCTCCGCTAGCTCTAGTGGCCCCTTCCATGGCATGGGAGAGAAGCCGCATAGAGGTGTTAGAAATGGATTTGAGAGTGGCCATTCGGGTAGAGAATACTTTCTTATCCTCGGCCGACATGGACTCTGGGGGCGACCCGGCGTATTCTTTGATGAGATCTCGCTGGAGTCGTATCACGTGTGCCATATAATTCAGCGACCTTACCGAGAAGGTGGCTGAAGCGAACATCCGCTTCCCCAAATGGTCCATCGTCCGAGACTCCTTGTCTGGAGGATGGACCGAGGAACTCTCCTGGGCCAGTTCCTTTTTAGTGGTGGCCGCCACCAACATGACATCTACAGGAGCACCCTTGCTCCAACATGTCCTATCGGAAGGGGGACTAAGAATTTTATCAGGCCTCTTGGGAATGGGCTCCACAGTGTCCAGCTCCTTCCATGGTCTTAATCAGGTCTACCAGGGGGTCGGCGGGAGGGGATACCCAAGAGGTAGATAGGCCTGCGTCAAACGCCTCCAGAAACACAGACTCATCAGAGGAAGGTTTTTGGGCAGACCCCCCCCCCCTCTAATTCGAAGCATTTCCATGATGTCTCCGAAGGAGACGTCTTCGGGGGGTGACCTTGGGGAACCTTCCCCTTCCTCTAAATCTGTGTCTGTTGTCAAGGACTCAGGTGAGTCCAAGTGGCTCCTCTTGCACTTACGTTTGTGAGGAACCTCCTCGGGGGGGGCTGTCCGAAGAGGCCTCACCAACCACATCTTGTTCCTCCAAGGGAACTATCTGGGACGTAGGCACAGACTGTACCTGGGGCCGGGTGATGGAAGGTAGGCCCGTTTGAGAGGGAGTGCAGGGTGGAGCCGTAGCAGAAGCCTGGGGCCTCGAATCCCTCGATGGAACCCTCTCCACAACATCGAACGCCGAAGGGGAGCTGCTCTCCCTGGGATCAGAGAGCAGTCCCTTCGGATCCGATGTGTGGATCGGAGCCAGCGCCGAAGCAATCGGATCCAAAGGGCCAGTATGCTCTGACCGAGATGGAGCCAAAGACACACTGACACCTCCGGATCTGAAGCTCAGCTCCTCTCGGCTCTGAGAGCTCGGATCTGAAAAGGGACCCGACAAACTCGAGAGTGCCGTCGGTGCCTTAGTATGAGGTACTATTGCGGCCCACACTCCCCCGGCTCCAACGCTATCCGGCTCCAAAGGCTCCGAACCACGGAAGTGGGTCAGAAAAGGAGCAATCGGAGCAAAAAAGGGGTCGAGCCCCCCCCAGAGGGGGGAGGCAGGAGCACTCCCATCTGCAGCTGGGCCTGGAGGAACCTACGCATCATCCGGTCCATGTCTGCATCAGATAAGTTTCTAGTCGACCTAGAAGAGGCCACTGAGGCGGGATGGGAGTGCCGCCTCGGTGACCTCGAAGGCGACTTGGTCTCCTCCTCCGGCTCCGTCGAAAAACAGGGTGAATGGAGCCGGGAAGGAGAAGAGTCGGAGGCCTTGGGAGAAGCCACTTGCTTGGCCGGTGGGACCGAGGAGGAAGACTCGGCTCGGCGCTTGTGGTGCTTCTCTTTTCTACGCTCTCTCCTCCTGGCCTGCGGTGGGAGGGTGAGCCCCGGCCAGGGGAGCAGGGATGGGAGGTGGCACTGCCGCAGCCATGGCAGGTACCACGGAGGAAGAGGAGGACGAAGTCGGATCCGGGGGCAGCAGTCCCGCCAAAACCAACTTCGACCTCCTGTCCCTCAAAGCCCTGGGGTTGAAGGCTGCACAAATAGTGCAGCCGGAGGAGAGGTGGTCAACCCCAAGGCAAATAACACACAGAGTGTGGCCATCCGCTGGGGACAGCTTATGGCCACACTCGGTGCATTTAGAAAAGAAGGATTTAGGGGCCTCAGACATGACTCTGAAAAAACTAAACACTAGGCCCCACACAGACACACCTTCACACACACACACACACATGGGGGAGGACAAACTAACTAACTACAGTCAAGTTTAACTACAAAAAAAGCGCTAATAATAGTAATAGACTAGGGTAACACACACCACAAATTTTTAAACAGTTACAATGAAGAAAAGAAAGATTTTTCTCACAAAATACGCTCTACCCACGCCTGGAAGCTCACTCACAGCTGCTGACTGAACCACGGCAAACGAGATCTGAGGTCAGGAAGGGTTAGCAGTGGATTATGGGTAAGGGGGAGGAGCTTGGAGCTCGTATCTTAGCTGTTTGAAGCTGCCGGCTCGGACCCGAGATCTGATACACACAGGTTGATGGACAAATGAAGTTAACTACTTCAGATCAAAAGTTATTTGAAGCAGACTTTTTTTCTCATAAGAAGAAATTGCAGATTAAACATTCCTCATGCTTTCGCAATCATTCAGAACAAATTTTAATGTACAAGTCTGACAATTCAAAATTCTGAAAATCAAAGTTGCAGAGGTTTATACTTTTTACCGCATACCTATCAATAATTTTCCCATCCATAACAGAAAGAGCAGGATTGGAATTAACTAAGTGCTCAGCAGTAGTGTGATCAGCTAAGCCTATAGCTGCTGGGACAGGCTGAGAAAAGTGTATAAAAACTGAAGACTGAAGAGCTTTATACAGCCTATCTACCTTCTTTAGGGGCAGCTGGCTGACTCTCAGAAAAACTGCAGGCAGTAAACACCCATCCTCTAAAGTACACAGACACAGGAGGAATGAGTGCAGGTTTTGTAAAATTTGTTCGTAACAGGTCAGTATTTTCTGAAGGACTGAGAAACCTCAGTGATCTTCCACTGAAAACACTGGCACATTCTAACAACAGTTTCAGAGAAAGAGAAACTCCCACAGTCTGAATTAGAAATCCGAGGGGAAAAAAATGAATCTATCCCTGCATTTTCTTGTTCAGATTCAGAATCCAAAATCATTAAAGGAAAAGAGGAATCCCTCTTTCTTTTCCTAGAAACTACTTTACAAGAAGGATCAAAAGCCTGAATTAAATCCTGAACCAGACCCAGTAAACTAGTCCTAGCCAAAGAAATTTGAGGAGGAGTAGATACATGACTGGTTTTCTGATTCTTTTTGACATGAAAAATGGAGCCAACCATAATACAAATGACAGCAGTTGCTTCTCCAGGAATGGGCACAGTATTCTGACACAACAGAGAAACCTTCCTTGTTCCCTCTCCCAGGAACGAAAAGAGTGGGTCTCCCTTCCCCACTGAGGGAAATGAAAAAGCACAGAGGCCACGGCTAACCCCTGGTCCATAGTGGCTGCTGGTGCTACAGCAGCGGGATCCGTGGTAAAATATTAGTGGTCTGATATACAACAAACAGCCACCCAGCTGCGGCTGAGGCAAATTGATAGCCTGCTGTGGTGGCAAAGGCTGTTTGCTTAACTTTTTCTTTTTGTGGTTGTAAGGAGGATTATCCTTGGGACCAGTAATTTACTCCATGGTCATGGCGAAAAACATGCTTCTTTCCCAGGTAAGACAAGCAGCAAATGCTGGTAAAGCTACCAGCCCACAAAAGCTACCTTTTTTGACAGAAAAAAAAAAGTAAAAAGCACTTTGAAACACTATGCCAGCCCCACAAAAGAAGAATAAACATAATTTCTACACAGAAATATGCTTTCACTTAGTTTAGAATAATTTTAAAGTATGAGTGCTCCATTTAAAAGTTACAGTCCATTAAAACACAATACTCATAGCTTTAAAATAACTCTCCTGAATAGGTGATAACAAATCATCAATAAAACTGAGAAAGCAGAAGTTTTTTACCTTAAAGGGAACTGGTCTTCCCAGCAAAGGAAACCATAAGCCGGCCATCGACCCTGGAAAGCCCCAGTGGTGTGCATTCCTCAGCAGCAGTTAAGCTCTGAAGGGCTTCATGCCCAAACTTGTATTTTAGTCAGCTCAACTCAAGCAGCTTGACAGTTTTGGCATGTGAAAGGTGCCCTGAAGCTTTTGAAGCTGGACAGCTGGTACATCCTTGGCAGGATATAATCCATATAGCTAAGGCTACTGCAGCAGTGATCAATATGATAAACATCAATCTTGAGAACAAATTAAAACATAAAAAAAGACTCACTTTCAAAACTGGATAAGTGAAAAGTGTAAGGAACACTGGGGGCTACTAACTCAGATAACTCTCTTTTGGCATACTGCTACAAATAAAAATCCTCTTCTTTAATTGAGGAGGCAAAACCACCACTATTCTTCCCCCAGGCACAGTCTTTCCAAATGTTCAAGATGTAGGTCTCTACCTCCAAGGTAAATAACCTTTCTATGTCCTTACTGAAGCACAGCCCAAACAGACTTCATCAACAACATTTAAGCTGATGAATTTTTCATCCTCTTCCCAGGCTCCCATTCTTCCCTTCAAAGAACAGTTCTGGCCCCAAATGTCATAAGCAGTAACGACAAATGTTGACAAATTGTCCACTTAGCCATTCACCAAAAGTTGTAGGTCTTTTGTGGCAAAGGCAATTTTACAGAAGCTTTGTCCACAGATACTCTGTATGATGATGAACTCATGTTACTGCCAATCTAAGAATGCTAGAGTGCTTATTTTCACCAATTTTTCCACTCCCTTTTCCTTGTTTTGGGCTGTCTGCATTTCCGGGAGATATCTACGTCTCATCTGGAAGGTACTCATTTTTTACAACTTCTCTAGATCAGTTAAGTGAAAGAAAATAATTCACTGATGACTTCAGTAACACTGCACAAACAGACTCCTGAAGTATTTGGACCTGCCAGAATTTCAACCAGAAACCTGTGCCCTGTGCGCAAAGAAGTGTTAAAAGTCTTGAAAGATGCCCAACAGAAAACTTTTTCTTCTTCAATAAGGTGGATGAGAAGCATCTTCCATCTACAGGGATTTCTCCTTTAGTGACACATCCACCTTAACTATTTGCATAGCATAAAGAATCCAGAATGGAAGTCCACTGACATAAGAAGGTGTACTCTGGTTCTGTGGGGGTGCGGGATGAGAATTATTAATTGCCTTAAGCATATGGCTAGATACTCTGCCAATTTTCTAAAGGGAATTTTGCCAGTACGAGAAACCTTACAAGACAGAAGTCCAAGATCTCCACAATCTATCTAGGTTAGCTGGTACCAGTACCCTGGTTCTAGATCCCTTTATGACCTAAAGATGCCTAGGCTTACTCTACAGTTTCTGGAATAAAAAGGCACTCTTGACTTAAGTTTCTAGTTTCTTGGCTATGTTTCAGCAAGGTGCTATGAATGCCCCTTTTATAAATCCAAGTTTTTAAACAGGAAATGAAGTCCAAAAAAGTGGAATTAAAGGACCACAGATGAGGGATCCACCAGGGTTCAGCTGAGCACACTGCTGTTCATAATGATGATGGACTACATTAGCATACAGGTTGGAGGGGACAGATCAACAAAGTTGCTGTATGTAGACGATGTGGCATTACATGCAGACTCTGAGCTAGAACTTCAGCAAAGGATAAGAGAATGGAATGCAAAACTGAAGGCACATGGGATGAAACCCAGCACAGATAAGATGCTGGTAATGACAGCAAATTCGGGAAATCAGAAGAAGCTGAGAATAGAGATAGAAGGGAACATAGTGGAACAGGTAACCAGATTCAAGTATCTGGGAGGGGTGGTTGAGGAGAAGGGAAGTCTGAAAGAAGACGTCAAAGCTAGAATCAGAGAGGCTGCAGCCAACTGTTGGAGTGTCAGGTGTAGTGCATGACAGAAGAATGCCAAAGAAGCTGAAAAGTAAAGTGTACAAGACAGTGGTGCAACCAGTACTACTGCATGGTACAGAAATCTGGGCAGTAAAAGCAGAACAGTTGAAGAAGCTAGAGATGATGGAAGTGAAGTGCCTAAGAAGGGTGGTAGGATGCACACTGTGGGACAGACGAAGAAATGAGGACATAACAGCAGAAGCCAAAGCAGTTCCAATTGCAGAAAAGATAAAAGAAAACAGATTACGGTGGTTTGGACACGTGCAGAAAAAGCAGAAGGCAATCTGGTGAGGAAGACTTGGGACAGACAGGAAGAAAGTAAGAGGAAGCAAGGACATCCAGCAGGAAGAAAGTAAGAGGAAGCAAGGACATCCAGCAAAGAGGTGGATGGAATGTGTGAAAGATCTGCGACAGTCAGGCATGAGTGTTGAAGAAGCCAGGAGTGTGGCACTGAATCGAGAAAGTTGGCGACAGTTAACATGACACCCTGACCCCATGTAGAAAAAAAAGGGCTGATGATAAGATAAGGGCTCTCCACAAACTCTGATGTTCAAAGATAGACATCCTTTCTATGAGATACCAGAAATAAAGGCTACAAAAAACCCCACCTTCATAAGCAACAGAAGCAACTAAATCTTCAGAGGATGAGAACACAATTAACCAGCCATCGTCTCACCATACATTCCCTCAGCTACAAATGAAAGTGGTTGGAGGAACGTCTTCCCTCCAATGCTAATCAGTACAGAACCATCAGGTATATTTGGGTATTCCAGCTATAAAAAAGTACAGTTTTGTACCTACCATAAATGTAGATGTCCGAACAGGATAGCATCTGCAGTCCTAACAAATGGGTTCCTGTCGTCAGGCAGCCCTTCGGTCGGCCGGATTCCAAAGTCTGGGTCTGGCCTCGGCTGGTGTCGCACTTCACCCAACGTCATCTCTGCTGGTCTTCGGGTATAAAGGCATCAGCCGACGCCATTTTCCTCAGTGTTTCTTGCCCCAGATGCCAGTTGCCCTCTTGGAAAGCTAAATTTTGGATAAATGCCAATGTTTCCAAAAAAAATAGAAGGCAAACACAAAAAATAAGCATGTATGTACATATATACAAACAAATACACCATAAAGAGATCCCCCCCAGCTAGCTATTAGGAGGGTAAATACCCTAGGAGTACCACAGAGGGGAAGGAGGGTGGGTAATCCTGACTGCAGATGCTATCCTGTTCGGACATCTACATTTATGGTAGGTACAAAACTGTACTATGTCCTTCAAGGATGCATCTGCAGTCCTAACAAATGGGTAGAATACCATAGCCAAACTAGGGGAGGAGGAAATAGAATTATGGTGTAGTTAGGATCCCTTGCAGTACAGCAGTGGCAAACCCTGCTCGGGATCTAGAGTATAGAGGTAAGTTATAATGCTTGGCAAATGTATGCACGGAGGTCCAAGTAGCCGCCTCAATAATGTCCTTGGTAGCCACTCCTCGTAAGAAAGCTGTGGTAGTGGCTGTAGCCCTTGTAGAGTGAGGTCTTATGTTCTGTGGAATTGGCTTTCCATGGTAGGAGTAACAGAATCTTATGCAATTTCCTATCCACTTGGAGATTGTCTGTTTGG
Organism: Protopterus annectens; assembly: GCF_019279795.1. Lineage (NCBI taxonomy): Eukaryota > Metazoa > Chordata > Ceratodontiformes > Protopteridae > Protopterus > Protopterus annectens. Next base: position 1,854,228,792 of record NC_056725.1, on the reverse strand, counting down.
AAATTGCTTTTCCTTCCCTTCCTGTTGCATAGGCTACTAGAAGCTGGTCAGTTTTTCTATTGCCCTTGGTTCTGTCCAGGTAGTAGCGCAACTGTCTATGTACATCCAAGGTATGCAGCAGTCTTTCCCCCCTGTTCTGTGGATTGGGAAAGAAGGTAGGTAGGTGGACTGCCTGGTTTAGAGACACTCTGGATACCACCTTAGGCATAAATGTAGGATTAGTTCTCATGGATACTCTATCTTGATGGAAGATTAGGAAGGGTTGTACTGCCATTAAGGCCTGTAGTTCGGAAACCCTTCTTGCTGAAGTAATTGCCAATAGGAAAGCAGTTTTCCAGGATAGGTGTTGAAGATCTGCTGTTGCTGCTGGTTCGAATGGAGGGAGTGTCAATTTTTCTAGCACAAAGTTCAAGTCCCATGCTGGTAATGGTGGTTTCCTAGGAGGTTTTATATTCTTGATTCCTCTGAGGAACTGCCTGAGTAGAGGATGTGAGAAGACAGGGGGATCGAAGCTGTATTCTGCAGAAATAGCTGATGCATGTATCTTGATGGAGGAATAGGACAGGCCTGTATGGAGAAGCTCTGCCAAATACTCCAGGATGTTGGCAATATCTATCTTTGAGACATCTTTTCCTCTTTCAGTGCTCCAAATGACAAACCTTTTCCATTTCCCTGCATAGTTCCTTCTAGTCGAAGGTCTGCGGGCCTCCAGGATAATGTCTTTAACCCTTTGGGATAAATCTGGGTTAGTTGCTGTTATGTAATGTTCCAGGCAGTCAGTTGCAGAGTTTTTAGATTTGGATGCATGATGTTGTAGTCGTTCTGAGTTAACATCAAAGGCATCAGGGGTAGTGTCCACGTTCTGCCCAGAGACATGCTCCTCAGCAATGGATACCAGTGTTGTCTTGGCCAATTTGGAGCTATCAGAATTATCCTTGGACACTCCTCTTTGATTTTCAGTAGTACCTTGTGCATCAAAGGAAGAGGTGGAAATGCATATGCTGTCAGGCCTTTCCAACTGAAGGATAGAGAGTCCACCTTCCATGCAAGTGGGTGGTATGTCCTTGTGCAGAATTTCTTGAGCTGGTGATTGAGTGGGGATGCGAATAGGTCTATTTGTGGCATTCCCCATTTCTGTGTGATGGCCTTGAAGATGTCCGGGTGTAGCATCCATTCGTGAGCATCCGAGGTTGTTCTGCTTAACATGTCTGCTAGGATGTTTTCTTTTCCCGGTACAAATATTGCCTGTAACTGAATGTTGTAGCTCAGAGCCATATTCCATAGGTCCAGAGTCATTCGGCATAGGGGGTATGAATGAGTGCCTCCCTGTTTGTTGATGTACCACATGACTGTGGTGTTGTCTGTCCTTATCATCAAATGGCCTTCTTTGAGGAATGGTCTGAAATTCTGGATTGCTAGTTTTACTGCCAGCATTTCTTTTTGGTTTATGTGCAGGTGCAGTTGATCTGGGGTCCATAATCCTTGTATGCATTTGTCCAGCATGTGGGCCCCCCAACCTAGGTCTGAGGCATCCGTTGTGATGGTTTGGCTTTATTGAAAGTTGTGGAAGGGCAAGCCTGGGTTTGACTGGCATGCTTGAGCCCACCATAGGAACTCTTGTTTCAGGCATGGGATTAGTGGTATTTCGGTTTCTAAGCTGTGCCTGTGTTGAGACCATAAATTCTTTAGGTACCACTGTAGTTTTCTCATATGCAGTCTGGCATGGGGGACCAGGATTATGCATGATGCCATGAAGCCCAAGGCCTGCAGTACTTTCCTTGCTGTTAGTTTGTTCTGCTTTGTTAATGCCAAGAAGTAAAGAGGAAGTTGTTCTTGTTTTTCTGCAGTTAGGAATGCCATCTGTTTTACTGTGTCCAATTCTGCACCCAAGAATGTTCTTGTTTGGGATGGTATTAGTCTTGACTTTTTTAAATTGACTGTGTATCCCAGGGCTTGTAGTAAGCAAATGACTCTTTGTAAGTCTTTTGTCAGCTTGCTTTTGTTGTCCGCTTGTATCAGGCAGTCGTCCAGGTATGGATAAATTTGGATTCCCTGTAGCCTGCAATGGCGATTACTGATGCCAGGCATTTTGTGAATACTCTGGGCGCAGTAGATAAGCCAAAGGGCAATGCTGAGAATTGATAATGCTCTGATCCTGCAAGAAATCTGAGGTATCTTCTGCAATCTGGTCGTATGGGGACGTGCAGGTATGCCTCCTTGAGATCTAGAGTTACCAGCCAACACTCCTTGCCCAGCATGGGAAGAAGTTGCTGTAAGGTCAGCATTTTGAATTTTGGGACAATGATGAATGTGTTTAAGGCGGACAGGTCGAGAATAGGTCTCCAACTTTTCTCTTTTCTTGGTACTAGGAAGAGTCTGGAGTAGAATCCTTTGCCCTGTTCTGTTGGTGGTACTCTTTCCACAGCTCTCATCTTTGTTAATTGAGCTATCTGTTTTAGAGCTTCTGTTTTCTGATTTGGAGGTAGGTTTGGCATTCCTCTTTTTACTGGTAAGGTGTGGAAATGAAACCTGTAGCCTTGGTCTATAGTCTGCAAAATCCACTTGTCTTTTGTGATATAGTGCCAATTTTTTGAAAATAAGGCTAACTTTCCGCCTAAGGGTGCTGCTATTTGTTCCCTGGTAGGCGGTGTCAGAGCCAAGTCACTGTGATTGTCCTGTTGCAGTGGCAGTGGTTGTGTCTGTGCCTCGCTGGTTATTGCCTTGCCACTGGCGTCCTCTGTAGGCACCTCCTCTGGATTGATTTCTGCCTCTGGAGCGTCTATTCCTGCCTCTCTGAGATTTAGAGGAGTCTGGAAAGGACCAATTTTTGGAAGGCCAGTTCCTGCTAAACCTTGGGGCTGAACCTGTAAGAAATCTTTAACTGTTTGTACAGATTTTGCCTTCTCTTCCATTTTCTTCATTACTTGCTGGGCAGGAGAGCCAAATAGACTGGCCTAATCCATAGGAGCATCTAACAGCTTTGCTTTAACATGATCCGGCAAGACCTGTTCTTTCAACCATGCATGCCTTCTTATAACTGTGCCAGTCATGGCTGATCTAAATGAAGCCTCCAGTGCATCATAGCCACATTTTAAAGAATGGTTACTAACCTGCTGAATGTTATTCACCATTTCTAAAACATATTTCTTATCTAAGGAATCATCAGAGGACAGTTTCTTAGTTAATTGATCAAGCATAAACTCTTGGTATTGGATCATATGAAACTGACAGTTCAAAGCTCTAGCTGAGAGAGTGGCAGAGGTGTAAACTTTTTTACCCCATCTCTCTAAGGACCTGGATTCCCTTTCAGAAGGGAGAGGGTTTTTTGCTGAGGTCAAAGCTACTGCCTTAGGTCCCTGGGAGATAGTCTCAGGATCTGCAAGTGGGGCCTTGTATAGGTGGTGATGAGTGTCCGGTACCCTGTAAAACCTATCGGGTTTGGCAGGGGCTGGAGGTAAAGTATCAGGAGCAGTGCAAACATCATTAAATGCATCATCCACAACAGGAAGAACTGGAGGTATAGCTAAGGGTCTATGTTGCGGTAAGTGTAGAAAGGTCCTAAGCCTTTTTCTTGAATCTGAGAAATCTTGTCCCTGCCATTGAAATTGCTCTCTCATGGCATGTAAGGTTTCCCCAAAGGAAAATTCCTCTGGTGGAGAGGCAGATGGAATAGATTCTTCAGCATCGGAATCTTCATAAGTAGAAAAAGGAGCCTCTGGATGGTCTGTAATGTCTGAATCATTAGAAGAATCATCTGAGGACACTGGCTCTGGGGGCTCTGCTCTAGGTCTCTTTTCAGGAGGCTGAGAGGCCCTGTCTGGGTGAGATTGGGATCCCCTTATTAAAGAGATGAGATCCTCTGCCAGAGTAAGCATTTGAGAACTGGAACTGGGCCTGTGTGAGGGGGGCTTAACAAGCACTGATTTAGCAGTTTTGGCTGCTTTAGCCCTGGCAAAGGCCTTAATAGACATGGCTGCTGGAGGCCTAGCAGCACCACGTGCTGGGGTAGAAACATCCAAAGGGATAGTGTCCGATAATTCTAAAGGAACCACATTAGTAGGCAAAACTTCAGAGGCCGATTCAACCAGGGTAGCAGGGACCTCGGTAGTAGTCATGGATTCGGCTGAAGATTGACCCGTTTGCTCAGTTTCGGCCGAAACCGAGACACTTGCGGTTTGCTTAACCGTGGTTTCGGCCGAAACCGCGGACCGCGAGTGTCGGTCTTTTTCTTTGCGTTTTTTAACAATTTGAGAAGTCGGAGGATCCGACGGCATAATGTACGCAAAATCTGAGCCGAAAAACTGTTCAGCAAACTCCGACCGACGCCTAAGCGTTCGTCGGTTGAAGGAAGCACAGGCTAAACAGGCTGCTACGTCGTGGTCTGGGCCTAAACAAGGTAAGCAGTAAGAGTGGAAATCTTTATGAGGTATTTGTTTCCCACAAGTTAAACAGTTATTTACTTTTTCTGACATCGGCTGAGGCAAGAAAGAGTCCCCAACGGGTACTTAGCTTTTTAGAAGTCTTCGAAGTAGTATTCGGTAGTAGTAATCTCTGGATCTGACCGACCGGCACTTGCGAACAGCTTCTGCTTCGGGCGCCACGCGGCAAGAAAGACTGAGGAAAATGGCGTCGGCTGATGCCTTTATACCCGAAGACCAGCAGAGATGACGTCGGGTGAAGTGCGACACCAGCCGAGGCCAGACCCAGACTTTGGAATCCGGCCGACCGAAGGGCTGCCTGACGACAGGACAACCCATTTGTTAGGACTGCAGATGCATCCTTGAAGGACATCAAGGGCACACCATGGAATTCATCTCCTTTCTACCACCCAGAAATGAGCTTTGTAAAAAAACATGAGGAATGTCTTCTCTCCAGCGCTGATCAATGCAGCACAATCATACAAGGTCTTTGGGTAATACAGCCACAAACCCAATAAGTAAAAAACTTTAGAAATCTTTCTGCATCTCAAGTTCTTGAGTGCTCAACTGATGCAGCAGTTGCTCTGTGTGGGAAAATCAACCATAAAAACTATGAGATGAAAATGCCTCAAAGAAGACATGAAAATCCTTTCTATGTGGGCAGATTTTAGTTTAACACTGTTGTAACGTGTTGAGTATTTTGTTAATGATGCAAAATGTGTTGTCTTTTTTCCCTGAAAGTATTTACTACATGAATTACTTCTAAGTTCTACTTCACTCAGCTTGTTTCTCCCTAATGCTGAGCTAAGGGCATTTCAGGCACCTACTGCTGATTAATTAGTATTTTCAAAGTTTAGGCTGTTGAATTTTATACTTAACAAACAGTTCATAAATTTTACAACTTTAAATATGGAAATACCACAGTGGACTGTATTACCAGCAACAAAAGAAAAGATGACTGCTGTGACCCAAGTCTCCACTGAATGTGTGCTTGTCTGTGTGTGTTGGGGGGACGGAACAGAAAGGCTACAACAAAAGTTTGGTAATCAATTTGTTGTACAACATCAGAAGATTGAATAATAGCACTTGGCCAAAATGTACATACATTAATCAAGATCCCTGTGGTCATGGTTCTCTCCTTATACTGATGTGCAGTGACCACACAGCCAATTACATAAACTCTAAGGCTGCATATGAAAACCCTAGAATAGGAGATATGAGGGAATTGCCTCCAGAAGAAAACATGCCATTTTGAAACTCGACTTGATAATTTTGTCTCAACTGACTTGCTTTTTAGAGAGTTTTTAGTAAACTGACATGCAGTCCAATGGTATAGCTCACTGTACGTCTTTTTTTTTTAAACACGTTTATTGAATTATCACTTGTGACATAAGCAAATTTACATTTATACAAACATAATCAAACTGTATTAATAAATTAACATTAACAAACACTATACTTCATATATAGTGCTATATATCAAACAACCTAAGCAACATTACATACATTATATAAATTATTCAATTCCTGCCTGCTTTTTAAGTAAGAAACATCTTTATTAAGCCATCACTTACAACATAAAGAAACATACATTTATATAAATGAAAACAACCACACTGACACAATCCTAGTTGCAAACATTATACATCACTTATAATCATTTTTAGTCAAACATTACATAGCTCATTTAAGTCCTGTCTTCTTTTAAACCTCATTCCTCCCCTGTATGTAATACTCCCACAATTCCCATTTTTTTCCTATATAGTTTACTCCTATCCTTTTCAAACAATTCCAGTTGGTTTATCTTTGTTACTATATTCATTACTTCTAATAGATTGATTTAGATTTCCATTTTCTAGTAAATGCTTTTTTGGCAGCTACCATAATTAGACACAGCGAGGCCTTATATGCTCTACTAATGTTTCCTGTTTTAATGGCAGTGTCTGTTCTAGATTCTACTAAAAACTCTACCAGTGCTTGTCTTTCATTTAGGACCCCCTATTTCTTTCTCTTTGCCTATACTCTGATATCAATCCTTGATAGGGAAGGCAATTTCTAACCTAACAATGGCCTCTTCCCATTCTATTACCTTTCCCTCTCTAGTTATTTTCTCCCAATACCTTGGTTCCTTTGCCAGTTTTCTCTAATAAATTCCACCCCTCTCTTGCCTAGTGTCTATATCCGTAAGTGCAGTCATTCCTATCTGCAGAATCTCCTTTCTCCACTCTCGTGCTGGATTAGTTCTTGGAATACTTTCTACTACTTTATGGATATAATACTCTGTATGATTACTGTTACTATTATTCTCCTTAAAGGCCTGCATCCAAAATCTGTCTCTCCCTGTTACTTGAGCTTAGTTGTCTTCTTGTACTATGTATAGGAGCCTTAACTGTGTAGCTCTGAAATACCCCTTCATACTGGGTAATCCCAGTCCATCCTGTTCTACTGGAAGAATCATACTATCCCACTTGACTTTTGTCGACTTCCCCTGCCAAATAAAGTCCTTTAGCTCTTTATTAATTGCTACCCACAACTTCTCTGGTTGATAAAAAATATGCCTGACCTGTGTGTAAGACTAAAGGGAATAAAAAAATTTTGACTGCTTGTATCTTACTATCCATATCCATATAACTAAGCCTCCATTTTCTCAGTTTTTGTATCATCTTTTGTCTAGTTCCCACTGCATATCTTACAACAACAACAAAAAAAAAAGATTAGGTCTGTATGCTGGGGAAAGGAATAGTTTAGTGTGAATTTTCCATGTACCTACCATGCATCTCTAAGTCACTTAACCAAACAAAGTTCCTGGGCTCACCTGAAGAGAGGCACTTGTTCTCAGTAAATGAAACCACACATTTGAGCATGTTCAAATTTGAACAGGGGCATATTTATTTTATTTGTCAGCCCAGTAACCTCACTAAGCACAATCCACTTTTCAATGGTATCCTGAGAGTACTCTCTAGTTAAGTCACTTGCTTAGAGTCGCAGAGAAGCATTTGGAAGCTAAGGGAATCAAACCCTGGGTTACAAGACAAAGCTCATTTGGAATAAATCTCAGCAAGACAGTTTCTGAGAGCCCTGGGGTTCACAGCATTAACTATTCCAATAGTTTCTTTTGTTAGACTTTATACTAGGAAATTACAGTGGTATCTGAGGGCAATTTGGCTGCAACACTGTCACCCTCTGGACCTTCTCATTCCTGTGATATCTCAAAATCCAGGACTTCCTTTTCAGGTACCCTCCCCTACTCAGGAGTTGTTTACAGATGCTTCAGTGGCTAGTTCCAACTGCATCAGGGACTGGGGGGGGGGGTCTGATCTCCATAGGATATGAAGGAGCACATCAACATCAAGGAAATGAAAGCTCTTATCCTGGCTCTTCAGGCTCAATATTACCTTTAGACTCCAGGGCCACTCAGGGTTTTCATAAACAATGCCACAGTCATGCAGTACATAAGCAAATTGGGGGGGGGGGGGGGGGCAGTCTTAGCGTATTACAAGACTAGCCCTCATACCAAGGGATTTTGCCTTTCGCCATCAATTGATTCCTGAAGCAGTTTATATTCCCTCAGAACACAATGTTGTGGTAGACAATCTAAGCAGATCCAGGGAAAATCCTCATGAGTGGATGCTTCACAGAGAGGTTTCTATGAACACCACCCATTGGTGAGGTACTTCCCTCACAGCAGACAACTTCTCAAGTTCTGCCTTGGAAAGTGAACACCGTGTAATTTTCTTGGAAAGTGATGCTCCTGTATTTTATTACACTCTTCCTCTGTTGCAATAGGTCCTACACAAGATTATGGGACAGGTCCAAAATCTTGTTTGTGACTCCTTTTTGGACCAGATTTAGTTTGTTTCCCCTGCTCTTTCATCTGGCCAGGGGCAATCATCATGTTACCCCACAGTATAGATTTTCTCACAAAGGACTAGGGCTCTCTAATTCATCCTCGCCTTCTCACTGTACACTTGGCTATCTGGGTGATAGAGATTAATTCCTTTTTGACACCTTTTTATAAAGGACGTACTTGTTGTTTTACAAGAGGCCCGAAAATCCACTAATAAAAAATCTGTAAAGTGAAAAAGATTTTCTTCTTGGTATTGCAAAAATGAACAGGACCCTCTTTTAATGGGTATTCCTACTGTTCTTTCTTATTTGTGTGAGTTGCTCAATTCTGGTCTGGCATACTCTTCTGTTCAAGCTCATATGTAAAAAGTGTACCAACAAATATTACACTTTGACTATGAGAGACAAGTGTTTTCAAGCACTCAAGAACGATAGTAAAATAAGGATTACGAAGGTGGACAAAGGGGGGAGATGGTTGTTCTTGAAAAATGTGATTATGTTAAAAACATGTCTAATTTGTTGTTGGATGATGTATTTTATCAAAATGTAAACCGAAGTGAAGAAAGCTTACAGACAAACATTCCATCAACCATAAATCAGTGTATCGTAAGGCACTATTTCCGAAAGTATGTTTTCCTTTTTCATTTGGCCGAACCTAAGTTAGGTCAATTGTTTGAGGTGCCTATGATTCACAAGGATGATGGGAATCCTGCATACAGGCTTACTGTGTCAGTACCTGCTTGTAAGTTAGAAGCGGTTTCCAAGTTTATAGACGGCTTTGTTGAAAATGATTCAAAAAGCAGATTCATGCATCAAGGATTCTTTTGACTTCCTTACCAAGATGAAGTTAGTAGAGATTACTTGCTACTAACAGTGGATGCGAAATCTTTGTATACTTCCATTCTGCATGATATAGGTTCGGAATGGGTAGGTCACATGCTAACCAAAACTGATGAATATGAATTGGGTGAATGTAGATTTTTGATTGCGAGCATTAATCAGGTGATAAGTAACAATTATTTTTGTTTTGAGGGAGAGTACTACCTCCAAAGGAGAGGGGTGACCATGGGAGCTTGCATGAACTTGGTTATGACCTTTTGGCAAACATACATTTTCTCAAATTTAGAGGGTAGGGCAAATGTTTGCTTATATTACCGTTTTACTGATGACCTGTTTTTTGTATGGAGAGGCAACACTTTTGGATTGGATATGTGTTTGGAGAGGATGAATAACAGCAAAGATCTTTTTTAAGTTTTCACATAACTATAGTAGCTCGAGTATTTGCTTTTTGGATGTGGAAATTAAGAAGGATGCTAAAAATTTGAAATTAGGGTCCGTTATTAGCTAAAAAAACGTGGGTAGTAACGCTCTACTACATTATTCCAGCATGCCCTACTTATGTAAAGCACAGCATCATTAAGGGACAGATGGTTAGATTAAAATGGTTAACCACTAACGCATCGGTTTTGCATGATTTAATAGAGCGATTAACACAACAGATTTCAACACAGAGGGTATCCATTGGAAGTCATTAAGAAAATAATAGATCAAAAGGCATCTAGGGTGTTATTAGAAAAGAGGTGGTTAACAAGGAGCGAGAGTGGTCCCCTTTCTATGCCTCTAGTGTATTCAATAGACAGTGGTGCCATTAGGGGCATTATTAAAAATTCTTGGAAGATTTTAGTAGGAAACAGTGAGATTGAACAGGTAGTGGGTGCCACCCCTAGTTTTGTCAACAAAAAAAAAAAGCTAGTAATTTCAAGAAGTTACTAGAAAGCACTAACAACAAGTAGGTCATTAAATGGAGAGGCACCTTCAAATGTCAACATTGCTCAATGTGTAGACATATTGCTGAAGGGCCATATTTCAAGGTTTTTGGAGACAGTAAAACATGCCCGGTACCAGATTATTTCAATTATGGTTACACCTTTGTGGTTTATTTGGCCAAACGCTCTTCGTGCCATGCATTTTCGTGCCATGCATTCTACATAGGAAAAACAAACATGACGTTAAGGAAAAGGATGTATGAGCATTTGTATTCCACCAAGGTAAAAAAAAGTACAGTTATGTACCTACCATAAATGTATATGTTCGAGTGTTCACACTGCTGCAGTCATCACACTTGGGTTATCCTGCCGTCAGGAGGTCCCGCAGTTGGCCTGAGTTCCAAAGTCTTGGGTCCAGCGTCAGTTGCTGTCGCTTCTTCCCTGACGTCAGTGCGGCAGGAGTTTATAACAGGCATCCAACGCCATTTTCTTCAGTTTTTCTTGCCCCAGATGTCAGGTGCCCCGTAGTAGGTGGGCAAAACATATTGCCAATAAAACATGTACAAAAAATGCCAAGAATAACTTCAGTTACAAGCAAATACACCACAAAGGTTGTATCAGATAGAAAGGTATAGAAAAGTTCAGCTAGTTCAGAGGGGATGGAGGGAGGGTAACCTGGACTGCAGCAGTGTGAACACTCAAACATCTACATTTATGGTAGGTACAAAACTGTACTATGTTCATCGTGTTACACTGCTGCAGTCATCACAGTTGGGTTGAATCCCAAAGTTAAGGATGGGTGGTGGAGTTAAACAGGATTTGGAGAAGCTAGCAAGCCCTGCAGAACTGCAGTGGCAAAGCCAGCTCTAGTCTTAGAGTATAAAGGTAAGTGATAGTGCTTGGTGAAGGTGTGCACTGAACTCCAAGTTGCAGCTTCCAAAATATCTACCCCTCTGAGAAAGGCCGTTGATGTTACTGTAGCCCTGGTGGAGTAGGACCTAATGCTAGCAGGTACCCATTTCCCATGATGTGTGTAACAGAAACGTATACAATGTCCTATCCATTTTGAAATGGTCTGTTTTGAGATAGCTTTTCCTTGTGATCCTGCCGCATAAGATACAAAGAGCTGGTCAGATTTTCTGAAAGCCTTAGTTTTATCCAAGTAGTAACGTAATTGTCTGTGAATGTCCAAAGAGTGCAGGAGTCTTTCTCCTTTGTTCTGGGGGTTTGGGAAAAAGGTGGGTAAATAAATGGTTTGGTTTAGAGCCACACTGGATATCACCTTTGGCATAAAGGAAGGGTTAGTCCGTAGAGCGACTCTGTCTTGATGAAAAATGAGGAAAGGCTCCACTGCCATTAGGGCCTATAGCTCTGAGACTCTTCTAGCTGAAGTTATTGCTAGTAGCAGGGCAGTTTTCCATGATAGAAACTGTAAATCAGCTGAAATAGCTGGTTCAGAGGGCGGCAGTGTAAGCTTTTCCAGAACAAAGCTGAGGTCCCAAGTTGGTGTTGGTGCTCTCCTGGGTGGTCTTATGTTCTTAGCCCCTCTGAGGTACTGTCTTAGGAGTGGATGTGAAAATAAAGGTGGATCCGTGTTGTAGTGAGCTGAAATCGCTGAGGCGTGGATCTTAATAGATGAAAAAGAAAGTCCTTTGTGCAACATCTCAGTTAAATATTGTACAATCTGAGGAATGTTTGGAGTAAGGGGATTTTGGCCTTTAGAGTGGTTCCAGGCGCAAAATCTTTTCCATTTGTCAGAATAGGCTTTCCTGGTGCTGGGCCTCTTGGCCTCCAGAATGACATCCATAACAGCTTTAGATAGAGGTGTTGGCTGGTTGTTTACATAATTTGCCATGCAGCCAGATTTAAAGTCTTGAGCTGGCTGTGTAGAATCTGATTGTTTTGCTGAGTGAGCAGGTGAGGAATTTGGGGTAAAATCCATGGTGGGCCATGTTCCTTAGTATTGGGTACCAGTGCTGGCGTGGCCGGTCTGGAGCAATGAGTATCATTCGTGGCCTCTCTAATCTGACTTTCAGCAGCACCTTTGCTAAAAGAGGCAGTGGAGGAAAGGCATACACTGTTAATGTTTTCCAACTGAATGAGAGGGCGTCCACTTTCCAAGCTAGAGGGTGGAATGTCCTTGTGCAAAATTTCCGAAGTTGGTAGTTTTGGGGGTTGGCAAACAGATCTATGTCTGGGCGTCCCCATTTCTGAGTTATCATTGCAAATACTTGTGGATCTAGTTTCCACTCATGGGGATCCATGATGTTTCTGCTTAGGTCGTCTGCCAAAGTGTTTTTCTTTCCTAGCAGGAATTGTGCTTGTAGATGAACTTGGTAAGTCAGTGCCATGTTCCACAAGGTCATTGCTTGACTGCATAGGGGGTAGGAGTGTGTGCCCCCTTGCTTGTTTATGTACCACATTACTGTGGTATTGTCTGTCTTTATTAGAAGTTGTCCTGGATGTAAGAGGTCCTTGAAAGCTGTTAGGGCATTCTGTACAGCTAGCATTTCTTTTTGATTGATATGCAGATGCTTTTGATCTGTATCCCATTTGCCCTGAATGCATTGTCCTGCCATGTGTGCTCCCCAGGCATAATCCGATGCATCTGTTGTTATAGTTTGCCTGGCTGTGGGCAAGGTAAAAGGCTGACCCTTGTTGAGGTGACATGCCTGTGCCAACCACAGAAACTCCTGGTGAAGGCAGGGAATGCGTGGTATCATTGTTTCCAAGCTGTGGCTGTGCTGTGTCCATAAGCTCTTCAGGTAGCATTGTAATTTCCTCATATGCAGATTTGCAAATGGTATTAGTAGTATGCAAGATGCCATGAATCCCAAGGCATGCAGAATTTTTCTTGCAGGGAGTTGGTTCTTTGTTGCCATCATTTTGAAGTATTGAGTCAGCTGCTGTTGCTTGTCTGGCATGAGATAAACCACCTGGGCCGTTGTATTCAAGCTGGCACCCAGGAATGTTATGTTCTGTGAGGGCACTAGTTTTGATTTCTTTTCGTTTACTGTGTACCCTAGGCAACTTATAAGGTGTTTGACAAACGCCAGATGCTTTAAAAGAATGTCCTTGCTTTCTGCTTGAATAAGGCAGTCCAGGTATGGGTATATTTGAATTCCTCTTTGTCTGCAGTATGCAATCACTGGTGCCAGGCATTTTGTGAAGACCTGGGTGCAGTAGATAAGCCAAAGGGCAGTGCAGAGAATTGATAATGAGTTGAACCTGCAATGAAACGGAGTTATCTTCTGCAATTTTGTCTGATAGGGACATGCAGGTATGCCTCCTTGAGATCCAACGTTACTAGCAAAGCCTTCTTGCCCAGCATGGGAAGAAGCTGCTGTAGTGTTAGCATCTTGAATTTGGGTACTAAGAGGTAGTTGTTTAGAACTGAAAGGTCCAGAATGGGTCTTCAGGCTTTGTCCTTTCTGGGAACTAGAAAGAGTCTTGAGTAAAATCCTTGTCCTTGCTCCTGTGTAGGTACCTGCTGAATGACTCTCATGTCCATGAGAGCTGTAATTTGTTTTTGTGCCTACGCCCATTGATTTGGTGGCAGGTTTGGCATTCCTCTTATCCTTGGCAAGGTGTGAAAGTGGAATCTGTACCTTGTGAAACAATGTTTAGGACCCATTTGTCTTTTGTGATGACGTGCCAGTTGTCTGCAAAAAGTGCTAATTTTCTTCCCAAGGGAGCTGTCAAGAGAGATTTGCTTGGCAGTCTGAGGGTTAAGTCATTGTGTATGTCTTCTGTTAGCTTGGGGCCTGTCTTCTCTTCCTTTCTGAGTAGCGGCACCCCATTGGTGTGGTTTGTAAGGGCCTTGTGACTGACCTCTGCCCCTTGGGTGTCTGTATTTGCCCCTCTGTGGTCTGTCAGATGCTGGAAAGGACCAGTTTTTTGTTGGCCAATTTCTGCTGAAACGAGGGGGTTGAACCTGTAAAAAATCCTTGACCATCTGCATAGATTTTGCCTTATCCCCCATTTTCTTTAGAACCTCTTCTGCTTTCACACCAAATAAAACATCCTGCTGGAAAGGTGCATCCAATAACTTTGCTTTAACATGATCAGGCAGGGTTTGTTCTTTTAACCAAGCATGTCTACGTATGACAGACCCAGTCACTGCTGCTCTACAGGAAGCTTCCAATAAATCAAATCCACATTGTAAGGTATGTTTGCCTACCTGTTCAGCTGCATGTAACAGATCCTGCATTTCCTTGAAATCAGGCTGCTCTGAATGTGTGCTCATTTTTTGTTTTAATTGGGACATTAGGAATTGTTGATATTTCAGCATGTGAAACTGGCAATTTAAGGCCCTAATAGCTAGAGTAGCTGAGGTGTATACCTTCTTTCACCATCTATCTAGTGCTCTGGAATCCCTTTCAGAGGGTACCGGGTTTTTAGCAATAGAGGCCTTAACCCCTTTGGGACCCTGGGAAACTGTTTCTGGGTCAGCAACAGGGCTTTTATATAGGAATTTGTGTGAGTCAGGGACTCTGTAGTATCTGTCTGGTTTGGCTGGAGCAGGAGGTAGAGAGTCTGGGTTAAGGCTAGATTCTAAGTAAACATCATCCACAATGTCTAACACGGGAGGGATAGCAAGTGGTCTGTGCTGGGGTAGTAAAAGGAACTCTCGGAGCCTTTTCTTAGAATCAGAGTAATCCTGGCCTTCCCAGTGGAAATGTTCCCTCATGGTATGTAAAGTTTCCCCAAAGGAGTAGTCTTCTCGAGGAAATGCTGAAGGAATAGATTCTTCAGCATCAGAATCTTCATAAGGGGGAAAGGAGTATTCCTGTTCCTCAGAAGAATCTGAGGAAATTGAAACCTGGTCAGAGGAAGCATAATCCTCCTCTTGTCTTGGCCTTTTGTAAGGAGGGGGATGGGAACCCCTGATTAGGGTAACTAAATCTTCAGCCATCTTAGGCATGGGGCCTTGTACTGGAGACTGATGTACAGGCTTTTTAGGTTTTAATGGAGTTTTTAGCTTAGCATAAAATTTAATGGTGAGTGTAGTCGGTCTGAAGACACCTTCTGCAACCGAAGGTGTTTCTACTGCACCGGAATCACCGTCTGCTCTGGAGTCGGAAGGGCCTAAAGAAGAAGGCTGCAGCGGCCTAGTACTTTCTGCTTGTGAATCAGAAGCTGTCTGGGGTTCTAAATCAGCGGTCGTCAGGGGCTGCGTAGGCGCCTCACTGAAAACCGGAGAACCGGCGACAGGCCCAGCAGAGGCCTTGGAATCTGGTTTGGTTCTAGGCTGCCTGTCCTTATCCTTGCATTTTTTATGCATGCCGGTCGTCGGTTGCTCCAACGGCATGGTATAATTAAATTTCCTACCAAAGTAATGTCGGGCGAAATCAAACTGACGTTTGATAGTTCGTTTATTAAACCTAGCACAAAACCAACAACCTGTGACGTCGTGGTCTGGGCCTAGGCAAGGAATACAATAAGAATGAAAGTCCTTATGAGGTATTTGCTTCCCACAAGAAATGCAATTGTTAACTTTTTCTGACATTGGACTGAACAAGAAAAGGTTCCCCAACAGGGTACTTAGCTTTATTGTAGACTTCGGTCTGAAATTCGATTTGAAAATTTCAGGAGTCGGCCGATCGGCACTTGCGAACTGCTTCTGCTTCGGGCAACACGCGGCAAGAAAGACTGAAGAAAATGGTGTTGGATGCCTGTTATATACCCCTGCCGCACTGACGTCAGGGAAGAAGCGACAGCAACCGACACCGGACCAAGACTTTGGAACTCAGGCCGACTATGGGACCGCCTGACAGCAGGATAACCCAAGTGTGATGACTGCAGCAGTGTAACATGATGAACATCTTTGACAATGCATTAGCTAAACATGCATCAGTATGTGGAAATTTAAAAAAAAAAATATTTCACTGATTGATTATGTACATAGTGAATTCAATGGTGATAGAGAAGGGAAATTAGATTTTGAGAGTTCAGATGGCAGCTGAAATTAAAATCTTATAATGCGCCAGGTCTGAACAATAATATTAATTACAAAATTGCATTACAAAAAAGAATATATTATGAGACGTGTAAGCAATAAGTGTTATGCACAGTTTTAGATCATTTTATGATGCACTGGACTACAAAGGCTAATCCACTCTTAATTAAACCAGCCCTCAAAGTGACATACATGCCTCCTACCACCATAAGAATATTAATGCTGTAAATACTGCACGACTACTTCACATTTCCATTTTCGGAAGATTAATTAAATGTTAATTTTCTAAAAATGTGGCTTGAAACGAAGTTTTACTTTTACGTAAGTGTCCTCATGCTTTTTATGTAAAAATAAAAAAAAAAGTTATGTACTCACCAAGATATTCCATCTGAGTAGTTGTACTTCATTTGTCTTCAACCGTCATGGTCGCACTTCCAGCATCTGATCTGAGCCCCAAGCTCCTCCCCTTACACGTAATGTCCCCTTCCTGCCTTCAGATCGAGTTTGCTACCAAAAAACATCACACATTCCTGACCTAAAAAATACCTTGCCCCAACTGGTAAATCGACAATCCTGAGCCCAAGTATGATTAAGGACATTCCTGTTGTAACCATCTCCACATATGTTCAGTATCACAGTGACAAGGGTAGGGGGAAGGGGGGGACCATTGAAGACAAAGTACAACTACTGAGATGGAACATTATGGTGAGTAAGTAACTTCTTTACCTGACGTAGTTGACTTCATTTGGTCTTCAACCTGTGGGACACAGTCCACAGCTACCAAACACCTAGGTGGCCCTCATGAAAGGATATTCCGGAGCACTGCGGAGCCAAAGGATGCCCTGGTTCCTGGACGCAATATCCAATTTATAATGTGAAATGAAGGTACGAGATGAGGACCAAGTAGCTGCAAAACAGATATTATCCAGTGAAACCTTGGACCAGAAGGCAGATGAAGAAGCCATTGACCTACTGGAATGTGGCTTTATCTGCCCTGGAGGGGAAACTCCTTTAGCAGAGGAGGCTCATATAACACATTGTGAAATCCAGCAAGCAATTGTTACTTTGGAAATTGGTTTACCTAAGAAAGGTATGGAATAAGAAACAAATAACTGATCTGATTTACGAAAGGTTTTCATCCTGTGTAAGTAAAATCTCAATTGTCTATGCACATCCAACAGATGTAATTTGTATTCCCCTTTGTTTTGAAAATTAGGGGGAAAAAAACTAGAAGACTGATTGATATTTGCTTCTGACACAACTTTAGGAAGAAAGGATGGGTTTGTACACAAGAAAAAAAGAAGTTATGTACTCACAGTAATGTTCCATCTGAGTAGTTATATTTCATTTTCTGCAACCTGTGGGTATTCAGATTCATATCGGATCCGAGCCGGCAACATTTTATCAAGCATCTGCTTCAAGCTCCTCCCCTTACCCATATTCCTTCACATCTCCTACCTTCCCTCAGATCGAGTTTGCACTATCTAAACTATTAGCAAATCAATAACGTTAACCTAGAACAGGTCCGGGGGAAGGAGGGAGGGACGGTTGCAGAAAATGAAGTATAACTACTCAGATGGAACATTATGGTGAGTACATAACTTCTTTATCTGAAGTAGTTAACTTCATTTATCTGCAACCTGTGGGACAGAGTCCCCAGCTACCAAAACTCCTGGGAGTCCTTCATGGAAGGATATTCCTGAGCACCGCAAAGCCAAAGCATGTTCTCCCTCTAGAGATCAAATCCAACTTATGATAAAGAAATGTATGTGACCTTGCCCAGGTCGCTGCTGCACAGATATCATCCAGAGAAACCCTAGACCAAAAAGCAGCAGAAGTTTTCATAGATCTGGTGGAATGAGCTTTAATAGGACCAGGTGGGGATAGGCCTTTATCCCTATAGACTTGCAGTATACATTGTGTAATCCACCTGGCTAAGGAGCTCTTGGAAATGGCCTTGCCCAAAAAGGGTCTAGAAAAGGACACGAATAATTGGCTAGATTTACGAAATTGTTTAGTCCTGTGTAGATGGAAATGAAGCTGTCTATGAACATCTAGCAAGTGCAGCTTATATACACCCTTGTTCTGGAAATTTGGAAAGAACACAGGCAGAATAATCATCTGGTTAACATTAGATTCAAAAGCCACTTTTGGTAAGAAAGAAGGATTCGTGCAAAGTGAAACCCTGTCTTTATGAAAGATCAAATGGGGGGCACGGCAGACAAAGCTTGGATCTCAGAAACCCTTTTAACTGAAGTAATGGCCACTAAAAAGACCATCTTCCAGGACAGAAATTTTAAGTCTACTGACATTGCTGGTTCAAAAGGGGGTGCCACCAGAACTAGAGTAAGGTCTCAAGGAGGGACGGAATTCTTAACCGGGGGATGCAAGAGAAAAGTACCTTTTAGAAAGGCCTTGCACAATCTCAAGGAGGCCAGAGCATTCAAATTTTCGCCGATATGAAAATTAGATAAGGATGCCAGTTGTACTTTCACTGTGGAGGAGCCAGCCCCTTGTTGAAAAATATATGACAAAAACTCCAACACTGTAGGAACTGGGGCAGTAAATGGATCTATGTTTCTCCGAGAAGCCTAAATAGAGAAGCATTTCCATTTGTTGCGATAAACCCTTCTAGTGGAAGCTTTGAGGGATGCCACCAGAATACTCTTTACCGAAGATGATAAACTGGGAGTCCTAGTGATCAGGGGAACTGGAGCAACCAAGTCGTCAGCTTGAGGCTGTCTACGTCGGGCGGACTGATGCCCGAGGGATGGGATATGAGATCCAAGCAGGGATCCAGAAGCCATGGAGGAATTGGAGCATGAGACCAGAGGAAGGAGAACCACACTTAATGAGGCCAGAACGGGGCAATGAGGATCACTCTGCACCCCAGTCGGTAAGCTTTCTGAAGAAACTTCGTAATGAGAGGTAGCAGGGGATATGCATACAGTAACCCAGGAGGCCAAGCATGGACTAGACCATCTCTGGGGAAGTCCCCTGGGGGATGGATCAGAGCAAAGAACTCGCTGCACTTCACACTGGAAAGAGATGCAAAGAGATCGTAGCAAGGGTGACCCCACACTAGGAGATCTCCTCCACTACTGACTGTTTCAGAGACCACTCGTATGGCATTAGAATAGCCCGACTCAATCTGTCTGCTAAAATGTTGGAGCATCCCAGGATGTGCGCTGCAATCAGAAACAGACTGGTGGAAATTGCCCACTCCCACACTCTCATGGCCTCGTGGCAAAGAGGGCAAGATCTGGCCCTCCTTGTTTGTTGATGTAACAGACATGTTGTCAGACTGAACTGCAATCGTCCCCAGGGGGAGAACAGTGTGAAAGGCTTGCAACGCTAAAAGCACTGCCCTCATCTTCAGAACACTGATAAGCAATCTGGTCTCGGTTTGGGACCACGTGCCTTGGACTGTCCTTCCCAAAAAGTGCCCCCCCACCTGAGCTGGGAGCTATCCATGGTCACTGTGGCTTGGGCTGGGGATGTTAAGAATGGATGACCTGCCAAGATTTCCAGTGATTGGAGCCACCAAAGAAGAGAAGACACTGATAAGCAATCTGGTCTCGGTTTGGGACCACGTGCCTTGGACCGTCCTTCCCAAAAAGTGCCCCCCCCACCTGAGCTGGGAGCTATCCATGGTCACTGTGGCTTGGGCTGGGGATGTTAAGAATGGATGACCTGCCAAGATTTCCAGTGATTGGAGCCACCAAAGAAGAGAAGTCTTGCAGGCTCTGCTGATCTGTATAGGGTAGTCCATGGGGAGGTCTAACCAAGACCACTGAACTGCTAAGGTCCACTGTAGGACCCTCATGTGAAGGCACGCACATGATAGAATTGAAATTGCTGCTGCCATGGAGCCTAGTGCACGGAGAATGTCGCTCGCCATCGGTGTCCTGGGCCCATAGGTTCAGGATCCTGTCATGAGTAAGAACTTGTAATAGTAGAGTGTCCAACTGTGTCCCTATGAATTCTAAGGTCTGTGTCGGATTTAGGCGGTCCTTGGAGATGTTGATGGTAATCCCTAGATTGACTGCAAGATGCATGAAGGAATCTCTGGCCATGCAAAGTAGATGCTTGGTGGTAGCAGCGACGAGCCAATTGTCTAGGTAAGGAAACACCTGAATTCCCTGAAACATCAGGTGAGCCGCTACTACTGCCATAACCTTGGTAAAAAAAAACCCTGGGGGCTGTGGTGAGACCGAAGGGTAGGGCTCTGAACTGGAAATGACTGGCTCCCAGCCGGAAGTGAAGAAATCTCCAGGAGCTTCTGCAAATCTTGATGTGGTAGTAAGCGTCCTGGAGGTCTATCAAGTACATCCAGTCGCATCCTCGGAGATAAGGTAGGATGGACTGTATGGTGACCATCCGGAATTTCTACTTGGCGACCGACAGGTTAAGAGTAGACAGGTCCAATATGGGTCTGAGGTCCCCCGTCTTTTTTTGGCACTGAAAAGAACCTGGAGTAAACGTTTAATCCGGACTGATCTGGGGGGACCGATTCGATGGCCCGATTGTAAAGCAGCTTTGAAATTTCATGTGCTGCGGCCTCCCTTTGAGTGGCTGGGACATCCGGGAGGCGCTTTGATTGTATAGGTGGGGCGATGAATGACATGGAATATCCTCTGGATATTATTTGGAGCCAACAATGGTCCATAGGGATGGACTCCCAAGCCGTTAGGTGCAATGACAATCTTCTGTCTCCAGAGTAGGACAGTCAGGAAACCCTTCAGGGTTGCTGTGCGGACCAGTCCGAGAAGGGCTCCCTCGACCCACAGTTCCTCGGAACTCCTCTGCCTCTGGGGCGGCGTCTGTCTTGTCCCACTCTGCCTGAAGGGGATGAGTTGTCCTGAGTGTCCCGGGAAAACTGAGATTTTCAGAACCACATCTTCTTCTGCCCTCTCTGATTCCCAGAAAAGGATCTTTGAGGGCTAGAGAAGCGGACTCCAACAGCAGACAGAGTCTTCCCATCCTTCTCGCTCTGGACTAAAATGTCACATCAAAGGGAGCATTACTGAAAGAATCCTTGAAGGGATCCACAAACTGACATAGTCTAAACCAGGCGTGCCACCTCATAGCTACGTGAGCCCTAGCCACTCCTTCCGTGGCATGGGAAAGAAGATGCATGGACGTGTTAGAAACGGATTTCAGAGTCGACATTTTCGCCGAGAACAGCCACTTTTCCTGTAGTGACAAGGACTCTGGGGGCGACACACCGAATTCCATGAACAGGTCTCGCTGGAGTCCAATGACGTGTGCCAAATAATTCAGCGCTCATATGAAAAACGTTGCTGAAGAAAAGACTCGCTTCCCAAAGTGATCCACAGCCCTAGACACTTTATCCGGAGGGTGGACCGAAGAATTTTCCTGAACCAGTTCTCTCTTGGTGGCAGCCGCCACCACTATAGCATCCACAGGGGATCCCTTGTACCAAGCCTGACTATCTGTGGGAGGAGAAAGGATCCTGTCTGGGCATTTGGGTATTGGCTCTATGGTGTCAGGCTCCTTCCATGCCCAAGTGGTGATAAGATCCACTAATGGATCTGCAGGAGGGGACACCCAGGATGTTGATGGGCCCATGCCAAAGGCCTCCAAGATGACTGACTTGTCTGTTGAGGGTTTTGGGGCTGACCAACCTCCTCTCCGGTGGAGGATTTCCATGATGTCTCCAAAGGAGACATCCACGGGAGGTGACCTGGGGGAACCCTCACCTTCATCCAAGTCAGTATCTTCTGTGAGGGACCCTTGGAAGTCCATGTGCCTCCTCTTACATGAATGCTTACGGGGGGTCTCTTCAGTGGGACTCTCTGAAGAGGGCTCGCAAGTCATGGGGGGGTTCCACGATGGGATCCACTTGGGGGTCCTCTGGTATGGGCTGTCCCTGGGACAAGCTGATGGGAGTTGTGGCCAAATCCAAGGCAGCCTGGGTGGCATCCAAGGCAATGGGCTGGGGTCTCAATCTCTGGGAAAGAACCCTCTCCACCACGTTGAAGGCCGAAGGAGGGCACGCCTCCTTGGCAACCAACAAGGAAGAAGTTCTTCCCAGCTCTGTCGTGAGGATCGGGGCCGAGGCCAAGGGAGCCAGGGTTCCGAAGGAACAGCTCGGATCTGACAGAGTAAGAGCCGAAAACATCTCCTTCCTTCGGATCCGGCTCCCTGTTCTCGGCCCCAAGAGTTGCTCAGATCCGATCAAGTCTGATCCCAGGAACTCAAGGTAATGGCCGGCGTCAAGGTTGGTGGAACTGTCGACTCCGAACCCCCCAGCTCCGAGGATCCTCGGACCCATAAACCCCGACACCGATGGTTGGATCGGGGAAAGAGAGATAGGATGGAAGAAGGGCACAGAGGTCTCCTCTCTGGCCGGAGAGGAGACTGGCAAGACTCCCATTTGGATTTGGGTTCGAATGAATCTCCGCATCATCCTGTCCATGTCAAGCTCCGATAGACTCCAAGTCGACTGCGAGGAGGCGACCAACTCTGATCTGGCCCTGTGAGATGACCTCGAAAAAGGCCTCCAATCCAAGGGCTTTGTCGGCTCCAGGGAGAAAGGAGAAGTGGCCCTAACAACTTTCACAGGTGGACTGGGAAAAGGCTCCCGCTCAGGAGATCTCTTGCGGTGCCTCACTACCCTTTTCTCTCTCTCTTTTTTGTCCTTGTCTGTAGCTTTTGTCCCCACCTCAGCAGGCTTAGAGGGAGGATGAGTCCCAGCCTGAGGGGAGGGGGGGGGGTTGGTCGGCTACAAGAGCCAATGTCGAGGCCGTTGTCTCTAAGGCAGAAACTGGTAGCAGGCCCTTGGCTACCAGTTTTGCCTTCCTCTCTTTAAGGGCTCTGGGACTGAACCCTGCACACACAGCACATGGCAAACTAAGATGGGGAACGCCAAGGCAAATAACACAGAGTGTTGCCATCAGCCAGTGAAAGCTTGTGGCCACATTCTGTGCATTTCTTAAACACTGGTTTAGGCTGGTCAGCCATAACACACTCCACTGAGCCAAATGCTAAACTAGACACACACACACTCAGGGGTTGGCTAGGCCTACTCTATTTCAAAACACAAACTTTTTTTTTTTTTAAACAAACCGACGACAAGAAGAAGGGGGGGGGAAGAGTTGTCACAAAAAACTACTCTCACACACTAACTTCAGAATCAAAAGTTCCACTTACTATACCCAACTTGGAGCTATAGAGACCATGATGCGTACACATGAAGCAGCAAATGAGATCTGAGGGAAGGTAAGAGAAGTGAAGAATTATGGGTAAGGGGAGGAGCTTGGAACAGATGCTTGATAAAATGTTGCCGGCTCGGATTCCAATACCCACAGGTTGCAGATAAATGAAGTTAACAACTTCAGATCTCTATCTTTGTAAAAGATCATATAAGGGGCCTTCACGGATAAGGTTTGAAGTTCTGACACCTTCTTGGCAGAAGTAATGGCAACCAAAAACGCAGTCTTCCAAGATAAAAACTGTAAATCTACAGATGCTGCGGTTTCAAAAGGGATGAAACTAAAGCCTGAAGTACCAAAGTAAAGTCCCACGGAGCCCAAGAAGAAAGGTACCTTTAAGGAAGGTCTTACAAAGTTTAGAAGAAGCCAAGGATGACATGTTTTCCCCCATATGAAAGTTGGAAATAGCTGCCAATTGGACTTTGATTGTGGAGGAACTGGCGCCCTGCTGAAAAATTCTCGCCAAAAACTCAAACTGCAGACACAGGGGCAGTAAAATGGTCTAACACATGCTGCGAAGCCCATATGGAAAAAAGTTTCCACTTGCTACGATAAACCTTTCTAGTGGAAGACTTGTGAGCTGCCACCAGAATAGTCTTAATTGAGGAAGATATACCTGGAGTCCTAACAATCATGGGAACTGGAGCAGCCAACAGTGAGCTTCAGACTGTCCAGGTATGGATGAAGAATCCCTGAGGGATGAGAAATAAGATCCGGAACTGGATGCAATGTCCAAGGTGGAATTACTATACGAGACCATAGGGAGGAAAAACAAACTTGGCGAGGCCAGAATGGGACAATGAGGATCACAGTGCTCCCCAGACTGCGAGCTTTCTGAAGAAACTTCAAAATGAGAGGAAGGGGGAAATAAGCATACAGAAGACGGGGAGGCCAACTGAGGGGGGGGGGGGTTCAGAGTGAATTTATTACTGCTCAATATCTGAGTTGTTTGGCTTCTGCTACATACATACATACAATCAACTGCATTACTAGAGGAGTTAAGTACAAACTTGCAGTGTTAAAGATTATACTGCATTTTATTTTTCTGTCTATTTAATTGTTTCACTGCATACTGTGGTCTGTGTCTCTCTGTAGTTATTTATTTTTCTATTTAATTGTTTCATAGAATACTGTGGTCTCTCCCTGTCTCTGCAGTTAGTTTCCTGCCTGCTCTCCCTGTTCTTGTTCTGGTATTAATCTTGGTGGCTTTGGAATTGCCCGCCCCTCCTGCAAATTTGTGTTTGAACACTCTTCCTGGGTCTATCTCATTTGCTCACTCAACAGAGTACAATGAGATCAAATTTTGACTTCAGACACTTCTACCAGTTCCATCTGTTCAGCTCTATCCCAGCTCTATTCCAGTCTAGTGTCACTAGCTCATTCTACCTAATACAGAGAGAACATTTGTGAAGGGCAAACCACTCAGGTCCTTAATTTTGAATCATCTTCTGTTTCTCCCTTCTCCCTTTCCAAAAAAAAAAAAAATTCTAGGCTTGTTTAATGCCTTTCCTGTAACTAGTCTAGTCCAGATACATATTTGCTGTAACTAGGACTGTTTGTACAATTCTGAGCCCCCCAAGCCTTTCTGTGTTGGAGGGAAGCCTTCTAGCTTATCAGTGGGAGTGGTAAGCACTAGCTAGTCTATCTACCACAAGAGTGGTTTCTGACCCAGAAATTGTAGTTTATTGGCTGTTTGGGCAGTTTTTCTGTCTCTTTCAACTTTCTGGTTTAAAAGCCTGCATTTGTGCTTGTTTCCCACCTTTCCTGTAACTACTCTAGTCCAGATACAAATTTCCTGTATCCAGGACTGTTTGTACGCTTCTGAGTCCCCCAAGCCTTTCTGTGTTGGAGGGAAGCATTCTAGCTTATCAGTGGGAGTAGTAAGCACTAGGTAGCCTATATCTACAACAACATTCAGGTACAGATTCTTAGATTTAGCACTTGACTTTGCTTATTCGTGCTCAGTACTTGTTCAGAACTTGTTAGCACTAAATAAGCTACAAATTACTACGGCACTCAACCTTCCTCTTTACCTAGAGGAAAACAGTTTTTGTACTTACTTTCCTCCCTTGCTTAAAGAAAAACAGCTCTTATACTCACTTTCCTCACTTGTCTAGAGGACAGTAGTTTTTTATTCAGGAATGTCCAAGGGTCAGCTCCCAGTGTTCTCTCCTGTCTATCTGATGAATCTGGGCATCTTGGGGCAATGTAGCAATTGCCTCATGTATACAGACAACCCTCTCCTCCTACCACCCAACACCACAATCTGTGAGAGATGCACTTATCTAGCCAAAGTGGAGGTAAAGCTCTCTCCAACCAACACTGAACTTGACAATCAAGAGGAGAAGGTAAACACCTGCACCACACATCACATAGTCCCCACTAAACCTACACCACCAAAGTCCACACAGAGAAACACATTCACAGAGGCTCTCAATAATAATCAGCTCAAGCAACAGAGACCTCCAAAGCAGAAACGCAAGCAACCTCCACCCCAACGCAATCCAAATGACACACAGCCAACAGACTCAGTGTGCCAATAAACCACAGCCCATAAGGCAAAACAACGTACCCAACACACTAGTCATAGGTGGCTCTACAGTCAGGCACACTGATGTCCCACTCACTAGGCTAAACAAGGAGAAGGTTACTGTCAGCTGCCTGTCAGATGCCAAAATCTGCCACATAACCCATGCACTCAGGTCACTCCACAACAAGTACAGATATGACTGTCATTGTCCATGTTGGTGTGAACGACCTGAGACGTACCTCCCTGGACTACATGAAGAGAGACATGAAGAGCTCTCTGATCTTGTAGCCCAGGCTGGTATGACCCTAGCCCTGAGTAGCATCCTGCCATCGCCCAGAATGATATTGCAGTACAAGGACAAAATTATTGACTTTAACAATTGGCTAAGCTTCTGGTGTCATTCTAAAGGGATCGCTGGGACGACATGGTCGACAGACCACGATGCTTTGCCAGAGATGGCCTGCACCTGTCGCTCCTGGGATTCCAGATACTGGCTAAGGCTCTTGTCGCCCCTATAGTGTCTTTTTTCGGTACGGTTCAAATGACAAATTCACCACCATAACAGGAACATGCAAGCAAAAACTGAGGGCAATGCTACTCAATGCTAGAAGTCTAAATCACAAAACGCACTCACTTGAGGCACTCCTTAAAATGGAGAACGTCAATATCTGTGCAGTGACTGAGACCTGGTTCAAGGGTCTAGAGAGCACCCCTGCATTACCAGCCTATAACTCATACCACATTTTTCAGCCATCTAACCTGCACCAGAACATCAAAAGCAGAGTTGTGTCCATATTCATTAAGGATATCCACACCTCCAGGCTAAATGCGCAGCATAATGCATCCGAGGTTATCCAAGGGCAACTAAGTCTGGGCAAAACTGCAATCCAAATTGTAGATTGCTACAGATCCCCCACCATGCCCCAGGACTCCCACTCCTCTTTTCTTGATATACTGGAAAATATTTGGGTTCAATCAAACACCCTAATAATGGGCAATTTCAACTACCCCACCATCAACTGGGGAAACTACTCATGTACCAACTCCTTCGCTCAACGCTTTCTGGAATTCATAAATTCCAATGCCCTGGATCAACTTATCCACACCCCCACCAGGGGCAACAATATCCTAGACCTAGTCATTACCAACATGAGTGACCGGTGTTCAACACCTGAAGTCAACTCCTCGTTGGTCAGATCTGACCATAGGTTAATCACCCTAGATATCCACATCCCGCCCCCACCCACCATTAAAGAAACCATGGTAAAAAATTTCTCCAAAATCAACTTCATGCTTCTTAAGATAGAAGTGGCAAAATTCATGACACCCATACAGATGGACAATAAAGTTACAACTGCTGAATCCTACACAAAAGCACTCTATAAGCACTTACATGAGTGCATGGATCGTGCTATCCCAAACAGAACCAAGACGCTATCCTCCAAAAAAAGGAATCCAATCTGGCGGTCCCCTGCCATAAACAAACTCTACAACAGAAGGAAGAAACTGTTGCAAAAGAGAGTAAAATCCCATGGGTGGAGAAGCTCCCTGGTCAGCCTCAGTAAAAAGCTGAGATCCCTTATAAGATCCTCCAAAGCTAGCTAGGAAAACAAAACTGCCACTGATTCTAAGGACAACCACAAAGCATTCTATAGCTATGTCAAGAATCTCAATGGCAATACCCAGATCTGCTCTGAGTTACAGCACAACTGCATGAAAATTACCGAACCAAC
Source organism: Protopterus annectens (assembly GCF_019279795.1). Taxonomy (NCBI): domain Eukaryota; kingdom Metazoa; phylum Chordata; order Ceratodontiformes; family Protopteridae; genus Protopterus; species Protopterus annectens. The sequence continues at coordinate 1,854,201,302 of NC_056725.1, read as the reverse complement.
TAAACAAAGGGAAGGGCTCTGAACTGATAATGTTTGGCTCCTAGCCAGAAGCGGAGAAACCTCTGGGACTGCATGTCCATCTTGATATGATAGCACGTGTCCTGGAGGTCGAACACGCACAACCAATCATTTGCCTGCAGAAAGGGCAGGATGGATTGAAGGGTGACCATCCAGAATTTCACCTTGGCTACTGACAGGTTCAAGGTAAAAAGATCCAGAATGGGTCTTATGTCTCCTGTTTTCTTTGGCACTAAAAAGAATCTGGAATAAATGCCTGATCCAGACTGGTCTCAGGGGACAGGCTGGATGACTCGCTTTCCTAGCAGCTTTTCTGTTTCTGTAGCTGCATCCTCCCCTTGCACGGATGGAACCCCCGGGAGGTGCTTCAGTGGTTGTGGTGGTTCGTTGAATGGGATGGAATATCCTCTGGATATAATCTGCAACACCCAATGATCTATTGTTATGGACTCCCATGCCGTTGGGTAAAATGATAGTCAAGCCCTCACTGCCCCCAGAGATGAGCAGTAGGGCAGCCCTTCAGGGCTGCTGCCCGGGTTTGTCCAAGAAAGGTTCTCGGGACCTGAAGTTTCTTGGACCCCCTCTGCCCCCATGACGGTGTCTATCATAACCCCCACTGCCTCTGGGGGAAAGTGAATCCTGAGTGTCCTGGGAAAACGCCCAAGACTTTCGGAACCACATCTTCAGAAAAGATATGTGGCTGAGCCAGGTATGGAAATAAGGTACATAAGGAAAGCTGGTGGTGGAATGCAGAAGTCCAGGAAGTCATCAAAAGAAAGGAGGAGTGCAGGAAGAAGTGGGAGATAGAAAAGACTGACTAGGCTAAGAAGGACTACTGGTTGGCTAACAAAGAAGCTAACAAAGAAGTTGCAATAGCAAACAATAGGGCATTGGAGGCACTGTACCAACTTCTGGAAAGTAACTCAGTAAGGGGCACAATGAAGCTGCATCAGGTTGCAGGATATAGACAGAAAGATAAAGAAGACACTCAGACACCCTTCATAAGGGATGCCAGCAACAACCTGCTCACCAGTCCAGAGGACTTCAAAGGCAGATGGAAGGAGTATTTCCAGCAGCTTCTGAATGAAGAAAACCCCACAGAAGCTGTACTGCCCCAGAAACAGCCTACAATCAAAGAAGAGGACCCCACCCTAGAAGGAGTAAGAACAGCACTAAGGAAGATGAAATCAGGGAAAGCAGAAGGCTCAGATGAGGTCACAGCAGATCTGATAAAGATGCTCGGCGAGACAGGGGAGAAATGGCTCCTGAGGGAACTAATAGCAGTGTGGAGAGAAAGGCGTATCCCACATGACTGGAGAATAAGCATACTCGTGCTAGTGTACAAGAACAAAAGGGACATTCACAAATGTGGGCAGTACAGAGGCATCAAACTCCTATCACAATGCATGAAAATTCTGGAGAGGGTGACTGAAAAACGGATATGTAGAGTAGTTGAATGTAAGATGGGAGATGAGCAGTTTGGATTCGGATCAGGAGGCAGCATAACTGACCCGATGTTTGCATTGAGACAGATACTTGAGAAGAAGCTAGAGATGAGGAGAAAGTCCAAGTGCGCATTCCTAGACTTGGAGAAAGCGTATGACAAGGTCCCAAGAAAGCTGATCTGGGAAGTACTGCTGTGGTTTGAAGTCCCAGAAACATTGGCAGAATTAGTGCAGGCTATGTACAAGGACCCAATGGCTCAGGTACGAACAGTGTTCAGCCTCACAGAGGGGTTCCCAGTGGGACTGGGTGTACATCAGGGTTCAGCTCTGAGCCCACTGCTGTTCATACTGGTGATGGACTACATTAGCAAACAGCAAGTAACACAACCAAAAGTAGCACAGCAAACCGACAGAGCTCGGGAGCAGCGTATACAAATAAAAATAAATAAAATCAGTCACCATATAAACGCTGTCCCCAGATGGCTCAACAATACGACTCCAAGTCAATAAAATGCAAAGATGTGTCCAAAAATCCACTGGTACTACTCCACCTTTAGGAAATTGTAGTCAATAATCCAGAGATGTAAAGGAATAACAACTTTATTCACAGAATTGCAGAAATAGTAAGCGCTTTCGCCGATAGGCTTCCTCAGACTTTACAAACAACACTCCATGGCTTCTATTTAAATAACCCTCCCAATACAATGATTGGTGGAAAACATTTTAAAGTCAAACTCATGATTTAAAGCGCTAGACGCATAACAATAAAATCATTCTAATAAATACTTAAAAACCATAAAACTAAAACATACATTTGATAGAAACATATAGACAAGTATAGATATAAAATCTATAAATATCTAAATATACAACTAAAACATATGCACATAAAATATACACTGAGAAAACACTTTTACAAGTACACACAATATGACATCAAGTAACAGCCACTACATTAATATATGATTAAATCATTTTGGTCTAAAGATCTTCCTACTTTTCAAAAAAGGTTTAATTTGAACTTTATCATTTAAACCCGGCGGTTCATCCGCCCTCCATCTAATTATCCATCTAAGTTCACATTCGAGGGTCTGATTTATTAAATCACCTCCTCTATAATTGGTCACTAAGTGCTGTATAATACTAAAATTAAAAGTATGACCGGGACCTGTTGCCTTGCAATGTTTAGCCAAGGCATTGAACTCAGACCCTATCCTGATATGATAATTATGTTCCCTAATACGATCTTTAAAAGTCCTGTTGGTTACTCTGAACTATTCTGATAGCAGGATTTCATATCTACATGTAGATGTGTTTAAATTGGATAATGGAATTCTTAACACCTCCAGCCATCGAAAGTTATGTTATAGGAACACATTACTTCACAGGGATAGTATGCATCCCCATTACATTTTTCATAATATATTGAAGGGTCAGTTCATGAGAGCGTCCAGGTTGAATCCCTTAGAAGATGGTTATAAAAGAGAAGTAGAAGAATTGAGGAAGAGGTTTATTGAAAGGGGATATGATGGTACATTGATTGAGAAAGCTATCATGGAAGTGAATGATCAAAGAACTACCAGAGCTAGACCTTATTTTTCTGACCAAACTCTTTATTCTGAGGAAGGTATGCACCCCAGTAGGACAGAAGTCAGGCCAATCATGTCTTTCACTAGAGACACGAAGGAAGTGAGGGGCATGTTGCATAAACATTGGGATATCCTACTATCTGATAGTGAGATTGGTAGAATAGTAGGACCACAGCCGAAAATTGTTTTTAAAAATAAACCCAACTTAAAGAGGTTGCTGTGTAAACCAAGAAATGTAGGCTCTAAGCAGATGGTTACCAGACCAGATAGGAACACCATGCCTTGTGGTAGGTGCAATCACTGTAGTTACATCAATAAGGACACGACGTTTGTGCATCCGGTTACTGGATATATGTTATATTTCAACACTGACACTAATTGCAACAGTAAGAATGTTATTTACCTGGCGAGATGTGAAGCATGCCCTTCGTTTTATGTTGGGAAAACCAACAGGACTTTTAAAGATCGTATTAGGGAACATAATTATCATATCAGGATAGGATCTGAGTTCAATGCCTTGGCTAAACATTGCAAGGCAACAGGTCCCGGTCATACTTTTAATTTTAGTATTATACAGCACTTAGTGACCAATTATAGAGGAGGTGATTTAATAAATCAGACCCTCGAATGTGAACTTAGATGGATAATTAGATGGAGGGCGGATGAACCGCCGGGTTTAAATGATAAAGTTCAAATTAAACCTTTTTTGAAAAGTAGGAAGATCTTTAGACCAAAATGATTTAATCCTATATTAATGTAGTGGCTGTTACTTGATGTCATATTGTGTGTACTTGTAAAAGTGTTTTCTCAGTGTATATTTTATGTGCATATGTTTTAGTTGTATATTTAGATATTTATAGATTTTATATCTATACTTGTCTATATGTTTCTATCAAATGTATGTTTTAGTTTTATGGTTTTTAAGTATTTATTAGAATGATTTTATTGTTATGCGTCTAGCGCTTTAAATCATGAGTTTGACTTTAAAATGTTTTCCACCAATCATTGTATTGGGAGGGTTGTTTAAATAGAAGCCATGGAGTGTTGTTTGTAAAGTCTGAGGAAGCCTATCGGCGAAAGCGCTTACTATTTCTGCAATTCTGTGAATAAAGTTGTTATTCCTTTACATCTCTGGATTATTGACTACAATTTCCTAAAGGTGGAGTAGTACCAGTGGATTTTTGGACACATCTTTGCATTTTATTGACTTGGAGTCGTATTGTTGAGCCATCTGGGGACAGCGTTTATATGGTGACTGACATTAGCAAACAGGTTGGAGGGGACGGATCAACAAAGCTTCTGTATGCAGACGATGTGGCAATACAGGCAGACTGAGCTAGAACTTCAGCAAAGGATAGGAGAATGGAATGCAAATCTGAAGGCACATGGGATGGAACTAAGCACAGATAAGACGGTGGTAATAGCAGCAAATTGGGGAAATCCGAAGAAGCTGAGAACAGAAATAGAACGGAAGATAGTGGAACAGGTAAACAGCTTCAAGTATCTGGGAGGCGTAGTTTAGGAGAAGGGTAGTCTGAATGAAGAGGTCAAAGCTAGAATCAGAGGGGCTGCAGCCAACTGGCAGAGAGTATCAGGTGCAGTCTAGGACAGAAGAATGCCAAAGAAGGTGAAAAGTAAGGTGTACAAGACAGTGATGAGACCAGTACTACTGTATGGTACAGAAACCTGGGCAGTAAAGGCAGAACAGTTGAAGAAGCTAGAGATGATGGAAATGAAGTGCCTGAGAAAGGTGGTAGGATGCACACTGCGGGACAGGCGAAGAAATGAGGACATAAGAGCAGAAGTAGCTCCAACTGCAGAAAAGATCAAAGAGAACAGATTATGGTGGTTTGGGCACATGTGCAGAATAGCAGAAGACAATCTCTTGAGGAATATTTGGGACAAACAGGAAAGAAGGTAAGAGGAAGCGAGGACGTCCAGCAAAGAGGTGGATGGATTGTGTGAAACAAGATCTTGTGACAGTAGGCATGAGTGTTGAAGAAGGCAGGAGTGTGGCACTGAATTGAGAGAGACGATGACAGTTAACACGATACCTTGACCCCATGTAGAAAAATGGGAAAAAGGGGGCTGATGATGACGATTTTCTTCGTCCCTCACCGATTCCTTGAGAAGGATCTTTTGAGGGGAGGAGAAGCGGATCCCGTCCTTCTCACTCTGGACCAGTGTTCTCTTTGACTTCCCAAAAAGGGAAGAACCATCATAAGGGACATTTGTAAAGGAGGTCTTGAAAGGTGCTGAGAATTGACAAAGCTGGACCCAGGTGTGGCACCTAATGGCAACAACTGGCAACCCTAGCGGCTCCCTCCGTGGCATGGGAGAGAAGACGCATGGACATATTTGCCACAGATTGAGAGTGGACATCTGAGCGGAGAATGTCTTTTTATTCTCCGCCGATATGGACGCCAGGGTTGACTTGGTGATCTCCTTGACCAAGTCTTGCTGCAGTAGAATGACGTGTGCCATGTAGGTCAGTGCCCTTACAGAGAAGGTCGCTGAAGCATACACCCGCGTCCCAAAACGGTCCATCACCCTTGAGTCTCGATCAGGAGGATGAACCGTAGAGTTCTCCTGCGCGAGCTCTTTCTTGGTGGCAGCTGCCACAACCATAGCATCCACAGGAGATCCCTTGTTACAGTAAGTCCTGTCTGAGGGTGGACTGAGTACTTTGCCCGAGCGTTAAGGGATAGGCTCCATGGTGTTCAGTTCCTTCCATGCCCGAGATGTTATGAGATCCACCAAGGGATCTGCAGGAGGGGACACTCAACAGGTAGATGGGCCTGTGCTGAATGCCTCCAGGAAACACTAATTCAGGTCGGTTTTTGGGAAGACCCCCCCCGGCGAAGTTCCAGGATGTCTCCAAAGGAGATATCCTCAAGGGGTGACCTTGGGGAACCTTCTTCTTCCTCCAAATAAATATCTTCAGTAAGGGACTATGGTGGGGAGTCCAGGTGCCTCCTTTTATACGTTCATTTGTGTGGAACCTCCTCAGTGGGACTTTCTGGGGAGGACTCACAAACCTCCTGCTGCTCCTTTGGGGGAGCTACCTGAGGCAAAATGGGCAGAGGCTGCTCCTGAGACAACAAGATGGTTGGGACAGCACCCAAAGCAGAGGGAGTTGGGATGGAGTATGAGGAAGAGATGGTTAAGGGTCTCAATGACACCAAGAGAACCTTCTCCACCATGTCAAAGGCTGATGGGGAATGGACCTCCTGGGAAATACCATTCCCCTCTAATCTGACAGGGGAGTCAGAGCCGAGACTCCAAGAGCCAAGATACCAAGGGAAATACTGTGCTACAAAAAGCTTGGAGTCAATAGCAATCCCTCGGATCTGACCCTGAGACTACGGCTCTGAGAGCTCGGATCCGACCCGCTCAAGGCAATAGCTGGCGTTGAGGTAGAAGGTACTGTTGATGCCAACCCCCCCCCCCCCGACACAGAGGGTCCTCGGCTCCAGGGTCTAGGAAACTGCAGGTCAGTTCAGAGGAGGAGTTATCAGCGTAAAAAAGGACTGCAAGCTCCCTCCTCCAGAGGAAGAGAGTGCTGGGCAAGACTCCCAACTGGATTTGGTTGCAGATAAATCTCCACATCATCTTGTCCATCTCCACTTCACTGAGGCTCCAGGTGGAGTGGGAGGACAAAGCCACAGAAACTAGTCGAGAATGCTGGTGAGGGGGGACCTAACCAGCGACCTGGCCCGTGATTCCTCTGGCTCAGGGGAGAACCTTGGGGATCGAAGCTGGGGAGATCCGGGCCTAGTAGGAGACCTAACTTTGGCTGGCATGCCAGCCGGGGCCGAGCGGTCTGGAGACCGCTTCTTCAGCTTGTCTCTCTTGCTCTTCTCCCCTTCCCCGGACCTCTTGGCGGGACTTTGAGTCCCTGAGGCCGGGGAAGAGGAAGAAGATGCAACTACTGTTCCCGAAGAGGGGGGGGGGCGTGCAGGGACAATCGTCCCCGAGAAGGGAAGTAGTCCTTTTAAGATCAGTTTGTCCCTCCTGTCCTTCAGTGCTCTGGGGGTTGAACCCAGCACAGATAGGGCAGAAGGTCTGAAGGTGCGCTGCACCCTGGCATACTACACACACAGTGTGGCCATCAGCCTGAGAAAACTTATGGCCAAACTCTGTGCACTTCCTGAATCCTAATTTAGGGGCTTCAGACATCCCTAAATAGGTCAGGCACACTCCCACACACATACAAAAAGAGATAGGCCTAAATGGAAAAGAGAGAGAATCTTTTTTTTTTTTTTTTTTTTTTAACTGATGACCATCACAGGGAGGGAAAGGACAGAAGCGAGAGAACAACACTTTAAGATAGAGAAAAGAGTCAAAACAATAAAAAAAACACTACCCATTATATGCCTAGTGCTTGGACCACGCTGCTTGTTTTTCTAACGCAAACGAGATCTCAAGGAAGGAAGACAGGGGGCATTATGGGTAAGGGGAGGTGCTCATATCACATGCTGGAAATGTGGCCGTGACAGATCCCACTGGTTGAAGACCAAATGAAGTCAACTACTTCAGCTCTTCTGTTTTGCTGCTTTAAAGATATCTTTAAAGGGGCATTGTCTCGTTTCCTAAACTCAGTTTCTTGCCTCGGACCAAAGCTGAAACTTTTCCACCCACTTACCTAATTACCTCCTCCTTTGTGACATCGTACATGACGTTACTACAGTTCCGTCCACAGCATCAACTTTCCCTGAAATGTGTGCAAACCTCTGTTTTTATTCCTTTTGGAATAAGCTAACAGAACTTACATTCCCCTGCTTCACAATTTGTGTTGGAGTTGCTTATTTGGCTGGCTGAACCAGCAGAGCTACAGCCGACTGCATTTTTCTGAAGCTTATGAAGTCTGAAACTCAAATATATGTCATTATTTAGTGACTTCAGTCTTTTTGATTTGCCATAAAACCACAAAATGTATGGGAAACGGACCAAAATTATGAGGCAAAAATCTGGACATTCTGTGAAAATTTGGACAGTTAGAGATATGGCCCAGGTACAATGTGTGTGCATGTGGAGGGGTGCGATCAACTGATTCCGATCCATCTTTAATGTAATATTGGCTTTTAAAAGCTGGTATTGCATTTGCAGTCAAACCTCAGCGCCATACCACTCAATGTGTAGTCTAAACTGTAGGAACTATTTGCTACATTGGTAAAATGGAGGGAATAACTGACAGGTTAGTAGTGGAATTAGAGTTGTTAATATGTGGGAGATGTTGGTCCATGAGTGTGGAGAAAGAGTGAGCTGTAGTAGTAGGCATTGTACGTCTTAAGAGAAATGTGTAATTTTTTTTTTCTTTCTTGGATAAGGAGGTAGGATTACTTGTATAGAGGAGTACAGAGAGTAGGAAATGAGTGACCCAAATGCAGTAGGAGACTTAATGTAAGTGTGCAGGAAAGTACAGTTGTTTACACTTACCATAAAAGTAGATGTTAGAGTGTATTTACTGTTGCAGTCATTACATTTGGGTAATCTGCTGGCAGGTTGCCCTCAGTCGGCCTGAATTCCAAAGTCTTGGGTCCTGCGTCGGTTGCAGTCTCCTCTTCCATGACGTCAGGTCGTCAGGGGTATAAAACATGCAGCTGACACCATTTTCTTAGTTTTTCTTGCCCCAGATGTCAGGTGCCCCAAAAAGGTAGCAAAAATATGTATGTATATATATATATATATATATATATATATATATATATATATATATATATATACATGCAACAATATAAACTTTACCTTCATCTACAAGCAAATACACTACATAGGTTGTAGAAGATAGAGAAGGAATGATAAACTCCAGAATGAAAGGGGGATGGCGGGAGGGTAACCTGGAGTGCAACAGTGAATACACTCGAACATCTACATTTATGGTAAGTGTACACAACTGTACTATGTTCTTCGTGTTTCACTGTTGCAGTCGTTACATTTGGTTTGAATCCCAAAGCTATGGTTGGGTGGCTGGAGCTAAACAGCATTAGGTGCGGCTATAAGGCCCTGCATAACTGCAGTGGCAAAGCCTGCCCTGGACTTAGAGTAGAGAGGCAAATGATAATGCTTTGTAAAGGTGTGAACAGAACTCCAAGTAGCAGCCTCTAGAATGTCTTTGGTTGGTACTCCTCTGAGAAAGGCTGCTGAAGTAGCTGCAACTCTGGTGGAGTGAGACCTAATGCCCTTGGGCACAGGTTTACCATGGTGTAAGTAGCAGAAACGAATGCAGTGGCTTATCCACTTTGAAATAGTCTGCTTAGAAATAGCCTTTCCTTCTGATCCTGCAGCATATGCCACTAGTAATTGCTCAGTTTTACTTAGAGCTTTAGTCCTGCTCAAGTAGAATCTTAGCTGTCTGTGCACATCCAAGGAATGCAGAATTCTCTCCCCCTTGTTCTGCGGATTTGGATTAAAGGTTGGCAGATGAATAGTCTGGTTAAGAGCCACAATGGAAGCCACCTTAGGCATAAATGTAGGATTTGTCCTCAGAGACACCCTGTCTGGGTAAAATATTATAAAATGCTTTACAGCCATGAGGGCCTGTAGCTCTGAAACTACTCTTGCTGAAGTAATTGCTAGTAGCAGAGCTGTTTTCCATGATAAGAACTTTATATCAGCGGTAGCAGCTGGTTCAAAATGAGGCAAGGTGAGCTTTTCCAACACATAATTGAGGTCCCATGCAGGTATTGGTGATCTTCTTGGAGGCCTTAAATTCTTGGCTCCTCTAAGACACTGTTTAGTAAAGGATGAGAAAAGATTGGTGGCTCTGTATTGTAATGAGCCAAAATGGCAGAGGCATGAATTTTAATTGATGAAAAAGTTAGACCTTTGTCAAGCATCTCAGTTAAGTATTAATATCTGAGGAATATTTGGTTCTGTTGTATCAGTTCCTTGTGCTTGATTCCAAGCACAGAATCTCTTCTATTTATCAGCATAAGATTTTCTAGTACTAGGCCTTCTGGCTTCCAAAATGACATCCATCACAGCTTTACTGAGCGGTGTTGCTTGTATAACTACATGATCAGCCATACTGCCAGGTTCAGTGTCTGGAGTTGATTGTGCAGGATCTGATTGTTTTGCTGGGACAGTAGGTGAGGTCTTTGAGGGAAGGTCCAAGCTGGGTATTGAGAAGTTCCTTAGGACTGGGTACCAGTATTGGCGGGGCCAGTCCGGGGCAATTAGTATCATCTTTGGTTTCTCTTGTCTGACTTTTAGGAGGACCTTGGGAAGAAGAGGCATAGGAGGAAAGGAGTAAACTGATAGGTTTTTCCAACTGAAGGATACGGCGTCCACTTTCCATGCTTGTCTGTGATAAGTCCTTGTGCAGAATCTTTTCAATTGATAATTTTGAGGAGAGGCAAATAGATCTATGTCTGGGCTCCCCCATTTCTTTGTTATCATGCTGAAGACTTGTGGATCTAGTTTCCACTTGTGGGGATCCATAAGGTTTCTGCTTAAATCGTCTGCCAGAGTATTTTGCTTTCCTGGCAGGAATTGAGCTTGAAGATGTATTTTGTAAGTCAAAGCAGTGTCCCATAGTGTCATGGCTAATCTGCAAAGGGGGTATGAATGCGTGCCCCCCTGCTTGTGTATATACCACATGAAAGTGGTATTGTCCGTCTTTATCAGTAATTGTCCTGGATGAAGTAAGTCCTTGAGGGCTGTTAGGGCATTTTGAACAGCTAGCATCTCTTTCTGGTTGATATGTAGATGCATTTGGTTTGGGGTCCATATGGCCTGAATGCATCTTCCCGCTATGTGGGCCCCCCCCAGGCATAATCTGATGCGTCTGTTGTTAAGGTTTGGCTGGCAGGGGGTAGAGTGAAGGGCAGTCCCATGTTTTGGTGACATGCCTTTGCTCACCATAGAAACTCCTGTTGTAGGCAGGGAATGAGAGGAGTCATTGTTTCCAGACTGTGACAATGTTGACTCCATAAACTTTGTAGGTACCATTGACGTTTCCTCATATGCAGTCTTGCATATGGAATCAGTAGGATGCAGGATGTCATGAATCCCAAAGACTGCAGAATTTGTCTTACAGATAACTGGGTTTTTGTTGCCATCAGTTTGAAGTAAGTAGTCAGTTGCCTTTTATTGTATGGCGTGAGGTAAGCCATCTGCGCAGTTGTATTCAAGCTTGCACCCAGGAATGTTATCTTTTGAGAGGGTACCAGTTGTGATTTCTTTTCATTTATTCTGTACCCTAGGCATGTTAGAAGACTTTTCACAAACGCCAGGTGTTGAAGAAGGATGTCCTTGTTCTCTGCTTGAATGAGACAGTCCAAGTAAGGATATATCTGAATACTACTTTGTCTGCAAAATGCAATTACTGGTGCCAGGCACTTTTTGAAGACCCTGGGCGCAGTAGGTAAGCCAAAGGGCAGTGCAGAAAATTGGTAATGCATTAAGCCAGCCTTGAATCTGAGGTATCTTCTGCACGATTGTCTTATTGGGACTTGCAGGTATGCCTCTTTTAGATCTAATGTCACCAGCCAAGCATTCTTGCCCAGCATGGGCAAAAGCTGCTGCAAAGTCAGCATTTTTAATTTTGGGATGTTCAGTGATGTGTTCAGAATCGATAAATCCAGTATTGGCCGCCAGGCCTTGTCCTTTCTGGGTACCAAGAACAGTCTTGAGTAAAAACCTTGTCCTTTTTCCTGTTCTGGTACTGGCTGAATGGCCCCCATATCCATGAGGGACGTAACCTGTTTTTGTGCCTCTGCCCATTGATTTTTTTGGCAGATCTGGCCAACAGTTTTCCAATGGCAGAGTATGGAAATGGAATATGTATCCCTGTGATACTATGTTTAAAACCCACTTGTCCTGGGTTATTAACTGCCAATTTTGAGCAAAAAGTGCTAATTTTCCTCCTAAGGGTGCTGCCAAAAGATAAGTGCTTGGTGCAGGTAGAGGGAAGTCATTGGGACTGTTTTCTGTAGGTTTGCGCTTTATCTCATCCAGATTTGGAGGTAGAAGCGCCCCCATTGCTTTGACCTGTATGAATCTTGCGCCTGGTATCTGGGACACTTAGGGCGTCTGGATTTGCCCCTTTGAACTCTGTCTGACACAGGAAAGGACCAGTTTTTTGTAGGCCAGTGTCTAGTGAATCTTGGTGGCTGCACTTGTAAGAAGTCTTTTACAGTTTGCATAGAATTAGCTTTGTCTTCCATTTTCTTTAAAACCTCTTCTTCCTTAATACCAAACAAAGCATCATGCTGTAAAGGTGCATCTAGCAATTTAGCTTTAACATGATCAGGCAAACTTTGTTCCTTTAACCAGGCATGCCTCCTAATCACAGATCCAGTAACTGCTGCCCTGCAGGAGGCCTCTAAGGAATCAAAAACCACATTGCAAAGTATGCTTTCCAACCTGTTCAGCTGCATGCAATAATTCCTGCAATTCTTCATTTTCTGCACATTCTGAAATCAACATAATTTTCTGTTTTAGCAATCCCATAACATGTTGTTGATACTTGAGCATATGAAATTGACAATTTAAGGCCCTAATCGCCAAGGTAGCAGATGTATAAATCTTTTTTACCCATCTATCCAGAATCCTTGAATCTCTGTCAGAGGGGGTAGGATTTTTTTGCTGTTGAGGCCTTAACTTCCTTTGGACCCTGTGAAACAGTTTCAGGAGCAGCAGCAGGCTTTCTAAATAAAAATTTGTGAGAGTCAGGGACCCTGTAATATCTGTCAGGCTTGCTGGGAGCCGGAGGTAAGGAGTCAGGGGTCAAGCTTGACTCTGAAAGCACATCATCCACAATGTCTAAAACAGGGGGTATGGCTAAAGGCCTGTGCTGAGGGAGAAGGAAATCCCTGAGCCTCTTTTTTTGATTCTGAGAAATCTTGACTCTCCCAGTGAAAATGCTCCCTCAAAGTATGCAAGGTTTGTCCAAATGAATAATTCTCAGGAGGTGATACAGATGGGATAGACTCCTCTGCATCTGAATCCTCATAGGGAGGTACAGATAAATCAGAAGAAATAGAAACCTGATCCGAAGATTCATAATCAGTGTCTTGCCTAGGCCTCTTATCTGGAGGGGAATGGGGTACCCCTGATCAAGGTAATAAGGTCTTCAGCCATTTTGATCATCTGTTTTTTAGGCATAGAGGCCTGTGCACGTGGCTCATGCGTCAATTTTTTAGTTTTAGAAGTTGCTTTTATCTTTGTTTTTGCAGCTGTCGGTTTGATATATAAATGTTGATGCCTGAATACACCCTCAGAAGCCGATGCCTGCTCAGCGGCTCCAGACCCATCTGAGGGAGATACATCCATTGGTCCAATGCTTTGAGTATTTTGTGGCATGCCGGACTCCACATGGGTGTCTGTAGGGGCCTGCGACTGGAAAGTAGAGGGTATCAGGGGCTGCGAAAGCGCCTCACTGAGTACCGGCGAACCGGTGACTGGCTTAGGAGAAGCTTTGTCGTCTGTTTTGGACCTCGACAGTCTCTGTCCTTTTCTTTGCAATTTCTATGTACTCCGGTAGTCGGATTGCTATCTGATGACATTTCTGGGTAGTTAAATATGCTTCCAAAATACTTTGAGGCAAAAATATACCGACGCTTAATAGTGCGTTGGTTAAATCTAGCACAAAACCGACAGCCAGGCACGTTGTGATCAGGGCCTAGGCAAGGAATACAGTATAAATGGAAATCCTTATGAGGTATTTGCTTCCCACAAGTTACACAATTATTAACTTTTTCTGACATCGGAATGGAGCAAGAAAAAAGTTTCCCCAACGGGGTACTTAGCTTTAGTGAAGACTTCGGTTCTGAAACTCAAACTTGAATATTTCAGTAGTCGGCTGACCGGCACTTGTGAAATGCTTCTGCTTCAGGCACCGCGCGGCAAGAAAAACTGAAGAAAATGGCGTCGGCTGCATGTTTTATACCCCTGATGACCTGATGTCATGGAAGGGGGACAGCAACCGACACAGAACCCAAGACTTTGGAATTCAGGCCGACTGCGGGCAACCTGCCAGCAGATTACCTAAATGTAATGACTGCAACAGTGAAACATGCAGAACATCAAAAAAAAAAAAGAGTGAGAAAGTAGTGAAGGACTGGCTACCTATAAAAGGAGGAGACAAAGGACATGGATACACTGCAAGAACTAATAAATGAGACAGTACAGGACAATATGAAAGGGACAAACTAGAAGAGCACTGGTGGGAATGGAATAAGGGTCACTGTTGGGAAAACTGATGAGCACACAAGGAAAGAGGGAAGGGTGATTGATAAGCTGTTGAATATGCTAGAGGTGGCACAAAAGGAAGTTAGAAAAATTAAAGTAGAAGGGAAGTACTACAGATCAGAGAAAAAAAAACAATAAGAATGCAATCAGAGAGTAAAAGTATTACACAGCAATACATTTAACAATGGCAATGGAAGGACTACCAGTAGACAGTGGGGGAGGCACTAGCAAAATGGCTAGTCAAGAAATGCAAGCAGCAGCAGCAGGCTGAGAGAGTAAGGGGTATGGAATTTAATGGAAGTGATGCAGAATATTTGGAAGAGGAGGTTTGCAAACAAAGGGAAGGGACATAAATCTCAGAATGGAACTGGTCCAAGAATTTAGAGGATATACATAAAGCCTGGAAGGAATGGCACAGAAATAGAACCCCACAACTTGAACTCAGATATAAATAACTCCGTAACAACGCTAAAATGCAAGTCATCAATGATAAAAAAAAAAAAAAAGCAATTTTTCCACTAAACTCACTATCCAACAAAATAACCACAAATTGTTCTGGAACTCTTGTTTCCTATCTCCTAAATCTTGGTACTCAACACAGCCCCTTCCCATCTCTTGACAAAGACCCTCAAGAAATTGCCCAAGCCTTCAATTCTCATTTTATTGATGCTAACCAAAAACTTGTTAATGATTTCTCTGTACAAACTAACAAAAGTACAAATGGCAACATAGACAACAATGCACTCTCTAACCACTCCCCCCACATCAACTGCAATTCCAACAAAAACCCATCCACTCCTCTGTTTAAAGTACAACCAGTACCCACCTCTCTAATTTGTAAACTGTTCTCAAAACTAAAACCATGCTCCCCCTCTTCCAATGGCCTCCCAGCTGAATACCTAAAACTTGCAGCAGATTCTATAGCTCTTCCAATTAGCATTCTCATTAACCGATCAATCTCCGAATCATATATCCCACAACTATCAAAAAACTCAATTATTATTCCCCTTCACAAAGGTAGTAACACCAATGATCTAACTACCGGCCCATCTCCATACTTTCACCTCTATCTAAAATTCTAGAAAAGTGTATTCATTCTCAACTGCTAAAATATCTCAGAAACAATAACCTACTTGCACCCACCAACATGGTTTTCAGCCACCACACAGCACAGCAGACTTACTGTCATTTACCAACACTGTATACAAAGCTCTTGATGCAAGCCTACTAACATCAGTGATCCTACTAGACCTATCAGAAGCTTTTGATACAGTGTCCCACTCAAAACTCAGAAATGGAAATCACTGGATGTTAATATGTCTTACAAAGGCACTGCAGGTCATGCTTAACCTCCTAAATAATCATTACAATAACAGTTATGACAGGAGGAAAACTTGCCTAAGAATGATGTAGCTGATCTAAAAGAAAACTTCATTCAGAATTCTGAGCCATACTGGTTAAAATACACAAACTATTGAGCACTACCTGTTTGGCAACAAGACAATGTAGTTTTTTAGGAGGTAAAAATGAGAACCAGTTGGAGAAAATGGCCAACTAAACATGCAGAAAGTACAGTTATGTACACTTACCATAAATGTAGATGTTCGAGTGTATTCACTGTTGCAGTCATTATATTTGGGTAATCTGCTGGCAGGTTGCCCTCAGTCGGCCTGAATAACAAAGTCTTGGGTCCTGTGTCGGTTGCTGTCTCCTCTTCCATGACGTCAGGTCATCAGGGGTATAAAAGATGCCATTTTATTCAGTTTTTCTTGCCCCAGATGTCAGATGCCTCCCAAATGGGGAGCAAAAATATATATACAAGTAAACAGTAAATATATAAATACACTTTTAGAAACATAAACTTTACCTTCAACTAAAATCAAATACACCACAAAGGCTTTTGAGTACAGTGAAGGATAGAAAAGGTATAGAAAGGGGGATGGCGGGTGGGTAACACGGACTGCAAAAGTGAATACACTCGAACATCTACATTTATGGTAAGTGTACACAACTGCACGATGTTCTTTGTGTTTCACTGTTGCAGTCATTACATTTGGGTAGAATCACAAAGCTATGGATGGGCGGATGGAACTAAATAGCATTAGGAACGGCCATAAGGCCGTGCAGAACTGCAGTGGGAAAGCCTACCCCGTATTTAGAGAAGAGAGGCAAATGATAACATTTTGTGAATGTATGAACAGAGTTGCAAGTAGCAGCTTCTAGAATGTCTTTGGTGAGAATTCCTCTGAGAAAGGCTGCTGAGGTAGAGGCAGCCCTGGTGGAATGTGACCTGATTCCCTTGGGCACAGGTTTACCATGAAGCAAGTAGCATAAACAAATGCAGTGGCTTATCCACTTAGAAATAGTCTACTTGGATATAGCCTTCCCCTCTGATCCTGAAGCAAATGCCACCAGTAGTTGCTCAGACTTTTTTTTTTAGAGATCTGGTCCTGTTTAAGTAGAATCTTAGTTGTATGTGCATGTCCAATGAGTGCAGAATCCGCTCCCCCTTGTTCTGCGGATTTGGGTAAAATGTTGGCAGGTGAATAGTTTGGTTAAGAGCCACACTGGATACCACCTTAGGTATAAAGGAAGGACTGGTCCTGAGGGACACCCTGTCCGGGTAAAATGTAATAAAAGGCTCCACAGCCATGAGAGCCTGTAGTTCTGAAGCCCTTCTTGCTGAAGTGATTGCCAAAAGGAAAGCTGACTGCTTTGGGCTCCACATGCCCTGAATGCATCTCCCCGCCAGGTCGGCCCCCCCAAGCATAGTCTGATGAGCCTGTAGTTAGGGTTTGGGTGGCAGGGGGTAGAGTGAAGGACAGTCCCTTGTTTTGGTGACATGTCTCTGCCAACCAAAGAAACTCCTGTTGTGGGCAGGGAATGAGAGGAATCATTGTTTCCAGACTGTGACAATGCTGACTCCATAAACTTTTTAGGTAACATTGAAGTTTCCTCATATGCAGTCTTGCATATGGAATTAGTAGAATGCAGGATGCCATGAACCCCAAAGCCTGCAGAATTTGTCTTGCAGATAACTGGGTTTTTGTTGACATCTGTTTGATGTAGTCAGTTGCCTTTGTTTGTCTGGTGTAAGGTAAGACATCTGGGCAGTTGTATTAAAGCTTACACCCAGGAATCTAATTTTTTGAGAGGGTACCAGTTGTGACTTCTTTTCATTTATTGTGTACCCTAGGCATGTTAGAAGCCTTTTTACAAATGCCAGATGTTGAAGAAGAATGTCCTTGTTCTCTGCTTGAATGAGACAGTCGTCCAGGTAAGAATAAATTTGTATGCTTCTTTGTCTGCAAAATGCAATTACTGGTGCCAGGCACTTTGTAAAGACCCTGGGCGCAGTAGATAAGCCAAAGGACAGTGCAGAGAATTGGTAATGCATAAAACCTGCCTTAAAGTGGAGGTATCTTCTGCATGATTCCCTTAGTGGGATATGCAGGTATGCCTCTTTTAAGTCTAGCGTCGCTAACCAAGTGTTCCTGCCCAGCATAGGCAGTAGCTGTTGTAAAGTCAGCATTTTGAATTTTGGAATGTCCAGGAACGTGTTCAAAATCGATAAGTCCAGTATTGGACGCCAGGCATTGTCTTTTCTGGGTACCAGGAACAGTCTTGAATAAAAACCGTGTCCTTTTTCCTGTTCTGGTACTGGTTGAATAGCCCCCATATCCATGAGGGACATAACTTGTTTCTGAGCCTCTGCCCATTGATTTTGTGGCAGATCTGGCTAACCGTTTGGAATTGGCAAAGTATAGAAATGAAATCTGTACCACTGGGATACTATGTTTAATACCCACTTGTCCTGGGTAATTAACTGCCAATTTTGAGTATGAAGTGCTAATTCTCCCCCCCCCCCCCCAAGGGGGCTGCCAAAAGATAAGTGCTTGGTGATGGTAGAGGGAAGTCATTGAAACTGCTTACTGTAGGGTTGTGCTTTGTTTCATCCAGATTTGGAGGTGGAGGCACCCCATTGCTTTGACCTGTAAGAACCCTGTGATTGGCATCTAGAGCCTTTTGAGCACCTGGATTTGCCTTGAGAGGCTCTGTTGGACACAGGAAAGGACCAATTTGTAGTAGGCCAGTGCCTACTGAATCTGAGTGGCTGCACTTGTAAGAAATCTTTTACAGTTTGCATACATTTAGCTTTGTCTTCCATTTTCTTTAAAACCTCTTCTGCCTTATTACCAAACAGAGTATCATACTGTAAAGGGGCATCCAACAATTTAGCTTTAACATGATCAGGCAGATTTTGCTCCTTGAGCCAGGCATGCCTTCTAATCACAGATACAGTAACTGCGGCCCTGCAAGAGGCCTCCAAGGAATCAAAACCACATTGCAAAGTACGCTTTCCAACCTGTTCTTCTGCATGCAATAATTCCTGTAATTCTTTATTTTCCACACAATCAGAAATCAGCATCATTTTCTGTCTCAATAAGCCCATAACATGCTGTTGGCATTTTAGCATATGAAACTGGCAGTTTAAGACCCTAATTGCCAAGGTTGCAGACGTATAAACCTTCTTTCCCCATCTATCCAGCGCCCTGGAATCTCTATCAGAGGGGGTAGGATTTTTGGCTGCAGAGGCCTTTACACTCTTGGGACCCTGTAAGATAGTTTCAGGATCAGCAGCAGGATTTTTGAATAAAAACTTGTGGGAGTCAGGAACTCTAATATCGGTCTGGCTTACTAGGACCGGAGGTAGGGAATCAGGAGCCATGCTTGATTCCGAACACACATCAACAATGTCGAATACAGGAGGTACAGCCAAAGGCCTATGCTGAGGAAGAAGGAAATCCCTAAGCCTCTTTTTTTGATTCAGAGAAATCCTGACTCTCCCAATGAAAATGTTCCCTTAAAGTATGCAAGGTTTCTCCAAAAGAATAATCCTCAGGAGGAGATGCAGATGGTATGGATTCTTCTGCCTCTGAATCCTCATAGGGTGGTATAGAAAATTCCTGATTTGAAGAGGAATCAGAAGAAATAGGAACCTGATCTGAAGATTCATAGTCAATGTCTTGCCTGGGCCTTTTAGCAGGGGGGGGGGGTTTGGGAACCCCTGATCAAGGTAATTAAGTCCTCAGCCATTTTGATCATCTGTTTTTTAGGCATAGGGGCCTAAGCACGTGGCTCATGAGTCGGTTTTTTAGTCTTAGAAGATGTTTTTGGTCTTAATTTTGAAGCTGGCGTCGGTTTTATATAAAAATGTTGAGGCCTGAAAACACCCTCAGAAGCCGGCTCCGGACCCATCCAAGGGAGAGACACCCACGGGTTCAATACTCTGAGAATCTCGAGGCATACCGGACTCTGCATGGGTATCGGTAGAGGCCTGCGACTCAAAAGTAGCAGGTATCAGGGGCTGCGAAAGCGCCTCACTCAGTACCGGCGACTGGCTTAGGAGAAGCTTCGTCGTCGTTTTTTGACCTCGACGGTCTGTGTCTGTCTTTTTCTTTGCGTTTTTTTGTGAACTCTGGTATTTGGACTGCTAACCAATGACATTTCAGGGTAATTAAATCTGGATCCAAAATATTCTGAAGCAAAAATATACTGACGCTTAATAGTGCGTTGGTTAAATCAAGCACAAAACCAACAGCAAGACACATTATGATCTGGGCCTAGGCAAGGAATACAGTACAAATGAAAATCCTTATGAGGTATTTGCTTCCCACAAGTAATGCAGTTATGAACTTTTACTGACATCGGTAAGGAGCAAGAAAAAGTTTCCCCAATGGGGTACTTAGCTTTAGTTGAAGACTTCGGTTCTGAAACTCGAATGCGAAAATTTCAGGAGTCGGCCGACCGGCACTTGCGAACTACTTCTGCTTCGGGCACTGCAGGGCAAGAAAGACTGAATAAAATGGTGTCGGCTGCATGTTTTATACCCCTGACGACCTGACGTCATGGAAGAGGAGACAGCAACCGACGCAGGACCCAAGACTTTGTTATTCAGGCCGACTGAGGTCAATCTGCCAGCAGATTACCCAAATGTAATGACTGCAACAGTGAAACACGAAGAACATTTGCTAAGCTCCTTAAAAAAATGGTGCACATAGTATCATAATGGCTGAAGTACAGACAAGACTGCTGCATTTCAATAATAACAAAACGTATGGATATAATACCGTATATACCATGGGCTACATAGATGAAGACATCAAAGACTGACTTTATGATTGATTACCTATATTTATCCAGATGTTATCCATGACTTTATTCAGACTTGCCCCAATCCCAAGAAAAAACATTCTTAAACCTCTGTCCATTCTTTGGGATGCTATCAAGTAGTACTTTCCCATTAGCAAGAGAACATGCTCAAATTTACTTTGGAAGAAATTGCACCTCAGAGCTCTGAATAAGCAGCTTCGTTATCCCCCTTACTACTAGACACACACATGGATAGCAACTAATCATTTGGTGCTGGGAGATGGAACAGTGTATCAAAACTATTGTTAGGCAGGATAAAATTATGCACTGAAGTCTCCCTACAGGTCAAAAAGCAACTAACATGCAAGTGAGAGGGCAAATCACATGGTAGGGCTGTCCCTTGTCTAGAACATCTGTCCTCACATGATAGGAATATTATAAGACTTCAGAAGACTGTGCTCAGTACACTCATGCTAGAATACTAACAGGGGTGTTTTTGACCTTATTTCAAAGTCAAAAATCAGGAAAGTGTTTTATTTTCTTCTGCACTTGTCATCTGCTGATTTCTGAGTTTTAGTGTCTTTTAAATAGTTTTTATCAATTTATATAATTTTGCCAGAAAACCAAAGTGCTCTTTCTACAGTTGAGTGTGGTTACTGTTCCCTGGTTTTAAATATACTGTTTTCCCTTCCACTTTAATTACTGCAGATTAATTACTGTTTGTGCAGTCACCTGTCTGATTCATTAACTGCTGTGCTTCTCCTTGTGTTAAATCTATACTGTTTTTCTATCCATTATAAACTACTTACAACTTAGTTACTGTTAAAGCAAAGTTCGGTCAAATGTGTGGGCAGTCAGAGATAGTAGTGATTATTCTGTTAGACAGGATAAGCTGTTGCTGTTTCGAGGAAGCTAGTCTTGCCTAAGGCCAAAAACAGTTTTTTACATTTTCTTGAATTCTTTGTTCAGCTATATTGCATTGACCTGCACCATGAAAACCTGTACTCAACAGATGCAGGCACTTCAGATGAAATTTTACTCAACACAGAACTAGATAGAGCCATACCCAGAAGCAGACCACTCTAAAGAGCTACCTCTTGCTTCCAGACTAAGACAATTACTTCAGATGTTTTCTACCTTTGTGAGCATTACCGGTATTTATTTACTCTACTATAAACATTTAACTGTACTAATATTTATTATAGTAAACTCAAGGTAGGAAAAAAAGCATTCAGGCATGTTAAATACTGTGCAAATAAGTGTCTAAATACATTATTTTTATACTTTTGGAAAAAATGGAAGGTCAGCCATCTTGCCTTCCATAAGTTGTCAGCTCCATAACACTTGGTACACTCAGACAGTGTAGCAAATGACTGATACTCACAGATAATGAACAAAATCTGAGAGATGCAAACATTTAACTAAAATGGAGGCATTCCTCTCACCTATAAACACTATCTGTATGCATCACACCCTTTCACAACACTCCACACAAATATCTGAAAAAGTATCGAACACAGAGTCTGGGAAAAAAAAACACTGCCTTAGTCTCCTTAAATCAAATAAAACACAATACATACTACCATTTACACAGCTCAGCGTCACCCAAAGCCCAGTATGCATTCACCCTATTCTAATGAAAATAACCTGGCGTTTGGTGACTCCAGAGTCAGATAAAAATTCCATTATTACAATGTTGGACAAAAATAAAGTCACAGTGAGGTGTCTTCAGGTGCCAAGATCTCCAGTGTGAGAAGGCCCTCAAGACCCTTAAGTCAAATAAAAGTATGACTATGACATGGTGGAAGTCCATGTAGATATATGACTTGCACCAAAACCCTGGAGGATATGGAGAGAAACATTTTCAAACTCCTTATGCATTTGTCACAAATGCATTGAAAAATCTGTTACTGAGTGGAATCCTCTTTTCTCCAAGAATGATGTCAATGTACAAAGATGAGATGAATGGTTTCAACAACTGGCTATAAATAAATGGTGTCATTCAAGGGTGATCCAGTATGGGTCAGTTTGGGATGAACTGCTGCACAGTCCTATTTGTTTTGCCAAGTAAGGATTGCACCTCTTATTCTAGGTTTTCCCAAAGTGGCTAAAATCTTTTCTGACCCCACAGTGCCTTGTTTGGCACAGTCCAGCTAACTGATCACCAAATCTAAAAAAATAAAACAAATCCGCCTCTGAACAACACCAGAGTAGTGCTGCTCACTGCGATGAATCTAAATCACAAACTGTCTGACCTGGAGTCCTGCATTTAGGGCATATTCAATGTGTGTGTACTATTACTAAAACCTGGTTTAAAAGCAATGACAGCACTCACTCTGTTCCTGGATTTTGCGCCTATCACAACTTTAGACCTGGTGGGATCTAATATGAAGCATCCACATTTGCTAAAAATACACATTACCTTGAGGCAAATTCCTAGAAATCCAAAAATGAACTCATTGAGATACAAATCACACACAATAAAACCAACTGTCAAATCATACCATGTTGCAGGACCCCCTTAATGCCCCCCCGAAAAGCATGTTCAGGATCACCATCATCCTTGAAGGCTTTAACGACCCCTCAATAAAATGGGATACCTACACCTAAAATGTTAAGTTATGCCCCACCACTCCCCAATTTCATAAACACAAATTCCCTGGAACAAACGGTCAAAAACCCACTAGAGGACAAACTATTCTTGACCAACTGGTATCCCCTCTCCAGTTAAGTCTGGCCACAGACTGGTAACAGTCTCCTTCACAAACCACAAATCATCAGATGCAAACATCACAGTATGGAAAGATTTCAACCTTCACAAACCACAAATCATCAGATGCAAACATCACAGCATGGAAAGATTTCAAATGTTGTAAACTCTTACAATTTTATGATGAAGTCTCAAAAATTTAAGTAAACTGTAACCTCCAAAATGATGACACAGCAATAAGTTATGCAAATAAAATAAATGCATTAACCTAACAGTCCCTAGCAGAAATTACAGTTGTGAACACTTACCATAAATTTAGATGTTCGAGTGTATTCACTGTTGCAGTCATCACTTGTGGGTTATCCATGCTGTGGTAGCCCTCGGCCGGCCCGAATACCAGAGTCAATGTTTTCTGTGTCGGCTGCTGACGCTTGCTGTCTGACATCAGGTTGTCAGTGCTATAAAGGAAGGCAGCCAACGTTATTACATTAGTTTTTCTTGCCCTAACCAGTCAGAGGCCCAAATAAATATGGTAATGTTGTCCTGGTGGCTAAAAGCCACTGTTAGAAACCTATGCCTCCCTAAAGGAAGAAGATACAAGGGGAAAGGAGGGTGGGAAATCAGGACTGCAACAATTAATATACTCGAACATCTACATTTACGCTAAGTGTACGCAACTGTACTATGCTCTTCGTGTTTCACTGTTGCAGTCATCACCTGAGAGGATTCCCAAAGATGAGGAGAAGGGTGGTAGGATTAGTAAGAGACTTAGGAATGGGTCAACATGCCCTGCAGAAATGCAGAGGCAAACCCTGCCCTAGCCTTAGAAAAAAAGAGGTACATGGTAATGCTTGGTAAACGTATGGACAAAAGTCCAGGTGGCAGTTTCCAGAATGTCCCTGGTGGAACTCCTCTGAAGAATGCTGTGGAAGTGGAGGCTGCCCTAGTGGAATGGGGTTTAGTACGGTCCAGATAGTATTTGAGCTGTCTGTGGACATCTAGTGAGGCCAGAATTCTTTCCCCTTTGTCTTGGGGGAAAGGAAAGAAGGTGGGTAGATGTATGGCCTGGTTGAGAGTTACATTAGATACTACCTTGGGCATAAAGGAGGGATTAGTCCTCAGGGAGACCCTGTCTCCATGGAAGATGATGAAGCACTCAATGGCCACCAGTGCCTGAAGTTCTGAAACCCTTCTGGCTGAGGTGATAGTTAGGAGAAAGGCAGTCTTCCAGGAGATGCATCTTAGTTCTGCTGAAGCAGAAGGGTGGTAAAAGTTAGTTTTTCCAAAACATAATTCAGGTCCTAGGCTAGAGTGGATGGTCTTCTTGGAGGTCTGATATCAGAAGTCTCTCTCAGGAATTGTTGAATCAGAACCTTTTGTACTGCCATCATTTCCTTCTGGTTGATGTGTAAGGGAAGGTGATGTGCATTCCAAAGACCTTTGATGCACATGCCTTCTAGGTGAGCACCCCAAGCTATGTCTAAAGTGTTGGTGGTAATGGTCTGCCTGGTTGTGCGGTGGGTGAAGGAAAGACTCTTCTTCTGGGCACAGGCCCCTGTCCACCAGGAAATCCCGGCCTTTATACAGGGGATCAGAGGGAGAGAGAGGTCTCTAAGGGTTGAGAATGCTGACACCAAAAGTTCTTTAGGTACCACTGAAGTTTTCTCATGTGAAGCCTGGCCAGAGGAATTAGAAAGATGCAAGATGCCATGTACCCCAATGCTTTCTGGAACTTCCTTGCAGTGAGGTGACTTCCGGAAGGCCACTGTGTAAAATAGAGAGGCAGGAAGCTCTGCTTTTCTGGGGATAGGAAGGCCATTTGGGATGCTGTGTCCAGCAGTGCTCCCAAGCAAACGATCTTCCCGGAGGGTGTTTGCCTTGATTTCTTCTCGTTGATGGTGTACCCTAAGGAGGTTAAGAGGGTTTTGACAAAGAGGAGGTCCTTGAGGAGTTTTTCTTTGCAATCTGCCTGAATGAGGCAGTCATTCAGCTGTAATTCGAACTCTGGTAGCGACCGAATGGCACGCTTGTGTATTGCTTCTGCTACGGGCTCCATGGCAAGAAAGACTGATGTAATGACGTTGGCTGCCTTCCTTTATAGCACTCACGACCTGACGTCGGACACCAAGCTTCAGCAGCTGATGCAGAAAAACACAGACTGTGGTATTCGGGCCAGGCGAGGGCTACCACAGCAGGGATAACACACAGGTGATGACTGCAACAGTGAAACACGAAGAACTTCTAAACAAAATTGGAAGCTTAAGAGCAAACCAGTCTGGTGATCCACATGCATAAGCAAACAATACAATAAAAAAACTAAAGACCAACAAATCAAGGTCAACAACAAAAAGTTAACAAAGGCACTGAAAAATACCCTTAGGAAAACAAAGGCATCCAGTGAACTTAGACTAGCACAAGAAGTTAAAGATAATTACAAATCTTCCTTTACTTATGTCAAGAAATCAACGAATAATACCCAACACTGCTCTGAACTTGTTCAAAATGGCACTACCTACTCAGATCTAATGGAAATCTGCAAACATGTTGGTTAAATTCAGTGTAAATTTACAAATATACAAAACCAACATATTGCAAAGGAATTCAACCCCTTTGTCATCACTAAAGAATACTTGCTAAAGGTACTTTCCAAAACAAACCATACATCTTCAATGTGGTCTGATAACATACTTGGCTGCCTGCTAAACAGCACTAAGTATGTGCTGCTGGACTCACTCCAACAGCTATTTACCCTGAGATTAGTCACTGGCTTTGTCCCAAGGTATGGGGCACAGTAGTTCTGATACTTCACAAGGGATGCTCCACCAGGGACCCAGGAAGTTACAGACCCATTAGGATGATCAGCTTCATTTGCAAGGCCATGAAAGAGGTAATAAATTACTTGATTAACTATGAAATTAAAAAACGTACAAGACTTACCTCTAGTAGTTTGAGTTTATTAAGGGGAGATCATGTCTAATGAACCAATTAAACTTATTTGATAAGGAAACACAAGCCATGGACAGTGGTCATGCTGTCCATACAGCAGATCTTGTCCTTAAAGCATGATACCATACAAAGTGCTAACATTATTTAACAAGCTAGATGAACTCCAAAATGACCCCTATGTAGCTAAGTGGATAATAAATTTGGCTGAGTAACAGAATCCACACAGTGAAGGTGTTAGGCGTATCCTCAGAGAGCATGAAGGTAACCAGTGGAGTCCCTCAAGGATCCATATTAGGGTCTCTGTTATTCAGTATATACTTCTCTGATCTCCGAATCAAACATGTGGCTCTCTGGTTAACCAAGTTTTCAGATGACTGTAAATTGGGTGACATCCACAAATCCGCTTCTAACATGCAAAATTTACAACTCAACCTTAAACAGGTTAATAGCTGGTACACAGGAAACAGGCTAAAAACAAATGCTAAAAAATGCAACACTGTCACATTTGGTAAAAAGTCTCTCCATGCAGCTTATAGTACAGACAACACCCCACTTTAAAATGAAGATACAAAAAGAAAACTTACAACATGGATAGGTAATTCCCTCTCCTTTGGTCATCATGTTGCAACACTGGTTAGGAAATGCTTCTGTCTATGACAGCTGACTGCAAAGGGTATCCTCTCTAGATCTAAAGAATTCCTTATATATATGTATTCCTCACCAATCAGGTTCATAACAGAACACAATGCCGCCTTTGGGATATATCTTACTAGATATATCAAGCAATCGGACAGACCTCACAGGTTCTGAGCAAACAAGATCATGTGCTTAAAAATCATAAGCTATCAGAATAGACTAGAGGCATTGTCCCAATATTCAGTGACTTATCAAACCTTTACGGGTGATGTGTGCCTTGCTTTTTAGGCCATTAGTGATCCGATAGGCCAAGACCTCTTATATCTCCACATATCAAACAGTCCAGTGAACATTTGGACCAGAGAACTAAATCCATTTCAGCAAATAAACAAATCGCAAAGGGGAAAGTGATTCATCACGCAATGACCAACCCTTCTCTGGAATAAAACTGCACTCCAGCTCAAGCAACTTGACATGCTATCTTCATTCAAAAAGGAAGTGGGCAATTAGATGGGTATTCACAAATTCAACCCCGGCATGACTGGTCTATTGCTCCTTGAAAAAACAGGTGAGGTCTAAGGGTGGATACTGGCAGGATGTAACTGGTCACATGGCTCAGTTGCCATGTATTTTCCATGATTATATAAGGCTAAACAGGTTTTAGGTAATGCTGCAAACTTCCCATGCTGACAAGAACAAAGTTAGTCTGAAGATGAAGAGCACAACTCCAAACAGTTATAGCTAAAGACATAAGCACTACTTAATGTTATATTGCCAGATCCATCCTACCATTCTTAATACAGCCAACAAGTATGAGGATTGAGTCAATACCATGTGTGGCGTATAAAGTCAAAGACTAAGCATCTCCCTCAGCTGAAGAGATCATCAGTACAGTTATATTTATTGCTCCAAAATTTAGCATCAGACAGATTTTTAAAGACATCATAGGGCTTTCCTTTTAGGTTCTCGTATGCCTGTTCCACAACAAGTCAGTCCCTGCACAGATTCCTGCTTGCATGGGTACTGACTTTTTTTGGCAGCTTAATCCTTTTAAAGGATCAAGTATTCCCTTTGTCAAGGAAAAAATATTATGTACTAAAGCTGAAGCCTCTTCTTAGAGGCTTACTACCTTACCTTTGCCAGGTTATGTCAGCCACTACTTTTACATCTCCCTTTATCAGTTTGGTGGTTCTGCTATTCTTTACTTTTTAGAATCCAGTCCTTCCTTCAGATAAGCCTGGAAGTGACAATCTACTATATTTGTGGCTGACATGGCACACTACCCTTAGGTTCTCTGAATGCCTCCTCACAGTTCAAGTCATAAGTCAATGTCTGCGGAGTTGCAGGAATTTCTTAGCCTATGCTAAGAAAATGATTCACAGAAATGGAAATGAAACTTTGCTCTAATGTAAAAATGAAATATTCATGTAAATAATAAAACCTATTGTTGTACTCTTTTTCTTGTCCACAATTAATCACCACTACACTTTATTAAATAGATGGAAACTTGCAAACTGAACTCTGCAACCAATATCTAAGCTCTGTTTATCAAAAGGTAGGCCATAAAATATAAACTTATCTATATATATTTCCCAAATACCTCTCCTAAAAACTGGAAAGGAGAAGACAGAAAAAGATGACTATTACAAGATAAATAAGTCTGGAAATAAAGGAAAGTTGTGTAAAATCTTACCATGACCATAGATGTCCTTCTCTTCCATGTTGCAGTATTCACTAGTGGGTTTACCCTTCTTCCCATCAGGTTGTCCGGCCAGGTTTCCAAAGCTTATCCAGTCCCTGATGGTGCATTGGACGTCTGATGTGTTGGCAGGTATGTGGGCCATAAAAGTGACATCTGCGCACACCAGTCCTCAGAACCAAGAAGTCCCAGACAGAGCCAGTCCTGATGGCATAGCCTGTATAGGAGCAGAAGAGAGCAAGTGCATGGAGAACAGGGGGATAAGGGTGAGGAAGGAATACTGCAACATGGAAGAGAAGGACATCTACGGTAATGGTAAGACTTTACACAACTTTCCTATGTCCTTCTAGTCCAATGTTGTAGTATTCACTAGTGGGCGAGTACAAAAGCTCACTGCTGGCTGGAGGTGGTCTGGAAGAGGATTCCAGGAACCCATGCAGGACAGCCCTGGCAAATTCTCCTTTGGTCCTTGAGATGCGGTCCAGCTTACAGTGCCTGGTGAAGGTGTGCACAAAGGACCAGATAGTTGCTTCCAGAATGAAGTTAGTATCTAGACCCTTAAAGAAGGCTCCAGTGGAAGCCATGGCTCTTGTGGAATGGGCTCTGACGTTAACCATTAGTGTCTTTCCATGGTGTGAGTAACAAGGAGATGGCCCTAGCAATCCAAGAAGAAATGGTTTGTTTCCCCACAGCTTTCCCCAGAGCCATGTGGAGGAAGGAAACAAACAGCTGGTCTGATTTGTGTACAGGCCTGGTCTTATGCAAGCAGAAACAAAGTTGCCTGTGTACATCTAGGGAGTGAAGGACTCTCTCACTGTCTCCCTGAGGGTTTGGAAAGAAGGTAGGCAGGTGAATAGCCTGATTTAGGAAAAGGTCATTGACCACTTTGGGGGTGAAAGAAGGATTAATCCTGAGGGTGACCCTGTCTGTATGGAAAACTAGGAAGGGTGGGATAACCATAAGGGCTTGGAGCTCCGACACCCTCCTGGCTGATGTCAAAGCTACTAGCAGTACTGTTTTCCAAGTGCAGAATTTCAAGTCAGCCTTGCCAGCTAGTTCAAAGTGTGGCAGAGTGAGCTTTTCCAGCATATAGTGAAGATCACGGGTGGGGGGAGTCGGTTTTCTGGGGGGTCTTATGTGCAAAACACCCTTTAGGAATAGCCTGGCTGGAAGCTAGTGGAGGTTCCATAGGCAGGCAGGCAGGCAGAAATGGCAGACAGCTGCGCTTTTTAGGAGAAGTAAGACAAGCCTGTTTTCAACAGTTCACACAGGTAGGACAGAATCAGAGGCAAGTCACTGTGCATCGGCTCTATCTGTCTTTTGTGACACCAGAGAGAAAACCTTCTCCATTTAGAGAGATAAGATTTCCTAGTATTTGGTTTCCTGGCCACCTGTAGGACTGAGAGCATGTCCTTGTTGTACAGGTGTCTGAAGGGCATCAGAATCCTATCAGCCTCAGAGAGGGGTGCAAGGATCTCCACTGTGGGTAAATCTGTGTCACCTGGTGCTGTGTGAGTAGATCCACTGGGGGGGGGGGGGTAACTTGTGGTGATTGCCTTTGGATAGATGAAGAAGTAGGGGGAACCAGTGCTGCCTTGGCCAACAGGGGGTCACCAACAAGATTTTTGTGAGTCCTGCTGAATCTTCAGCAGGACTCTCTGGATCAGAGGGAATGAGTACAAGAATCTCCCCTTCCAGGACATTAAGAAGGCATCTGTTTGCAGAGCCTTGGCATTGTGAGTTCTGCAGCAATAGCTCTGGATTTTCCTATTTGTGGAGGAGGCAAACAGGTCTATCTGTGGAATACCCCCACCTGTGGATCAGATCTAGGAATACATCTATTGACAGCATCCATTCGTGACTGTCTGAGGAGGTTCTGCTCAAGGAGTTTGCCTGACAATTGTGTTGGGATGGGATGTAGGCTGCCTGGAGGGGGATGCCCTGGGAGACAGCCAGATCCCATACCTGTAGGGCTAGCCTGCAGAGGAGGTAGGACTTCATCCCTCCTTGCTTGTTCAGGTACCACATCACTGTGGTGTTGTCTGTGAAGATCTTCAGAAAGCCCTGTCTGAGGAAAGGTTGAAAGGCTTGCAAGGCAAGAAGTATGGCTAACATTTCCTTGATGTTGATGCGCCATTGTTTGCGTTTGTCTGTACACAAACCTTTTGTGTCCATTGTTGCTTGCAGCCCCGATCTGACGCATCTGTGTGCATGATATGAGAAGGGGAGGACAACTGTAGGTGGAAGGCCCGGGTTTGGGGAAACCTGGGCCAGCCACCACTTCAGCTGTTGGTGGAGGCAGGGGAGGAGTGGGATCTTGAACTCAAGGGTGAGTGAGTGCTGGGGTCCATACTGAGTGAAGATACCATTGCATTTTCCTCACGTGTAACCTTGCCAGTGGTAGCATGGGAACAGTGGGTGCCATGTGGCCAAGAAGTCTGAGGACTTCCCTCATAGTCAGAGCAGGTGAAAGCAGGGCAGATTGAAGGTGCTGGGTCAGGGAAAGCACTTTTTCCTGAGGTAGAAAGGCCATCCTGAGGTCTATTCTGATTCTGCATCCTAGGAAGGCAATGTCTTCTGTAGGATTTAGTTTTTTGATTTGGGGAAGTTTATGAGGAACCCTAGAGACTGCAGTGGGAGCAGGAGGTCCTTGGTGTTGACAAGGAGGGTTTGTCTGTCTGCTGCTTGAATAAGCAGGTGGTCTAGGTATGGGAAAATTTGCATATCCCTTGTCCTGCAGTAGGCGATGACTGGAGTTAAGCATTTTCTAAATACCCTTGGTGCAGTGGAGAGTCCAAAGGGCAAGGCACAGAACTGAAAATGAGAGGAGCCTGCTTTGAATCGGAGGAATTTTCTGGAGGACGGTTTTATGGGAATATATAGATAGGCTTCCTTGATGTCCAGGGTCACCATGAAGGCCTGGGGAAGTATGAGGAGAAATAGAATGGGTAGTGTTATCATCATGAAGGAGGGGACCTTCAGGAAAGGGGTGAGATGGGAAAGGTCTAAGATGGGTCTCCATGGTCCTTCTTTCCTGGGCACCAGAAAAATTCTGGAGTAGAAGCCTTTCCCTTGATAAGAGGGAGGATGAGTTCTATGGTGCCTTGGAGCAACAGGTTGTTTAGGACCTCAGGAAGGAGGGAGCACGGGGGGGGTAGAGGTATAGGGAATCTTGGAGTAGGAGCCATCCAAGACATGAAGTAACCCTCCTTCAGGATAGACAAAACCCATTTGTTGGATGTCACTAGGGTCCATGCAGGGAGGCAGTGAGAGAGAGAAAAGGAAGGATAGAGGTATGGTGGAAGGAAAGGGGGGGGGGGGAGGCAGGCAATCAGATGCTGCATGCCCTTTCTAGAAAGGGGGTCTCTGAGCAGTTGCCTGAGGAGTCCTAGGCTGAGTAGCCTGTCTCCTGTGGGGTCTTCTAGACCTGGAGGGGGCAGAGGGCCTTGAAGACTTTCTTATAAATTGCATCTTGGCTGGACAGTGCCTCTGAAATTTTGGGATTGGGGAGACAAGAAGATGCTTCAAATCTTGGAGCTCTTTCCCTTTTTGCTGGAGTGACTTGAAGACATCAGCCACCTTGGTGCCAATTGGTGCCAAAAAAGGCTGAGTGATCCAAAGGAGCACCCAAAAGTTTGGCCTTAAAGTCATCCCGTAGGGGCTGTAGACACAGTCAGGAGCATCTCCTCAATACAGAGGCAGATGCAGCTGACCTGGCAGAGGCCTCAGCTGGATCATATGCACACTTTAGAGAATGTTTATTGACTTGGGAGATGAGGCCAAGCAAGGAAGACGGGGATGCCTTTGCAGAGCAGTCAGAGATCTCACCAAGTTCCTTAGCAGTTTTGTCCAGTAAGGTCAGAGAGCATTCGGCCATGTGTGACTGGTAATTTGTAGCCCTAAAGGCAAGGGTGACAGAAGTGTATATCTTCTTCCCCCACCTTTCCATGGTCTTGCTGTCTTTATCTGCAGGCAGGACAGTGGTACTAGGGAGAAGTTTGGTAGCCCTATCAGTAGCAATAGAAACAGTTGCTGGATCAGCTGGTGGGCATTTGAAAGGGAATTTTTCTGCATCAGGTACCCTATACAACCGGTCAGCCCTTCTAGGTGCAGGTGGCTAGGAATCTGGGTTGATGCATGCTGCAGCAAAAGCATCTAGGAAGGCAGGCGGGACAAGAGGAATAGGGGCTAAGGGATTCCATCTGAATCCTGTCACAGAATCTTTTTTGGGCCTCAGACATGTCTGAGCAATCCCATTTAAAGAATTATCTCATACGATTGACTGTGTCCCTGAAAGTAAGGTCTTCCCACAGGGGAGTCAGGTTCAGCAGAGGCTTCTTCTGGGGATCCATACCCCAGAGGAGAGGAGATTTGCGAAGAGTAGGACAAGGAGTCCTTTGAGTAGTCAGACATTTCTTTTTCTGCAGGTTAGCTAGGCTGGAGAGGCTTTGGACTAAGAAGAGGTGGAACAGCCTGAGGGAGGTCTGCCATGGGCCTAAGGGCCAAGAAGGCATTGTAGATGCTCTGGCTGAAGGCCTGCCAGTCTGGCAAGGTCTCTGGGGTTGAAGCAATATGCCTCATCTTCTGTTTTCTCTTGGTAGGCCTAACCTGCATCTGGCTGGCTGGTTGGCGGTCGGCCAGGTAGTCATAGAGGAGTGGCTGAGGCCTGCTCCAAAGTGCCCATCCCAGAAACTGGTTCCCCCTTGGCGTCTGAATCAGGTGCCGGGATATCCTCCCCAGATGTGTTGTCCACTCTAGATTGTGCAGCCTTCTGGCCAGCTTTATCCGATGAGACAGGTGCCTGGTGTCAGAGTCATAGCCTAAAGCTCAATGCCAAAAAGTGCACTGTCATCCCCTTTGGTAAAAACTCTGTACCCATGAACTACCATATAGGCAGCAGTCTACTTAACTCCAAATGTGTGATAAGAGACTTTGGGACCCAGGTGGACAGTAGTCTCTCCTTTGATAATCACATTGCCACAGTGGTCAGGAAATCCTTCTACGTGGCACACCTCATCACAAAAGGGTTCCTTATCCAGGAAAAAAGAGGTTACTGTTCCCCTCTACTCGACACTCATTAGACCCATTATAAAGTACAATGCCCCTTTTGGAATGTACCTCACAAGACATCTGCAGCAGCTGGAAAGGCCACAGAAGTACCTCACAGAGAGGATTACTGGCCTCAAACAGATGCCCTACACTGACCACCTCAAAAAACTCCAGCTTTACTCCATAGCATACTGCCTACTCCGAGGTGATCTCTGCCTAACATATAAAGCTATGTCAAACCCAGAGCTGTTGGACATACTACACCTAAAGAAATCCCAATCCCTCCAAGCTACATGCTCTAGGGACCTAAACCTTGTCACCACAATAAACAGGACATGCTGGAGGGATATATTCCTGTCCCAGAGACTTCCCATACTCTGGAACAAGCTACCCACCTATGTCAAGCAAAGTTCCTCATTAGCACTCTTCAAGAAAAATCTTGATGAGTGGATGGGAAATAGGAAATACACCCCGGGGATCACTTCTGTGGCTCTGCTCGATAGGGCCACAGGAAAATAACTTTCTTGGATGGCGTAAGTCAGGGAATCTTGTTGGCTAGGCTTACTTAGGACATTGGGTCGATAGCCTAGTACCTACCCATGATCCTATGTGGCGGATACCGGTTCCTCGGCCAAGCTAACGGTGGCTACAGGCTGAGAATTGGCAGAGGGAGGCGCAGTGGAAGTAGACAGCCGTGTGGGCTTGGCTCTCCTCCTGGGTGGCTCGGATGAGGCATCGGAAGTGTCTTCCATTCCGAGAGGGATCTGTCTAAGGCATTGGTTTTCAAGGTAAAAATCAAGGGCCTGAAATCAGCGACGAAGGGTCTTAGGGACGAACGACTTACAAATGGTGCAGTTTTTATAATTGTGATCCCTACCCAAACAAAAGAGTCGTGGGTGTTTTTGTGGGGAATCTGACAACAGTTGCACTTGTTCTTAGCAGACATTAACAGACCACAGTAACACAAAAAGGACTGAAGAACATCCCCAACGGGGTACTTATCTTAATGCAAAACTGATCCGATGTCTGCAAGTAGCAGGAACATCTGGCGTATGGCTGGTGGCTGAAATGTTTTGAGGACTGTTGGGTGCAGACATCACTTTTATAGCCCAGGTACCTGCCAACATGTCAGACATCCAACGCACTATCAGGGACTGGAAAAGCTTTGTAAACCTGGCCGGAAAAGCTGATGGGAAGAAGGGTAAATCCACTAGTGAATACTGCAACACTGGAATAGAAGGACATCTCCTAACTCCATTCAGGATGCGGAGTGGAAACTCATGAATGAACCAAAGAAAATGCTGGGAAGAAGGCACCTTTGGCAGTATCTGTTGAGCTGTAGGGTGCGAAAAGGTAGACACTGCAAAGTTTCATCTATCACTAATTGATATTAGCATTAACTTAGGTGGTAGAGCTCACAGTCCTTAACATGTGATGAAGACCAACTCTTCTGCTCTCTTTTAAAGGTAGAGCACAGATGTAAAAAAATAAACATACATTTTCTAAATACTTCCTCTAAACAATGGAGACAAGTTGGGAGGTTAAGATCATGCTTCAAGGGAAGGTAGATCTGGAAATAACCTTGGTCTCCATTTAAGACAGAAATGATAGTAGAACCTTCTGGAAAGAGTAGGATAAACACTTGATAGATAGAATCTAAACTGAAAGAATGTGTAAGCTGACTGTTAAGGATGGTCCACCTGTTGTCAGAACTGGATGAAATGATGATGACCCTGATGATACTGTACCAAAGTTATACCAAGGTTAAATTTCTAGAAGAAAACTATGCAAACAAGCATATATATATATATATATATATATATATATATATATATATATATATATATATATATATATACATGTACACATATATATATATATATATATATATATATATATATATATATATATATATATATATATATATACATATATATATATATATATATATATATATATATACAGATATATATATATATATATATATATATAGCATCAGTATATACGTAGGCAGAAAGTAAATCCCTTGAAAGTAGACACAAATTGAAAATAAATATGGTCTGTCTTGAGAAGTGGTATTTTCTATACACAATTGTGCAAAATGATTTGTAACACAACTCCACCTGCAGCCTGACTGAGGTGGAAGACATCAGTGGAGACTTCACAGTAAAGTCTCACCTCCATATCTACTTGGAAAAGAAGGAGGCTGTATAAAATGGCACAGTGTCAGAGCAACCTACCTAGCTAGAAGGAAAAGGGTAGAAGAGTTTGTACATCTTTGTACCATTATCAAGTGTTAATCACATACCAGAAAACTACGTTATACAGTCCTAATCCCAAATGCCTTTGCAGTCTCAAAAGAAAGGATGTTAAAGTCCAGTTGCCAGGCCTAAAGAATGGAATTCAGGAAGAAAACTGTCACCATCCTACACTCCACAGTATTTCCACCAGAAAAGGAACCATGGTACCATGTAAATTGATGCAAAGTTAGTGGGTAAGTAACATGACTATGAGGGACAGTGGAGGATACAACCATACGCTAGGTAATGAATAAGAAGGGGAAGTACCCTGCAGTGTTTACATAGGCTGCGCCCCTGTCAGGTGGGTAGAAATACACGTGTATACTCACATTAGAATTCAACAAACTGAGGAGGACTTAAAAGAAGTGGTGGTCAAAAGGCTGACACTGAAGAGCAAGCACAGACAAGCTCAATGTTGAAGCTAATGACATCAAGTCTAATGCTAAAAAAGCCATGTCCACGAGGTCAAACAAGGGGCTCAAGCCCAAGTGAAA
The DNA here is from genome assembly GCF_019279795.1 of Protopterus annectens. Taxonomy (NCBI): domain Eukaryota; kingdom Metazoa; phylum Chordata; order Ceratodontiformes; family Protopteridae; genus Protopterus; species Protopterus annectens. Next base: position 1,854,165,067 of record NC_056725.1, on the reverse strand, counting down.
TATACCTATAACACTCCCAAAATTATTGACACAACACTCACGAAAAGATACCGACAACAAAAGAAATGGTGCTGAGAAGAACCTTTGGCTCCAAAAAGACCATAGTGGTACTGATAATGATCAGTGCCAAGAAAAAATGGATTCAAGAATTGATGTTGATGCTGACAGAACTAGTGCCAAGATGAACTGTTGGCTCAATGAAAGATCACAATGGCATTACTGTTGATAGACACTGAACTTAAGAATTGATGCTGGTGATGAAAAAGTCAGTGGTGGTGCTGAAAACAATTGCTGGTACTGAAAAACATATCTGTTAACAAAGCTACTGACACCACAAAAGTGTGAGGCCAGGAAAAGTTGAGGTCAAGATAGAAGCTGAGTTGACCTCAAGGAACCCCCCCCCCAAAAAAAAAAACTGTAAACAAGTTTATTTCATCATTTATTAAAGTTTACTGCTGTTCTAACTTCCTTGCACTATATGTGATTTTTTTTAAATATATATTTTTTTTGTCACAGCCAAGTATGTCCACGGGGAATCCACCTCCAGGACAGTCAACTTGTTGCCATTCCACAATTCACTGCTTACCTCTAGAAGACTGCATCACGCAGGCAACTTAGCTGTAAGGTTTTTGTCTTGCCATACACATAATATGGAAGTGCATTCACTTCTTACCCCCCTTTTTGACTCAGTCAGGTACAAATATCAACTCTCATCTTGCAATGATTATCCTTTGTCTTTGAGCACACCTCCCAAAATCATTTTTTTTAACTGAATGTCAGTGCTACTCTTGAAAAACTGGCTAATTTACTTTCTTTTGGTGTACCTGTGTTGTAACTGTATAAATCGCCTCCTTTCCCCTAATACAGTTCCTTTGCCTAGGTGACGAACAGATGGAGTAGGTAAGGCTTTCTGTTCATGTGATTCAAACCTCAGTGTAACAAGCTGCATAGCAAGTTGTCTGAAGCTCATTTACTGCAGCCTGTTTCACATGTAATTTTACTGGTGGCAGAAGTAGGGCATATAATTCTGTGGCACAAAGACTACAGCAAACAGTGCAACGTACCTTTCTGTACTCGTTACTTAATCTGAATTACTGACCAGTTCCTATTTGATTGCCTTCCCATTTAGTTGTTACACAAGTTAAGACTACTTGCTCCCTATAATTTTTCCCACTAAAAAGTCAACTCCAAACTTTCATGATCTCACACAAACTTCAAACAGTTCTTATTTCTTTGAATAATCAAATCTTTGTTATTAAAAAAATCTAATGTATTTTTGCCACTACCTGAAATATTGCTAGTTCATTATGTATGAATCACTCTGTGGCTTCTTTCTGTCTCTAATGGCTCAATTTTGCGAAGTACTCATACACATCATGTGCAATACTTATTTCAATTAACTATCACCATATACTTACGTCCTGCACTGAATGAGTGCATTCAGACAGCATTTGCAGGGCCTACTAGATAAAGCAGGACAACATGAATTGATGTTGATAATTGATGACCTGAAAACACATACTGAGACAGTCAGAAAAGGATATGAGGACTGTCTGGGTCCACATCAGTGGGGCAACAGGAATAAAGGACAGGTCATTCTAGACTTCTGTCTGGCAAACGGCTTGATGCTGGTCAACACGTGGTTCAGTAAAAGAGACAGTCACAAGATCATATACAAGGGAGGCCAACATGCAACTCAAGTATACATCCTCCTAGTAAAGAAAGAGAACTGGGGTAGACTCCGTGACTGCAAGATCATCCCCAGTGAAACAGTCAGTCCACAGCACAAACCCCTGGTTACCACAATCGGCTGCAAGCAGTGATCAGAGAAGGCTCTAAGGTCAACACAGACTAGGCTGAATACCTGGAAGTTAACTGGAGATATAGCACAACAGCTCAAGAAACTACTCAGGACTCTAGCACCTCAAGAAGAAGAGAAAATAGGTGGAGATAAAGAAGAATGACAAAGCCTCAAAACAGGAAGTGTGAGAACTATAGAACAGACATGTGGCCAAGCCAGATATGAAAGCAAGAAACATAAGGAAAGCTGGTGGTGGAATGCAAAAGCCCAGAAAATCATCAAAAGAAAAGAGGAGTGCAGGAAAAAGTGGGAGGTACAAAAGACGGACCCACGCTATGTAGGAATACTGGCTGGCTAACAAAGAAGTTAAGAGAAGAGTTGCAATAGCAAATAAGTTATCATAGGCACTGTACTAGCCTCTGAAAAGTGGCTCAGTAAATGGCATAAAGAAACTATCAGGCTGCAGGGCAAAAGACAGACAGATAAAGAAGACAGACACTCTTCAAAAGGGATGCCAGCAACAACCTGCTCACCAGTCCACAGGACATCAAAGGCAGATGGAAGGAACACTTCTAGCAGCTTCTAAATGAAGAAAACACATCAGAGGCAATAACGCCCCAGACACAGCCTACGATGAAAGGAAGTCCACCCTAGAAGAATTAAGAACTGCATTGAGGAAAATTAAGTCAGTGATAGCAGCAGGCTCAGATGAGGTCACAGCAGATATGATAGAGATGTTAGGTCAGATATGGGAGAAATGGCTCCTGACAGTACTCGTAGAATGGAGAGAAAGGCGTATCCCAGATGTCTGGAGAATAAGTACATTAGTGCCAGTGTACAAGAACAAAAGGGACATTTACAACTCCGGACAGTACAGATGTATCATACTACTGGCACACTGTATTAAAGTACTGGAGACGGTGATTGATAAATGAATATGAAGGTAAGATGTGAGATGAGCAGTTTGGATTCAGATCAAGATGTAGCATAACTGAACCAATGTTTGCAATGAGACAAGACAGTTGAGTTGAAGCAAGAGACTAGGAAAGTGTCCAACTGGGCATTCCTAGACCTGGAGGAAGCATATGAGAAGGTCCCAAGAAAGCTGATTTGGGCAGACTTGTGATGGTTCCAAGTCCCAGAAACATTGGTAGAACTGGTGCAGACTATGTATAAAGACCCAATGATTCAAGTACAAACAATGTTTGGACACACAGAGTGGTTTTCCAGTGGAAGTGGGTGTGTATCAGGATTCAACTGCTTGTACTGGTGATGGATTACATTAGCAAACAGGCTGGAGGGGACAGATCAACAAAATTGCTGTACACAGAAAATGTGGCATTACAGGCAGACTCTGAGCAAGAACTTCAGCAAAGGATAGAGGAATGAAATGCAACACTGACGGTATATAGTTTGAACATGAGCACAGATAAGACAATTGTAATGGCAGAAAAAGTACAGTTTTGTACCTACCATAAATGTAGATGTCCGATAGGCATGCATCTGCAGTCCTTACAAATGGGTTGTCCTGTCGTCAGGCAGCCCTTCGGTCGGCCGGATTCCAAAGTCTGGGTCTGGCCTCGGCTGGTGTCGCACTTCACCCGACGTCATAGCTGCAGTTCTTCGGGTATAAAGGCATCAGCCGATGCCATTTTCCTCAGTGTTTCTTGCCCCAGATGCCAGGTGCCCTCTAGGAAGGCTAAATTTGGATAAATGCAAATGGTTCCAAATAGTAGAGAGCAAACAAAAAATAAGCATGTATGTACATATATACAAACAAATACACCATAATAGATTCCCCAGCTAGCTACAAGATGGGCAAATACCCTAGGAGTACCACAGAGGGGAAGGAGGGTGGGTAATCCTGACTGCAGATGCATGCCTATCGGACATCTACAGTTATGGTAGGTACAAAACTGTACTATGTCCTTCAAGGATGCATCTGCAGTCCTTACAAATGGGTAGAATACCATAGCCAAACTGGGGGAGGAGGAGAAATAATATTATGGTGTAGTTAAGATCCCTTGCAAAACAGCAGTGGCAAAACCTGCTCGGGATCTGGAGTATAAAGGTAAATTATAATGCTTGGCAAATGTATGCACGGAGCTCCAAGTAGCAGCCTCTAAAATGCCTTTGGTAGCCACTCCTCGTAAGAAAGCTGTGGTAGTGGCTGTAGCCCTTGTAGAGTGAGGTCTGATGTTTTCTGGAGTTTTCTTCCCATGGTAGGAGTAACAAAATCTAATGCAATTTCCTATCCACTTAGAGATTGTCTGTTTTGAAATTGCCTTTCCTTCCATTCCTGTCACATATGCTACCAGTAGCTGGTCAGTCTTTCTATTGCTCTTGGACCTGTCCAGGTAGTAACGTAATTGTCTATGTACATCCAAGGTATGCAACAGTCTTTCTCCCCTGTTCTGTGGGTTGGGGAAGAATGTAGGTAGGTGGATAGCTTGATTTAAAGATACCCTGGAGACCACCTTTGGCATAAAAGTAGGATTAGTTCTCATGGACACTCTATCTTGATGGAAGATCAGGAAGGGCTGTACTGCCATTAATGCCTGTAGCTAAGATACCCTTCTTGCTGAAGTGATTGCAAGCAGGAAAGCAGTTTTCCATGATAAGTACTGTAATTCTGCTGTTGCTGCTGGCTCGAAAGGAGGGAGTGTCAACTTTTCTAGCACAAAGTTCAAGTCCCATGCTGGCAATGGTGGCTTCCTAGGTTGCTTTACATTTTTAATCCCTCTCAGAAACTGCCTGAGCAGAGGATGTGAGAAGACTGGAGGATCCAAGTTGTATTCTGCTGAAATAGCTGATGCATGAATCTTAATGGAAGAATAGGACAGGCCATTGTGGAAGAGCTCTGCCAAGTATTCCAGGATGTTAGCTATGTTTACCAGTGACACATTCTCTCCTTTTGCAGTACTCCAAATGAGATATCTTTTCCATTTTGCTGAATAATTTTTTTTTCTTGTTGAGGGTCTGCGAGCCTCCAAGATAATGTCTTTAACCCTTTGAGATAAATCTGGGTTATTTGGTCTTATGCAATGTTCCCGGCAGCCAGCTGCAGTGTTTTCAGGTTTGGATGCAGGGTTTTGAAGTTGTTCTGTGTTAACAGCAAGGGAACTAGGGGCAGAGGCCATATTTGTTCCAGAGACATGCTCCTCAGTAATGGGTACCAATGTTGCCTTGGCCAGACTGGAGCTATCAGGAAGATCCTTGGACGGTCTTCTTTGATCTTCAATAGCACCTTGTGCATCAAAGGAAGAGGTGGGAATGCATATGCTGTCAGGTTTTCCAACTGAAAGATAGGGAGTCCACTTTCCAAGCAAGTGGGTGGTACGTCCTTGTGCAGAATTTTTTCAGTTGGTGATTGTGTGGGGATGCAAATAAGTCTATTTCTGGTAGTCCCCATTTCCCTGTAATGGTTTTGAAGATGTCCGGATGCAGCATCCATTCGTGGGCATCCGTGGTAGTTCTGCTTAGGATGTCTGCTAGTATATTTTCTTTTCCTGGCACAAAAATTGCTTGAAGCTGAATGTTGAAGCTCAGTGCCACATTCCAGAGGTCCATTGCCATCCGGCATAGAGGGTATGAATGTGTGCCTCCCTGTTTGTTGATGTACCACATAACTGTGGTGTTGTCCGTCCTTATCAGCAGTTGACCCTGTCGAAGAAATGGTCTGAATGCCTGAATTGCCAGTTTTACTGCCAGCATTTCCTTTTGATTTATGTGTAGGTGCAGCTGGTCTTGAGTCCATAAGCCTTGTATGCACTTGTCCAGCATGTGCGCCCCCCAAACGAGGTCTGAGGCGTCTGTTGTGATGGTCTGGCTTGGTTGAGTGCTGTGGAAGGGCAGTCCCTTGTTTGATTGACAGGCCTGAGCCCACCATTGGAATTCTTGTTTCAGGCATGGAATTATTGGAATTTGGGTTTCTAGGCTGTGCTTGTGCTGAGACCATAAATTCCTTAGGTACCACTGTAACTTTCTCATATGTAGTCTGGCATGTGGAATCAATATTATGCAGGATGCCATGTAACCGAGAGCTTGCAGGACTTTTCTTGCTGTTAGCTGGTTCTGCTTTGTTAATGCCATGAAATAGAAAGGGAGTTGCTCCTGTTTTTCTACTGTCAGGAATGCCATTTGTTTTGTTGTGTTCAAATCTGCACCCAAGAAGGTTATCCTTTGGGATGGTATCAGCCTTGACTTTTTTATATTGACAGTGTATCCCAGGGCTTGTAGTAGATGAATGACCCTTTCCAAATCTTTTGTTAATTTGTTTTTGTTGTCTGCTTGTAACAGGCAGTCGTCCAGGTAAGGATAAATTTGAATTCCCTGAAGCCTGCAATGTGCAATTACTGATGCCAGGCATTTCGTGAATACTCTGGGCGCAGTAGATAAGCCAAAGGGCAATGCTGAGAATTGATAATGCTCTGATCCTGCAAGAAATCTGAGGTATCTTCTGCAATTTGGTCATATGGGGACGTGCAGGTATGCCTCCTTGAGATCTAGAGTTACCAGCCAAGACTCCTTGCCCAGCATGGGAAGAAGCTGCTGTAGGGTCAGCATTTTGAATTTTGGAACAATGAGGTATGTGTTTAAAGCGGACAGGTCGAGAATAGGTCTCCATTGGTTTTCTTTTCTTGGTACCAGGAAGAGTCTGGAGTAAAATCCTTGTCCTTGTTCCATAGACGGTACCCTTTCTATAGCTCTCATCCTTAGTAAGTGAGTTATTTGTTCTAGAGCTTCTGTCTTCTGATTTGGAGGTAGGTTTGGCATTCCTCTCTTCCTTGGTAGAGTATGGAAGTGAAACCTGTAACCTTGGTCTATTGTCTGTAAAATCCATTTGGAAGGCCAGGTCCTGCTAAACCTTGGAGGCTGGACCTGCAAGAAATCCTTGACTGTCTGGACAGATTTTGCTTTCTCTTCCACCTTCTTCAGCACCTGCTGCGCAGGGGAGCCAAACAAATTGAGCTTATCCATGGGAGCATCTAGGAGCTTTGATTTAACATGGTCTGGTAAGGACTGCTCTTTCAACCATGCATGTCTTCTGATCACTGTGCCAGTCATGGCTGATCTAAAGGAAGCCTCCAGTGCATCATAGCCGCATTTTAAGGAATGATTACTGACCTGCTGAATGTTATGTACCATTTCCTGTACAGATTTTTTGTCTAATGGTTCATCCGAGGACAGTTTTTTAGTTAATTGGTCTAACATAAATTCCTGATACTGAATCATGTGGAATTGACAGTTCAAGGCCCTAGCTGAAAGTGTAAACTTTTTTACCCCATCTCTCTAAGGCCCTAGATTCCCTTTCAGAGGGGAGGGGGTTTTTGGTAGAAGAAGCTGCTACAGCCTTGGGTCCCTGGGAGATAGTTTCGGGGTCTGCAAAAGGGGCCTTATACAAATGATAATGTGTGTCCGGAACCCTGTAGTACCTATCGGGCTTAGCAGGGGCCGGAGGAAGAGAATCAGGAGCAGTACAAGCATCATTAAAAGCATCATCCACAACAGTAAGTACTGGAGGAATGGCTAAAGGCCTATGCTGTGGCAAATGCAAAAAGGTTCTAAGCCTTTTCCTAGAGTCTGAAAAATCCTGGCCCTGCCATTGAAATTGTTCCCTCATAGCATGCAAGGTTTCCCCAAAAGAAAATTCCTCAGGCGGAGAGGCAGAAGGAATGGAGTCTTCTGCATCAGAGTCCTTATAAGGAGAAAAGGGGCCCTCTGGAGGGTTTGAATTATCTGACTCATCAGAGAAGCCATCTGAAGAAACTGGCTCAGGGGGCTCTACTCTAGTCCTCTTCTCTGGAGGTGGGTGAGAGGCCCTGTCTGGAAGTGGTTGGGATCCCCGGATCAAAGAAATGAGAGCCTCTGCTAGACTAAGCATTTGTGAACTGGAACTAAGCCTGTGAGAGGGGGCTTAGCAGGCACAGATTTGGTAGTTTTTGCTGCTTTAGCCCTGGCAAAGGCCTTAATAGACATGGATGCAGGAGGCCTAGCAGCTCCACGTGCAGGGGTAGAAATATCCAAAGGGATAGTATCAGATAAATCCTGCGAACCTGCAAGAGCAGGTGGGATTTCAGTAGCAGATTCAGCCAGGCTGGATGAGGCCTCGGTAAGTGGTAAGCTTTCGGCCGAAGGAAGAACCGTGGACTAGGTTTCAGCCGAAACCGAGACACTCGCGGTTGGCTTAACTGCGGTTTCGTCCGAAACCGCGGACCGCGAGTGTCGGTCCTTTTCCTTGCGTTTTTTAGAAATTTGCGTAGTCGGAGTATCCGACGGCATAATGTAAGCAAAATCGGAGCCGAAAAACTCTTCAGCAAATTCCGACCAACGTCTAAGCGTCCGTCGGTTGAAAGAAGCACAGGCTAGACAAGCTGCTACGCCATGGTCTGGGCCTAAACAAGGTAAGCAGTAAGAGTGGAAATCTTTATGAGGTATTTGTTTCCCACAAGTTAAACAGTTATTCACTTTTTCTGACATCGGCGGAGGCAAGAAAGAGTCCCCAACGGGGTACTTAGATTTTTAGAAGTCTTCAGTACTTGTAGAAGTAATCTCTGGTTCTGACCGACCGGCACTTGCGAACAGCTTCTGCTTCGGGCGCCACGCGGCAAGAAAGACTGAGGAAAATGGCGTCGGCTGATGCCTTTATACCCGAAGAACTGCAGCTATGACGTCGGGTGAAGTGCGACACCAGCCGAGGCCAGACCCAGACTTTGGAATCCGGCCGACCGAAGGGCTGCCTGACGACAGGACAACCCATTTGTAAGGACTGCAGATGCATCCTTGAAGGACATTGGGGGAAATCACAAGAAACTAAGAATTGAGATAGAAGGGAAAGTAGTGTAACAAGTTAATAGCTTCAAGTGTCTGGGAGGGGTGGGTGAGGAGAAGGGAAGCCTGAATGAGAAGGCCAAAACTAGAATCAGAGAGGCTACAACCAACTGGCACAGTGCCAGGGGTAGTGTGTGACAGAAAAATGCCACAGAAGCTGAAAAGTAAGGTGTGCAAAACAGTGGTGTGACCAGTACTACTGTATGGGACAGAAACCTAGGCAGTAAAGGCAGAGCAGCTGAGGAAGTTAGAGGTCATAGGGATTAAGTGCCTGAGAAGGGTGGTAGGATGCACAATGTGGGACAGATGAAATGCGGACATCAAAGCAGAAGCCAAAGTAGCTCCAACTGCAAATAAGGTTAAACAGAACAGATTACAATGATTCGGGTGGTTACTATTTGAAATGTCATGACCCGTTAGAGCAACTGAAATATGGAGACTGAATGGCTGAAAGGACGGACTCAAATAGTAAATACCAAGTCCGAGATGCCATTTCTTGGAATATTCCCTTTTCTCCAAGGTATGGTGATCTCATAGTTGGTATACATAAGTTTGGGGGTGCAGGGGAACTTGCAAAAAGAAGTTTTAAGAACAAGGGCAATTTTTGAGATTTGCTCTTCTCCTGTTTTTTTTTTTTTTTAATGGCTTTTGGGCACTTGGAATTTCAAGTGCCAATATTTCAACAGGGAGCCACTTTGGGCACATGTGCAGAAAAGCAGAAGACAATCTGGTGAAGAAGATTTGGGACAGAAAGGGAAAAGCCAAGAGGAAATAAGGGTGTTCAGCAAAGAGGTGGATGGACGGTGTCAGAGAAGACCTGTGACAGGCATGAGTACTGAATAAGGTAGGAGAATGGCACTGAATCTACAGAGAAGGCGAAAGATGGCATGACACCCTGACCCCATGCAGAAGATGGGGAAAAAGGGGGGTTGATGATGATGACTTACTTTTGCAAGCAGGAGCTTTAAGTTAAAAATCATAAAACTGCATCAAATAATTCTTTGACTCTAATGGGTGTAGGACACTTCTGTGTGACAAATGTGGTTGTTACTGCTTTGTGTAAAGACAACAGACTGAGTAATGTGCCATTCAGTTTCATAACCATATGCCCGGCACTCAATAAGCCACATTAATATCAGACTTTACAGGCAATGAAGACTAAAGGTAGGTAAGCCACCTACTTAGTTAACAACATCCGACCAGATTCTAAGCAGCAAACATCATTACTAAATACTCCTGTAAAAATGACATACCCACAGTGACTCTGAGACAGGCAAGCTCTTTCAGAGATATTATCATGAAAATAATGCCCAGCTAGATGATGGCCAGTCATTTGCACCACTGTGCCTATATGACAGGTGTAATATCACTAAGAGAAATAAAAAATAATAAACATTACATAACACAATTAAACACTCTTTAGCAGATGCAAACTGTACTGCATATTACTAGCAAGCTGGTAATAATATCAATAATTAACAACAGAAACTATGGCATGTACATAGTTAAGTCCCCACCTCTGTACAACTTTCCTACAGAGTACTGCATCACTGTTGATTCTGGAAAGTAAGGGAAAATCTGGAGCACAATGTATAAGTATGTTGTTTAACAAACATGAGAACAATTCACCCTTTAATTACCATTTTCCCCAATGACTTCCCCTTAATTACAAACTGCTTTTGGACTACTTTTTGCTGTTTGCATATGAAAGCCTGTATGAAACTGTCAGTGAATGTTACTGGAATAAATTAGTTAGGAAACAGAAATAGAAATACATATTATTTTCAGGTCAGAAATCATACCACCACTATATTTTGATGTTTTTGATGTTTTTTATTTATTTTAGTGTGATGAGAACTGAAAGCTATATAATCTGTTTTTGGTTGACTGTTCTATGGGCAGCACAGTGGTGCAGTGAAATGCACTGTTGCCTCACATCACAGCAAGAGGTTCTCCTAGTAAGTTTTCAGCTGGGCATATCCTCCATTTGGGTTTTCTCTCGCTACTCTGGTATCCTCTCAATGACGTGAAGGGAAGGCAGACTGGCAACTTTAAACTGCCTGTATGTAGGTGTGTGTGTGGGGAGGGGGAACTGGAAATCTATGTCTCATCCCTTATGTGCCTATTAAACCATGTAGATAGCAGCAACTGTTCTTAGGATGAATACAGTCATCTGTGACTTGAAGCCATTCGTTGGATGGACTGTTTTGTAAAAGGTTCCACCCTATCAATTTACAATGGACATTCTGTCCTGCATTCCACTCTTAACTTCAAGTCTCTTTCTCTCACTGCTTCAAGATATCCGTATGAAATTTTCAGAGTAAAACCACTTAATCCTCACACCGTGAAATATGTGTACGAGTCAGAATATATGACAGAAATATAATTTATCCTGCAAACAAAGTATTATTTTCAGCTGTCATTTCAAAGGAGCACACCACTAATATGATTCAGACATAAAATGTGTTTGCAGTCTGAAACTTTCAAGCTAAAACAGCAGGTTGATCATGTACAAAAAAACACTTAAGATTCCTTTTCTACCCTTACAGTTTTCACTGGTGCACTGCCTTGAATCTGACCCCAGGCTGCTGAAACATGACATGCTCACTAGGGCATACTGCAATTGAAAAAAATGTTTATGGAAAATATAAAAGAATGGTACTTATGCAATGACAACTCAGCAGCAATGCATTCTATGTCCCTGGTGCACTTTGCATACTTTGCAGAAATATGGCAGAGCACCAACAAACAGAGCAGAACATAACACAAAATGTAAGACCTGGGCTGTAGAAGGGGTCTACTACAAGTGCTCGTGTGCTAGTAAGCTCGCAACACCCTTGCTTGGTGCCACTTGCTCAGAAAAACAAGTGCTCAAATTCCCATAAGCCCACTCACTCGTAATTACTTAACCGTCCCATCGCCTGACCCTGTAAAACTGTATAACCCAACCAGAGTCCTAACACTAACCCTAAAACTCCCATGCAGTTCCTAAACCAAGCCCTTGCTCCCTTACCCTAAAACTCCAAATTCAGCTTGCTCTCCCTCCCTACACCAAAATTCTTTGATTGCTCTCTACATTTCCCTACATTTTCCCTGCCCTAATCAACACCCCTTCCCCTCTCATTCCCTCCCAAGATGCTTGCCAGAACTCACATTCAGGACTGAGTGCAAGCGGCACATGAGCTACATGATGTTCTAGTCCCTGACTTCAAGACAGCAGTCTTCAAGCTCTTGGGACTTGAGCACTTGCAGCAGACCCCAGTAAAATCATATGTATCATACCCAGCTGCTTGCTGATGAAAAGCTACAGCTCAGTCCTGCTTCCTGAATTTTTTCTGTCATTATGAAACTTTCTAGTATAAACAACAGCATGATCAACTACAAAAATGCAAGTAAGACCCCTATTCTATCTTTAAGAATTTTAGCGCAGGTCAATGCTGAATTAGTGACTACCACCTTAGCTGAACAATACAACATGTCATTTAAAAAAAAAATCTGATGAAATACACAGTAACTTTGCTTCAACATAATGAGAACTTAGAGCATATACATTCTGGCCATTAGTTTCACACAGCCTTTTGAGCGGAGATGAAGCAGCCATACTGGCACACTATTAAGAATGCTATCCCCTGAAGTACTGGATTTACTAGCTGTATATAAGAGGCCCACAGGCAGTTCATCATAAAAATGAAGGAATTCTTGTAAGATATGAGGTTGCAAAACACACACAAGAATTCAATTCTATTCTTGAACTTCACTGCACCTCCATTGTGATTTACATGGCAGCAAATGAGCTCACCTTAAATCCAGTAAAAGAAATGTTGGGTTGGCTGGCAAACATGCAAGTTTACATCTTGTTGAATGAGGATTTAGTGCAAGTATATTCTGCACATTCGTCTCATCTGACCTGGTCTGACAGCCACCAGGTGGAAACCGGGTTAGCTGACAAATTGTGTCCCTCCTAAAAAGCATCTGCAATGCTGCAATTGTTATCCGAATGAAACTGGGCATGATCTGGACAGTCATGTCCCATTACTGTGTGACATGTGTGACATGGAGAATTTTAATCAATCACCTATTCATTCATTCTCTGGTTACTCGTAATCTGCTTAGCACAAAGTGGGTAATCAGAAAATTAATTAATTAATGATTTTTTTTTCTCCACAGCCACAGGATTCACTGGTGCCCAACACTAGCTAAAATAACAGCAGGGATCAATCACTTTCGTCTACAAAGTGTCTCTTACACCTCTGCACCTACTAATTTACAGCCACTTTATTAGCTATGAGCAGGTCATATATCTGGGTGTGATAAAAATAAATAAAACAATGATCAGAGTGAAGGGTTTTATTTTGGTTCATGCAAGTATACGCTAATTCATGCCCACCAATTAAACTCACTTCAGATATCCAATTTACAACATCATGGGAAACAAATGAATAATAGCCATAGAAATGCATTTCAGCTTGATGTTACCATACATTTAAAATGCAAGCTACTGCAAAGTACAGTTTTGTACCTACCATAAATGTAGATGTTCGAGTGCTAATACAGCTGCAGTCATAACAGATGGGTTCTCCTGCCGTCAGGCGGGTCCTCGGTCGGACGAATTCCAAAGTCTAGGTCCGGCGTCGGTTGTCGTCGCTTCTTCCCTGACGTCAGTGCGACAGGGGTATAAAAGAACCAGCCAACGCCATTTTCTTCAGTCTTTCTTGCCCCAAATGTTAGGTGCCCCCAGAAGGAAGGCAATACATAAAATTATGTAATAATGCAATGCAATATAATCAAAAAACAGTAGTTGCAAGCAAATACACCATAAAAGAATACCCCTAGAGGGGAAGGTGGGAGGGAAACCTGGACTTCAGCTGTATTAGCACTTGAACATCTATATTTATGGTAGGTACAAAACTGCACTATGTTCATCGTGCATACAGCTGCAGTCATAACAGATGGGTAGAATCCCAAAGCTAAGAAAGGGGTGGTAGGCACTAGGTGGAGCTAGGAGGAGCCAAAATGCCCTGCAAGACTGCAGTGGCAAAGCCTGCTCTAGACTTGGAGTATAAAGGTAGGCTGTAGTGCTTAGAGAAGGTATGCACAGAACTCCAAGTGGCTGCTTCTAAAATATCCTTGGTAGGAACTCCTCTGAGGAAGGCTGCAGAGGTGGCTGTGGCGCTGGTGGAATGAGTGCTAATGCCTGTAGGTACAGTTTTGCCAGGAAAGGAATAGCAAAAGTGTATGCAGTGGGCTATCCATTTTGAGATTGTCTGTTTGGATATTGACTTTCCTTGAGCTCCTACCGCATAGGCCACAAAAAGCTGTTCTGATTTTCTGAAAGGCTTTGTTCTGTCCAAATAATAACGCAGTTGTCTGTGGATGTCCAAAGAACGCAGTAATCTCTCCCCTTTGTTTTGAGGATTAGGATAAAAAGTAGGTAAATGTATGGCCCGATTTAAAGCTACCCTGGATACCACTTTAGGCATAAAGGACGGGTTGGTACGTAATGAAACTCTGTTCTGATGGAAGATGATGAAAGGCTGGACAGCCATAAGAGCCTGTAGTTCTGAAACTCTCCGAGCTGAAGTGATAGCCAGAAGGAAAGCTGTTTTCCAGGACAAATATTGTAAATCTGATGAGGCAGGTGGTTCAAAAGGGGGCAAAGTCAGTTTTTCCAGAATGAAATTAAGATCCCAAGCAGGTATTGGTTGTTTTCTTGGAGGTCTTAAATTCTTAGCCCCTCTGAGGAACTGTCTTAATAGAGGGTGAGAGAATAAAGGTGGATCAGTGTTGTATTCTGCAGAAATGGCTGAGGCATGGAGTTTGATGGAGGAGAACGAAAGTCCACTGCTTAGCAGTTCGACCAAATATTGTAGTATTTGAGGTAAAATCAGTTTTCCAGGGCACTGGCCCTTTTTCTCATTCCAAACACAAAAACGTTTCCATTTTGCAGAGTAAGCTTTTCTAGTTGATGGCCTTCTGGCCTCCAAAATGACATCCTGCACCTCCTTGGAGAGCAGGGCCTGCTGTGATGCTAAGGAATCTTCCATGCGGCTAGATTGAGCGTCTTCAGCTGACTGTGAAGAGTTTTGAAGCTGTGCTGAGTCAGAAGAAGAGGCATTAGAGGCAGGGTCCATGGTGGTGAATGCGTCAAGCTCTTTAATAGTGGGTACCAGTGTTGCCTTGGCCAGTCTGGAGCAATGAGGATCATCTTTGGTCTGTCTGCTCTGGTCTTCAATAGGACTTTGGGCAGCAGAGGAAGTGGTGGGAAGGCATAAACTGTCATTGATGTCCAACTGAAAGAGAGAGCGTCCACTCTCCAGGCCTTTGGATGGAAGATCCTTGAGCAGAATTTTGTCAATTGATGATTTTTGTGAGAGGCAAAGAGATCTATGTCTGGCCTTCCCCATTCTTGGATTATTTCTGTAAAAACTTTTGGATGCAACTTCCATTCGTGTGGATCTGTCATATTCCTGCTTAGGTTGTCTGCCAGCGTGTTTTCCTTGCCTGGCAAGTACTGTGCTTGTAGCTCCATTTGTAAGTCCATGGCCATGTTCCAAAGTGACATGGCCAGTCTGCATAGGGGATAAGAATGTGTGTTCCTCCCTGCTTGTTTATGTACCACATAACTGTGGTGTTGTCTGTTCTTATCAATAGCTGACCTGGTTGTAGAAGGTCCTTGAAGGCTGTAATAGCATTTTTCACTGCTAGCATTTCTTTTTGATTGATGTGAAGGTGCTTTTCTTTTTGGGTCCATTTGCCCTGAATGCACCGGTCTGTCATGTGCGCCCCCCAGGCGTAGTCCGAGGCGTCTGTTTTGATGACTTGATTTGCTTGAGGCTTGCTGAATGGAAGACCTGTGTTTGTTTGGCATGCTTGAGCCCACCACAGAAATTCCTTTTGCAGCCATGGAATTAGTGGTATCATTGTTTCCAAACTGTGGCTGTGTTGAGACCATATGTTTTTTAGGTACCATTGTAGTTTTCTCATATGCAGCTTTGCACATGGGATTAGTAAGATGCAAGATGCCATGAATCCCAGTGCCTGCAGGATTTTCCTTGCAGTCAGCCTGGTGCAATTTGCCAGTGTTCTGAAATATTGAATTAGTTGCCCCTGCTTCTCTGGTGTGAGGTAGGCCATCTGGGTGTTTGTGTCCAAATTGGCACCCAGGAAAATTATCTTGCGAGAGGGTATTAGTCTTGATTTCTCTTTGTTGACTGTGTATCCTAGAGAGTTTAATAACATTATTACATAAGCCAGATGTTTCAGAAGAATGTGCTTGCTGTCCGCTTGGATCAGGCAGTCGTCCAAATAAGGGTATATTTGTATCCCTTGAAGTCTGCAGTAGGCAATTACTGATGCCAGGCATTTCGTGAATACTCTGGGCAGTAGATAAACCAAAGGGCAATGCAGAGAATTGATAATGTATTGAACCTACAAGAAATCTGAGGTATCTTCTGCAATTTTGTCTGATTGGGACATGCAGGTATGCCTCCTTGAGGTCCAATGTTACCAGCCAAGACTCCTTGCCCAGCATGGGAAGAAGTTGCTGTAGAGTGAGCATCTTGAATTTTGGTACGAGTAGGAATGTATTTAGGATGGAAAGATCCAAAATAGGTCTCCAATCTTTGCCCTTCCTTGGCACCAGAAATAGCCTGGAATAAAAACCTTGGCCTTGTTCGTGTGTAGGTACCTCTTGAATAGCTTTCATGTTTATAAGATCTGAAATTTGCTTTTGTGCCTCTGCCCTTTGATTGTGTGGCAGGTTTGGATTTTTGGAAGGGTATGGAAATGGAATTTGTAGCCTCGGTTTATTATGTTCAGGATCCATTTGTCCTTTGTGACAATATGCCAATTTTTTGAGAATAGTGCCAGCTTTCCTCCTAAGGGTGCTGCCATTTGAGACCTGGCTGGCATGCAAAGGGGAAAGTCATTGGTTTTGCTTTTGAAAGATTGCGAGTTGTCCTCACCACCTCTTTGTGTAGGAGCTTGCCATTGTCTGCCTCTGTACGAGACTTGAGTTTGTCCTCTGCCCCTCGGGCACCTGTATCTGCCTCTTTGGGGTCTGTCTGTGGCAGGAAAGAACCAGTTTTTGGAAGGCCAATTTCTACTAAAACGTGGGGGTTGAACCTGCAGAAATTCTTTTACAGTTTGCATTGATTTAGCCTTTTCCTCCATTTTCCGTAATACTTCCTCAGCATTTGCCCCAAATAGAACATCCTTTTGAAGAGGGGCGTCTAGTAATTTAGCTTTGATATGATCAGGCAAGGCTTGTTCCTTGAGCCAAGCATGCCTACGTATGACTGAGCCTGTAAAAGCAGCTCTACATGAGGCCTCTAGAGCATCAAACCCACATTGTAAGGTATATTTACCCACTTGTTCTGCACTATGCATCAAATCCTGCAACTCCTTCATGTCTGGTTGTTCAGGTTGTGACATTTTACTTTTCAATTGAGATAACAGAAACTGTTTGTATTTTAGCATATGAAACTGACAGTTTAAGGCCCTCATGGATAAGGTAGCCGAGGTATATACCTTTTTTCCCCACCTTTCTAAGGATCTGGAATCTCTCTCGGAAGGCAATGGATTTTTGGCAATGGAGGCCTTAACTCCCTTGGGCCCCTGTGAGATGGTTTCTAGGTCAGCAGCATGGCTTTTATATAGAAATTGGTGCGAGTCAGGAACCCTGTAGTACCTGTCAGGCTTAACTGGAGCTGGAGGGAGAGAGTACGGGTTAAGGCAGGCCTCCGAGTACACATCATCTAGGATGTCCAGGACAGGAGGTATAGCCAGAGGCCTGTGCTGGGGTAACAAAAGAAATTCCCTGAGCCTTTTCTTGGAATCTGAATAATCCTGGCCTTCCCAGTGGAAGTGTTCCCTTAAGGTATGCAGAGTTTCACCAAATGAGTAATCCTCAGGGGGGGATACAGAGGGAATAGATTCCTCTGCATCAGAGTCCTCAAAAGGAGAGTAAGACTGTTCCTGATAATCAGAGTGCTCTGAAATAATGGAGCCCTGATCAGAGGAGGGGGAATCTTCCTCCACTCTGGGTCTTTTGTCCAGAGGTGGCTGAGAAACTCTGATTAGAGTAATTAAATCCTCAGCCATTTTAAGCATCTGTTTCTTAGTCATGGGGCCTGTGTAGCTGGTCTCTTAGGGTGCATGGTAGCTTTAGACTTGGTGAAAGCCTTGATGGAGAAAGAAAAGGAAGGTCTGAAGACACCTTGAGTGGAGGTGGACCTGTCCACATTCTGTGTTTCAATGCCGAGCGTGGCTTCGGTATCTGTAGTCAGGGTGTGGGCCGAGGAGCCTGCGACCTCGGGTACAGGAGACACCGCCAAAGATGTGTCGTCGGGAATCAGGGGCTGCGTAGGCGCCTCGCTGAGAACCAGATCACGTGTAGTTGGCTTTGGCGTGGTGTCGGTAGAGGCCGCGGACCTCGAGTGTCGGACCTTGTCTTCGCATTTTTAGACAAAACCGGAGTCGGAGTATCCGACGACATAGTATAGTTAAATGCTTTCCCAAAATAATGCTGGGCGAACTCCGCCCGACGCTTAATAGTGCGTTTGTTGAATGTAGCACAAAAGCGACAGACCGAGACGTCGTGGTCTGGGCCTAAACAAGGTATACAGAGGGAATGGCAATCCTTATGTGGTATTTGCTTCCCACAAGAAATACAATTATTAACTTTGTCTGACATTGGTCTGAGGCAAGAAAAAGTTTCCCCAACGGGGTACTTAGCTTTTAAGAAGACTTCGGTTCCAAATTTTTTGTAATCTCAGGAGCTGGCCGACCAGCACTTGCGAACTGCTTCTGCTTCGGGCACCGCGCGGCAAAAAAGACTGAAGAAAATGGCGTCGGCTGGTTCTTTTATACCCCTGTCGCACTGACGTCAGGGAAGAAGCGACGACAACCGACGCCGGACCTAGACTTTGGAATTCGGCCGACCGAGGACCCGTCTGACGGCAGGAGAACCCATCTGTTATGACTGCAGCTGTATGCACGATGAACATCTCCCTGGGCACACAACACACAAATCAAACACGTATGCTTGTACTCACATACAAGTATACATAAATACAAGCCTATGCATGCAGAGCCACACGTGCACATGAACATTCTCATTCTGCCCACCACTGAGAAGGAAGCCTTTGATGGTCAATTTCTTTCTGTGTTTTTTTTTTTTTTTTTTTTTTTTTTTTTTAACATAAACAGCCTGCCCCACCACCAACACAAAAAGGCAGATCATTACCTCATGTATACATTTCTGTTATATGATTGTGAAGAATGTGAAAGATATAATGGCCAGTTATATATTTCAGCAAAACAAGTTAACAATTTGAACTATAAAAGTAAAAAATCTATAGCAGCAAACAAAAGCAAGATGAATTTATATACCCATTACTTATTTATTTTAATTTGATAACCAGGCAAGTGGAATGGCTGACGCACCCTTTTCAGCCGTAAGTATACAAATCAGGATCTACAATTAATCTTCATCTCTATACAGCACAGTCCAACTGCAAAAAAAAAAACTAAAGAAAGATTTACTCTCCCTTCCTCTCAACTACGTAAATAGAATGCAAAATTAAAAGTTTTTGCTTACTGTTTGCTTACACCCACTCAACACAGCTTCAGACCGAAACATAGCACCACTACAGCTCTATTATCCTTCCTCAACACTGTCTCTATAGTCATGGAAGACAAACTTATTTCTTGCCTATTCTTGGACCTCTCAAAAGCTTTCGACACTGTGTCTCACTCTCTTCTACTGCATAATCTCAACTTCTCCTCTGATACCGTTGCATGGTTCTCCAGCTACCTCACTGATAGATCTCAATCAGTGAGATGGCACTCTGCACTCTCCCCATAAAAATGGGTGTACCTCAAGGGTCTATCCTAGGGCCTTTACTTTTTAATATCTTTACTAATCAGCTCTATACCTCCTGTCCTCAGTCATCTTTAGTGCAATACGCAGATGATTCTACAGTCATCACCACAGCCAATTCTCCCTCTAAGCTCTTCTCAGCTACTCGGGCATCTTCTAACTTAGTTGAAACATGGCTCTCCAACAACCAGCTCATTCTTAACTCAAAAAAAAAAAAAAAGCTGTTACTCTTCCTACTTAAAAAGTTCAACAATATTAAACCCTCCTTCTCCATACAGTCCCTTAATAACACTCCCATTCAGGTAGAATCCAGCACTAAGCTCTTAGGCATAACCATCGATGATCAGCTTACATTTGACTTGCATGTTAATAACTGTATCAAAAAGACTCATTCAAAACTAGGGCTCCTTTACCGTAACAAGAAATTCCTTATCTCTGAAGCCAAGATTACTCTCTCTCACCTACCTTCTAACCAGTCTAATGTACAATTCTCAAATTCTCACAAATCTTAACTCAGCACTCCTGACCGAACTTGAATCTACCTACAACAAGGTTGCTAGATTTGCTGCCCAACAAACCTACAAATACCATCACTCTCTCTCTCTAAAGACCTAATCTGGCTTGAATTACCCCACCAGCTTTCTTCTCTCTTAGCTCCAGATCATCCATTCTATCCTATACCAGCCTTCCTACTGCCCAGCACTATCCCCTCTCATCTCCCATTATTCTCCCTCCAGACCGCTCCGAAGCTCTAACCAAGACCTACTACAAATCTACAAACCCAAGGCTAAATTTGGACGCAGCATGTACAGCTATTACCCCACTATTGCTTGGAATATGCTCCCACTAGAAATCAGGACCCTTACACATCCTAAACAATTTAAGACAGCCACCAAAGAGCACTTTAAAAGTCACTGGTCCTGCCACTGCACTCTCCCTCCTTAACATCCCCTACTTCTCATACCTTAATCTACTTTCTGCCCTTAACTCACTCTTCTCACTAGCTCTCTCTAATCTTCCTTGACTACTCTTTCTACTGTCTTCTAAAATATATTAAGTAAATCACCTCAGAGAAACATTCTACTGTAAATGTCTTGTCTTCATGCAACTACCTTATGACAAAACTGGGTTTTTGTAATCACTTACCCCAAAAACTATACTCATCTTAATGACATATTTCTTTTTATACATCTTGAAATAATTTTTGCTACACTCCTGATTATTGACACTCTATAACATTGTATTCTTACTTAACGCCTTGCAATAGTCCTGTAACATTGCTGTTTAATGCTAATTTATAATGAAAATTGTTTAATATGTTGGAGCTTTTCTCCCCGGGCCTCTGCTGAAAAAGGGCTATTCAGCTCAGTTGGACAATTCTGGTGAACAAATGTAAAATAAAATAAATAACTATTTCATTTCAATGATTCTGCTTGTCTGCCATGCATATGAAAAAACAGGAAAAAGAAAGCATGAAATACTATCAACAGTGTGACAATGCAGCTGTCTGTTGAAGGAAACACACTAACAGCGAAAAGTATAATGTAATTGTTTTCTGCTGAAGACCATGACATTGTTCCTGTCATGAAGTGCATGGTAAACTACAGTGTCACACGGCTACAAATGTATGAGCTGTAGCTTTGCAATACATAAGTGAAAAGCTTAGTCACCTGAATTCTCTAGCTTGACAAATGAAAAAAAAAACAGTACAAATTCTCAACAAATCAGTTTAAGTCTGGCCACAGCAATTACACTTAAGGAAATGCAAATAATACAGAACCTTTCCTGTCTGAACACAGGTTGTCAGCTACAGGTAGGATAGGAAAATCTGTGCCTGCATGATGTCACTTTGTGAGTGGCTTTTCCGTTTTTTCAGAGGAATGGAAAGAACTTTTGACTGGCAACATTACCTTACGAGTGGGTAATTTGAAAAACACTGCAAAAAACTATAAGTTGCTTAGTAGTTGTGCAAACGTGAATCTTGTGGAGATGAGAAGCTATACTTTCTGTTCATGGACTTTGTGTGGGTGGGGTAAGGCTGCAGTCAGTACTACACTAAGCAAACAAAAAGAAAAACAAAATCAGTCAGAACAGTTTTACTTTCATGGTTTCTCCAATTTGTCTGAAATGAAGGTTGGGAAATAAGGTAAAAAATTAACCACATATTGGAGGACAGTATTAGTTTCAGTATTTGTTCTCCTTTCAAACCGGAATCAATCTTGCCAGAAGGTTAATGATTAACCAATAACCAGAGTCAATGCTCTCACTGAAAAAGCCTCCATGCAAAATAAAAATTCAACCTTCAATGATAGCTGCTGTCTGACACACAGCTTAAATCAACAGAGTTGCGAAAAGGAGTGTAAAAGTACAGTTTTGTACCTACCATAAATGTAGATATTTGAGTGTAAACACTGCTGCAGTCATTACATTTGGGTTATCCTGCCGTCAGGCGGTTCCCCAGTTGGCTTGAGTTCCAGAGTCTTGGTCCAGTGTCGGTTGCTGTCGCCTCCTCCCTGATGTCAGTGGGACAGGGGTATATAAGATGCAGCCAACGCCATTTTCTTCAGTTTTTCTTGCCCCAGATGTCAGGTGCCCCCAAATAGGTAGGCAATTCAAATCGCTAATAAAACATACATAAGAAAAGCAAACAACTTTCAGTTACCAGCAAATACTCCCCATAGGTAGTAAAGGGTAGAAGACATAGGTACGTACCAGTAAGTAAGAGGGGAAGGAGGGAGGGTAACCTGGACTGCAGCGGTGTTTACACTCGAACATCTACATTTATGGTAGTACAGTTTTGTACCTATGTTCATCGTGTTACACTGCTGCAGTCATTACACTTGGGTGGAATCCCAAAGCTGAGGTAGGGAGGCTGGTCCTATAAGGCATTAGGGGTGGCTATAAGGCCCTGCAGCACAGCAGTGGCGAAGCCAGCTCTGGATTTGGGGTATAAAGGCAAATGATAATGCTTGGTGAAGGTATGCACAGAACTCCATGTTGCTGCTTCCAAAATATCCTTGGTAGGCACTCCTCTGAGGTAGGCAGTTGAAGTGGCTGTTGCCCTGGTGGAGTGAGATCTAATGCTGCTAGGTACAGGTTTCCCATGGTGAGTATAGCAGAAACGTATACAATGTCCTATCCATTTTGAGACCGTCTGTTTTGAAATGGCTCTTCCCTGTGCTCCTGCAGGATATGCTAGCAATAATTGCTCAGATTTTCTGAAAGCTTTGGTTTTGTCCAAGTAGAAGCCTAACTGCCTGTGAATGTCCAAAGAATGTAGTAGTCTCTCCCCTTTGTTCTGAGTTTTGGATAGAAAGTTGGCAAGTGAATAGTTTGGTTTAGAGCCTCACTTGATACCACCTTTGGTATAAACGTAGGGTTAGTTCTTAAAGACACCCTGTCCTGGTGGAAAATGAGGAAAGGTTCCACTGCCATTAGCGCCTGTAATTCTAAAATTCTTCGTGCTGATGTTATTGCCAGTAGCAGAGCAGTTTTCCAAGAGATGTACTTTAATTCTGCTGTGTTAGCTGGCTCAAAAGGAGGTAAAGTTAATTTTTCCAAAACGAAGTTGAGGTCCCAAGTTGGGGTAGGTGCTCTACGGGGCGGTCTTATGTTTTTAGCCCCTCTGAGGTACTGTTTGAGCAAAGGATTAGAAAAAAATTGGTGGATCCGTGTTGTAATGAGCAGAAATGGCTGAGGCGTGGATCTTAATGAATGAAGAGAGGCCCTTGTCCAGCATCTCAGTTAAATATTGAAGTATCTGAGGAATGTTTGGGACAAGAGGGTCAAGGTTGTGCGCCTTGTTCCAGGCACAGAATCTCTTCCATTTATCCGAGTAGGCTTTCCTGGTGCTAGACCTTCTGGCCTCCAGAATGACATCCATAACAGCTTTGGAGAGAGGCATTGCTTACTTGACTAAGGGAATTTTCCATGCAGCTAGGTTTAAGGTCTTTAGCTGGCTGTGAAGTATCTGATTGTTGTGCTGTGTCAGCAAATGTGGGATTTGAGGCAAAATCCAGGGTGGTTCTTGTGCTAAGTTCTTTATGATTGGGTACCAGTGCTGGCGTGGCCAGTCTGGTGCAATCAGGATCATATTTGGCTTTTCTTGCCTGGCTTTTATGAGTACCTTTGGAAGGAGAGGTAAAGGAGGGAAAGCGTATACTTACAGGTTTTTCCAGCTGAATGAGACGGCATCCACTTTCCATGCTTGTGGATGGTAACTCCTTGTGCAGAATTTCTGTAGCTGGCAGTTCCATTGGGGATGCAAACAGATCTATGTCCGGGCTCCACCATTTTTGTGTTATCATTCTGAATATTTGTGGATTCAATTCCCATTCGTGGGGATCCATGATGTTTCTGCTTAGGTCATCTGCCAGTGTGTTTTTCTCTCCTGGCAGGAATTGTGCTTGCAGATGAACTTGGTAGTCTAGAGCTGTGTTCCACAAGGTCATGGCTTGTCTGCAGAGGGGGTAAGAGTGTGTGCCCCCTTGCTTATTTATGTACCACATAACTGTGGTGTTGTCTGTCTTTAGTAGTAGTTGTCCTGGATGCAGTAGGTCCTTGAAAGCTATAAGTGCATTTTGTACAGCTAGCATCTCTTTTTGATTGATGTGAAGATGCCTTTGCTCTGTGGGCCACTCGCTCTGAATACATTTTCCTGCCATGTGTGCTCCCCAGGCATAATCCGATGCATCTGTTGTCAGTGTTTGCCTGGCTGTGGGTGGAATAAAAGGCTGCACCTTGTTGAGGTGACAAGCTTGAGCCCACCATCGAAACTCCTGTTGAAGGCAAGGAATAAGTGGTATAACCGTTTCCAAACTTTGACAGTGTTGAGACCATACACTCTTTAGGTACCATTGTAGTTTCCTCATATGCAGTCTGGCATATGGAATTAGTAGTATGCAAGATGCCATGTAGCCCAAGGCCTGCAGAATTTTTCTTGCAGGGAGTTGGGTCTTTGTTGCCAACAATTGAAAGTATTGAGTCAGTTGTCCTTGCTTGTCTGGCGTGAGATAAGCCATCTGGGCTGTTGTGTTCAAGCTGGCACCCAGGAATATTATCTGTTGTGAGGGCACTAGTTTTGATTTCTTTTCATTTACCGTGTACCCCAGGCAACTTTATAACTTTTTTATGAACACCAGATGCTTTAGAAGAACATCTTTGCTCTCTGCTTGAATCAGGCAGTCGTCCAGGTATGGATAAATTTGAATTCCTTTTTGCCTGCAAAATGCAATTACTGGTGCCAGGCACTTTGTGAAGACCCTGGGCGCAGTAGATAAGCCAAAGAGCAGTGCAGAGAACTGACAGTGCATTGAACCAGCTAGAAATCCGAGGTATCTTCTGCAATTTTGTCTGATAGGGACATGCAGGTATGCCTCCTTGAGGTCCAAAGTCACGAGCCAAGCGTTCTTACCTAGCGTGGGAAGAAGCTGCTGTAATGTCAACATTTTGAATTTCGGAACATCCAGGTAAGTGTTTAGAGAAGAAAGATCCAGAATGGGTCTCCAGGCTTTGTCCTTTCTGGGAATCAGAAAGAGTCTTGAGTAAAATCCTTGTCCTTGCTCCTGTGGGTGGTACCTTTTGAATAGGTCTCATGTCCATGACTGCTGTAATTTGTCTTTGAGCCTCTGCCCATTCATCTGGTGGCAGATTTGGCATTCCTTTTAACCTTGGCAGAGTGTGAAAGTGGAACCTGTAACCTTGAGATACAACGTTGAGAACCCATTTGTCTTTGGTGATGCAATGCCAATTGTGATAGAAAAGTGCCAGTTTCCCTCCTAAGGGGGCTGCCAAGAGAGAGCTGTTTGGCAGCTGTAGTGGGAAGTCATTGAGGCTGTTTTTTATAAGGTTGTGGCTTGTCTTCCCCTTCTTTCTGGCCTGGTGTACCCCATTGTCGAGGCCTGTAAGGACCTTGTGCTTGACCTCTACCTATCGGACGTCTGTATTTGCCCCTTTGAGGTCTGTCTGTGACTGGAAAGGACCAATTCTTTGTTGGCCAATTTCTGCTAAAACGAGAAGGCTGAACCTGTAAGAAATCCTTCACCGTTTGCATAGATTTTGCCTTATCCTCCATCTTCTTTAATACCACCTCTGCCTTAACTCCAAACAGCACATCCCGCTGCAAAGGTGCATCCAATAATTTTGCCTTAACATGATCTGATAACGTATGTGCTTTTAACCAAGCATGCCTTCTAATGACAGAGCCTGTAATTGCTGCTCTACAGGAGGCCTCTAAGGAATCAAATCCACATTGCAAAGTATGTTTTCCGACTTGTTCAGCTGCATGCAATAAATCCTGCATTTCTTTAAAATTAGGAGGATCTGAATCTGGAAGCATCTTTTGTTTCGACTGAGACTTCAAAAATTGCTGATATTTTAGCATGTGAAACTGGCAATTTAAGGCTCTCACTGCTAAAGTTGCAGATGTATATACTTTCTTTCCCCATCTCTCTAATGCTCTGGAATCTCTGTCAGAGGGAACTGTTTTTTTTGCTGATGATGCCTTAATCCCTTTGGGTCCCTGAGAAATAGTTTCAGGGTCAGCAACAGGACTTTTATACAGAAATTTGTGAGAGTCAGGGACTTTGTAATATCTACCAGGTTTAACTGGGGCCAGAGGTAAGGAGTCAGGGTTTAAGCTGGATTCAGTGTACACATCATCCACAATATCTAACACTGGCGGAATAGCAAGGGGTCTGTGTTGAGGCAATAAAAGGAAGACTCTGAGCCTTTTCTTGGATTCTGAGTAATCCTGGCCTTCCCAATGGAAATGCTCCCTTATGGTATGTAAGGTCTCCCCCAAAGGAATAGTCCTCAGGCGGAGAGGCCGGTGGAATTGATTCCTCAGCATCAGAATCTTCATAAGGGGGGTAAAGAATAACCTAGGTCTGAGGATGAATCTGAAGAAATGGACACCTGGTCGGAAGATTCATAGTCTGCATCCTGTCTGGGCCTTTTATCAGGAGGGGGATGGGACCCCCTGATCAGGGTGATTAGGTCTTCGGCCATTTTGAGCATTTGTTTCTTAGGCATGGAAACCTGTCCTGGAGAATGCTGTATCTGTTTCTTTGTTTTTAAGGGGGCCTTAGACTTAGCAGAGGGTTTAATGGTTAACTGGGTAGGTCTGAAAACACCCTCTGAGGCTGTGGATTGTTCAGCTACTTTGGTTCCCTCTTAAGGGTTAGTTTCGGTAGGCTGAAAACCTACAGCATCTGAAGGCCCAGCCAGCTCCACGTGGAAGTCGGAGGCGGTCTGTGGTTCTGTGAAAGTGGTCATCAGGGGCTGCGTAGGTGCCTCACTGAAAACCGGAGAACCGGCGACCGGCCTAGAAGAGGCCTCGTCGTCAGTTTTGGGCCTCGGATGCCTGTCCTTGTCTTTGCGCTTTTTATGTATTCCGGTCATTGGAAGTTTCGACGGCATGGTGTAATTGAATTTTCTGCCAAAATAATGTTGGGCAAAATCAAACCGACATTTAATAGTGCACTTGTTGAACCTAGCACAAAACCGACAACCAGTGACGTCATGGTCTGGGCATAGGCATGGAATACAATAGGAGTGGAAATCCTTACGAGGTATTTGCTTCCCACAAGAAATACAGTTATTAACTTTTACTGACATCGGTCTGAGGCAAGAAAAAGTTTCCCCAACGGGGTACTTAGCTTTGTAGAAGACTTCGGTTCTGGATTCAGAATGAAAATCTCAGAAGTCGGCCGACCGGCAGTTGAGAACTGCTTCTGCTTTGGGCACCGCGCGGCAAGAAAGACTGAAGAAAATGGCGTCGGCTGCATCTTATATATTCCTATCGCACTGACGTCAGGGAGGAGGCGACAGCAACCGACGCCGGACCAAGACTTTGGAACTCAGGCCGACTGGGGAACCGCCTGACAGCAGGATAACCCAAGTGTAATGTCTGCAGCAATGTAACACGATGAACATCTAAAATAAACAAACCATATCAATATATATCCACAACAAAAGCAAAAACATTGCTGGTGAGACAGTCAAACTGAGGACTGGCTCAGCTGTAACAAACATTGTTTATGCCCATGAAAGAGAACCTCAGAAATAAGACATTTTGTGTTTGAAGTACACTGGGGGTTTCACCTAAGTCCCTCTTAGATAGGGCAACTGGTAATGATCTTAGATTTGTGCATATAGACTATATATCTTGGTCCATAAGGGAACAAGGGTGTAACATGGCTAGGCTTGTAAAGGAATTAGGGCAAACAGCCTAGTAACCTCATATGATCCTATGAAGAGCACTACAACTCAGAGATAAGCACTTGCGCTTAAAAAGGACAACCATGAAATACAGTTTTCAAGTGCAATATCATAAGCTATACCAACATACGCCAGCACTGATACTAAAGACAAAAACAGGGCTGGTGAGAGTGCCAAACTGAAAAGAACTCACTAACAAAAAATATTTTATGTCCATGAAAGAAATTCACCAAAATTACA
Organism: Protopterus annectens; assembly: GCF_019279795.1. Classification (NCBI taxonomy): domain Eukaryota; kingdom Metazoa; phylum Chordata; order Ceratodontiformes; family Protopteridae; genus Protopterus; species Protopterus annectens. Next base: position 1,854,137,093 of record NC_056725.1, on the reverse strand, counting down.
CATTTCATGCTAGAAGCAGTAAACTCAGTTCTAACCCAGGAATGAGCAATGATGTCTGCCAAAACAATAAAGCTACCTTCAATGTCAAAAGAACTAAGAGTAACTAGAAAGAAATACCTTACCTAGACATTCCAACTTAAAAATCATGTCTCTAGGAAAACCTAAAATACTAAAGCATCTGTGCAGCAACAGCCTAACAGAAAGACAATACTGAATGCTGAGGGAAAGGAGATCAGATCAACAAAATCTTCAAATGCTGTCCTTGAAATCGAATAATCCACTGTTAAAGGACTGGAAGAATAGATGGTGGTAAAACAAGTTGTTGTAGAGAGAGGGGAAAAAACAAATCACTCAAAACTTTACAAAATTAAAAACAATAGCCTCAAGCCTTTAAATGATGTCATCGAACCTTAGATGCAGCAAAAGACACGGGGGTGTCCTTCTATGCACAAGTTATGGGTAAAGGTGAGAACTTGGGAAGTCTGGCAAAGTATTACATGTCAAGCTGACTGAGTTTTGCCAGCATTGATCTTATTGCAAAGACGAAGATGGACTAATCATTTTGCACAACAAAAAGATAGCATACTTTCATCTTACTAGAAATTCTGTCATCTAGGAACTGACAAATATTAATATGTTAAAAAATATTTTTTAAGAAATAAATGTAAATATTTCATACCTGCGTGGTGTTAATCTTGAATCCAAGCTGCCAGTTTTCATTGTAATTGTGTCAGTAAACAGCACATCTTTTGCAGGGGATGCTAGCGCCTCGGAATGGGAAAGGGAAGGATGCATCCTCTGTTGCTGCAACCTTTTCAGGGTAGCATACCCAAACGCATCTCGAGGACTTGTGTAGCTGATATTATAGTCTGCTAAACTTTTAATTGTAGTGACAGAGGGAGCTTTTAGGGACTGCGCTCTTCTTGGCAAAGTATGAGAAGACCCTGGGGGTACCAGAGACACAGAGTTTGATTTAGAGAGTGGGAGATGATTTGAATGTGGAGTTAAAGAGTGGCTTGTTTTAAGAGTTTTAGTGCTTGCCACAGTATTTAAGCTCCCACAGTCAGTGTCAAGATTTGTAGTGTCTGTTTCCCTGGATGGGCTGGAGCTCATTGAGCTAATACCACTCGTGGTAGTATCTGTATTAAAACTCTGACTTCTCTTTTTGACAAGAGGATTAATAGAATTATCATCAATCAGTTTTTCTCTGCTTGAGCTTTCCCGGGACCAGCCTTTTGACAGTTTAAGTTCACCATCCAATATACTAGGTATGCTACCTCCGTGTTCACTATGCTTGTTGGTGATAAAGGAGGTCTCGAATAATTGCTTTCTACTGAAGGATTTAGTTCCATTAGGTGTTAGCAAGTCATAGTCGGTGTTTTCTGAAGGATCAATGATCAGAGGAGTCCTTGCTCTGCTATCCAGTTTTCCTCCTTTAGGATCACTACTGCTACGAGTTTTTTTACCGGGTAAAGGAATTGAACTTAAAATGCGACTTCCCAAAAGTGCTAAACTTTTGCGGTTTTCTTTTAAAGATTTAGTTCCATCATAGGACTGTATTTCAGCAAGTTCTGAAAAGAATGAGCTAGTGGGTGTGCTACCACACCGATCATCCTCCAGGATAAACATACCTGAAAGGCAAATCATAACGTTACTTCACAGTTAAGACAAACTGGCAAACAAGTGTTAATTATAAAAGTTCTCCATCACTGCAGTACTCAAACCATTGTGTCCTACACTGGTAAAAAAATGTTGCTGTACTCTTTTCTGTTTGTTAACTGGGTGGGTGCACTGGTTCAAAAACACTTTTCAGGGAACATCTAAAAATACTATAGCTAGGGTTACCACCTGTCCCACTTTGCGAGGGACAGTCCCTCTTTGTGCAGTTGTGTCCTGCATAAAAATTGAAAAAATTGCAAATGTCCTGAGATATTAGGACAGACATATTTCCTATATTTAATGTAACTGTTGCATAAAACAGTTATTCTGTTTCTGAAACACCTACATGTTATAAGAAACAGAATAAGCAACTAAAATACTACAAGAAAAGCATGTATTTAGGCAAAAAAGTGAAGTTCTGTCCTTTTTCTGGCCATGGGTATGTTTTGCCTTGCAAAATTTGTTTGTACAAAAAATGTCCCATTTTGGGCATTTGAAAAGGTGGAAACCCTAAACATAGCACAATAAAAATTGTCAAAATGTTTTTCTAATATAGTTATACAATACTTAAAGAGAAAAAGCAACCCCCTTATGTTGGCACTGCAAACATGCTGAGTAGTTCAAGCCAGAGCAACACAAGCAAACGGAGCATAATGTATCATAAACATAGTAAGCAATGGGTGTAACATTCACAATGTGTAGTGAGATAATAGCAATTTAAGCATGACCACTTGTAGTTACAGAGTTGTCCATATAAGAAATTTTACACACGCTATATACATATATATACACACACACACACATATATATATATATATATATATATATATATATATAGACACAAGAAAAATGTCCACTTTCACTCACTCACGTGCGCGCGCGCACACACACACACACACACACACACACACACACACACACACACACACACACACACACACACACACACACACACACTACAGGCATACCTCTTAGGGCAAGAAATCTGGATAAAGCCTAAAATATGGGAAAAATAGGGGCAGATTTTAAATATTGCTCTGTGAAACTTAGAAAGTTGCTAGAATAACTTTTTTTAACATGCATTTTTTGAAGGATATAAAGTTTTAAACTCAAACAGATATTTAGTGACTTCAATCCTCAGTGATTTGCCAGAAAACCACAAACTTTATGAGGAACAGACCAAAAATATAAGGCAAAAATCTGGACATTCTACAAAAATGTGGTCAGTTGAGAGCTATGACTACAGGAAAACTGACCACTTAGGAACTTCGGCATAATTTGTCAACAAAATATGACTTAATTCACCCATTACAAGTAAAAACAATATATTTTGAACTCCTGCAGCAGACAACACTTATATGAACTTGTTGAAATAATCACATCATCTATAACCATAAGCATCATCAGCTAATATTAAAACTTAGTACCAGTGCTATCAGCTTAGCACTTTACAAAACCCCAAAAAGGTAGTAGGAAGCTACCCACCTTAACTCCAGATCTGTGGTAGGATCTCATTTTCTTAATTCTTGCTTAACACAACATCACCAAGTTAAGTTCTCCAAGCCAGGATTATTCAGTTCCTTCTTGTACCAGCTTTCTACAGATTTCTCCCTGTGACTGAAAGATTACCAACCTCTTCTCTGGAACAGGCTTCCCATCCCCGTGAAGCAAAGTACATCCCTAACTATATTCAAATGTAACTTGGACCAATGGATGGGAAATTGCACTTTTACGTCTGGTTGGGCACCAATGTCCCTAATGGATTGGGGTAGTCAATAAACACGATGTGTACAAACCTATATTGCAACTCATAAAATTCCTTGTGTTACTGACACATCAGCAATATTTTGGTAATTTGGAGTAAGCATGGCAAAGACTTAATATGTCTCTTGGGCTGATAGCCTAGTAACCACCACTGAACCTCTGACAACAGTGGAGGGCTAGCCCAACTTTCCTCAGTTCTCTTCAGCTAAAATGATACGGCCTAACAATGATGACTGAGGAGGAGATGTCTGTTCATTCTGTAACCCCCTCTATGAGATGAAGAAAGTGAAGGAAATCTATCTGCTCAGATGATCTTCAAGACCTTTGTATCTGAAATTATGCTAGGAATATGTGTAAACTGGGCTACAAAAACAATTAATGTAACTATAGTTCTTCAACTGCATTTCAAGTAGCAGGCATCTGCCTACCACTGAAAATTCCACTTGTTTTCTAGAAGTCATCTGAGTCAGTCCCTTCATCAGGACTCCCCTGATTATCAAGTAGTATCATTTTCTACGGTTCTTTCCAAAAAAAGTAAAGAATGAGGTTCATATCACTACAGTCCTCTCACTCTTTCAACGACTCAGTGCAACCTCTGTTTTTTTAAGTAATTCCCTCTGCTGTATGCATGACTGTTTTGATGCCTAACATTTTAATATTCTACTCTGTCTGTTGCTGTCATTTTTGTAATACTTCCAAGACTGAGGAAGAAATGGGTCCAGACAATGTAGTCAGTCCACTATCTAGTTACCAAACAATACATAAACAACCAAAGGAATAATATAAAGGTTGGGTGGGGAACAGAACGCGGACAAGACTATGTGACTGATACTCACTCAAAAAATTAAAGTTACGTACTCACCATAACTTAAGCATCTGTGTTGTCCATTTATATTCTTGCTCAACTGATGGGTTTTGGATCTGTCCTCAGATCTGAAAGCTGCATTCCACAGACTTCAGATCCAACTCTCGAGCTCCTCCTTCTATCCATAATGCACTAGTCCACCCTCAATACATAAAGTCAAGTTTGCTGCCTTCAAGTTCTTACTATATAACAAGGAAAGAGAAGAGAAATAAAACCAGGGCTCAAACCTGAAACAACAGGTTCCAAAAGTCCATCAGATCACTCCAGAAGATAAAAGGAAGGGGGAGAAGGAAGGGAGGGAGGGAAGTTGAGGAAGAATGAAAATGGACAATGCCGATGCATAGCTATGGTGAGTACATAACATTAATATCTGAAGTTGTCCTTTTCATTCTTCCTCAACAGATGGGACAGAGTCCCAAGTAACATGAATTTTGGGTGGCCCTCGTGGAAGGATATTCTGGAGAACTGCTAAACCAAAAGAAGCTTTGCATCTGGAAATCATGTCCAATTTGTAATGAGTAATAAAGGTATGAGCATTAGACCAGGTGGCTACTGCACAAATATCAGTGGAAGTTCTAGACCAGAAGGCAGATGAGGTGGCCATACATCTGGTTGAAAGAGCCTTAGGTGGAGAAAGACCTTGCTGGGAATATATGCAGGAAATGCAACAAGTTATCCATTTGGCCAATGTAATCTTAGAAATTGGAAATCCCAATCTGCCATCTTCTTGGTGAAATCTTTCTGTGAGGACAAAAGGATATTGCAAAACTGGGGAAGAAAGTCTGAGCTGCCTAGTTATTAATGGAACTGGAGAAACCATGTGGTTAGTTTAAGGGCTGGGATATTGGGATGTTTCATCGCAGAGGGATGTGACAGAAGATCTGGACTGGGGTCCAGTGTGCAAGGAGGATAACAAAGATGAGACTTAAGGAAGGGGAACCACACCTGGCAATGCCAAAAGGGGGCAATGAGGATAACCAAGCTCTTCAACCGACTGGCTTTCTGTAAAAATTTTGGAATCAGAGGTACTGGGGAATTGGCATGAAGGGGACAGGAGGGTCAAATGTGGACTAGAGCATCTCTCGGTAACTCCCCCTGATGGGTGATCAAGGCAAAGTACCTGCTGCATTTGTCGTTGTGGGGAGAAGCAAAAAGATCACAGCAAGGTTGGCCCCTTCAATAAAAAAAACTTTCTCAGCCACTGACTTGAGAAATCACTTGTGAGGTATCAAAATGGACTTGCTGAGTTTGTCTGCTAATGCACTGGATTTCCCCAGAATGTACATTGCCACTAGAAAGCGGTTGGAGGAGATCACCCACCATAGCTTCTTGACAAAGGGGGCAGGATCGATTTCCCCCTTGTTTGTTGATGTACCACACTACATACACTGTTGATTTGAATCAAAGTCCCCAGAAGGAGAACCTCTTGAAAAGTGTGCAATGCTAACAGGACTGTTCTCATCTCAAGGACACTCATGTGCGAATTGGTCTCTTGGGTGGACCATGTTCCCTGGACCATCCTTCCCAAGGAATGCCTTCCACTCCAGTTGGACGGTATCTGTGGTCACCGTGAGTATTGGGGTCACCGTGAGTATTGGGGAAGACAGAACGAATGGACAACCTATATAAATGTCCAACTGGATCCACCAATGAAGACGGTCTCTGTATATTGGAGTAAGTTTGACTGGGAAGATAGAGGAAGAATAGACCACTAAGCAGCTACAATACCATTGAAGAACATACTTGTAGTAACATGCTAATGGGACTAATACTATAGACGTTGCCATGGAGCCTGGGGCCTGAAGAATAAGTCTAGCAAGAGAAGCAGGATGAGAAAGAATTTGTTGAACCTAGGACTTGATTGTAACTATACAATGAGGAGGTAGAGAAGCAATCTGACTTACTGCATTTAGATGAGGACCAGTGAATTCCAGGCTTTATACTGGAAGTATACACAAAAACAACTAAAAATAATAAACAACCGTAGACACCAGGATCCACCACTCGCACAGTTATTTTTATACTGGAAGTAGTTTGGATTGGAAATGTTGACAATAATGCCTAAAGTTTGGCAAATTTGGAGAAAATAGCCCCTGGATTGTGCTAGGAGATGCCTGGTTGAGGTGGTGAGAAGGAAGTCATCTCAGCATGGAAACACATGGAATTCTTGCAGTTTCAGGTGAGCTGGTACCACTGCCATACACTTGGTAAACATCCTGGCGCCTATGGTGAGTCCAAAGGGCAGGGCTCTGATCTGACAATGATTTGCTCCCAACCAAAAGTGTAAGAATCTTCAAGAGTGTCTGTTTATTTTGATTTGATAGTGCACATCCTGAAGATCGACTGAGCACATCTAAGTGTCCTTGTGTAAAAGACGTACAACAGACTGCACCATAACCATTTGGAACTTTGATTTCCTCACATACTGGTTCAGATTGCTTAAATTCAAAATTGTTCTCAGGTGCCCTGTCTTTTCTGGTACTAAAAAGAACCTTGAGTAAGTTCCAAATCCTCTCCGGTCTGGTGGAACCTCTTGGATGACTCTCTTGTTCAGCAATTTATGAATCTTTTGAGCTACAGCTTCTCTCTGACAGGGTGGGACATCGGAAAGTTTTGTTATTTTGGATGAGGGACTCTGGAAAAATGCCATAAAATAGCACCTAAGAATCTTTTGTTATAGCAGCTCAGGCATCTGGGAGTAAAGACAACCGTATCCCAACTGCCTCCACAGGCGAGCAGTCGAGCAGCCCTTCAGGAGCGCTGAAAGGGTCTGTCCAAAAAGGAATCTTGGAAACCCTGGTTTTGTGGGCTTCCCCTGCCACGAGGATGGCGTCTTCCATTTACCTCCCTCCTATGCCACTGAAGGAGTTGTGTCCATGTGAATCCTGGAAAGCTCTCTGGGATTTACAGAGGCACATTTTCTTGTGTCTTCTTTGATTCCTTGAAAAGGATCGTTAAGGAGTAGAACAGTGAATCCTTATGGCAGACTGGGCCTTTCCTTCCTGTTCACTGCAGAAAAGTATTTATTTCACAGAAGGGGCAAACAAGGATGTTCCATCAAAATAGGCATTGATGAAAGAAGACTTGAAAGGCTCCTCCAAATCGCATAACCACATCCAGGCATGTCTCCTTATGACAATGCCTGAACTGTTCATCCTTGAGGTACCCTCCTGCTATGAGAAATCAACCTCATGGACGCACTGGAAATAGACAACAGAATGACCAGCTGTGAGGATGATCTTTTATAGTCCTCTACAGATGCACATTCTGAGAGAGTTTGAGAGTTCCTTGGTAAAATATCTCTGCAGCCTTCTAAAGTGCACCAAACAATTCAGGGACCTCAAGGCAAAGGTCACTGAAGCAAACAAGTGCTTTCCAAACCTGTCCACTGCCCTGGATCTCTGTTAGGGGGATGGACAAAGGAGCCCTGTTCTGCTTGCTCCTTCTTAGTGGCTGCCGCCACAACCACTGCATCAACAGGGATGCCTTTGCTCCAATAACGTTCATTTTTTGAACTAGTTAAAATTTTATCTGGACAATCTGGGATTGGTTCAACAGAATCCGGTTCCTTCCATGCCCAGAGAGAGACTAGGTTGATAAGCTCATTGGCTGGGGGAGTCACCCAAGACACAGACAGGCCAACACCAAAAGCTTCCATAAATACTGACTCCACAGGGGAAGGATTATCTGAGGACCAACCACCATTCTGCTTAAGGATCTCCAAAATGTCTCAAAGTGAGACAACTGAGGGTGGTGATGTGGGAGACCCTTCCCCTTCATTGAGGTCAGTATCTTCAGTAAAAGATTCCAAGGAAGACTCTCTGTGCCTCCTTTTACACCTTCTCTTTCGGTGTACCTCCTCAGTGGAATGCTCTGGGGAGGTGACTAAAGAGAGGGGTACTTCCTCTGTGGGAGCTGTCTGGATACTAGTTAGTATTGGCTCCCCCTGTGGAGTAGATTTGATGAAATCAGAGTTCTGAACCATAGAGGGAAAAGGTGCAGGACACAAGGAAGTATGAGAGACTGGCTCTTAGAATGAGAGAACACCCATTCCACAACCTCAAAGGCCAATGGAGCAGGAGAAGTAATGGCCGGCCAAACAAGAGCCAAGACTCCCAAAGCAGGCAAGCTGCGACTTTGTCCGGTTCCATGCCTCAAGGAGGGAATTGGACCTGAGCTACCTAGCACCAAGTCTCTAAAGGCCAAGGACGGTTCTGACATAATCATAGTAGATTCCAGCCCCATGGAGCCGACGTTGCTGCTTCAGCTTCGAGAATCATCCTGATCCGAGGGAACAAAAATGGAACTGGTCAGGGAAAATGTCAGAGTCAATGATGTAATCCTCTTTGGCTCTGACACTGCTACTCTCAGATCCAGGGTCTCCAAAACCAAAGAATGGATCAGAGAAGGAGATGCAACTGTATGGGATGTGGAAAGAAGGTTCACGAGTCTGATGGGAGCCTGAGACGATATAAGCCCCATCTGGACCTGAGCTCTGAAGAACTTTCTCACCATCCTATCCACTTTAGCTTCAGAAAGATTCCCGGAGGACCTGACAGATGAGGTAGTGGACTGAGATCTAGAGTGTTTCCTTAGACTTTGCATGAAAGGGGAATGGAGCAGAGGATAAACAGGTTCAATAGCAAATTTGGATGGGCAAGCTCTTGGAGAATGAAACGTGCCAGAAATCAGATTCAATGGTTTTGAATCTGTAGATTTAGCAGGAGGAATTCCTGAAATAACTACTGGATCTGAAGACTTAGGATCCGAAGTTTTTCACTTTGGATTCGACAAAGTCGGATCCGATGAACTGAACTATGCATTTCTGTGGAGGTTCTGAGGAAGATGAAGCCTTCACAGACTTAGGTGGAGACGGTTTTCTATGCTCCGATGGAGCCTTCAAAGATTTGCTGGGGGTTTGAGCCCTGGCGGAAGAAGACAACGGAGGTAACAACCCTTTGAGGACTAACTAATTTCTCCCATCTGCAGTAGCCCTAGAGTTAAATGCAGAGCAAATAGTACAGTCTGTAGCAAGGTGTGCTGCCCCTAAACAACAAATGCACTCCCTGTCGGCATTCAAATTCAGAATGTTGTGCTCACAGGAAATGGATTACTTAAAACCTGTGCGCTTCTCAGCCACAGTGCTATAAAAAACAAAAATAAAGAAAAGAAAGGGTAAGAGTGTTTTTTTAAAGAACTACCAACAATGACAGTGAAAAATACCATGATAAACTGGGTAGGAAAAGAAAAACAAAGGTAAAGAAAGAAAAAGTACAGTTTTGTACCTACCATAAATGTAGATGTCCGAGAGGCATGCATCTGCAGTCCTAACAAATGGGTTGTCCTGCCTCAGGCAGCCCTTCGGTCGGCCGGATTCCAAAGTCTGGGTCTGGCCTCGGCTGATGTCGCACTTCACCTGACGTCACTGCGGCAGTCAATTGGGTATAAAGGCATCAGCCAACGCCATTTTCCTCAGTGTTTCTTGCCCCAGATGCCAGGTGCCCTCTAGGAAGGCTAAATTTGGATAAATGCAAATGATTCCAAACAGTAGAGAGCACACAAAACATAAACATGTATGTACATATATACAAACAAATACACCATAATAGATTCCCCCAGCTAGCTACAAGATGGGCAAATACCCTAGGAGTACCACAGAGGGGAAGGAGGGTAGGTAATCCTGACTGCAGATGCATGCCTCTCGGACATCTACATTTATGGTAGGTACAGAACTGTACTATGTCCTTCAAGGATGCATCTGCAGTCCTAACAAATGGGTAGAATACCATAGCCAAACTGGGGGAGGAGGCACTAAGAAGATTATGGTGTAGCTAAGATCCCTTGCAAAACAGCAGTGGCAAAACCTGCTCGGGATCTGGAGTATAAAGGCAGATTATAATGCTTGGCAAATGTATGCACGGAGCTCCAAGTAGCAGCCTCTAAAATGTCTTTGGTAGCCACTCCTCGTAAGAAAGCTGTAGTAGTGGCTGTAGCCCTTGTGGAGTGAGGGCTGATGTTTTCTGGAGTTGTCTTCCCATGAAAGGAGTAACAAAATCTAATGTAATTTCCTATCCATTTTGAAATTGTCTGTTTTGAAATTGCTTTTCCTTCCATTCCTGCTGCATATGCTACCAGAAGCTGGTCAGTTTTTCTATTATTCTTGGTTCTGTCCAGGTAGTAGCGCAATTGCCTGTGTACATCCAAGGTGTGCAGTAGCCTTTCCCCCCTGTTCTGTGGGTTGGGGAAGAATGTTGGTAGGTGGATTGCTTGGTTCAATGATACCCTGGAGACCACCTTTGGCATAAAAGTAGGGTTAGTTCTCAAGGACACTCTATCCTGATGGAAGATAAGGAAGGGCTGTACTGCCATTAATGCCTGTAATTCAGAGACCCTTCTTGCTGAAGTGATTGCAAGCAGGAAAGCAGTTTTCCAAGATAAGAACTGTAATTCTGCTGTTGCTGCTGGTTCAAAAGGGGGAAGTGTTAACTTTTCCAGCACAAAGTTCAGGTCCCATGTAGGCAGAGGTGGCTTTCTTGGAGGCTTTACATTTTTAATTCCTCTCAGAAACTGCCTGAGTAGAGGATGCGAGAAGACTGGAGGATCCATGTTGTATTCTGCTGAAATTGCTGATGCATGAATCTTGATGGAGGAGTAAGACAGGCCATTGTGGAAAAGTTCTGCTAAATATTCCAGGATGTTAGCTATGTTTGCCAATGATACGTTTTCTCCTTTTGCTGTGCTCCAAATGAGGTATCTTTTCCATTTTGCTGAATAAGTCTTCCTTGTGGAGGGTCTGCGAGCCTCCAGGATAATGTCTTTAACCCTCTGAGATAAATTTGGGTTATTTTGTTTCATGTAAGATTCCAAGCAGCTAGCTGCAGTGTTTGGATGCAGGATCTTGAAGTTGTTCTGTGTTAGCAGCAGAGGAACTAGAGGTAGAGGCCATGCGTGTGTCCGAGACATACTTCTCAGAAGCGGGTACCAATGCTGCCTCGGCCAGTCTGGAGCTATCAGTATGATCCTTGGGTGATGATCTTTGATCTTCAGTAGCACTTTGTGCATCAAAGGTAGAGGTGGGAATGCATATGCTGTTACGTTTTCCCAACTGAATGATAGGGAGTCCACCTTCCAAGCAAGTGGGTGGTATGTCCTTGTGCAGAATTTTCTCAATTGGTGGTTGTGTGGGGATGCGAACAGGTCTATTTCTGGTAGCCCCCATTTCTCTGTAATGGTTTTGAAGATGTCCGGATGCAGCATCCATTCGTGGGCATCCGTGGTAGTTCTGCTTAATGTGTCTGCTAATATATTTTCTTTTCCTGGCACAAATAAGGCCTGGAGCTGTATGTTGAGGTTCAGGGCCACATTCCATAGGTCCATTGCCATCCGGCATAGAGGGTATGAATGTGTGCCTCCCTGTTTGTTGATATACCACATAACTGTGGTGTTGTCCGTCCTTATCAGCAAATGACCCTGTTGAAGAAAAGGTCTGAATGTCTGAATCGCCTGTTTGACTGCCAGCATCTCTTTTTGATTTATGTGTAGGTTCAGCTGGTCCTGTGCCCATAGGCCTTGTATACACTTGTCTGCCATGTGTGCCCCCCAACCGAGGTCTGAGGCGTCCGTGGTGATAGTCTGGCTTGGGTGAGGGCTGTGGAAAGGCAGTCCTTTGTTCAACTGGCAGGCCTGAGCCCACCACAGGAATTCTTGCTTCAGGCATGGAATTATTGGAATTTGGGTTTCTAGGCTGTGCTTGTGCTGAGACCATAAATTCCGTAGGTACCATTGCAACTTCCTCATATGCAGTCTGGCATGTGGGATTAATATTATGCAGGATGCCATGTAACCCAGAGCTTGCAGGATTTTCCCTGCTGTAAGCTGGTTCTGCGTTGCTAATGCCTTGAAATAGAGTGGTAGTAGATTTTTCTTTTCTGCTGTGAGAATTGCCATTTGATTTGATGTGTCCAGTTCTGCACCCAAGAATGTAATCCTTTGGGATGGTACCAGCCTTGACTTTTTTATGTTGACTGTGTATCCCAAGGCCTGCAGTAGGTGGATAACCTTTTCCAAATCTTTTGTTAATTTGATCTTGTTGTCCGCTTGTATCAGGCAGTCGTCCAGGTATGTATAAATTTGAATTCCCTGAAGCCTGCAATGAGCAATTACTGATGCCAGGCATTTCGTGAATACTCTGGGCGCAGTAGATAAGCCAAAGGGCAATGCTGAGAATTGATAATGCTCTGATCCTGCAAGAAATCTGAGGTATCTTCTGCAATCTGGTCGAATAGGGACGTGCAGGTATGCCTCCTTGAGATCTAGAGTCACCAGCCAAGCCTCCTTGCCCAGCATGGGAAGAAGGTGCTGTAGGGTCAGCATTTTGAATTTTGGAACAATGAGATATGTGTTGAGAGCGGACAGGTCGAGAATAGGCCTCCATTGGTTTTCTTTTCTTGGCACCAGGAAAAGTCTGGAATAAAATCCTTGTCCTTGTTCCATAGCCGGTACCTTTTCTATAGCTCTCATCCTTAGTAAGTGGTTGATTTGTCTTAGAGCGTTTGTCTTTTGGTTTGGTGGTAGGTTTGGCATTCCTCTCTTCCTTGGTAGAGTATGGAAGTGAAACCTGTAACCTTTGTCTATTGTCTGTAAAATCCATTTGTCTCCTGTAATGTAATGCCAGTTTACTGAAAATAAGGCTAGCTTTCCGCCTAAAGGTGCTTCCAGTTGTTCCCTGGTAGGCGGTATCAGGGCCAAGTCACTGTGATTGTCCTGTGGTGGTGGCAGTAGCTGGATCTGCGGCAGTACTTCTCTGGTTGTTAGGCTGCCACTGACGTCCCCTGTAGGCACCTCTGGATTGACCTCTGCCTCTTGAGCGCCTATTTCTGCCCCTCTGTGCTCTGGAGTCTGGAAAGGACCAATTCTTCGAAGGCCAATTTCTACTAAACCTAGGAGGCTGGACCTGTAAGAAGTCCTTGACTGTTTGGACAGATTTTGCTTTTTCCTCCACCTTCTTTAAGACTTGCTGTGCAGGGGAGCCAAACAAACTGAGTTTCTCCATGGGAGCATCTAGGAGCTTTGACTTTACATGGTCTGGTAAGGATTGCTCTTTTAACCATGCATGCCTTCTGATCACTGTACCAGTCATAGCTGATCTAAAGGAAGCCTCCAGTGCATCATAGCCGCATTTTAAGGAATGATTACTGACCTGCTGAGTGTTATGTACCAAATCCTGAAGGGACTTACGGTCTATAGGTTCAGGAGAGGATAGTTTTTTATTTAACTGGTCTAACAAAAATTCCTGGTACTGAATCATGTGGAATTGACAGTTTAAAGCCCTAGCCGAAAGAGTAGCAGAAGTATAAACTTTTTTACCCCATCTCTCTAATGCTCTAGATTCTCTCTCAGAGGGGAGGGGGTTTTTGGCAGTTGCTACAGCTTTGGGGCCTTCAGAAATAGTTTCAGGATCTGCAATAGGAGCCTTATACAGGTGATAATGTGTGTCCGGGACCCTGTAGTATCTGTCGGGCTTAGCAGGGGCCGGAGGAAGAGAGTCAGGGGCAGTACAAGCATAATTGAATGCATCATCCACAACTGTTAGGACTGGAGGAATGGCTAAAGGCCTATGCTGTGGTAAATGCAAAAAGGTCCTGAGCCGTTTCCTTGAATCTGAAAAATCCTGACCCTGCCATTGAAATTGTTCCCTCATAGCATGCAAGGTTTCCCCAAAAGAAAATTCCTCAGGAGGAGAGGCAGAAGGAATGGAGTCTTCTGCGTCAGAATCCTCATATGGAGAATAAGGGCCCTCTGGAGGATTTGAGTTTTCTGAATCATCAGAAGAATAATCCGTAGAAACTGGTTCAGGGGGCTCTGCTCTAGGCCTCTTCTCTGGAGGGGAAGTGAGGCCCTGTCAGGGTGAGGTTGGGATCCCCTGATTAAAGAAATGAGATCCTCTGCCAGGCTAAGCATTTGGGAACTAGAGCTAGGCCTGTGTGAAGGGGCTTTAGAAGGCAAGGCCGTAGAAGATTTAGCTGCTTTAGCCCTAGAGAAAGCCTTGATAGACATGGATGCAGGGGGCCTAGCAGCTCCACGTGCAGGAGTGGATATGTCTAAAGGAATAGTATCTGATAAATCCTGGGTGCCTGCTACAGCAGGAGAAATTTCAGTAGCAGATTCAGCCATGCTGTGTGAGGCCTCGGCTGCAGGAGGAATGCTTTCGGCCGAAGGGAGAACCGAGGACTCTGTTTCAGCCGAAACCGAGACACTCACGGTTGGCTTAACCGTGGTTTCGGCCGAAACCGCAGACCGCGAGTGTCGGTCCTTTTCCTTACGCTTTTTAGCTAATTGTGAAGTCGGAGTCTCCGACGGCATTTTGTAAGCAAAAGCGGGACCAAAAAACTCCTCCGCAAACTCCGACCGACGTCTAAGTGTCCGTCGGTTGAAGGAAGCACAGGCTACACAAGCTGCTACGTCGTGGTCTGGGCCTAAGCAAGGAAGGCAGTAAGAGTGGAAATCCTTATGAGGTATTTGTTTCCCACAAGTTAAACAATTATTTACTTTTTCTGACATCGGCTGAGGCAAGAAAGAGTCCCTAACGGGGTACTTAGCTTTTTAGAAGTCTTCGGTAGTAGAAATCTCTGGATCTGACCGACCGGCACTTGCGAACAGCTTCTGCTTCGGGCACCGCGCGGCAAGAAAGACTGGGGAAAATGGCGTCGGCTGATGCCTTTATACCCAATTGACTGCCGCAGTGACGTCGGGTGAAGTGCGACATCAGCCGAGGCCAGACCCAGACTTTGGTATCCGGCCACCGAAGGGCTGCCTGAGGCAGGACAACCCATTTGTTAGGACTGCAGATGCATCCTTGAAGGACATCGTATCAATGACGGTACGTAAAAATTTACCCTACTGAGGTAGAAGGCTAACGATAAGAAGGACTGAAGCTGAGAGGAAGGAACTATATCAAAACATTTAAATATATACGTAAATGATTACATAGGCAAAGAAAAAGAGGTTTCTAATTTAAAAAGAAACACTTACAAAACACTCAATAATAGTTTGAAAAATGTTTGTTCAAAAAGAGGCTTGGCATCCGTGCGAAATGGCAGCAAATGAGATCTGAGGTCTTGGGAAGGACTAAGGCATTACCGGTAGTGGAAGGAGCTCAAGAGTTGGATCCAAAGTCTGTGGAATGAGGCCGTGTCAGATCCAAGGACAGATCCATAATCCATTGAGGAAGAATGAAAAGGACATCATCAGATGACCATTACAGTCAGCAGCTGCACAAAGACTTATCTTTTCTATGGCAATATCAGCCTTCACATACTTTCCTTTTGTTGAAGAATGCCCTAGCAGTAAAGCAAGAAAAGTGCAGGATTTATAAAAAGAAGTTATGTACTCACCATAACATTCCATGTTTGTTGTCCATCTTGTCCTTTACTCTTACTGGTTGGGTTTGGAGCCGATCCTCGGCTCAAACCTGGCCGAATACACTAGCCTGAAGTCTTTCACTTGGCTCATGGCTGAACAGGTATCCCATCATGTAGTGGTGTAATTCCCCAGATCTTGTTTGCTGCTAATCATAACAATGTGTCTGTATTTGTCATGCAACATCAGGTACAGAAATAACAAGGAAATTCAGTGGAGCTCCTTCACTAAGAAGAAAGATCTTTCATCTAACTCTTCTAGGAGCCCTTGTCTGGGGGAAGGTGGGAGGGTCGTAAGAATGAAGGGTGAGATGGACAACAAACACTCGCCTTCATTCTTACTGGTTGAGACAGCATCCCTAGCACCATTTTCCTGGGTGGCGCACGGGAGTACACCTTTGAGCACAGTGGAACCAAAGGAAGCCCTGTCCCTGGAGGTCAAATCAACTTTACAATGAGTAATAAAAGTATGGAGTCTTGCCCACGTAGCAGTGGCACAAATACTGTCCATTGATAAGTATGGAGTCTTGCCCACGTAGCAGCGGCACAAATACTGTTCACTGATAATCTGGCTAGGTATGCAAAGGATTTGCGCTAAGGCTCTAGTCGAGTGGCTTCTAACTTTGAATGGTAATTTTCTGTTATTTGAGATTATATATATATATATATATATATATATGTGTGTGTGTGTGTGTGTGTGTCTGTGTGGACTCCTATTACAAGAACGAAAGTTCACTACTTCGAACTTGTAATAGGAAGCCTCACTTCTGCGAAAGTTCACTTTAACGAAAGTGAACTTTTGGATGAGTGCACTTCACCCTAAAGCACCGCAGCACAGTGGAGGACATAAAAAAACAAGCCATGTCCTCCACTATGGTGCGATAGTCATAGACCTTAGGGTTAGGGTAAGGTGTACAGTCAGTAAATCTATCTTCTTACCCTACCCCATGCCCTAACCCTAAGGTTCGTGACTATCCCACCATAGTGGAGGACACTGTTATGTTCTAGTAAACGGGCTATCCCCTTACTATGACCCGTGCCCTAACCCTAAGGTCCGTGAGTACTGCACAGAAGTTCAGTACAACACCCATTTGTTGTACTGAACTTCATGTAAGTGCACTTTCGCTGCAGTGAGCATTCCATACACTATTTCGAATTAGTGAAAATTCGATCTAGTGTATGGAACCTAAATATATATATATCTATATATATATATATATATATATATATATATATATATATATATATATATATATATATATATATATATAAAGGTAATGCAATTTGAGAGCCAATTTGAAAGCGTAACTTTTGAAACTGGACTTCTGAAAAGGAGATGAACAATTGGTCTATCTTCCTAAAATCTTTAGCTCTGTGCAGATAAAACCTAAATTGCCTATGCACATTCAGTTGGTGAAGTTTGTATTCTGCCTTCATGCTATGATTAGGAAAAATCACTGGGAGCTCAATTGATTCAGATTGGTGGAGAACAAACGTTTGGCACAAAGGATGGATTAGTTCACAGAGATACTCTATCCTTACGGAAAACCAAGTATGGCGACTTGATTGACAGAGCTTGCAATTCCGAGACTCTTCTTGCAGATGTAATGGCTACTAGAAAAACAGTTTTCCAAGAGAGAAATTTCAGATCACCTGGTGATGAAAGTTCAAAGGCAGGTAAGGTTAAGTGAGTCAGGACAAAATTCAGATCCCCTGGTGAGAGAGGTTATTTTATGGGAGGTCTCAATAAGCAAGTGCCTTTTAAAAATGCTTTACACAATTTTGTGACATCAAGTTAGGAGTTCAGGACAAAATTCAGATCCCATAGTGAGACAGGTTATTTTATGGGAGGTCTCAATAAGCAAGTGCCTTTTAAAAATGCTTTACACAATTTGTGTGACATCAGGTTAGGAGTGTATTCACCAATGTGAAAATTAGAAATTGCAGCTAGTTAAACTCTTAATTGTAGCTGTGGCGGAACCTTGCTGAAAATGTTCTGCAAGAAATTCTAAAACTGAACTAATTGGGGCAGAAAAGGGATCAATGTTTTTTGCTTTTGCCCAGTAGGAGAACCTCTTCCATTTACTAGAATGTAACTTCTTGGTAGAAGCCTTGTGAGAAGATACCAAGATGTGTTTTACTGCTGGTGTGAAGTCTTGAAGCCTGACTAAGTTTGGAAGTGGAGAAGCTATGCTGCCAAACTGAGGGTTTGGAGAGCAGGATGAAGTGTTCCTGACATATGGGTCAGAAGGTCTGGAACTGGGTACAGAACTCACGGTTTCTCCTGTAGGTGGGGCCAGAGAAAGGGGAACCAAATCTGACGAGGCCAATATGGAGCAATGAGAATCAGCCTGCTTCCCAAGGATTTTGCTTTCTGAATGACTTTGGGTATCAGGGGAAAGGCATATAGTAGACCCAAGGGCCAATCGTGAATAAGTGCATCTCTCAGTGTCTCCCCCATAGGGGGGATTAGGGAAAAGTAGCTGCTGCATTTGGTATTCATGGGAGTGGTAAACAGGTCGCAGCAAGGCTGGCCCCATTTTCGGAAAATCTTCTCAGCTATGTTTTGGTTTAGAGACTACTCATGAGGCATTAATATCGCCCTGCTGAGTTTGTCCGCTATCACACTGGATTTCCCCGGGATATGCAATGCTACCAGAAAACGTTGGGAAGAGATTGCCCATTACCATACTCTCAGAGCTTCTTGACAAAGGGGGTATGATCTGGCTCCTCCTTGTTTGTTTATGTACCAGACTACCGACATGTTGTCTTGACTGGATTGCAATCGTTCCTAGTGGAAGAGTGTCCTGGAGTGCTTGCAATGCCAGAAGCACTGCTCTCATCTCTAGAACACTGATGTGCACATGGGCCTCGTGTTCTTGCCATGTGCCTTGGACTGTTCTTCCCAGATAATGCCCCCCCCCCCCCAATATGGGAGGCATCCGTGGTCACTGTAGCTACGGGTTGTTGTGGCACAAAAGGTCATCCGATGGTCACATGGCTGGACCAAAGCCACCACAGAAGATCTCTCTTGCATGACTGTAATTCTGATTTGGTGAGACAAGGGAAGTTCTTGCAACGACCACTGAGCAAAAAGAAGCCATTGAAGAATTATCATATGCATCCTGGCTAGAGGAACTAGGGTAATAGTTGATGCCATTGTTCCTAGGACTTTCAAAATAGTTTTTGCTTTCACCTTGTTTCTGGGTAGATGGTCGGCTATTTGCTGTCTGAGAATAGAAACTCTGTTGGGAGGCAGACGTGCCATCATGGAAACGATGTCGAGATCTGCGCCTATGAATGTAATATGTTGAGAGTGCAACAAGGCAGACTTTTCTAAATTCACTGTTATGGCTAACTGAGAGCAGGTTTGTAGTGTGGTGTCTCTCACCTGTTGAAGAAGATCCTTGGTGGTGGCGGTTACGAGCCCGTCGTCTACGTACAGAAACACTTGGAATCCTAGATGTCTCAAGTGACACGTGACTACTGCCATGCATTCGTTGAACACACTGGGGGCTGTACTGAGACCAAAGGGCAGAGCTCGAAACTGATAGAGACCATCTCCCAGCCAGAAGCGTAAATGACTCCTTGATGATCTGTCTATTTTTATTTGGTAGTACGCATCTTGGAGGTCTATTGAGCACATCCAATCGTCTTTCCCTAAAAAGGGAAGAATTGACTGCAGTGTCACCATTCAGAACTTGGACTTCTTCATGGATTTGTTTAGTTTGCTGAGATCCAATATGGGTCTCCAGTCCCCTGTTCTTTTTGGCACTAAAAAGAATCTTGAGTAAGTTCCAAATCCTATTTGGTCTGCGTGGACTTTTTGGATGACTCTTGTGTCTAGCAACTTTTGAATTTCTATAGCCGCTTGTTCCCTTTGACTTGGTGGAATATCTGGGATTGTTTTGATCTGTGGGACAGGATGTCAAAAGGGAATGGAATAACATCTGGATATTATACTTTGTACCCACTTGTCTCTTGTGATATCTCACCAGGCTTCTGGGTACAAAGTTAACTGCCCCCCCGACTGCCTCCAGAGTAGAGAAGACGAGCCTCCTTTCAGGAGCGCTGGTAGGGCTGGCCGCGAATGGAATCACGGTCACCCTGGTTTTGCGTAACCCCTCTGCCTTGTGGATGGCATCTACCATTATTGCCTCCCTCTCTGCCCCTGGGGAAGCATTCACCTTGTGCGTCCTGAAAAACTCCCTGGGATCTTTTGAACCACATTTCCCACTCTTCTGACCTTTAGGGTAAGGTCTTGAAGGTATGGAAACATTTTTTTTCCTTCCTGCTCGCATCTGGTGAGTGTGTCCTTGACTTTGGGTCCAAAGAGTGAGGAGCCATCAAAAGGGGCATTGACAAAGGTAGACTTGAAAGGTTCCACGAAGTTACACAAGCGCATCCGGGAATGTCTCCTCAGAGAAACTCCTGAACCCACTGCCCTGCTCGTCCCATCTGCTGCATAGGATATCGGTCTCACAGAGTTAACGATGGAATTTAAGGTAGATAGCTGAGAGGTCACCTTTTTTGAGACCCCACAGCTAACAAACCTTTGAGAGCATCTTCTAACTCCTTCAGGAGATCTCTTTGTAGTCTTGTAAAGTGCGTAAGGTAGTTCAGCGATCTAAGGGTAAAAGTCGCTGATGAAAAAATATGCTTCCCGTATCTGTCCATCATTCAGGAGTCCTTGTTTCATGGATGGACAGATGAGGATGTTTCAGAAAGTTCTTTCTTGGTGGCTGCTGCCACCACCATAGCATCTACACGAACACTTTTCGTTAGAAAATATTTTTCAGATGGTGCTGATAAGAACTTATTTGACCTCCGTGGGACTAGTTCCATAGTATCTGGTGACTCCCATCCCTTTCGACAAACCAACTCCAATAGCTCGTCAAAAGGTAGACACACCCAGGAGGTTAAAGGTTGAGATCCAAAGTTCTTCAGGTATACTGACTCCTCATCAGAAGGGTTGATGGGTTTCCAGCCACCTCTCTGTTTCAGGATTTCTAAGACATCTGCAAAGGAGTTATCTTCAGAGGATGACCATGGGGACCCTTCTGACTCTTCGAGGTCAGTGTCAGAGGTGATGGACTCATCAGGGGAGTCTATATGCTTCATCTTGCATGTTCTCTTTCGAGGAGCCTCCTCAGAAGTATATTCTGGGAAGGTCTTGGAAGAGTGGGGTTCGCCCAATGGGGTTCCTTGAGGCTCTGAATCTCTGCTGTCCTGTGGATGGGGTGGTGCCGATACAGAAACTGGTGCCTTGGGGGGGAAGAATACCAGTATCCTTGTGTAGAGCTGTAGGTGAGGACAGCACACTCCTCATCAGCTCGAAATCAGATCCCCCCAGCTCCCGGGAAACAGACGGAATCCCCGGCTCCAAGGAGACCGGCTCTGAGGCTGATGTAGGAGCCGAGCTGAAGCAGAGAGAGTTAAACTCAGAACAGAAGAAACTCTGGTCCAAGTGCATCCCCCCCCCCGGAGCCGACCAGAGATCTTTGGTACCGAGAGTGTCGGAGCAGGGATCTGTTCCAAAATCTCCTGGAGGGGTCTTGGAACTTAAGAGTCTACAGCAAGTGGTATCTGGCATTCCGGGTCCGAAAATCCAGCTTGGCTCGGAGGAGGAATAGTTGTGGATGTAATAGTCTTGGATGGCTCCAAAACCAGTTGGGTTGGAACCGAAAACAATTTAGCCAGCACTGGCGACTTCAAAAGTCTGTACATCACCCTGTCCATGTCATCATCCGACAAGCTCCTAGAGGACTTGGAGGAGAGGGTTGGTGAGTGAGATCTCTGCAATATGGGAGATCTCAAGGTAGGGGAGACTGGTACTAGTTCAGTGGACCGGCTCTGAAAGGTAGTCTCTTTCAGCTCCGAAGGCCGTAGAGCCGAAGGACTTGATTTGTCTAATTCAATGATCTCTCTCTTGGTTCTGAGGGCTGTGGAGCTGAGGAGATTGATGTTTCTTGACCAATTTTTGAATTGGGTCCAAATGAGCTGAAGAAGAGGAAGATGGTCTTTTTATAGACTTGTCACCTTTAGAGGAAGGGGACTTGTTTGTAGAAGAGGTACTCTGTAAAGTTTCATCAAAGGAAGGTTTCAGGAGTGCTTTGAGAATTAGCTTGTTCTTTCTTTCCTGTAAGACATGGGAGCTGAGTGACAGAAAATACATGTCTCTTGGAGATGAATGACCCCAAATAATAAAAACAAATATTATGCCCATCAGAAATTGACATTTTTTGTGAACATTTCTGACACTTTTTAAAACCTGAAGGCTTAGGTTCCTTCTCTCTGCTTTCCTTAGACATCATAAGAAGAAAACAGAACTACTAAGACTAAAAAAAGGGTAAGCACTAACTACACCTCTATAGAAAAACTAATGCATGTAATATTTAAATATCCTAACAACACACTATAATAAAACACAACACATCTATTAAAGAGAAAGGGGGAAAAACAGCTCTGCCCTCTAAGTTAAACGGGCACTAGGCCCTCTAACTTAAATGGATCTAGCAGAGCTACAAGGGGCACAATAGATACATCCTCTAATTTAAGCGCGTACTTAGCTCGCTAACTAAAATGAGCTAATACACACAGACAAGAGAATACACACTCTAACCAACTATTCTACAGAAAAAAATTGACAGGAAAAAGGAGAAACAGCCTTGCGACTAAACGACGGCCAACAAGCAACAAACACAGTAGCAAAATTAAATTGCACACGCAACACTATAGTAGAGAAAAAATATCTATATTATTAATAGACTAATAATATCAGCAAAAAACAAGAAAAATATAAACTTTTAAGCAAACTTAGCCATGGCCAAGGCGAGAGCATCCGAACTCGTAAAGCAGCAAACGAGATCTGAGGAATTACACCACTGCATGATGGGATACCTATTCAGCCACGAGCCAAGAGAAAGACTTCAAGCTAGTGTATTCGGCTGAGTTGGAGCCGAGGATCGGCTCCGAACCCAGCCAGTAAGAATGAAGGTGAAATAGGACAAAATAACATCAGAAGTTTCACAAAGCACCCTGCTAAAATCCATTCCTAGCTCTGGATGGGCAATCCATGTCACAACCTCTGAAAAAAAGGTAATGTTTTAGCATTTACTGTTACTTCAGGTCTTTGAGGGCCATGGATTATAATAGGTTCATAGGTGTTTACTAGGCTAATGACCACAAGGGCCTTTTTAAGCCTAGCCATGTATCCCAAAACTTTGACAAGTTATAATACCCTTGATAAGTATAAGCAGGGGCTTGGGAGATGAAACATTTACAAGCTAGGGTCTGGGAGAGGAACCATTAACAGGTTGCCTTCTGTCCATTAGGGCCTTTTTAAGCCTAGCCATGCATCCCAAATCTTTGACAATTTCTGATACCCTTGATAAGTATAAGCAGGGGCTTGGGAGATGAAACATTTACAAGCCAGGGCCTGGGAGAGGAACCATTAACAGGTTGTCTCTGTCCATTAGTGACGTAGGTGCCAAACGAGGGATGAATTTCCTGTTCCCTATCAAATTGTCCAAGCTGCATTTGACCTGGGTTAGGGAAAAGGAAATTCCCCTCTTTATTTTGTCTGTGTCGCCTGACCTCAGAGACAGCAGTGACCTGTGTGTGCAACAAAGTAATAGCAGATAAATTAGCTGTACCATTGGTAGTGCCAAGACTTTGCTTAACAATGCATAATACTTTCTTTGCGATTCTAAGCCTAGTCAGTTTCCATTTTTTATGAGAATCAAACCCTGTACCTTGTGTCTGTGAGGTAAACACTTTAACCATTATGTCAACCCCTCCCCTTGAAGTTGTAGTCCCAAGGGCATCTTATTTCAACAACTAGATGGAATTCTTGGTAAGAGCCTTTACCTCTGCAATGGGACCACTGCTTTCTTTTTCACTAATTCACTCTTCGTGGACAACAACACAGAAGTAATACCTATGAAAAGGAAGCATGAAGACGTCCTAAATCAGCTGTTTCTAATCTGCCAAGGATGACCTCACCAGGAGCATAAACTCCAAATAACATATTTGGGGATCAAAATCTCTCTACCATGACAAGGCTGCAATCCTGGCAGGTGATGGTGATGCTTTTGTGCAAGACAAAGTCAACATCTACCTCCATAACAGCTTCTCTCAAGTATCTAGGAAAGTTGGAGATGAAGAGTCTGGATGAACCCTGCTCAAGCGGTAACAAGGTACTATGACCACAAGCTGGTCTGACTTGTCAAAGCAGCAATCTTAGGGCCTACTAAGGAACAATAGAAGCGAATTAAGATAGCAGATTAAAGAAAGAGGACTTCCTGCAGTGGTAGCAGGGGGATCCTTTGATATGATTGATATGTACCAATAAGCCAAGAGTACAGCAGTTGTAATACTTACAGAAGTAAAGGCCTTGGTGTGGAAAGAATTTGGTGAGACCATGCAGAATGGCTTTCAGAAGGCAACCCACCTGGTGTTTCATAAGGCAATCCACCTGGTGAGTGGATACTGCCAACACAGGTGCAGAAATTCTGAAACCAGCTGGTAACATTGCTAAGAGGTTGAAGGAAAACTTACAAGAACTCCTGAATTCAATGAACAAACCACCTGCTGAGGAGGAAAAGGCAGAAGCAGATGATGGAATTGGCTCAGTTTCAACAGCTGAAGTTACTATGATAATTAAATGGTTCTGCCACAACATGGCTGCAGGAATGGATGAGAAGCAGTTGTAAATGCAGAAGTTGATGAACACTGCTGGGATTTCACAGCTGACATGTCTTATCAATGTTGACAAGAAGGCTGGGGAAGTACTCTGGATTACTAAGATGGGGTAGTGGTCCTCATTTTTCAAAAACAGAAGGGGTTCCAGTTATACATGAATCATATTCATCAACTTCCAGGGAAAGCACATACCAGGGTAGTGGAAATGTCCCTAAATCATGCATTTGCTTCAGGAGAAACATCGTGGGTACCATCCTTATCAAAGAACAATGGATCAGCTCTTTGTCCTTCCATAGCTACTGAATGAGGCCTAAGAGTTTGCTAAGTACTGTCTTCATGCGTTATGTGAGCTTGGAGAAGGCACACAATTTGGACACTAGAATTGTCTTGTGAGAAGTGCTACAAAAATACAGGATTTCAGGGCCACTGCCCTATGCCACTCAATCTCTGTATCTTAAGAGAGAAGTTTGTGTTGGCATTCTTGACTCTTGATGTTATGCCAAACATTCAAGGTGGGGAAATGATTCGCCTAAGCCATGTACCTTAAAAAAAAGTATGACAGTTTACAAGATGCTGGTAAATGACTGCTTAAGTTCACCTTGTGAATGGTCAGACTTTCTCTTAAGGTAGTAACATGTTTCTAGGTTTCATAGAGACCTAATAGCTCCTTGCTGCCTTAAGAAAAAAGTTTAACAGTTTACAAGTCATCATTAAGCAGCCAAATAGACATTTTGGCAAAAGTAATGAACGTAGCTTTAGCAAGGAATTTTTTTATCTAAACTCAGCTGTGATACGCTAGTGTCAAACACACACATACTGTCACTGTTCCATGAA
Source organism: Protopterus annectens (assembly GCF_019279795.1). Classification (NCBI taxonomy): domain Eukaryota; kingdom Metazoa; phylum Chordata; order Ceratodontiformes; family Protopteridae; genus Protopterus; species Protopterus annectens. Next base: position 1,854,111,851 of record NC_056725.1, on the reverse strand, counting down.
GGATTGGTGGCATCACAGATGGACAGCACTTGCAAGAGAAGGGCACTATGGTTTATTGTAGTGAGGTGGAGATGTGCTAACACTTTCATTGATGGCACATCAGCCACAGCACAAGGAGCCCTCTTAGCTATCTAAGTGATGCCCCTCCCGGGCAGCTCTCACCTCAGCTCCAGGTGGAATCTTCAGAGCAGAGGAACAAATGGACACCAAAGGATCAAGAGGAAGCTTGATGGTCAGGAAGTAAGGGGGCAAAAATACCATATCCAAAAAGGGGTACTATGCAATCCAAAGCTAAAGCATGTATCTGAAAAAACAATCTCCAATTAATAAGGATATGTGTGCGATTGATTTAAATATGCATGCTAAACAGAAAGTACAGTTGTGTAAGTAACTTAACATAATGGTAGATGCATGAACAGATCACTGTTACAATACTCCTTACTAATGGTATTTTTACCATTATGTGTCACATCCATCCAGTCAGACTTTAAGAGTGCAGGTTCCTTCCCACAATACTTAACATATGCCCCCCCCCACACACACACACTCCCCCCATGCATGCCACAGAGTACTGGTATAAGTGGGAAGCACACCTATGCCATTTTGTAACTTTCCTCCTCCTAAATAGAACCAATCAATAGGCAAGGCCTTAGCTAGCAATGTCAGTGCTGCAACAGGTAGCACACTCATCTTTGATGCAGAAGGCTGCAGGTTCTATTCCCACACCAGGTAGCTCAATTGCTGACAATGCAGTGAAGCTTACAGGGGGTGCCGCACTCTTTTTAGTGTGCCTTCCATCAGATGAGACGCTAAACTGAGGCATCATCTGTCTGAGTTGGTGGTAGTTCAGTTGGATGTAAAAGGATCCCATGGCACCTATGCAAAAGAGAAGGGGAAGGTCCCCGATGGTCTGACCAAATTTCCCCTAGTAATATAAATACCACCTTGGCTCTCTGCTGAAAAGCATTTACTAGCCTAGTGGGATTAACCCAGTAAACAAAGAATAAATACATAAAATAAATCCCTAGGCTAAGGAATAAGAGGTAGAAAGAACCCTACGGGTGACAGTTAAACAGTCCCTAGGAGGGCCCTGAGGGCCCCCAAGCTTCCCTTTGTTATTCACCTGCCACCTTTTTTTAAACTATTATTCTGCTGCTTCTCCTTGCCCTACACATGGTTTAAGGGACCAGGTTTGGAAAGATAATTCCTTTCTTATTTGCACATGGCACAGTAAAAGAACTGTTGTACCCCCAAAATATCTTGCCCCCTTTATCCATTTTTTTTCCTGAAGACTTCTGGGCGCAGTATAAGCTGTGCATTATCATCTTCTGAAACAGCCTGTAGCCTCATTCAGAAGTATCTCTTGATGCCTGAGGCTGTGGAAACAGCTCTAAATGGTGAAGCCACTACACTGTGCCCACACTTGATTGAATGCTTGGCCACCCGATTAGCTGCTTGGGTAAGCAGGTCTTTCTTAGGCACCTCAATCTTCTGTGCTGAGTGGTCCAAAATGGCCAACAGGAACTCTGGTATGTGTGTCTGTCAGTTAATGGCCTTGAAGGCCAAAGTGGTAGAGGTGCATACCTTCATTCCATATCTTTCCAAAGCTTTACTTTCTTTACCATTAGGCAGGTAATTGGGAGCAGGAACCAGTTCTGACAATTTCTCTGCATTGATAAACACCTCTGCAGGGTCTGTTATGGGTTCTTATATAGGTTAACTGTGGGTAAATTGCACTCTATAAAATCATTTACATGGGGGCGGTGCAGGGCCTTGGAAATCAGGTAGCTGAGAAGCAAAAAAGGCACCCTCCATGGATCCGAGAACAGGGGGATAAGCCAATGGTTTGGGAGCTTCCAGTTCCAGAAGTTCTAAATAACTCATCTGAGCATCTGAAGCCTCTCTTACCTTCTATTTGAAAAACTCCTTCACCCTAATGAAGGTTTCACCAAAAGAAATCTTCTCAGAGGAAACTGTGCACTCAATATCTGAATCGTATACCAGTGAGAGGAAATCTGTGAAGCACAGTTCAGGTCTACCTCGTCTATATTTTGTGGGTCTTCCTCCTAATCAGGGGATCAGTCCCTCTTCCTTTGGCATGGGTGGGAAGTAGACCCGTTTGGCTATTTCTCAGGCTGAAATGCATGCGGGGGATTTTAGCAGACCAACAGTTATCCGAGTCAGTCTTCTTGTGCAGCATAGGAAGACGAGGGAGGGGTTCACTGGTAGTCTGTCTGGAAGGTGTGTGGTGTGGGGCTGGAGGAGGGGGGATGTGTGTTTAGTCTTTTGTGTCTTTTTGAGACATCAGCCCTAAGGGTATATGGTTTGGAGCAAGGAAAATGTACCTTCATGCCAAAATCCTTGACTTCTCTGAAAATAAATTGAGGGATCTTTGCTTCCCCTTTTTGATCTTCCTTGCTTGCCTTCAACTATGCATCCTGAGAAGATCTATGTGAGTAATGTGTCTATAATGATGTCCTGGAATCCTTAATGGCCTAAAGGGGCAGCCATCAAAGGGTTGGCAGCAGGAGAGGTCTTCTTTTGGGGCTACAAACATGCCTCATCTGGGCTGCTCACCTCAAATTGGTCTGGGATATGTGACATCTGAACCAATTCACTCCTATGTAAGGTTCCATTACAAAGAAAGAAAATGAAAGGTACACACTAATCAATATAGTAATCCACAAAACTACTCAGCACTCACTATATATCCAACGAGAACCAATACAGTAATCCACAACATGATTCATCACACAATATATATCTAAGACCAGGTTCCATAAAACAACCATTATTAGGACCAAACAGCAACAAATATATTTGCGTTCAGTTTTGTAACATCATTTCCTTTCTTCCTGGTATATCTAGTAGGCAGCACCAGTAACATATCAAATGCATACATCACTGATCAGAGATGCCAGTAGTAAACTCACCAAAGTGCAGAAGCCAACATGAAAGAAACAGTAATGTCAATGGCCATGTTAATCTAGGAGAGTTCTCAGGTGACAATGAGCCAGTGATCTATTTTATATTGTGCTATTACTTACTTGCAGATGAAGTAGTAACACAACTGGATAGCAGGATTATGGTAAGCAAATTTTATTTACTTAGAGGTAGTTACTAGGCTATCAGCCCAACAGCCATTTTAAGCCTAGTCGAGCTTATCAAAAATTTACTAAACTGTTGTTGGCAAGTCAATACCCTGAGGAATTTGACAAGTTATGATACAAGTTTGTAAACAACAAGAGTTCACAAAAGCTTCCCCTGTCTATTAGGGGCATGGGTGCCAAAACTGGGGTAAATTTGCAATTTTGCCATCACTGGTCCAAGTTACTCTTGGATATGGTTAGGGATGAGCTTCGTTTCACATGTAGGAAAGCCAGAAGGGGTAATTTTTAAGAAACAGACCTGTTCCTCCAACATGTCCTGTTTATGTCACAGATGAGATTTAAGTCCTATGAATAGGTGCTTCCAATGCTATTTGTTTTATGGCTATGCAACAAATCCATCATTGTGGGATAAGAAGATACCTTGTGGGCTAGGCAAAGACTACTACTTAACAGTCTGGAGGAGACTGGGTTTTGTGACAGGACTTTGAGATGGTCCACATAAGACTTACTTATTTATTTACTTATATTTTGTTGATCTGGTTAGTCCCACTAGGCCTATGGCCTGTTTTCGGGGGGAGACCTGGAGTGGTATTTATTTTGACTAAGGGAAATTTGGCCAGGGTGCTGGGGATATTCTCCTACTCCTTTCTATAAATGTGGTGGGATCTTTTACATCCACCTGTGCTACCGGCAACTCAGGCAGATAGTATCTCAATTTTAGGTCTTTAAGGAAACATATGTGGAGAGTAAGCAGACTTCCAGTACAACACTGAAGATCCTGGTAAATTTTAGGGTGGAGTGGTATGCTAGGATTAATTTAAGGGGCTGAAGTCTGAATATATAAGCAGAAACAGTAAATGATTTCTAAATACAACACTCAGAAGCACCAAAAGAAGCCTTTCCAGACATGTATGAAATTTTCAGTTGCAACTTACTTACCTAACTATGCTGCACCTACAACCCTAATGAAGCAAACATTGTAGCATATGGTAAGTTAAGTGCTGCAATGTATTTTGCTGTAGTCTATAAAGAGTTATGCACTTACCATAAAACTTAGCATCTGCGTCATCCAGTGTCATTACTCATCACAAATGGGTCTAGGATTCAACCTTGGATCTGAGCTGGCAACTTCCTAAACAGATCCAGAGCTCAAGCTCCTCCCCTTCGTATTATCTCTTGCCACCTTCTAACCCCTCAGATCGAGTTTGCTAAATTAGATGAAATGCAGAAATAAACATCTGCAAGAAGCTAAAAACTTCCTGCCAGATACAAGCAACTTCAAACTCACCAGACCCCCAAAAATACCCTCACCAGACACCCCCCCCAGAAGGACGGGGGAAGGAGGGCGGTAATGTGATGAATAATGACACTGGATAGCACAGGTGCCAAGTTATGGTAAGTACATAACTCTTTATCTGATGCTATCCGTGTCCTTACTCATCACAGATGAGTCAGAGTCCCCAGCTATTATGAACTCTGGGAGCCCTCAAGGAAGGACATGCTGGAGCACGGAGGAACCAAAGGGGCTTTGTTCCTAGGTACAAAGTCCAATTTGTAGTGTGAAATGAAAGTATGTGAATTAGACCAAGTCACAGCAGCACAGATCTCATCAAGGGAAAGTCTGGCCAAGAAGGCTTATGACGTAGCAACAGACCTAGTGGAGTGGGCCCTTAACTGGTTTGGACAGCTCTAAATTCTGACTAGCATAAATGAAGGAAATACAACCAGCAATCCACCTGGAAATAGTCACTTTGGAAACTGCCTGACCCTTTCTGTTCTGGGAGAAAGCTACAAAACGTTGGCCCGACTTTCTAAATTCCTCAGTCCTTTTCAAATAAAAACGCAACTGTCTGTGAACATCTAAACAATGCAAGATATATTCACCTTTATTAGAGTAGTTAGGAAAGAACACCGGTAGTTGAATCGAATCGTCTGACTGAGATCTGCTTCGGAGGCCACTTTAGGGAGAAAGGAAGGATTTGTTCTAAGAGATACCCTATCCTTATGAAAAATCATGAACGGGGGCTTAATGCACAGAGCCTGTAGTTTCAAGACCCTCTTGACAAGAATAATGGCTACTAAAAAGGCCGTCTTCCAGGATATAAATTTAATATCACATGAACTAGCAGGTTCAAAAGGTTTTTTGCTTCAGAGACTGCAGCACCAATGTCAAATCCCATGAAGGTAAAAGATCCTTAATAGGAGGTCGAAGAAGAAAAACTCCTTTCACAAAGGCTTTGCACAATTTGGATGAAAATGTAAGCTTGACGTTGAAATGGAAATTAAGAGATAGCAGCCAACTGGAGCTTAATGGTAGAAAAACTCACCCCATCCAGAAAGAGGGAAGATAACAGCAGCAAAATATCAGGAATAGGGGCTGTAAAGGGATCTAGACTCCATTGTGTGGCCCAAACAGAAAACCTCTTCCACTTACTTTCTTTGTAAACAGCTCTTGAGAAGCCAAAATAATGGTCTTCACTGGGGAAGGAAGCCTGGACCATGTAAGAATTACAGGAACTGGAGAAACCATGCAGTTAGATGAAGGGTCCACAGATTAGGAAGTGGAAGCCCCCAGGGATGGGAGATAAGATCCAGAATGGGATCTAGTATCCAAGGAGTATACTTCAGATGAGACCTCGGAAAAAGAGAACCACACCTGACGAAGTCAGAAAGGGGCAATGAGGATGACAGGGTTCTTCAGGCAATGAGCTTTCTGTAAGACTTTGGGTATTAGGGGAATAGGAGGGTAAGCACAGAGGAGACTCAGAAGCCAATCATAAACAGGAGCATTCCTGGGAGACTCCCTTGATGGGGTAATCAGGCAAAGTAATTGCTGCATTTGTGGTTGACTGGGGAAGCAAAAAGGTCGCAGCAGGGTTGACCTCAACGGTCAAAGATCTGCCTTTCCACTAACGGACTCAGAGACCACTCATGAGGACTCAAGATGGACCTCCTGAGTTTTCCGGCCAGTACATTGAAAGTCCCAGATATATGGCTTGCAAGAAGAAGGCGCCTAGAGGACATCACCCATCACACACACTCTCATGGCCTCTCTGTTCAGAGGATAAGACCCTTGCTTGTTGATATACCAGATAACAGCCATGTTGTCCATTTGAATTGCTATTGTCCCCAGATGGAGGCAGTCCTGAAATAACTGCTCTTATCTCCAGGACATTTATGTGCAATTTAGTCTCTAAAGGGGACAATGTACCTTGAACCGTCCTGCCCTGAAAATGCCCTCCCACACACACTCCGACACGGAAGCATCCATGGTCACTGTGGCCTTGGGTGGGGGAAAACAAAAAGGCCTGCCTAGAAAAAGGTCCTGAAACTGAAGCCACCAAACAAGATGATTCCTGCATACCTGTGTCAGTTTTATGGTCACAGACATGGGCTAAGACAGAATGGACCACTGGACTGCCAAGGTCCATTTGAGAACTCGCATAGGATACCTGGCGAGTAGCACCAAGTGAATGGTGACCACCGTAGAGCTTAGTGCTTTGAGAATCAGATGAACAGGTGGGTGAGTTAGACTCAGTAAAACACACTTGGTCCTTAATCAGTTGGACCCTGTGGGTAGGCAGTGCTGCAGTCTCTGACAGCAGGACTCCAATGAATTCCAGTTTCTGACTCGGAATGAGATCTGACTTGGGCAGGTTCACTGTGATGCCTAGATGGTGAAAGAGCCTGAGGACATAGTCACTAGTGCTAGTCGACACCTCATGGAAGCCGTGAGAAGCCAATCATCCAGAAATGGAAAAACCTGGAAACCCTGCGGCCAGAGATGAGCCGCCACCACTACCATGCAGTTGGTAAATATCCAGGAGGTTGTGGTGAGTCCAAAGGGCAGGGCTCTGAACTGATAACAATTGGCCCCTAGTCGAAAGCGTGTCTCCTGGAGCACCTGCTGATATTTTTATGATCGTACACATCCTTCAGATCCACTGAGCACATTCAATCGTCCTTGCACAAGAGAGGCAGAATGGAATGTAGAGTGACCATCCAGAACCTGGACTTCCTGACAGAAAGGTTTAGCTTTCTGAGGTTCAGAATCAGACACAGGTCCCCGGTCTTTTTCGGCACCAAAAAGAAGCGACAGTAAGTTTCGGAGCCTCATTGGGCTGTTGGGACCTCTTGAATGGCTCTTTTGTGAAGGAGGTCTTGCACTTCGAGATTGGCCAACTCCCTTAGGCAGAGTGGTACATCTGGGAGAAATTTTCGAGTTGAAGGGGGCTGGGAGAAGGGAATGAAGTAACCCCTTGAGATGATTTTTTAACACCCACTGATCAGAGGTGAGACTTGGCCAGGCTAGTGGGTGAAGGGAGAGATGACCCCCAACTGACTCCAGGGCTGGAGAGTCATGCAGTGCCTCAGGAGCGCTGGAGAAAAGGTCTTGGGAACCCTGGCTCTGTGGACCCCCTCTGCCCCTAGAGAGGTGTCTACCATTGAATCCCCTGTCCCGGCCTGTGGAAGAGTATTCCTGAGAAGCGTCCTGGAAGGAATATTGAGTCCTCCGGAACCAAAGCTTCTTACTTCCCCTCTAGGTCTTAGAAAAGGATCTCTGGGGAGTAGAAAATTTAATCCTAACTAAAGAAAGATTCTTGCCTTCCTGCTCACTGCGGGTTAAAGTTTCTTTAATAGATGGCCCAAACAAGGTGGAGCCGTCAAAGGGGGAGTTAGTAAACGACGCCTTAAAGGATTCCGCAAACCAGCAAAGGAGAAGCCAGGCATGCCGGATGACAGCAATGCCTGTGCCTGCCACTCGAGAGGTGGTCTCCGCAGTATTGGAAATCAACCTCATAGAGGCATTCACTAGGAAAGTAAGAGTGGACAGCCTCGAAGAGACTTGCTGGAAGCTCTTCTGAGGCAAGAACTGTGACAGGGAAGTGGTAAGATCCAAAACCAAATCCCTCTGAAGCTGGGTAAAATGGGCCAAATAGATTGTTGCTCTCAGACCAAAAGTTGCTGAGGCAAAAACATGCTTTCCAAAAAGGTCAATCGCCCGGGACTCCCTGTGTGGGGAATGGACTGAGGAGCTCTGCTCAGCTAGCTAGTTCTTCATACACGTGGTCACCATGACGGCATCGACTGGGACTCCTTTGCTCCAAAAAGACCTATCCTTGGGAGGACTGAGGAAAGTACAGTTTTGTACCTACCATAAATGTAGATGTCCGAACTGGATAGCATCTGCAGTCATAACAAGTGGGTTGTCCTGTCGTCAGGCAGCCCTGCAGTCGGCCGGATTCCAAAGTCCGGGTCCGGCTTCGGCTGATGTCGCACTTCACCCGACGTCATCTCTGTTGGTCTTCGGGTATATAAGCATCAGCCGACGCCATTTTCCTCAGTGTTTCTTGCCCCAGATGCCAGTAGCCCTCTTGCAGGCTAAAATTTGGATAGATGCCAATGTTTCCAAATAGATAGAGGTAAACACAACCATAAGCATATATGTACATATATACAAACAAATACACCATAAAGACTCCCCAACAGCTAGCTATTAGGAGGGTAAACACCCTAGGAGTACCACAGAGGGGAAGGAGGGAGGGTAATCCTGACTGCAGATGCTATCCAGTTCGGACATCTACATTTATGGTAGGTACAAAACTGTACTATGTCCTTCATGGATGCATCTGCAGTCATAACAAGTGGGTAGAATACCATAGCCAACTAGGGGAGGAGGATAAAAGTAGATTATGGTGTGTTTAGGATCCCTTGCAGTACAGCAGTGGCAAACCCTGCTCGGGATCTGGAATATAGAGGCAAATTATAATGCTTGGCAAATGTATGCACGGAGGTCCAAGTAGCCGCCTCAATAATGTCTTTGGTTGCCACTCCTCATAAGAAGGCTGTGGTAGTGGCTGTTGCCCTTGTAGAATGAGGTCTTATGTTTTGTGGAATTGGTTTTCCATGGAAGGAGTAACAGTATCGTATGCAATTTCCTATCCATTTGGAGATTGTCTGTTTGGAAATAGCTTTTCCTTCCCTTCCTGTTGCATAGGCTACAAAAAGTTGGTCAGTCTTTCTGCTATTTTTGTTCTGTCCAAGTAGTAGCGTAGCTGTCTATGTACATCCAAGGTATGCAGTATTCTTTCCCTCTGTTTTGTGGGTTGGGAAAGAAGGTAGGTAGGTGGATTGCCTGGTTTAAAGACACTCTGGATACCACCTTGGGCATAAATGTAGGATTAGTCCTCATGGACACTCTATCTTGGTGGAAGATTAGGAAGGGTTGCACTGCCATTAAGGCCTGAAGTTCTGAAACCCTCCTTGCTGAAGTAATTGCTAGCAGGAAAGCAGTTTTCCATGACAGGTGTTGTAGGTCTGCTGTTGCTGCTGGTTCAAAGGGTGATAGTGTCAACTTTTCTAGCACAAAGTTTAAATCCCAAGCTGGTAATGGTGGTTTCCTTGGAGGTTTTACATTCTTGATTCCTCTGAGGAACTGCCTGAGCAAAGGGTGCGAAAAAACAGGTGGATCAAAGCTGTATTCTGCTGAAATAGCTGATGCATGTATCTTGATGGAGGAGTAGGACAGGCCTGAATGAAGAAGTTCGGCCAGATACACCAGAATGTTAGGCATATCTATGTTTGACACCTCTTTTCCTCTTTCCATACTCCAAATGACAAACCTTTTCCATTTTCCAGCATAGTTCCTTCTTGTTGAAGGTCTGCGCGCTTCAAGAATAATGTCTTTAACTCTTTGTGAAAGTTCTGGATTAGCTGCTGCTATGTGATGTTCCATGCAGTCAGTTGCAGCGTTTTTAGGTTTGGATGTATGATGCTGTAGTTGTTCTGAGTTAACATCAAAGGCATCAGGGTATTGGCCACATATTGTTCGAGACATGCTCTTCAGTAGTGGGTACCAGTGTTGTCTTGGCCAGTTTGGAGCTATCAGGATTATCTTTGGACGTTCTTCCTTGATTTTTAGTAGTACCTTGTGTATCAAAGGAAGAGGTGGGAATGCATATGCTGTTAGGCCTTTCCAGTTGATGGAGAGTGAGTCCACTTTCCATGCTAGTGGGTGGAATGTCCTTGTGCAGAATTTTTGAGCTGGTGATTGAGAGGTGATGCGAATAGGTCTATCTGTGGCATTCCCCATTTCTTTGAGATGGTCTTGAAGATGTCCGGGTGCAGCTTCCATTCGTGGGCATCCGAAGTGGTTCTGCTTAATATGTCTGCTAGAGTATTGTCTTTCCCGGTACAAATATTGCCTGTAACTGAATGTTGTAGCTGAGTGCCAGGGTCCACAGCTCCAAGGTCATTCTGCATAGGGGGTATGAATGAGTGCCTCCCTGTTTGTTGATGTACCACATGACTGTGGTGTTGTCTGTCCTTATCATCAACTGGCCCTCTTTGAGAAATGGTTTGAACTTTTGGATTGCCAGTTTTACTGCCAGCATTTCTTTTAGATTGATGTGCAGGTGAAGTTGATCCTGTGTCCACAATCCTTGCACGCATTTGTCCAGCATGTGGGCCCCGCATCCTAGGTCTGAAGCGTCTGTTGTGATGGTCTGGCTTGGTTGACATCTGCGAAAGGGTAGGCCTGGGTTTGACTGGCATGCCTGAGCCCACCATAGGAACTCCTGTTTTAAGCATGGAATTAGTGGGATTTCTGTTTCTAGACTGTGTCTGTGTTGGGACCATAAATTCTTTAGGTACCACTGTAGTTTCCTCATATGTAGTCTGGCAAATGGGACCAAGATTATGCATGATGCCATGAAGCCCAAGGCCTGCAGAACTTTTCTTGCTGTTAACTTGTTCAGTTTTGTTAGTGCCAAGAAGTAAAGAGGAAGTTCGTTTTGTTTTTCTGTAGTCAGGAATGCCATTTGCTGTACTGTGTCCAATTCAGCCCAAGAATGTGCTTGTTTGGGATGGTATCAGCCTTGACTTTTGTAAATTGACTGTGTATCCCAGTCCTTGTAGCAAGTAAATGACCCTTTGTAAATCCGTTGTCAGCTTGCTTTTGTTGTCCCCTTGTAGCAGGCAGTCGTCCAGGTATGGGTAAATTTGAATTCCTGTAGTCTGCAATGGGCGATTACTGATGCCAGGCATTTTGTGAATACTCTGGGCAGTAGATAAGCCAAAGGGCAATGCTGAGAATTGATAGTGCTCTGATCCTGCAAGAAATCTGAGGTATCTTCTGCAGATTGGTCGAATGGGGACGTGCAGGTATGCCTCCTTGAGATCTAGAGTTACCAGCCAAGACTCCTTGCCCAGCATGGGAAGAAGTTGCTGTAGGGTCAGCATTTTGAATTTTGGGACAATGATGTATGTATTTAAGGTGGACAGGTCGAGAATTGGTCTCCAACTTTTTTCCTTTCTTGGAACTAGGAATAGTCTGGAATAGAACCCCTTTCCTTGTTCTGCTGTTGGCACTCTTTCCAAAGCTCTCATGTTTGCTAACTCCATTATCTGGCGTAGAGCCTCTGTTTTTTGATTTGGAGGTAGATTTGGCATTCCTCTTTTGACTGGTAAAGTGTGGAAGTGAAACCGGTAACCTTGATCTATGGTTTGTAAAATCCACTTGTCTTTTGTTATGTAGTGCCAGTTCTTTGAAAATAAGGTTAACTTTCCGCCTAGAGGAGCTGCTATTTGTTCCCTGGTAGGCGGATTTATGATTAAGTCACTGTGGATGTGCTGATGTAGTGGTAGTGGCTGTGTCTGTGCCTCTGTTGTTACCTTGCCACTGTCGTCCTCTGTAGGCACCTCCTCTGGATTGGTTTCTGCCTCTGGGACGTCTATTCCTGCCCCTTTGAAATTTTGTGGAGTCAGGAAAGGACCAATTTTTGGCAGGCCAGTTCCTGCTAAACCTTGGGGTTGAACCTGCAAGAAATCTTTAACAGTTTGAACAGATTTTGCCTTCTCTTCCATTTTCTTCATAACCTGCTGGGCAGGTGTACCAAACAAACTTGTCTTGTCCATAGGAGCATCTAGCAACTTAGCTTTAACATGATCCGTAAAACTTGTTCCTTTAGCCATGCATGACTTCTTATCACTGTGCCTGTCATGGCTGATCTAAATGAAGCCTCCAGTGCATCATAGCCACATTTTAAGGAATGGTTGCTAACCTGTTGTATGTTATTTACCATCTCTAATACATATTTCTTATCAAGAGATTCATCTGTGGTTAGTTTTTAGTTAACTGATCGAGCATAAACTCTTGGTATTGTATCATGTGAAACTGACAGTTTAAAGCTCTAGCTGAGAGAGTAGCTGAAGTGTAGACCTTTTACCCCATCTGTCTAATGACCTTGCTTCCCTTTCAGAAGGAATAGGGTTTTAGCTATGGTCGCTACTGCCTTGGGACCCTGGGATATAGTTTCTGGGTCTGCAAGTGGGGCCTAGTAAAGGTGGTGATGAGTATCTGGCACCCTGTAAAATCTGTCTGGTTTGGCAGGGGCTGGGGTAAAGAATCTGGAGCGGAGCAAACATCATTGAAAGCATCATCCACCACAGAGAGAACAGGAGGTATAGCTAAGGGCCTGTGCTGTGGGAGGTGCAGAAAGGTCCTAAGTCTTTTCTGGAGTCTGAAAATCCTGTTGCTGCCATTGGAACTGTTCTCGCATGGCATGCAAGGTTTCCCAAAGGAGAATTCTTCTGGTGGGGAAGCAGCTGGAATGGATTCTTCAGCATCAGAATCTTCAAAATTGGAGAAGGGAGCCTCTGGCTGGTCCGTTATGTCTGATTCATCAGCAGAATCATCAGAAGACACTGGCTCAGGGGGCTCTGCCCTAGGTCTCTTCTCTGGGGCTGAGAGGCCCTGTCTGGGTGAGATTGAGATCCCCTAATTAAAGAAATTAAATCTTCTGCCAAAGAAAGCATTTGAGAGCTAGAAGAGGGCCTGCATGTGGGGGGTTTAACAGGCACTGTTTTAGTAGTTTTGGCTGCTTTAGCCCTGGCGAAGGCCTTAATGGACATGGCTGCTGGAGGCCTAGCAGCACCACGTGCTGGGGTAGAGACATCCAAGGGATGGTGTCTGATAAGTCAACCACCGTAGTGGGTAAAAGTTCTGAGGTCGATTCAAGAGTTGTAGCAGGGCCTCAGTTGTAAGAATAGGTTCAGCTGTACTTTGATCAGTTTTCTCGGTTTCGGCTGAAACCGAGACACTCGCGGTTTGCTTTACCGTGGTTTCGGCCGAAACCGCGGACCGCGAGTGTCGGTCTTTATCTTTGCGCTTTTTAGTAGATTGGGTAGTCGGAGGATCCGACGGCATAATGTACGAAAATCAGAACCGAAAAACTGTTCTGCAAACTCCGACCGACGCCTAAGCGTCCGTCGGTTGAAAGAGGCACAGGCCGAACAGGCTGCTACGTCGTGGGCTGGGCCTAAACAAGGCAGACAGTAAGAGTGGAAATCTTTATGAGGTATTTGTTTCCCACAGGTTAAACAATTGTTAACTTTTTCTGACATCGGCTGAGGCAAGAAAGAGTCCCCAACGGGTACTTAGCTTTAGAAGTCTTCGAAGTAGTATTCGGTAGAAGTAATCTCTGGATCCGACCGACCGGCACTTGCGAACAGCTTCTGCTTCGGGCGCCACGCGGCAAGAAAGACTGAGGAAAATGGCGTCGGCTGATGCTTATATACCCGAAGACCAACAGAGATGACGTCGGGTGAAGTGCGACATCAGCCGAAGCCGGACCCGGACTTTGGAATCCGGCCGACTGCAGGGCTGCCTGACGACAGGACAACCCACTTGTTATGACTGCAGATGCATCCATGAAGGACATCTTATCAGCTTTCTTGGGCACAGGTTCCACTGTATCTGGCTTCATCGAAGCCCGGCTGGCAATGAGGTCCACAAGCTTGTCAGCAGGGAGGGGATACCCAGGTAGTAGATGGGGGCCCATCCCGAACACCTTCATGAACATAGATCCTCCAAAGACAGGAGTTGGGAAGACCATCCACCTCTCTGTTTAAAAACTTCCAGGATGCACCCGAAGGAAACCTCAGGCAGAAGTCTGGGGGACCTGTCTCCCTCCTCAAAATCTGTCTCTTCAATGAGAGACTCTCTGGAAGAGTCCAGGTACCTCCTCTTACACATTCTCTTCCTAGGGGGCCTGTTCACTGCAAATCTCTGGGTCCTGACATTCCAAAACCTGTGGGGTTGGAAGAGGAGAGCCCCCCCTCAGCAGCAGGCCCAACTTGAGTTGGGCCTTGAGGAAACACCTCGCCATCCTATCCATGTCCGAGGGAAGGAGACTTCTGGATGATATGGATGAAGCTGAAGAGTGACCCAATCTTGCTGGGGATCCGGCATTGGACCCTGAATTTTTGTGGGTCTGAGAAGACGATCGGCTCCAACAGCTTGGATCCGACCTCCTGGAAGATCCAGAAGGTGAACCCTGTAAAATAATAAATAGGATCTGAAGGAACTGTCCGATCCGACAGAATCTAAAGGCACTGCTGTACCAGATGGAGACAAACTGGTTGGATCCATGAACAGCCTACACTCACTCAGATCCAAATGCCTCCAAGCCGATGAAGCCTTGGATCTGAGAGGTTGTTTCGAAGATTTTGGAACTGCAGATCTCAGAACCGAAGCCAAAGAGGCTGGACTGAGATCTCTGGATCTGCAATCAGACAGCCTCAGCTTTTTTTGGGCGCGAAAAAGAGGACACCCCAGGAGTAGGAGAAGGTCTTTTCTTTGGCTCCTGAGAAGACTTGGTAAGGGAGTCCAATGCCTGTGGACCACCCTGCACCAAGCCTTTAAGAAAGAGGTTGTTGCTTCGCTCTTCAAGGACCTTGGGGTTGAATGCAGCAAAAATGTCACATTCAACCTCCAGGTGAGCCAACCCCAAAAACAGTACACAGACTCCTCATGCGAGTCAGAGCAAGACATCTTCTGACCGCACAAGAAGCATCTTTTAAACCCTGCAGGCTTATCAGGCATCTTAATAAAAAGTAAAACACACACATGCATGCATTCAAAAGAACACCAAGGAGAGAGATTTTTTTTTTGTTAAGAATGCAAAGAACTACTTTAAGAAAAAGACACAAAGTGCTAGCCACTAGAAGGGGCATAGGAGACCCAAAACCAACCAAAGAGTTCTAACAGGGAGGGGATGAATACAATTAAACAACCAAAAAAAAAAAAAACTACAAATAAGCCACTAATATTGAAAAATACCCTACAAAGGAGAAAGAAAGCCAAGAAAAAACACTTATCGAAGATTTCCTAAGCTTGAGCCTGGACCACGTCTGGAGCAATTCAGCGGCAAACGAGACCTGAGGGGTTAGAAGGTGGCAAAGGATTATGGGAAGGGGAGCAGCTTGAGCTCATCTGTTTGAGAAGTTGCCGGCTCAGATCCGAGGTCTGATCCTAGACACATCTGTGATGAATACTGACATGGATTGCATCAGATCATTTATTTTTATGGATAAATCTCACATTTTTCCTGAGTTGAAGTCACGGAGGTTAAAGATCACTGTTAGCCATTAGTGGCATCAGTACTGTGAAAAGTAGTTTTATGAGGGTCATTCTACTTGAAGAGGAGACTAAAAACATTCACTGATGGAACAAAAATGCTAATTGTTACTTTATGCACCACATATGCTGGTACAAAAGGTAAGTCTATCAAGCAAGTGTGATGGGTACATTTTAAGCAATAAACACAAGAGTGGACAGCATGCTATAGATGAAATATTAAATTAAGCTTTCATCTACCAAAACAAATGGTCGCTTAGAAAGCACATTACAAAACTGCCACATAACTTTCATATAGTTCAGTATCAGAAATAATACACAGCTTCAGAAAAAGCATTTACCACACACCTCTCAACTGTCCAGATTTTCACAGAATGTCCATATTTTTGCATTAAAATGTTGGTCTGTTCCTCATAAAATTTGTGGTCTTCTGGCAAATCACTGGGATGCTCTGAGAAATCGCTAAATAATGACATACATGTGAGTTTCAGACTTCACATCCTTTAGAAAATGCATTTTAACACAAATCCTGTTATTCTAGCAACTTTTTAAATTTATAAGAGCAACATTTAAAATCTTGTCCCCCATTATTATCAGGCTTTGTCCAGATTTCTTGCGCTAACAGGTTAAGGGATATGATTTGCCACAACAAAGATCTTGCACATAATACATTCTTACCTCCCTTACTCCACACGTGTCTCCGTATTTTAATTCTGAGTTTCAAACCTCCATTCTCTTCTTTTTAGTAAAAGAATATACTATATCTTTCTAATAAGACTCTCCAAAGAATACAACTTCACAATCATCATCATCTTCTTTCGGCTGTTCCCGTTAGGGGTCGCCGCAGCAGATCACCTGTTTCCATTTCTTCCTGTCCTCTGCATCTTGCTCTGTCATACCAACCGCCTGCATGTCCTCTCTCAGCACATCCATAAACCTTATCTTAGGCCTTCCTCTTTTCCTGTTACCTGGTAGCTTCATCCTTGGCATCTTTTTCACAATATATTCAGTATCCCTCCTCAGCACATGTCCAAACCAACGTAATCGTGCCTCTCTGGCTTTGTCTCCAAACCTTCCAACCTGGGCTGACCCTCTAATATACTTATCCCTAATCCTGTCCACCCTCGTCATACCCAGTGCAAATATTAGCATATTTAATTCTGCCACATCCAGCTCAAACTCCTGCCTTTTTGTCAATGCCACTGTCTCCAACTCATATAACATAGCTGGTCTCCCTACCCTCTTGTAGACCTTCCCTTTCACTCTTACAGGTACTCGTCTGTCACAAATCGCTCCTGACACCCTTCTCCACCCACTCCATCCTGCCTGCATCACCTCTCTTCCACACTCACCGTTACTCTGAACTACTGACCCCAAGTATTTAAACTCATCCACCTTCGCCACCTCTACTCCTTGCATCCTCACCATTCCTCTATACTCCCTCTCATTCACACACAAATATTCTGTCTTAGTCCTGCTGACCTTCATTCCTCTTCTCTCTAGAGCATATCTCCATCTCTCCAGGGTCTCCTCCACCTGTTCCCTACTCTCACTACAGATCACAATGTCATCTGCAAACAACATAGTCCACGGGGACTCCTGTCTGATCTCATCTGTCAACCTGTTCATCACCATTGCAAATAAGAAAGGGCTCAGAGCTGATCCTTGATGTAACCCCACCTCCACCTTAAAAGCATTCGTCACTCCCACAGCAGACCTCACCGCTGTCACACTACCTTCGCACATATCCTGTACCACTCTTACATACTTCTCTGACACTCCTGACTTCCTCATACAATACCACAACTCCTCTCTAGACACCCTGTCATATGCTTTCTCTAAGTCTACAAAAACACAATGCAACTCCTCCTGACATTCTCTGTACTTCTCCATTAACACTCTCAGAGCAAAGATCGCATCTGTAGTACTCTTTCCCGGCATGAAACCATACTGCTGATCACTAATCATCACGTCCCATCTTAACCTTGCTTCCACTACTCTTTCCCATAACTTCATGCTGTGACTGATCAACTTAATCCCTCTGTAGTTACTACAGTTCTGCACATCACCCTTATTCTTAAAAATCGGTACCAAAACACTTTTTCTCCATTCCTCAGGCATCCTCTCACTTTCCAAGATTTCATTAAACAATCTGGTTAAAAACTCCACTGCCATTTCAGTCAAAGCTATACTTTTGTGGACTTCAGCTAATATAGCACCATCAAACTATCATCCTGTATAAACTGGACTCTCAGACCATTCGTCCTATTCATCCAGCCAGAAAACCTCCTCCTTCTGCTGCCACCTTTATCAATGCTCCTTCAAGGCTCAAGAAAACCAGTGACAAAAAAAAAAAAAATACGCCTTCCACACATTAACGAAACCTTCCAAACCTATCTTATTCAACTTTGTTAGAAATGTATCTAAATTTAACAAAGGTAGCTTTATTAATAATCTCAAACTCTATAACTGAAACACATTAAAACGTCTCCCCTTAAACATCATACAACACCTTCAAAGACACTGTTCTAAACATCCTAAACCAAAGCCCAACACAGGAAGAAAAGTGTTTAATCCCAAACCTCAGCCAATACTCACAAGAAAATAACTTCTAAGATTCACATATAAAAGCACTGAGTACCTTTTTAGCCAACAAAACTCCTGCAAACTACCAATCGTATCACTGCCTGCAAAATATAACAAAAGCTAAAGTCACCTTTAACAAAAACAAAAACTACTTTACCTGCTGAAAGAACCTTAATTAAAAAAAAAAAAAAAAAAAAAAAAAAAAGAGTCAATCGTGATCAGCACGATACCTGGGAAACCTTTCCAACACAACCCCCCTGCCCAAAGAAACTGACATCAACATAGCCTGTATTTTAAATAGCCATTTAATTAGTTCCGCTACAACACTTATACACAACTCCAATTCAATTCTACCAAACCAATCTCTACCTGCCAACAACTCTAACTCCATTACTCTTCAGCCTGTACCCACTTCCATGAAACAGCAAGATCTCACTATAAAACCAACCATCCATAATTCTCAACCTGGAAACATCAAAAATATGGACAAAGGCCCATGAAAAGAAGGTACAACTAACCAAAAATCTGGGTGCGGATTAACATAAAATATGCATACACAATTGGGTAACCCCACCCACTCCAGTGGAATTGTGGGATATCAACATTCAAAGGCAAATTGAAGAACAGACAAAATATTAAACCAGAATCTATCTGTGAAAAATTGGAAGCAGAATTTAACATTTGCAATTCGTTCTGCATAATTACTGTCTTTGCTGCCTGATTTATGCAGAAATGAATAATGAAGTACATCAGATTTGCTGCAACCCTGCTTTTACAGTTCCAGTCATGCAATCTGACAATGCATATATTCTTTAAACCAGTATGCAGTTGTGACACCAAAACTACGGCACCCTGAGAAATAGTGAGGGAAGCCAACAAGTTGAAGTAGCCTTGTTGAGTTAACATGATGCCTACTTGAGGGTGGACAGACAATGGGTCCAGAACTGATAGGGTCTCTGTCAAATACACGAATGCTTGAAATGTCGATCATCATATGGTTGAGACCATATGATCAACATTTCAAGTGTTGGAAGGTTGACGTTAATGGCACCGTACAGTGCAGAATGGGAGAATTTCCCTTTTCCGCACTGAAGTGCAGTCTTGGAGTTGGTATATTTAAGTAGGGGGTGTGTGGGGGCGCAGCCCCCCACGCTGGGGGTGCAGGGGGGCTTGCCTCCCTACTCGCACTGTTAAGGTATGTTTTTCCTTTTTTTTATATTAAATATTCGAACTTTCAAATATCGACCATATGGTCTCGAACATATGGTATTCGACATTTTGACAGTTCGAATATATAACATAGACCCGACTGATAAACTACCATTCATAATGAGGAACAAATCGACAAAATATGGAATACACTCCAACCACTATGAAATTCACTCTGTGACATACTTACTAGAATTTCTTTTAAAAACAAACTTGATTCACTCAAGGAAATTAAACCTTTCAAAGGGAAACAATGTTGAACATGAAAGTTTTGAGATTCAGAAACAAACATTCCTCATGAGTTACAATATGAAAGTGGGAAATGCTGTTTTGGAGCTGGTTAGGTTTTCTGCACAGAAACAGAAATGTGCACCCCATTATGAGGAATGTTCCATATTTTGGGTCTTTAAAAGTCCATGTTCTTTGCAGTTCCACAATGAAAGGGTCACAAATTCAGTGTGAAGAATGTTCTTAATTGATATCCATGGTAAATGAGGCAAAAGGCCTTTTTTTAAATAAATACAAAGCAAAACATTTTAACCATCCTATAAGCTTCCTAGCTGAAGTTATTAGTAAACGGTTAGCAAGGGTTCTACATTGTGTCTATTTGTTCTACATTTCGGAGATGGAATGGTGAAATTTACAGTGTAGGATACTTACGGTTCACCTCTTCCATGGGAAACAGCCTACAACGTACTTCAATGGGAAGTAAATCTACTGGATAACAGCATTTTAACCTCTGCTAGCGAATAATTTAGCTGGCCTAAGGTCTTATTAAAACTCTGTCAAAGAAGGAAAAAGTGTTGTTTCATTACACATTACTTAAGAAGCTGGACATTAAAAAGTACAGTTTTGTACCTACCACAAATGTAGATGTTCGAGTGTTCACCCTGCTGCAGTCATCACACTTGGGTTATCCTGCCGTCAGGCAGTCCCGCAGCCGGCCTGAGTTCGTAAGTCTTGGTCCGGTGTCGGTTGCTGTCACCTCTTCCCTGACGTCAGTGCGCCAGGGGTAAATAAGAGGCATCCGACGCCATTTTCTTCAGTTTTTCTTGCCCCAGATGTCAGGTGCCCCAACATATATATATATATATATATATATATATATATATATATATATATATATATATATATATATATATATATATATATATATATATATAAAAAGTACATACAAAAATAAAACGATACCTTCAGGCACAAGCAAATACACCACAGAGGTTGTATAGGATAGAGTGGTATAGATAAGTCCAACTAGTTCAGAGGGGATGGAGGGAGGGTAACCTGGACTACAGCAGGGTGAACACTCGAACATCTATATTTATGGTAGGTACCAAACTGTACTATGTTCATCGTGTTACCCTGCTGCAGTCATCACACTTGGGTTGAATCTCAAAGCTAAGGATGGGTGGTGGAGTTAAAGAGGGTTAGAAGAAACTAGTAAGCCCTGCAAAACCAGCTCTGGTCTTAGACTATAGAGGTAAGTGATGGTGTTTGGTGAAGGTGTGCACTGAACTCCAAGTTGCAGCTTCCAGTATATCCTGGGTTGGCACCCCCCTGAGAAAGGCTGCTGATGTAGCTGTAGCCCTGGTGGAGTGGGACCTAATGTTAGCAGGTACCGGTTTCCCATGATGTGTGTAGCAGAAACATATGCAATGCCCTATCCGTTTAGAAATGGTATGTTTTGAGATAGCTTTACCTTGTGATCCTGCAGCATAGACAACAAAGAGCTGGTCAGATTTTCTGAAAGCCTTAGTTTTATCCAAGTAGTAACGTAATTGCCTGTGAATGTCCAAAGAGTGCAGGAGTCTTTCTCCTTTGTTCTGGGGATTTGGGAAAAAGGTGGGCAAATGAATGGTTTGGTTTAGGGCCACACTGGATAACACCTTTGACATAAAAGAAGGGTTAGTTCGTAGAAAGACTCTGTCTTGATGAAAAATGAGGAAAGGCTCCACTGCCATTAGTGCCTGTAGCTCTGAGACACTTCTAGCTGAAGTTACTGCTAGTAGCAGGGCAGTTTTCCATGAAAGAAATTTTAAATCAGCTGAAAAAGCTGGTTCAAAGGGTGGCAGTGTAAACTTTTCCAGAACAAAGTTGAGATCCCAAGTAGGTGTTGATGCTCTCCTGGGTGGTCTTATGTTCTTAGCCCCTCTGAGGTACTGTCTTAGGAGTGGATGTGAAAATAAAGGAGGATCCATGTTGTAATGAGCTGAAATTGCTAAGGCGTGGATCTTAATAGATGAAAAGGAAAGTCCTTTGTGCAACATCTCAGTTAAATATTGTAGAATCTGAGGAATGTTTGGATCAAGGGGATTTTGGCCTTTAGCCTGGTTCCAGGCGCAAAATCTTTTCCATTTGTCTGAATAGGTTTTCCTGGTGCTAGGCCTCCTGGCCTCCAGAATGACATCCATAACAGCTTTGGATAGAGGTGTTGGCTGGTTGTTTAGGTAATTTGCCATGCAGCCAGGTTTAAAGTCTTGAGCTGGCTGTGTAGAATCTGATTGTCTCGCTAGGTGAGGAATTTGTGGTAAAATCCATGGTGGGTCGTGGGCCATGTTCCTTAGAATTGGATACCAGTGCTGGCGTGGCCAGTCTGGTGCAATGAGTATCATTTGTGGCCTCTCTAATCTGACTTTCAGCAGTACCTTTGCTAGAAGAGGCAGTGGAGGAAAGGCATACACTGTTAATGTTTTCCAACTGAATGAGAGGGTGTCCACTTTCCATGCTTGTGGATGGAATGTCCTTGTGCAAAATTTTTGAAGTTGGTAGTTTTGGAGGTTGGCAAACAGATCTATGTCTGGGCGTCCCCATTTTTGAGTTATCATTGCAAATACTTGTGGATCTAGTTTCCACTCGTGGGGATCCATGATGTTTCTGCTTAGGTCGTCTGCCAATGTGTTTTTCTTTCCTGGCAGGAATTGTGCTTGTAATTGAACCTGGTAAGACAGTGCTGTGTTCCACAAGGTCATTGCTTGCCTGCATAGAGGGTAGGAATGTGTGCCCCCTTGCTTGTTTATGTACCACATTACTGTGGTATTGTCCGTCATTATTATTAGTTGCCCTGGGTGTAAGAGGTCCTTGAAAGCTGTTAGGGCATGCTGTACTGCTAGCATTTATTTTTGATTGATATGCAGATGCCTTTGATCTGTAGTCCATTTGCCCTGAATGCACGGTCCTGCCATGTGTGCTCCCCCAGGCATAGTCCGATGCATCTGTTGTCATAGTTTGCCTGGCTGTGGATAAGGCGAAAGGCTGACCCTTGTTGAGGTGACATGCCTGTGCCCACCATAGAAACTCCTGTTGAAGGCAGGGAATGAGTGGTATCATTGTTTCCAAGCTGTGGCTGTGCTGAGTCCATACGCTTTTTCAGGTACCATTGTAATTTCCTCATATGCAGTTTTGCAAATGGTATTAGTAGTATGCAAGATGCCATGAATCCCAAGGCCTGCGGAATTTTTCTTGCAGGGAGTTTTGAAGTATTGGGCCAGCTGTTGTTGCTTGTCTGGCGTGAGATAAGCCATCTGGGCCGTTGTATTCAAGCTGGCACCCAGGAATATTATGTTTTGTGAGGGCACTAGTTTTGATTTCTTTTCATTTACTGTGTACCCTAGGCAACTTAGAAGGTGTTTGACAAATGCCAGATGCTTTAAAAGAATGTCCTTGCTTTCTGCTTGAATAAGGCAGTCGTCCAGGTATGAGTATATTTGAATTCCTCTTTGTCTGCAGTATGCAATTACTGGTGCCAGGCATTTTGTGAAGACCCTGGGCGCAGTAGATAAGCCAAAGGGCAGTGCAGAGAATTGATAATGGTTTGAACCTGCAATGAAGCGGAGGTATCTTCTGCAATTTTGTCTGATAGGGACATGCAGGTATGCCTCCTTGAGGCCCAACGTTACTAAACAAGCATTCTTGCCTAGCATGGGAAGAAGCTGCTGTAGTGTTAGCATCTTGAATTTTGGTACTTGTAGATAGGTGTTCAGAATTGAAAGATCCAGAATGGGTCTCCATGCTTTGTCTTTTCTTGGGACTAGAAAGAGTCTTGAGTAAAATCATTGTCCTTGCTCCTGTGTAGGTACCTGTTGAATGGCTCTCATGTCCATGAGAGCTGTAATTTGTTTTTGTGCCTCTGCCCATTGATTTGGTGGCAGGTTTGGCATTCCTTTTGTCCTTGGCAAGGTATGAAAGTGGAATCTGTATCCCTGTGAGACCATGTTTAGGACCCATTTGTCTTTTGTGATGATGTGCCAGTTGTCAGCAAAGAGTTCTAATTTTCCTCCCAAGGGGGCTGCCAAGAGAGATCTGCTTGGTAGTTTTGAGGATTGAGTCATTGTGTTTGTCTTCTGCTAGCTTTGGGCCTGTCTTCTCCTCCTTTCTGGGTAGCAGTACCCCATTGGCGAGATTTGTAAGGGCCTTGTGACTGGCCTCTGCCCCTTGGGCATCTGTATTTGCCCCTCTGTGATCTGTCAGAAGCTGGAAAGGACCAGTTTTTTGTTGGCCAATTTCTGCTGAAACGAGAGGGTTGTACCTGTAAAAAGTCCTTGACCGTCTGCATAGACTTTGCCTTATCCTCCATTTTCTTTAAAACCTCTTCTGCTTTGACACCAAATAATACATCCTGCTGTAAAGGTGCATCCAATAATTTTGCTTTAACATGATCAGGTAGGGTTTGTTCTTTTAACCAAGCATGTCTACGTATGACAGACCCAGTAACAGCTGCTCTACAGGAAGCTTCCAATGAATCAAATAAACATTGTAAAGTATGTTTGCCCACCTGTTCAGCTGCATGCAATAGATCCTGCATTTCCTTGAATTCAGACTGTTCAGAATGTGTGCTCATTTTTTGTTTTAACTGAGACATTAGGAATTGCTGATATTTCAGCATGTGAAACTGACAATTTAATACTCTCATAGCCAGAGTAGCTGAGGTGCACATCTTCTTTCCCCATCTATCTAGGGCTCTGGAGTCCCTTTCAGAGGGCACAGGATTTTTAACCATAGAAGCTTTAGCCCCTTTGAGACCTTGGGAAATTGTTTCTGGGTCAGCCACAGGGCTTTTATAAAGGAATTTGTGTGAGTCAGGTACTCTGTAGTACCTGTCTGGTTTGGCTGGAGCAGGAGGTACAGAGTCTGGATTTAGACTAGACTCCAAGTAAACATCATCCACAATGTCTAAAACTGGAGGGATAGCAAGTGGTCTATGCTGGGGTAGTAAAAGGAACTCTCTGAGCCTTTTCTTAGAATCAGAGTGGTCCTGGCCTTCCCAGTGGAAATGTTCCCTCATGGTATGTAAAGTTTCCCCAAAGGAGTAGTCTTCAGGGGGAGATGCTGAGGGAATAGAGTCTTCAGCATCAGAGTCTTCATAAGGGGGAAAAGTGTAATCCGGTTCCTCAGAAGAATCTGAGGAAATTGAAACCTGGTCAGAAGAAGCATAATCCTCCTCTTGTCTTGGTCTTTTATCTGGAGGGGGATGGGAACCCCTGATTAGGGTAATCAAATCTTCAGCCATCTTAAGCATCTGTTTCTTGAACTGTAGACTGATGTACAGCCTTTTTTGGTTTTAATGGAGTTTTAAGCTTAGCATAAGATTTAATGGTGAGTGTAGTCTGTCTGAAGACACCTTCTGCAACCAAGGGTGTTTCTACTGCACTGGGATCTCCTCCTGCTCCGGTGTTGGAAGGGCCTAATGAAGATGGCTGTGACGGCCTAGTACACTCCACTTGAGGGTTCCAATTCTGCGGTCGTCAGGGGCTGCATAGGCACCTCACTGAAAACCGTGGAACCGGCGACAGGCCCAGCAGAGGCCTCGGAGTCTGGCGTGTTCCTAGGCTGCCTGTCCTTATCCTTGCGTTTTTTATGCATGCCGGTCGTCGGCTGCTCCGACGGCATGATATAATTAAATTTCCTACCAAAGTAATGTTGTGAGAAGTCAAAACGGCATTTGATAGTTCGTTTATTAAACCTAGCACAAAACCGACAACCTATGACGTCGTGGTCTGGGCCTTGGCAAGGAATACAATAAGAATGGAAGTCCTTATGAGGTATTTGCTTCCCACAAGAAATGCAATTGTTAACTTTTTCTGACATCGGACTGAGGCAAGAAAAGGTTCCCCAACGGGGTACTTAGCTTTATTGAAGACTTTGGACTGAAATTCGATTCGAAAATCTCAGGTAATGGCCGACCGGCACTTGCAGACTGCTTCTGCTTCGGGCACCGCGCGGCAAGAAAGACTGAAGAAAATGGCGTCGGATGCCTCTTATATACCCCTGGCACACTGACGTCAGGGAAGAAGCGACAGCAACCGACGCCGGACCAAGACTTTGGAACTCAGGCTGACTGCGAGACCGCCTGATGGCAGGATAACCCAAGTGTGATGACTGCAGCAGGGTAACACGATGAACATCAATCTTGTTGGCAACAGAAAAGGGAAAACTGTGAGCAAGCTTCATGATTTTGCTTCAGAATTTAGATTTATAAATCGCTAGCAAAACACTTATTTTGATAAAGGAGAGTAAATGTGTGACAGTAGTTCCTGACCTCTATAATGCAGTTACACAAGCAATCGTGCATGCTCACAATCATACAGACTCCTCAATCTCTACGGACCCTTGATTATTTAACTTTCATAACAGACTAACTACTCTAGTCAACAGACCCTTAGGTGCACTACAAAACTGCATCACAGGGAAAAAAGCTACTTTTGGGGGGTGGGTGTTGCAGGCGCCTGAGCAGCCTAGACTTTATGCCGACAGAAACATGCACTGAAGCAAAGCTCTTGGCAGCAATTTTAAATCTGCAAATCTGACGGCTTTTATACAACAAAATCATTTGGAAATATACATGACACATCCGTGAATTGGTTTAGATAAATTAAATCCAAACTTTGGCTACAACAAAGTACACTATTTGGTGAAAAGCAGTTCCCACCCACCCTGCGCAATCTGCAGATAAATAAATGTCAGGCAGCCACCACCACCA
This sequence comes from Protopterus annectens, assembly GCF_019279795.1. Taxonomy (NCBI): domain Eukaryota; kingdom Metazoa; phylum Chordata; order Ceratodontiformes; family Protopteridae; genus Protopterus; species Protopterus annectens. The sequence goes on along the minus strand of NC_056725.1, from coordinate 1,854,085,552 downwards.
CCAAAACTTTCTATTCCCTGCTTTAACTCTTCAAAGGCCACTACCTATACATGAAACCACACCTCACAAATAGATTCTATTTCTGGTTCTGCTTCTAAGTCCTCCTTCCTTCCTTTTTTTAAATTGATAAGCAACTGGGTGCACAGACAACCTTATACCTAAAATTGTACATATAGCTGAAAAGATAACCTGAAAATTACCAATGCAGTGCAAGCCTAACATCACAAAACCCACAGCAATAACTTCTGTCAGAACCATGAAATGAAACAGAAACCTTACTTGGAACTTAAATGCACAAAATATGTCTAGAAGCGAATACTGTTCTCCTGCACAAACTAGGTCGTCTTTAATGTGGAGTGAGAAAACACACAGACAGTGTTTTTCTGGGAGATGTGATGCACTCCCCATTACCATAAACCACTTTTTTATTTTAAAGCTCTTTGTCAAGCAGTCCGGTATCAGGCACAGCCCCATGATGCTGACGTCAGCCTTAATGAAATAAAGAAAAAAAACTGTGATTTAAAGGGGTCACTCAGGAATTCACGGCACCCAATTACTTTAGTCTCAAAACCAGGAAATTCCAAGGAATTTGGTATGACTGAGAGGTATGCAACCATCCTAGCCATAAACAAACTTTCTGAAGAACACTTCAAACTAGCTGGTGATACCACTGGCTATCCTGTCTTTATCCTTATAAACTCCACCTATATAGGAATCCTATTCCTTACCATTACATAAAGGAGGACTTACTACTTGAAGTCTCCATTTAACTTAAGATGCATTGCCATACCCTCATCCTTTTTCTAAGATCATTGAGGAAATATAGTTTCTCTCAAGTACTAGCCTATCTTTTATTTAAACAACTTCCTCTCAACATTCCATGTAGACTTGACTTCATCCTTTCCATGGCACTGACACTGCTCTTCTATTTCTCCTTCCTACCATTCACAAACATATAAACGGTAACTACCCTGTACTTTCACAGTCTTCCTTGACTTATCAAAAGCTTTCAACACAGTCTCTCACTCCAAACAACTCTGCCAACTTTCATCCATTGGTGACTCCCCATCAGCCCTAGAATAATTTAATACCTACCTCACAAGAGGACCCAAAGAGTAAAATGGCAACAATCCAAATTCACCTTTCTTCCCATACCAACTGGACTTGGTCTCCTATTTTAGATTCATAGAACTTTACCAGGCATGCAGTTCAGAGGACCAATGAGGAACCTAGCTCAATTTCCCAATTAGCCCAGATCTTTGACAGGTTAATTGACCACAAAAGTTGCACAACAGGCAAATGGAGGAAGTAATCAAACCCTGGACTACAGGAAACACTCAACCACTCACAGCGTTAATCCTATGCACTAACTTCCAAAAACACATTAATAACCCTTCTCTTGCCTCCACTACCTCAGCCCTTAACCACTATGCTGACAATTCAGCCATTATCTGTACAGTTAAAACAATACCTGGGAATTAAAACATCACCAGACTTTCCTTCACTTCCACCGAAGGTTTGCTCAAACAGTCCAACCTTGTATTAAACCTTAAAAATCTAAACTAATTCTATTCATCCTCTGCCCTTCTTTCCCCCAATGGTAGAACTGCTGTTGTATTGCAAAAGTTAAGTAGGGCAGTAATTGTGCTGTGGTAGGGAAGAAAGCCATGTTGAGTAGGGGACAGAAGTTTAAAGTCGAAGAAAGGCTGAAGAAGTTGTGCATGGACACATTTTCTAGGATTCTAGACAGTGGAGAAAATATAGGGAAACTAAACCAACTAGGAAAAACCCACGTGGGCACAGGGAAGACATACACATTCCACAAAGGAATTATAGATCAATGTCTGTACTTAGAAAATTCAGCAGAATTTCCATTTTTGTAAAATGGAAGGATGTATGATTTGTTCTCCTAAGTGATGTGACAGAATGTACGATTCCTGGAAAGATGTACTTGACTAATTCAGAGACAGGATATGACATGGCATCCACCGCTATTTTGAGGTATGCTGATGGAAGGTTCATAGCTGTTAATGTAGTATACTTTAATCGTTGTAGGTTTTTATGATAGCAGATGTTGGGATGACTTTTAATAAGAATGTGGCAGCAGACAATTTAGCTGATAATTTTTGAGGGTTATGGAAGGCTTGCTTTTAGTAAACATAGTTATGGTCTGTATGAAGTGAAAATTGAAATGAGAGGCAATAATAGTTGGGGGGGGGGGTGGCATTTGGGAGGGATATGACTGGCTTGTTTTGCCAGGGTCCAAACGGTGGTTGAATGTTGTCCAGAAATGTTCTGGAATGTCTTGGTTTCTTGGAGGTTGGTATAGTAGTTTTCCTTATCTGATATGATGTTGATTTTAGTGATGTTGTAAAGTTGTCTAACTTGCTGGAAAGCTTGCTGTGATTTTTGATGAAGCCAGGTTCTTCCAACTCCACCAGAAATTGTCTTCCAAGGCAAACAGTCTAATGAAATCATTGCTTGATGGCAGTTAAGCTTGGGGAACCACATTGGGAGAAACCCAGCTGTAAGTAATTCTGTATTTTTTCTCTTGTTAACTAAGTTTTGCACTGTGATAGATGGATTGTAATACAGGCACTTACGGTTCACTAGACAAATAAAAACCATAGCAATCAAAAGATACAAGACGTGGGACAAAAAGAAAAAAATGGCAATGTGCACCTAGTAGGAAAACATTTTTTTTTTTTTGTGGGGGACCCTCAAGTTGCACTTGCAGCAGCATTTTATGTGTTTTCTTTCTTTTTTTACTTCTGATAATTTAACGTTACTGTACAGGCAAGCCATGGCTTAGTGAGTGACTAGGAGTGACTTGCATAGTTTCCTTGTCAGACGTTTTGCTGTGAGGGCAAAATGGTTACATTTGAAAGCATTGACTTAAAACAAGCTGTCACCAGTATTTTCAGGTGTTGAATTAGCTGTGAGTAAACCCCTACTCCTGCTGTTGTTGGTTATAGGGTTTTAATAGAAAGGGCAGTGCCCTGTACACACTAAAATGTATAGTGAAAAATGAAGCATGAGTTAAGGAATACAATGGGGATGAAAAATAGGCAAATAATAAAGAAAAGTTCAGAAACTTCTGAAACACACAAGGAAAACCGCATAGGAAAAGTAAAACAAAACAAAGGATAATGTTGCAAGTGAGTGTAGTTATTATGAATGAAGTCCATCAGTAAGATAAGGGAGTTCAGCACTGTCAGCCACTAGTGTGACCTTCAAGTGAATGAAACAAAAGAACACTGCAAGGCTGCAGAGAGCACTGCAGGGTGAACGGGAGACTTTTTGATGCTTATAAAAACATTTATTCAGACACCAGTTAACGCAGCACAGTAACTAATCTTGGTGGTAGAGAACAGACAATGTGATTTATTATGCACTGAAAAAATGCATAATTTTCTTATGCTGTACAAACAGTTTTGGGATGATGCAGAAATAAATCCATCACCCTGTACATGCAGCATTTCTACCGATATGAAACAAACAATCCTTTATGCTGTATATGCAATGTCATTAATGATATGGATACTGCGGCCACAATGTTAGGGTGCAGAGAGTCTTAGCTGCTCAGGAGAAATGCCTTTCTCAGTTAGCCAGGTAATACAGCTTCTAACTGCACTAGTCAAGTGGTGTATTGGGAGTTTCTGAAATGATACCCTGTCTTATACAATTACTTCATAATAAGCAGCTTACTAATAAATTTAACTATAAATTATTTCATCACTGCCTGTTCAACGCACTTAAATACAGTGAATAGACAAATGTAGCTACATAACATGTTTTGCCAGAGATGATAACCACACTAAGCAGCAGGACACATCCAAACTGACTGACCATGTTTTACAACAAAGAAAACATCAAATATCATTAAAGTAATGAGTCAGTAACGAAATATGTTTGAGGAAGCACACAACAAATCATATGCTGGTGACACAAGTAAAAAAGCAACAGAGTACTACTAAACCAGCACTACGGGTTTCATGTTAACTAATGAAAACTGTAGCTGAATCAATGTTAGCCCTTAGTAAAAACAGGGGAGTTTGCTGCAAGCTGTCTGACTACCACAAACAGAAAAATGCTTTGTACAGCATGCTGCACATCTGCACATTACCCACAGAAACACAACACATTTCATTAAATAACACTATATGCCACCATACCTTTTTACAACACTTAACTATGGCTGATGAGCTTTCCTGGGGAGAAGGAAAATCACATGAAAGTTATGGAAACTGTGTACCTTTCTATCTGTAGTAGACTATTTACTAACCACTAGGGTAATACTATGACTGACCCTCTCCAAACTGTCATGAAAAACAAACACTCTATGCTGGTACTATTCCCCTTAAGAATCTTATCTCAGCTTGTTAAATCTAAATGTTCTACTATTACATTTTTACTATTTTAAAAACTACTGCATGTGCTTAACTATTAAAATCCATCTGTGTACTCTCTTATATGTAATCTATTGCATAACAATGTGTAACCTATTGCATAATTTGTGTAAGAATTATAAATGTGGAGCTTTTCTCCCTGGGCCTCCACTGAAAACAGGTTATGTAACCTAGACGGACTATCCCGGTAAACAAATGTCAAACAAATAAATAAATACATTTGCCAATGTTGAAAAAGGCACTAAGGAAACTGCTTTACATGTAGACGGCTTGGGTTAAGAAAGTAGCTGAACCCATCCTGCAATGTAAAGCAGTACCCAAAGCCTATCTAGCTCACCCCCTCCCCCTAAAGTGTTTTCCAAGAGCAGCAGTCCGCAGAAACTGCAACTTAATGTCAGATGAGCAGGAACTACATACAGCAGGAGAAAGCCCATTTTATAAGGAAACTTCTACTTTTCCCATTGTTGCACCCAAAAAAAGATCTACTTTGCAAAAATTTGACAGCCAAAAGATTATGAAGGGTTGTGATACAGACATGTTTATGGCAGGAAGGAGGACTAAAAGCCAACACAGTCACAAGCAATAAGACTTGTGGGGAAATTTTACTTTTAACTTCTATACCCCTCATTAGTCACCTACAATTTCCTCTCACTGTACTATACTCTCTCAATATGCCTTAGCCCCATCTCAATACATCATATTTAAGAAACCTCATCCCTAAAAAAAGAAATTGTTTGTTTTCAGAAGGTGATGTGCTTTTTTGAATACTTCCAAAATGTGCAATGCTTTACTGCCATTTGCATTAAAGTACAAATCACATTACATGCGAATGCATTTCCTACAATACTTACCATAACATACAGTACTACAAAATAAGAAGTTATGTACCTACCATAACGTTCCATGTTAGTTGTCTTCTTCTCGCCTTCTTTCTTGCTGGATGGGTTCGGAGCCGATCCTCGGCTCCGACTCGGCCAATACTAAAGCTCGAGAGCTAATTCCACCGGCTCGAGGCTCCCCTATATCCCACAATGTTAGGCGGTAACTACTCAGATCTCGTTTGATAGCTAGACCAAGCAATTCTAGTCTCCATAGCATGGAGAAGGGTAACCCACCTCTATAAAAACCAGAGTGTAAGGTATCCCAGACCTAACAAAAAGGGAAATAGAGGTGGTAGAACGTGTGGGAATGAAACTCTTCCAGAGGAAGATCACAAAATGAATTCCTATCGGTCTGTCCAGGCTTGGTTGAAGGAGGGTGGGGAAGAAAGAAGTAGAAGAAGACAACTAACATGGAACGTTATGATAGATACATAACTTCTTAATGTTAAGTTGTCTAACTCGCCTTCATTCTTGCTGGATGGGACCGCGTCCCTAGCACCTTATCCCAGGTGGCCTATTGGAACAGACTCTTGAGAACAGTGGAACCAAAGTTGGCACGGTTTCTGGAGACCATGTCCAATTTGTAATGTGAAATGAAGGTATGAGGAGAAGCCCAAGTGGCTGCTGCACAATTGGAATCTATTGGCAGCCTGTCCTGAAAAGCTACGGATGTAGCTAATGCCCTAGTTGAATGAGCTCTAGGTCTTGAAGGTAGTTTTTGATGTCTGATCTCATAGATGAAGGTAATTGTAGAGGTGAGCCATCTAGAAAGGGAAACTTTAGTAACTGGAAGGCCCAATTTCCCTTCCGCATATGATAGAAAACGCTGATCAGATTTCCGGAATTGTTTAGTCCTGTCTAAATAATATCTAAGTTGGCGGTGAACATCCAGAAAATGTAGCTTTTGTTCCGACCTGTTGGAATAGTTAGGGAAAAAGATGGGGAGATCAATCGTTTGGTTTAGGTTTGTTTGAGAGGAAACCTTAGGTAAAAAGGATGGATTAGTACGGAGGGATACCCTATCTTTGTGAAACACTAAGTAAGGAGGGCAACTGCACAGAGCATGGAGTTCAGATACCCTTCTCACTGAAGTTATGGCTACTAGAAAAAGTGTCTTCCATGAAAGCAACTTCAGAGAACATGAAGTCGCTGGTTCGAAAGGGGGAAGGATTAAGGATGCCAGAACCAAGTTCAAGTCCCATTGAGGCGGGAGATCTTTGATTGGAGGTTTGAGAAGAAAAACGCCCCTTAAAAAGGCTTTGCAGAGCTTGTGAGCCACGATGCTAGACTCCGAGACACCTACATGATAATTAGATATAGCAGCCAACTGAACTCTAATGGTAGATGAAGAAGAGCCTAAATGAAAGAGTTCTGCTAGAAAGTCTAGAATAGACTGGGTAGGTGCAGTGAAGGGATCTATATTTTTTGATGTTGCCCAAAAGGAGAAGCGTTTCCATTTGCTATTATAAATCTTCCGGGTAGAAGATTTATGAGAGGCTATCAAGATATCTCGGACCGAGCAAGATATTAAGGGAAGCCTGGCTAAGGTCGGAATTGGAGAAACCACGCTGTGAGGTTGAGAGAATGAAGAGATTGGTGCAGCTGGCCCGATTGGTGGGTCAACAGATCTGGCACTGGGTCCAGATGCCAAGGCTGCTCCAAAAGGTAACGATGAAGGAACGGAAACCATATCTGTCGAGGCCAGTAAGGGGCAATGAGGATCATTGTCACTCTCAAGGCGATGGCTTTCTGAATTAGTTGAGTTATCAGTGGAAAAGGGGGAAAAGCATACAGAGGTCCCCCGGGCCAATCGTGGACTAGAGCATCTCTGGTGGGATGGCCTGGTAACGGGAAGAGAGTGAAGAAGTCGTGACACTTGCTGTTTTGGGGAGTAGCAAAAAAATCGCAGCAAGGCTGGTCCCATCGTTTGAACACTTCTTCCAGTACTGATTTCTTCAGAGACCACTCGTGGAGCATGAGAATTGTCCTGCTCAACTTGTCTGCAATCACGTTGGACTTCCTGGGAATGTGCGTTGCTACCAGAAAACTCTGAGAAGAGATCACCCATTGCCAAAGTCTGAGTGCCTCTTGACATAAGGGGTATGATCTGGTTCTGCCTTGTTTGTTGATGTACCACACTACGGACATGTTGTCCGTCTGAATTGCAACAGTCCCTGTGGGAAGAGAGTCGTGAAGGGCTTGCAACGCTAAAAGCACTGCTCTCATCTCTAAGACATTTATGTGCAAGTGCCACTCGAAAGGTTGCCACGTGCCCTGGACTGTCCTGCCCTGATAATGCCCCCCCCACCCGATCAGGGAGGCGTCTGTAGTCAACGTGGCGACTGGGGGGGGGGTGAGTGAAGGGTCTTCCTTGGAGAACCTGAGGTGATGCGATCCACCAAGACAGTTGATTCTTGCATGATTGAGTTATCACTATGGTGTAGGACATCGGGAGCTGTTGGAAGGACCATTGAGTAAACAGCATCCATTGAAGGATCCTCATGTGGAAGCGAGCTAAGGGGAGAAGGGGGATAGCTGCTGCCATGAGTCCTAATACCTTCAAAACTAGTCTGGCTTTGACTTTGTTGCATTGTAAGAGAAGGTAAACTTGTTTGCGGATGTCTGACACACTCTGCTCTGTAAGTCTGGCTGAAAGATTGAGTGTGTCTAATGTGGCGCATATAAAGGTAATAGATTGACAAGGTGACAAGGCAGATTTTTCGAAATTTATTGAAATGCCTAGAGCATGGCAAGTTTGGATAGTGAAGTCTCTGGATAGAAGTAGTTGATGTCTGGTGGTGGCAGTAAGGAGCCAGTTGTCTAAATATGGGAACACCTGGAATCCTTGACGTCTCAAGTGAGCCGCGACCACTGCCATGCATTTGGTAAACACTCGGGGGGCTGTAGTGAGACCAAAGGGCAGGGCTCTGAACTGGTAGTGACTGGCTCCCAGCCTGAAGCGGAGAAATCTCCTGGAGCGTCTGTTCATCTTGATATGGTAGTACGCGTCCTGAAGATCTATTGAGCAAATCCAATTGTCCTGACCCAAGAAGGGTAAAATGGACTGTAGTGTGACCATCCGGAATTTTGTTTTTCTGACATAGTTGTTTAAGTTGCTGAGATCTAGTATGGGTCTCCAGTCCCCTGTTTTTTTTGGTACCAAAAAGAATTTGGAGTAGATTCCGGATCCTTGTTGGTCTGCTGGGACTGATTGGATAAGCTCTTTTTGATAGCAGCTTTGAAATTTCTAGTGCTGCTTGTTCCCTTAGACTGGGTGGAACGTCTGGAAGGGATCCTTTGGGTTGGGATGGAATGTGAATAAAGGGAATTTTGTAACCCTCGGATATGATCGACTGTACCCATTTGTCTTCTGTAAGGGAAAGCCAGGCTTTTGAGTACAGAGATAATCTTCCCCCGACTGCCTCCGAAGGTGGACAGCCAGGCAGCTCCTCAGGGATGCTGAAAGGGTTTATCAGAGAAAGTTTCTCTGCTACCCTGGTTTTGCGGACCTCCTCTGCCTCTAGGGCGGCGTCTATTGTTATTCCCCCCTCTGCCTCTAGAGGGGAATTGACCTTGTGCGTCCGATGAAACTCCCTGGGTTTGTTTGCGGAACCACATTTTTCCTCCCCTCTGACCTTTGGGATAAGGCCTAGAAGGGGTAGAAAAACGGACTCCCACTGCAGAGAGAGTCTTACCTTCCACCTCGCACCTAGTCAATGTATCCTTCACCTGAGGACCAAACAAGGATGATCCATCAAAGGGGGAATTGGTGAAGGATGCCTTGAAAGGGTCCGCAAAGTTGCACAGCCACATCCAGGCGTGACGTCGTAAGGCAACGCCTATGCCTGTGGCTCTACTCGCCCCATCTGCAGCATATGAGATAAGCCGCATGGAGGAGTTAACGATGGAGTTCAGGGTTGCCAACTGGGAGTTCATTCTGTCTTGGAACCCCTCAGCTGTTGGATCCTTTACCTCTTCACTCATATCCTTGAGTAAATCTCTCTGGAGAAGAGTGAAGTGACATAAGTAGTTCAATGACCACATTGAAAAGGTCGCTGATGAGAACATCTGCTTACCGTACCTGTCCATGGTCCTAGATTCCTTATTAGGAGGATGGACAGGTACCGAAGGATCGGCTAACTCCTTCTTAGTGGCCATGGCCACCACCATGGCATCGACAGGGACACCTTTAGATAAAAAATCTTTATCTCTACGGGCAGTAATAAACAGACGGTCTCCTCGGGGTGGGTTCCACTGAATAGTACAGTTTTGTACCTACCATAAATGTAGATGTCCGAGAGACATGCAACTGCAGTCATAACATGTGGGTTGTCCTGCCTCAGGCAGCCCTCTGTCGGCCGGATTCCAAAGTCTGGGTCCGACGTCGGCTGATGTCGCATTTCTCTCCGACGTCAGAGCGGCTGGAGTACATAAGCATCAGCCGACGCCATTTTCTTCAGTGTTTCTTGCCCCAGATGCCAGGTGCCCTCCAAGGAAGGCTGTAATAAAATTGGTAGACATAAACAGGATTCCAAACAAATACATGAGTAATAAAACAAATACACCATAACAGATATCCCCAGCTAAGAGTGAGGGGGATAGGAGTGGACCCTAAGCATAGAGGGGTATGGAGGGAGGGAAAACTCGACTGCAGTTGCATGTCTCTCGGACATCTACATTTATGGTAGGTACAAAACTGTACTATGTCCTTCAAGAATGCAACTGCAGTCATAACATGTGGGTAGAATACCATAGCTTAGCTGGGGGAGGAGGTATGCTCTAAGAAAGAGATGGAGAGGCAATCAAACCCTGCAGGACTGCCGAAGCAAAGCCTGCTCTGGATCTGGAATATAGGGGGAGATTGTAGTGTTTTGAAAATGTATGCACGGAGCTCCATGTAGCAGCTTCTAGAATGTCCTTTGTAGGCACCCCTCTTAAAAATGCTGTAGAGGTGGCTGTAGCTCTGGTGGAATGTGGTCTGACATAGGCTGGAACAGTCTTTCCATGAAAGGAATAACAGAATCTGATGCAATGTCCAATCCATTTAGAAATAGTCTGTTTTGAAATTGCTTTTCCTTGGACTGCAGGGGCGTAAGCTACAAAAAGCTGTTCAGACTTCCTACTGGCCTTTGTTCTGTCCAGGTAGTATCAAAGTTGTCTATGAATGTCCAAGGTATGTAAAAGCCTTTCCCCCTTATTCTCAGGATTGGGAAAGAAGGCAGGCAGATGAATGGCTTGATTTAGAGAAACCCTAGATACCACCTTTGGCATAAAGGTAGGGTTGGTCCTTAATGAAACCCTGTCTCTGTGAAAAATAATAAAGGGTGGTATTGCCATTAGGGCCTGTAGTTCCGAAACCCTTCTTGCTGAGGTAATTGCCAACAGGAAGGCTGTTTTCCATGAGAGAAATTGCAAATCAACTGAAGCTGCTGGCTCAAAAGGAGGTAGAGTCAGTTTTTCTAAGACAAAATTGAGGTCCCAGGCTGGCACTGGGGCCTTTCTTGGTGGCTTAATGTTCTTGATTCCCCTGAGGAATTGTCTTAGTAAGGGGTGAGAAAAAACAGGAGGATCAGTGTTGTATCTAGCTGAAATAGCAGATGCATGTATTTTTATTGAAGAATATGAGAGGCTACTCTGTCACAAATCTGCCAAACATTCCAAGATAAGTGGGATGTTCAGTAATGATGCATCATGCCCTTTGCTGGTATTCCAATTGCTGAATCTTTTCCACTTTGCTAAGTAAACCTTTCTGGTGGAAGGTCTTCGAGCCTCTGTTAGTATCCGCTGAACTTCCTTGGAGAGAGGTAAGTTGAATTAATTTATGGGATCTCCCAGGCTGTTAGCTGCAGAGTCTGTAGGTTTGGATGCAGTGTTTCGAAATTGTGCTGAGTCAAAAGTTGAGGCCACTGAGGGAGGGCCCACCTCCTGGTGTGACATATGCTCCGTAGTAGTGGGTACCAGTGTTGTCTTGGCCAATCCAGAGCTATTAATATTCCCTTGGGCTTCTCTGCTTTGATCTTTAGTAATACTGAGGTCATCAGTGGCAGAGGTGGGAATGCATAGATTGCTAGGGAGTTCCAGTTGAATGAAAGAGCATCTATTTTCCAAGCCTTTGGATGGCATGTCCTTGTGCAAAATTTTGGTAGTAGATGATTGAGGTGAGAGGCAAATAGGTCCACTTCTGGCTTGCCCCATGTCGATGTGAGTTGTCTGAAAGCCTTCGGATGCAACCTCCACTCGTGTGGATCTGTGAAATTCCTGCTTAGGCTGTCCGCCAACACATTGTCTTTTCCTGGAACAAACTGTGATTGCAACTGGATGTTTAGACTCTGATTTCTCTCAAAGCTGCATTGTCAGTCTGCAAAGGGGGTAAGAGTGAGTGCCCCCCTGCTTGTTTATGTACCACATCACAGTGGTGTTTGTCTGTCCGTATCATTAAGTGGCCTTGCTGGAGTTGGTTTTGAAAAGCCTCGATAGCATGCATTACTGCCAGCATTTCCTTTTGATTTATATGCAGATGTGTTTCCTTTGGAAACCATTGTCCTTGTATACACCTGCCTTCAATGTGCGCCCCCCATCCGAGGTCTGAGGCGTCTGTAGTCATGGTCTGTGTTATCTGTGGTTTTTTGAATGACAAACCTGTGTTTTCCTGGCTCACCGTAGCCCACCATTGGAATTCCTTTTGTAAGCATGGAATGAGTGGTATGATTGTCTCCAAGTTGTTGCTGTGCTGAGACCAAACGCTTTTTAGGTACCATTGAAGCTTTCTCATGTGTAGTTTTGCTAATGGAACCAGTAGAATGCAGGATGCCATGTAACCCAGGGCCTGTAGGAATCTCCTTGCAGTCATCTGGGTGAGTTTTGCTAAACCTTTGAAGTATTGTTAACTTCTCTTGCTTGTCTTCTGTCAGGTAAGCCATTTGAGAGGCTGTGTCTAGTTTGGCTCCTAAGAAGGTTATTTGCTGGGATGGCTGCAGTCTTGACTTTTGGAAGTTGACTGTGTATCCCAGAGCTTGAAGTAATCGTATGACATATTCCAGATTTTTTGTCAACATCAATTTGTCGTCCGCTTGTATGAGGCAGTCATCCAGGTACGGGTAGATTTGTATACCCTGGAGCCTGCAATGAGCAATTACTGAAGCCAGGCATTTTGTAAACACTCTGGGCGCAGTAGATAAGCCAAATGGCAATGCTGAGAATTGATAATGCTCTGGCCCTGCAAGAAATCTGAGGTATCTTCTGCAACTGTGTCTGATAGGGACATGCAGGTATGCCTCCTTGAGGTCCAGAGTGATCAGCCATGACTCCTTGCCCAGCATGGGAAGGAGTTGCTGTAGAGTCAGCATTTTGAACTTCGGTACTATGAGAAAGGTGTTTAAAGCGGACAAGTCCAGTATTGGTCTCCATTGAGTTTCTTTTCTTGGAACAAGGAACAGTCTTGAGTAAAACCCCTGTTCTTGTTCTTGTGGAACTCTTTCTATTGCTTTCATTTGAGTTAGCAGAGAGATTTGCTTGATAGCCTCTACCCTGTGATGGTGTGGTAGATTTGGCATGCCTTGTTTCCTTGGTAAGGTATGGAAATGAAACCTGTACCCTCGGTCTACAATGTCCAAGATCCATTTGTCCTTTGTCAGTCTGTGCCAGTTTTCTGCAAACAGAGATAATTTTCCGCCCAAGGGAGCTTCTAGCTGTTCCCTGGTAGGCGGTAGTAGAGGAAAGTCATTGAGATTGTGGTTGTTGGGCAGGAGAAACCCCTGTGTCACCTCTTTGGTTTCCTGGCTGCCATTGACATCCCCTGTAAGGGCCTCTGTATTGGCCTCTTCCTCGGCCACGTCTGTTCTTACCCCTTTGAAACTTTTCTGGATTAGGAAAGGCCCAGTTTTTTGAAGGCCAATTCCTACTGAATCTGGGGGGTTGAACCTGGAGGAAATCCTTTACAGTTTGAACTGATTTTGCTTTTTCTTCGATGGTCTTTAGCACATCCTTAGCATTTGCACCAAAAGGCTTGTTCTTTTCCAGAGGTGCATCCAGAAGTTTTGCTTTTACATGATCTGGTAGAGGTTGATCTTTTAACCAAGCATGTCTTCGCATCACTGCCCCTGTCATAGCTGCCCTATATGAAGCTTCCAGTGCATCATATCCACACTGCAGGAAGTGATTGCTTACTTGCTGAGTGTTATGTACAGCTTCCTGCAAAGTCTTCCTGTCTAAAGGTTCAGGAGAAGCTAGTGTTTTTTGTAAATCTTCTAAGAGATAATCCTGATATTGGAACATATGAAAAAGGCAATTTAAAGCTCTCATAGATAAAGTAGTGGAAGTGTAAACCTTTTTACCCCATCTCTCTAATGACCTTGCTTCCCTGTTGGAGGGCAAAGGGTTTTTAGAGGTGGAGGCTGAAACTCCTTTAGGCCCCTGTGAAATAGTTTCCAAATCAACAGTATGGGCCCTGAATAAATGGGAATGAGTTTCTGGGACCCTGTAATACCCGTCTGTCTTGGCTGGTGCAGGAGGGAGAGTATCAGGGGTAGCACTAGAATCAGAATACAAATCATCCAGAACATCAAGTACAGGAGGAATAGCTAAGGGCCTGTGCTGAGGCTTCTTAAGGAAAGTCCTAAGGCGTTTCCTGGAATCAGAATATTCCTGGCCCTGCCACTTGAAATGTTCCCTCATGGTGTGCAGAACTTCCCCAAAGGAAATATCCTCAGGAGGGGAGGCCAAAGGTATGGAATCTTCTGCATCAGAGTCCTCATAGGTCTGGAAGAGCTCTTCCTGGCTATCAGAGTGGACAGAGCCCTCAGAGTCTTCATCTGAAGGAGTAGGGTCAGAGGGTTCAACCCGGGGCCTTTTATCAGGAGGAGGCTGGGATGCTCTCTCAGGATGGGTCTGCGAACCTCTAATCATGGAAATTAAATCAGCAGCCATGGACATAATTTGTGTCTCCGGAGTCGGCTGAGGTAAGGCTCTAGGAGTAATATGCTTTGTTTTGCTGGCTGCCTTAGCCCTAGTGTAGGCCTTAATAGACATGGCCATAGGGGGCCTGGCAGCTCCACGTGCAGGAGTGACCTTGTCTACAGCAATGGTCTCAGGCATTTCCTCGGTTTCAGTATCCGGAGGAAAATCTATAACTGGCGGAGTAATGTCTGGAATCGGAGTCGTCGGTAATGCGGTGTCTTCGGTTCGGAGCGGTGGAGAGACCGTCTCAGAGGGAACCGGAGCACTCGCGCTAGGTATAGGCGTGGAGTCGGTAGTAGACACGGGCCGAGGATGTCGGTCCCGGTCTTTTCGCTTTTTGGGAGTTTGCGATGTCGGAAGATCCGACGGCATGGTACAAGCAAATTTATCGCCGAAAAAGTCTTCAGCGAACTCCGCCCGGTGCCTGAGAGTGCGCTTGTTGAAGCGAGCACAGGCTACACAGGCCGAGACGTCGTGGTCTGGGTCCAGGCAAGGGAGGCAGTAAGAGTGGAAATCCTTATGAGGTATTTGTTTACCACAAAAAAGACAATTGTTAACTTTTTCAGTAATTTCTGACATCGGCTGAGGCAAGAAAAGGTCCCCAACGGGGTACTTAGCTTTTTTGATGACTTCGGTATCGTAGAATACAGGAGCTGACCGACCGGCACTTGCGAACTGCTTCTGCTTCGGGCACTGCGCGGCAAGAAAGACTGAAGAAAATGGCGTCAGCTGATGCTTATGTACTCCAGCCGCTCTGACATCGGACAGAAATGCGACATCAGCCGACGTCGGACCCAGACTTTGGAATCCGGCCGACCGAGGGCTGCCTGAGGCAGGACAACCCACATGTTATGACTGCAGTTGCATTCTTGAAGGACATCAGGAGCCGTCCAGGCCTTCCTTGCCACCACTTCCATAAGGGGGTCAAAGGGAGGGGACACCCAGGAGGTAGAAGGGCGAGAGCCGAACGCCTCAAGGTACACTGACTCCTCTCTGAGGGTTAAGGCTGGCCAGTTCCCCCTCTGTTTCAGGATCTCAAGGATGTCAGCAAAGGAGACATCCTCAGAGGGGGATCGAGGGGAACCTTCAGATTCCTCTAAGTCAGTGTCAGAGGTGATAGACTCAGGGGAGTCAATGTGCTTCCTCTTGCACTGCCTCTTCCTAGGGGGTTCTCCTACCGGGTCAGGAGAGGCCTCGGAAGAGGAGGAAATTCCCAATGGGGAAACTTGAGGAGTTGGCTCTCTGCGGTCTGAAGCAAGGGGGTGGGTAGAAATCACCGCAGGCACTGATGATGGAGGGGCTGACGGAGCCAACTGTGGAGCAGACACTGGTTCTAGCACGCTCCGCATGACCTCGAAGGCACCCCTATCGGGCAAGGCCGGAGGTCCCTGCTCCGAAGAGACCAGGACCCCCCCCCGGCACCGACAGGGACGGCTCCAAGGCCGATGTCGGAGCCGAACTCACCAGCGCCGAAGCACCGAGAGGGAGAGTGGGGTCGGACAAGGGTCCGATGCCACTCGCCCCCTCGGAGCCAACGAGGGAAGCTCTGCACCGAGATCCCTCCAAAGAGGAGATCGAAGCAGACAACGGTGCCAAAAGGGAAGGTATCGGATCCGACGCGCCGACAGTCATGGCTCCGATGAGCCCCGGCTCCGAGCTCAAAGAAGTCGGAGGAGGAACACACTGAGGGACAGAAATAGCTGCTGACTGATGAGTCGGGCTATGAAGTGTTTGGGCCAGCGCCTCGGACTTCAGAAGTCTACTCACTACCCTTTGCAAATCATGGTCAGATAGCTTGGAAGACCGTGAGGAATGCGATCTATGGCTCCACTCCGAAAGAAGAGGGGATCCTGGTGCCGAGTGAACGGAGCCGATGGAGGGAGACCTAGATCTCTTTCTCGAAGGTTGCTCCGATAAGAGTATCGGAGCCAACTGAGTCTCATCAGCCTCGGCTCCAGCCGGAGCCGAGGTAATAGTATGAGGCTTGGAAACATCAGCAGTTTTGATGCTTCCAGAGGACGGCTCTGAAGCCGGAGCCGACTGTCTGGAAGTCTTAGAAGGCTTCCCCAACACAGACTGGGTCGGGGGGCCTTCAGGCTTTAATAAGCCACACAAAATCAATTTATTTTTGCGTTCCTGCAGGACTCTAGGGCTGAAACCATGGCACACAGCACAAGAGTCCTGCAGGTGCAAAGGTCCCAGGCAATACACACAAGAAGTGTGACCGTCTGTCAGAGACATTTTCTGACAGCACGTGTCACACTTCTTGAAGCCTGAGACCTTGGAGTCCTTAGACATAGTAAAGGCCTAAGTAATAAAAACACTCACACACACACACACACACACACACACACACACACACACACACACACACACACACACACACACACACACACACAGGCCTTTAAGAAAATATTAAATTCCAGTCAAACTAAAGGACTAGGAGAAGGAGGGGAAGGGGCCTAAGGCCTAAAGTTAAAGGGGAATAAAATTATGGGCAAAAGAGGTGAATCGATTCAAGGAAAAAGATAATTAAAACTAAAAGTTATACTAAGAAAGTAATAGGGGTCTAAAAATTGTGAAAAATAGAATAATTTTTCACTAACCTCCAGAGCCGGTAGAAAAGCACCTCGTCAGCTAAGTGGCAAACGAGATCGGAGTAGTTACCGCCTAGCATTGTGGGATATAGGGGAGTCTCGTGCCGGTGGAATTAGCTCTCGAGCTTTAGTATTGGCCGAGTCGGAGCCGTGGATCGGCTCCGAACCCATCCAGCAAGAATGAAGGCGAGATAGACAACTTAACATTAGTCCATTATGTTCTTTACCCTATGAACAAGAGTTAAGAGTTAAACAATATTCTATCATATCTGTGTGCATTATATATAGGTATTTTCAGATGTATATTTGTATGTATATCTGTTCAGATATATACTGTACAATGATTACAGCTTTTCAGGAATTTTCCTCCTTGGGCCTGTGCTGAAAAGGGGTTTCACCCCAGTTTTATTTTCCCAGTAAACAAATGCAGCTAGATAAATAAAATACATCAGCACATCTCCCAGATATCTAAAGGCGTGTGTGCCTATGGTGTACATATGTATTGCTGGCAATGGACTGGCAACCTAACCAAATTAGTTTCTTTGCCTTAATCTAAAAAGAGCTGGGAAAGACTTCGTCTAGCACATGACCCTGAAGCATACCCTCTCAACTGTACAGATTTTCACAGAATGTCCAGACTTTTACCTCATAATATTGGTCTGCTTCTCATAAAATTGTGTTTTTTGGCAAATCATTGGAAAATGATCGAGGGTTGAAGTCAGAAAATAATGACAGACATTTGAGTTTCAGACTTCACATTCCTCAGAAAATTCATGGTAATGCAAAATCTCTTATTCTATCTACTTTCTAAGTTTGCAAGAGCAGTATTTAAAAAGTGTCCCTATCATACCTCTCATCAATAGGGACACTTTTTAAATACTGTTCTTACAAACTTAGAAAGTACACAGAATAAAATGTTTTGCAGTACCATGAATTTTCTGAGGGACGCAAAGTCTGAAACTCAAATGTCTGTCATAATTTTCTGACTTCAACCCTCAATTATTTTCCAATGATTTGCCAGAAAAACATAATTTTATTAGAAACAGACCAAAATTATGAGGCACAAATCTGTACAGTTGAGAGGTATGGTCCCTATTTATGGGCCATTGTCCCCTCATTATTTACAGCTTTGTCCAGATTTATTGCTCTAAGAGGTTGAGAGGTATGCCCTGAAGAGGATAAGGAGGGTACCAGAAAATGAATAAAAATATGAATGAATGTTTCTGTTTAGCCATTATACTTCCCACAACATTCTCGTTTATAGCTATATGTAAACTAAATAAGACTTTTATTCCATCTTCTCCTCACACTCGATTTTTCTTTTTTTTTTAGCTTCCATATAGAAATAAATCAACATGACAGAATTCTCTCACATTCACCTGCCTTTCTATACAATATGCTCTTTTTTACACTTTTCTTCACATATTTCTGGACTGATATTCAAAAATCCATAGCCGACATTCCTCTTCATAAAATTTATATACTACCTATCAATGCTACATGATCTGAAAAATCCCATAACCACCAATTCATAATTTCAGTCTATTTTTTATTTCATGTTATGAAATTAATTTTTACTGAAATAGCGCTCTGAAATAAATTTTATTAATTCCTTTTGTAACACACAAATTGTATTATCCACAGTTTATTTCATTTTACTCCTTTGTCTTATAATTACATTTAATGAAATCCCCACATACTATATTAGCATTATTAACATGTTACTGCAGTTGTTCAAACTCGTACCGCTGAGTAATACGAGTAATATCCAACACTGCATAAATATTATACTCAACTTCTCTAATTATCTACGTAAACAGTACAGTAACATAGTGATTCCAGTTTCTACTACACCCTCTGCAGTGATCCAAAATCAGGGTAGTCATCTCTGTTATTTTTCTGAATTATCTGGAAATCATGGTACAAACTCCAGTTTTTTGTTTGGTCTTTTTTTTCATAAAAACCTCAATGCAATACGGTCCAAGGAAGACAAGACAAAAAACCAAAAAACAGACATTCTACTTTCCACTGACACATCCATTTAAATTATGAAAGTAGAGTAAACATGGCAGATTGGGTGTCGAAAGGGGTAGCGAAAGGTGAGGATTGGAGTAGAACAAAGATGTAGCTTCTGGTTCCAGTTTTCACCTTTGCAAATTTGGCAACCCTACCAAAATCACCCAAAGAGTCTTCTATTATACAACGACCCCCCATTAATATTCAAAAACGTGCACACTGATTGGTCAGTGTGCACATTGTAAATCAGAGTTATAGTAATGGAAAAATGTCCGGTCACCCAGACTTTTTCCATTACTATAACTCTTTTTTTTTACAGCAATGGAGTTGCTTCACACTGTCTTGCTATGTTAAACTCCTTTAACATAGCGAGACAGTTTGTACAAAGCAACGGAGATCTTGCTTTCTCCGTTGCTTTTGCCCAGAGCTCTGATGTACTGCGTAGGCATACGCAGTACATCAGAACTGCCGCAGAATACCAGACAGCTGCGGAAGGGCAGCAAGGAGGCATTATACAGTGCCATTATTTAAGAAAAGTAATTATTTTTTTTCTTGAATAATGTCATTGTATAATAGCAATAACCCACTTCGGGGTGTGGGTAATGCTGGATTTACCCACGGTTGGCTTTGTTTGGCCACTCGGGCTTCACCCTCGTGACCAAACCACACCAACTGAGGGTAAATCCAGCATTACCCACACTCAGGCATGGATTATTGCTATAATATAACACAAAATAAGGTGCATGACTGAATTCACTATTACTAACAAATTTATACAAAGTCAGTGACAAATGTCCATAACACCTAGCCTGTCATCTTAGAAAGTGAAGTAAGCATGCTCACTTCCCATTTTCAAAATCTTAAAGCCATCATAAATCCACAGAAGTTCATGCATGTCAGAATGAAAAACTAGTGCTGTGAATCAATTACTGGCAATATTAAAAAAGATATTACAAAAGTACTGTATATACCTACCGCTTGAACTAACAAAGCACAGACCACAACTAATGTTTACAGATATTCTTGTATTCTGACTGACCAAATCAGACAGAGAGAGAGTAGATGCAGCACTCACATAACTGTCAGCCTGAAAGTTTGTGTATTGTTACTGATGAGTATGGCAAACCTAATCAATGCTGAAAATTCACATAAATAGCTTTGCGGCAGTACTGACAAACTGCTATGTGTTAAGAAGAATCCTGTCTGAACCAAAAAAAAAAAGAGACACTTCCAGACAAAGAGAACTTACTAGAGAAAATACATGTTATCAAAGTCCACCTTGTCAGGTTTCAAAGCCCAGTCTTGCATATAACACTACAGACGCATTACAAGAATAGTTGTGTAAGAACTTACCACAACCTTAGATGTCTTTCTCTTCCATGTTGCAGTACTCATAACTGCAGGGAGGTTGCTGCCTGCAGCACCGGAGGTCCAGCCAGTATACCAAAGTGTTAGGATCAGGGGTACGTGTGGCATCTGATTTCAGAGCCATAAACTGACATTGGCTATAAATGTGAAGTCTGCACATATCCATTTCAGAATGGACTGCCGCATACAGTAGTACCCTTGGTAAGCAAGAAGGTAAAGAGAAAGCTTTTCAGACCCACATGTGAGACCAGGCCAAAGGATGCCTCGTGGAGGCATGTTCCTGCTGCTGAAGAAAGACAGAAGGAGGGACAAGTCCCATCAGGTAAATAAATAAATAAAGGGGAGGGGGGTAGGACTGAATAATGCAACATGGAAGAGAAAGACATCTAAGGTTATGGTAAGTTTTTACACAACTATTCTATGTCCTTCTATTCGCATGTTGCATTATTCATAATTGTAGGGAGAGTATCAAAGCTTCTAGGTATGAGCCTAGGAAGAGGGATGTGGTCCCTGGTCTATGAGACCATGTAGGATGGATCTAGCAGATCCAGTTCTAGCTCTGGAGACTAAACCTAGTTTATAATGCTTGGTAAATGTATGGACTGATGACCAGGGTAGACACTTCTGGAATAGAAGCGTAGTCTACCCTCCTGAAGAAGGGCGCTGAAGAAGCAGCTGCCCTGGTGGAGTGAGCTTTCACATTTCCAGATAGAACTTTCCCATGAAGGGAGTAACACGCAGAGATGGCCTTCCCATGAGGATGCAGTCTGTTTTGAGACTGCCTTCCTGAAGGCCCTTATAGGTTCATAGGTTGGTACTAGGCTATCAGCCCTAGGGCCTATGCAAGCCTAGCCATAACAATTCCCTGGATATTTCTTCCCACAATATTTACTTCTCCAGGCCCCTTGGGTGGAAGGAGAAGAACAGCTGGTCAGACCTTTTAATAGGTTCTGTTTTGTCTAGATAATACCTAACTTGTCTGTGGACGTATAAGGAATGTAGGGTCCTTTCAGAAAAATTAGGTTGGGGGAAGACTACAGGAAGGTTAATGGTCTGATTTAACGATAGCTCATTAACCACCTTAGGCATGAAGGAAGGGTTATTCCTGAGGGAGACCCTGTCTTTATGACTCAAATGGTGGTAGGTAAGCTTCTTAAGGACAAAATTTACATCCTAAATAGGAGGCATTGGCTTCCTAGGGGAGTCCGATATGGAGGACCCCTTTCAAGAATAGCTTAACCTCTAATCTGGATGCCAAAGAAGGTACCAAAGGCAGGCAGGATGAGTACGTCAGCCCTGAATGTAGAAACTTACACAAGTAAGAAAGGACCACAGGTACAAAAATGAGTAAAGGGTCCTGGTTTTTCTTTTGACATCATCTGGAGAATCTTTTCCATTCTGACACATAATTTCTCCTGGTGCTAGGTTTCCTGGCCTCCTGCAGGAACTGAGTACTTCCTCTGAGCACAGGTGTCTGAAGGGGATCAGAACCCTATCACCCATAAAGTGAGTTTGAGATTGGTCACCTGAGGGTGTATTAGGGATCCGCTGTCTTGTGTGAATATGTCTAAATGGTGGGGTAACCTGTGATGATGGCCCTTGGCTAAAAGGTGAAGAAGGGGAAACCAATGCTGTCTTGGCCAGTAGAGTCTCACCAGCAGGATTTTCGGTTTGTCCCTCTGTATCTTCAGAAGGACCTTCTGAATCACTGTGAAGGGGGAAGGCACAAAGATACATTCCCGCCCAAGAAAAAGAGAAGACGTCCACTTTCCAGGCTTGGGGGTGTGGATCCCTTGTACAAAAGAGGCATCTGCCTGTTCTGGGAGGAGGCAAATAGATCTGCCTGAGGAATACCCCACTTGCTTGTAAGATCCCAGGAATACCTTTCTGTGAAGCATCCATTCACCACAGGGTGCAGAGGTTCTGCTGAGCATGTCTGCCACTGCATTCTCTGCTGAAGGAATGTACACTGCTTGCAGGTGGATATGGAGTGTTGATTCTAGGGTCCAGATCTGTATGGCTACGCTGCAAAGAGGGGTACAACCTTGTCCCCCCTTGCTTATGTACCACAAGATAGTCATATTGTCTGTGACTACTTTCAAGGTGCTTGGTAGGAGAACCAGTCGGAAGGTCTGTAATGCTAGGTAAAGGGCCTTCCCTCATCTCTTTGATGTTGATGTGGTCCTTCTGTCTGAGTGGAGGCCACTCTCCCTGCACTTTGCTTAGATTGTGGTTATGCAGTAGGACTGCTCCAGTACATATCTGAGATTTACTGTAAGGGTGGAGATATCTGCAATGGCATGGCCTGGTTGAGATTGATGGTTTCAATCCACCATACCAGTTCTTTTTTCAGGCATGGTAGGAGAGGGAGCGAAGTGTCCAGTGGGTGAGAATGTTGGTTCTAACAAGACTTTAGTACCCACTGAATCTTTCTCATATGCAGCCTTGTTATATGGAGCATGGGTATCAGGGATGCCTTGTGGCCCAGGACTCTCAGGAATTCTCTGGCCGTTAGTGATTGAAGAGTGAGGAGTTTCTTGAAATAACGGGTGATGTCTTTTTTCTTCTGGCAGGGGATGAAGGCTGCCATCTTGTCTGCTCTGATCCTGCACCCTAACAAGACTACGTCTTGTGTAGGGATCAGCTGGGACTTTTCCTGGTTTTCTGTGAACCCTAAGCCTGCTAGGGTGTTGGTCACTTGGTGTAGGTGACAGAAAAGGATGTGACGGTCCTGGTGCAGTATTAACAGGTTGCCTTGAGTACTCTGAGTTCTGCAGTGGCAATCACTGGAGCTAGACACTTTGTGAACACCCTGGGGGCTGTGGAAAGCCCAAAAGGTAATGCAGAAAACTGAAAATGCAAGGAACCTACCGAAAAACATAGGAATTTCCTGCAGCAGGGGTGAATTGGGATGCGAAGGTAAGTGTCCTTCAGATCCAGGGATACCATAAAGGCCTGGCTTTGAATAAGGGGCAAGAGCAGATGTAAGGTGTGCATTCTGAAGGTGTGATCCTTGAGGAAAAGGTTGAAGACAGACAGATCCAGGACTGGTCTTCAAGGACCCTCTTTCCTTGAGACTATGAACATCCTGGAATAAAACCCCTTATTTACCTGTTGTGATGCTATGCTTTCTATGGTGCCCTGAGCCTGTAATTGGTTGAGAATAGAAGTGAAGAGACGAAGCTCGCTTGGAGGGGGTTGGGATATCCCCTGGAAGGGGGGTAGTGTCTACCAAGTCATAAAATAACCTTTTTGAATGACAGAGAGGACCCAGTCCTCTGAGGTGATCTTCTGCCAGGAGGGTAGGGAGTGGGTGAGGTGAAGGGACAGGGGGTGGCAGGAGGAAGTGGTTTTGAGACACAGTGGAGGGGGTCTGCCCTGGTCAGACTGCCTCCAAAAAGGGAGTGGTAGTAGCAGAGGAAGGAGGTTTAGGGGTTGAATGTTTCCTAGGTTGTGTCAACCTCTTAACCTGAGGTGGAGCAGAATGAGCTGACTGTCTCCTAACAAAGGTTGTCCTTTGAGGATAATTCGTATGGTACTTAGGAATAGGTGAAACCAGTAAATGCTTAAAATTTTGCAACTCCTTTCCCTTTTTTGTAGGGATATGAGGAGTTCTGTAGAGGCTTCACTGAAAAGGGTCTGAATATCTAGGGGAGCGTCTAACAACTTGGCCTGTACATCCATAGGAAGGGGTTGGGGCCTCACCCAAGAGTATCTCCTCAGGACAGAGCTTGAAGTTGCAGATTTTGAAGAGGCTTCCACCAGATCGTAACTGCACTTAATAGAGTGCCTAATCACCTGTGAGGCGGTGGCAAGTAGGGTATGAAGTTGGGTCTTAGCAGGCCAGTCTGGTACTTCAGGTAAGACAGCTGATGCCTTAGAGAGGGTGTCCAAAACAAACCTGGCCATGTGGGTTTGGTAATTTAGGGCTCTAACGGCAAGAGTAGAAGAGGTATACACCTTCTTGCCTAGCCTATCCATGAACCTGCTGTCCTTGTCAGTAGAGAATAGAGAGGGTGAGGGGAGCTGTCTGTAGGATTTGTCAGCAGAGACTGCTATGACTGCTGGGTCTGAAGGAGGGTTCTTGTACAGGTACAGAATGTCCAGAGGAACTTCACAGAACCGGTGTTTTGAAGCAGGGGGCTGAGAATCAGGGGCCTGTGAAGCAGCCATAAAGGCATCTTGAAAGGCTGGAAGCAAAGAAGGTACAGCAGATGGGGAGGGCTTATCCATTTGTAATAATTCAAAGTGCCTCTTTTTTGTTTCTGAAACATCTGAGGCCTGACATTTAAAGTGTTCTCTCATGAGAGAGACAGTATCGCCAAAAGAAAATTTTTCCCCTGGAGACTCAGGGCTGATAGTGTCTTCTTCCTCAGAGGTGATAAAGTCCTGGGGGATTCAATTTGAGAGCAGTCAAGGATTCTTCAGAGACAGAGTATTCTTCCTCTGATTCTTCTGAGGTCTGCACGGCAGGAGGAGCAGATTGAGGGACCTGTGACTGGAGGGCCTGGAATGCCTTAAAGAAACTTTGTGAGAAAACTTCCCACCCAGGTGCAGGCTGCTGTTCAGCATGTTTTATTTTCTGTTTCCTCTTTAGAGGAGTAGAAGGAAGGGTCGATTTAGATACCGACATCTGCAAGGATGGCAGAGCAGGAGTAGGCCCTTCCAATGCCATGAGCCGTGGTTCCCCCTCGCCATAAGGAGCTGATGGCTGGTTTACCTCAGCAGACGTACTTAGCGTTTCTGATGAACCAGCTTCCACTGCGGTTCCCGATTCAGGTTGAGAAATGGACATCCGATGGGACCCTGGGCTAACATCTGCCTCAAGAGTCTCACCGTATTCCTGAGGTGCAGCATGGGCATTGGGCCTAAGTTTTTTGGCCTTCTTCTGAGGCAGCTCGTCAGAAGTACTTACCCTGCCCTCCATACCTAACGCCAGTTGCGGGAGCCTCTGGTTCTTGAGATACAGTTTGAGTGTAGCCAGACGGCTGCGAAGAGTTTTAGGAACAAATGACTTGCAAATTACACAAGACGTATGGTCATGGGCCTCCCCTAAACAAAATACGCACTTGTCATGTATGTCCTTGTGAGGAATTTGTTTCCCACAAGCACATTTCCCCTTTCTAGCTGACAAGTATGTCTGAAAAGCTAAACAAGAGATAAGAAAAAAAAAAACAAAAGGGCACTTATCTGTAGTGGGCAGCAGAGACATACTAGCGAACTGCTTCCAGAAGCTGGCAATCGGAGGTCCGAAGATCACTGCGCATAAAAGTTCTGAAGTGGGTATGTGCAGACATTACATTTATAGCCAATGTTGGTTTATGGCTCTGACATCAGACTTCACACGTACCGCTGATCCTAAAACTTTGGTATACTGGCCGGATGTCCGGTGCTGCAGGCACCAACCTCCCTACAGTTATGAATACTGCAACATTAGAATAGAAGGACATCTTTTGGTTCTCTTCTTCAAACAATAAACAACGAGGCTCTGATGTTAATACTTCAGTTCTAAAAAAAAATGCAAAACACCAAACTGAAAGCACCCTAGCACAGTCCTTCCTTACTTCAGCAAATACATCAAGCCGCACTTACTCAATGCTTGAAACCAAAGTTAGAAAGAAACCTTTATTAATGAAGACTAACACTCTGAGCCACAACTAAGGCATTACTGCTGTGAAAGGCTGAAGGATCTGGAAGATAGCATCTTCCTGCTCCTGACATGAGGACTATGCTGCTTCAGTATGGACTGGTGGGGGGGGGGCATAATTTATGGTCTGCAAAACTGAGGATGGCTATGGGAAAGGCATCACTAAAGGAACGACAGAAACATACACACATTTTTATCAACTCTTCAGTTTTGATTTAAGCAAAAACTTCACTCACTTGATGGTGGAACAGATTCACTCTCGCTGTTGTGCCTTGAACTTGTTGATTCTGAGTTCAGACTAAGTGTGCTTGGTACAGAGGAAAGTTCATTACATAAGTGTTCAACATCATCAGGGACCACCGGCCATGGTTGTCTGCGACTATGCCTGACTGAATCCCAGTTGTGCTGCTTCAAGATATCACATCCTTGTTTTGTTTTAGCTAGCAGACCAAGTACATACAAGCAAGTTCTGTAACAACAACAACAAATTACTTTCCAGTACATTCCATACAACAGACTAAACTTTCAATGGGGATTTGTAATTACAACATATAAACCGCATGTCAAACATTACACACCAAATAAGAAACTGACTTCAGAAATTTTACCAAAACAATTAGTTTTGGATGTAATGTAGAGGTCTTTAAGTACTCACCATATCCATAAATTTCTGAAAAACTCATGAAACAAGTTTTTAAAGGGATCGCCATCCATCAATAAAATCAAAATGTCACGAATAATCTCACTGTTGACCCAAGGTCTATTGACATAAGATAAGGCAGTGTGTATAACCCAGGTGAAACAAGTTTAAATAGCAGATCTGAAACCTTCAGTAGTTGCTGTGGAGGAAGACAGGAGTAATGCAGTTATGCTGGCTCTCCTCTTCACAGAGAGGGTATTGGGGCAAATGTCTAGGGTGTTTACTCCTACTGTAGAATCACTGTAGAGATTGGGGATCCTATGCAAGAAAGCACTGGCTTCATGGGGGAGGGTCAGAGAAGTTCTAAGTCAGTGATAATGCCTTTACCATGACCCATTCCATGCCAAACCCTGAGGTAGAGTACTGGGCATGCTCACAGGGGCTAAGGGCCCTAAAGCGACCAAAAAAAAAACCTGCCCTAGAATAGGTGACTGCTCAGCTCTCCATTCCTTGGCTATCACCCCAAGGAGGAACACATGGGTCACAGGGGCCTCCTGGGGGAAAATGACTTGCACCGAGCAGAACTAGTGGAGTCCAATGGTCATGGAGGCAAGGAGCACATCCAATCAAAATAATGTCAGTGCTAGTGAATGTAGAACCCTTTGACCTTTACTGACATCTCCAGTGCCTGGGTTACAGGGCAAAAAACAAACAAATTAGGAGAGCTTCAGCAAAAATATTGAAGGGAGGCACCTGTAGATCATTTTAAATGACTCAACAGGGAAATAAGAGATTCTTAGGAGGGGACTGGAGTGATAACATTCACATGATCCAAAATTTCCACAACTTGGTTTGAAAGGGTTCAGCAAGAACCTATGTGCAACTAGTGGCCAAAGGCACTGCTACAGAACTGACCGCCATAAATCTCAGACCTCTGAGAACCACTCTAGCCTGTACTCAGCAACAGTTTCTGAAATGACGAAGTAAGAGAAAGTAATTTTTCTCCGAAGGCAGGAGAGCCCACCCTTGGACTGAGTCCATGATCAGCTCTGGGAGGCAGATGTCTGTGTACGTGTGTATTCAGCACCCGGAAAAGGGCTGAAGGAGTGGCAACAACTGAACAGAAAAGCTTCCCTGCACAAGTCTGGCAGTAATCATTCAGACAGAGAAATAAAAGAAAAGTACAGTTGTGTACACTTACCATAAATGTAAATGTTCGGGTGTATTCACCATTGCAGTCATTACACTTGGGTTATCCTGCTGGCAGGCTACCCTCAGTCGACCTGAATTCCAAAGTCTAGGTCCGGCGTTGGTTGATGTCGCCTCTTCCCTGACGTCAGTGCGCCAGGGGTATAAAAGATGCAGCCAACGCCATTTTCTTCAGTTATTCTTGCCCCAGATGTCAGGTTCCCCCAAAAAGGGAAGGCTAAAAATATGCCAATAAAATATGCATGCACCAAAATATATAATACCTTCATCTACAAGCAAATACACCACATAGATGTCCCAGATGATGTAGGTCCTTGAGGGCTGTCAGGGCATTCTGAACCGCTAGCATCTCTTTTTGATTGATATGTAGATGCATTTGGTTGGTGGACCATGTGCCTTGAATACATCTTCCTGCCATATGTGCCCCCCAGGCATAATCTGATGCATCCGTCGTCAATGTCTGCCTGGCTGGGGGTAAGGTGAATGGCTGCCCCTTGTTCTGGTGACAGGCCTTCGCCCACCATCGAAACTCCTGTTGCAGGCAGGGAATGAGAGTAATTATTGTTTCCAGGCTGTGGCAATGCTGAGTCCAAACACTTTTTAGGTACCACTGTATAGATTAGAGAAGTGCAGTTAAGTTCCAGCAAAAAGAGATGGGAGATGGTGGGAGGGCAACCTGGACTGCAACAGTGAATACACTCTAACATCTACATTTATGGTAAGTGTACACAACTGTACTATGTTCTTCGTGTTTCACTGTTGCAGTCATTACACTGGGTTGAATCCCAAAGCTATGGTTGGGAGGCTGGAGCTAAATAGCATTAGGAGCAGCTATGAGGCCCTGCAGAACTGCAGTGCAAAATCTGCCCTGGATTTAGAGTAGAGTGGTAAGTGATACTGCTTTGTAAAGGTGTGCACTGAACTCCATGTAGCAGCCTCTAAAATGTCTTTGGTTGGTACTCCCCTGAGGAAGGCTGGTGAAGTGGCTGCTGCTCTGGTTGAATGTGGACTAATGCCCTTAGGCACTGGCTTGCCATGTTGTGAATAGCAGAAACAAATGCAGTGGCCTATCCACTTCGAAATAGTCTGCTTTGAGATAGCCTTTCCTTGTGATCCTGGCACATATGCCACTAGTAGTTGCTCAGTCCTTCTGAAAGCTTTGGTTCTGTTCAAGTAGAAGGGTAGCTGTCTGTGTATGTCCAAAGAATGCAGAATTCTCTCCCCCTTTTTCTGTGGGTTTGGATAAAAAGTAGGCAGATGAATAGTTTGGTTAAGGGCCACACTGGACACTGCCTTAGGCATAAATGTCAGGTTTGTCCTCAGAGAAACCCTGTCTGGATAAAAAATTATAAAAAGGTTCCACAGCCATGAGTGCCTGTAGCTCTGAGACTCGTCTAGCAGAGGTTATTGCCAGGAGCAGAGCTGTTTTCCAAGATAAAAACTTTATGTCAGCTGTAGCGGCTGGCTCAAAAGGGGGCAGAGTGAGTTTTTCCAAAACATAATTGAGGTCCCATGCAGGTATTGGTGATCTCCTTGGAGGCCTTACATTTTTGGCTCCTCTGAGGTATTGCCTTAACAAAGGATGAGAAAAAATTGGTGGCTCTGTATTGTAATGAGATGAAATGTCAGAGGCATGAATTTTAATTGATGAAAAGGATAGGCCTCTGTCCATCATCTTAGTTAAGTATTGCAAAGTCTGAGGAATATTTGTTACTGCTGTGTCAATTCCTTGCGCCTGGTTCCAGGCACCGAATCTCTTCCATTTTCCAGCATAAGATTTTCTAGTACTAGGCCTCCTGGCCTCCAAAATGACATCCATCACCGCTTTAGTGAGAGGTGTGTTTTGTATGACTACATTATCCGCCATGCTGACAGATTTAAGGTCTTGAGTTGGCTGTGCAGGATCGGATTGTTTTGTTGGGACAGTAAGTGAGGTATCTGAGGTAAGGTCCAGGCTGGGCATTGAGACAAGTTCCTTAGGATTGGATACCAGTACTGGCAGGGCCAGTCTGGGGCAATCAGTATCATTTTTGGCTTCTCTTGTCTGACCTTTAGGAGTACCTTGGGGAGGAGAGGCAGCGGAGGAAAGGCATATACTGTTAAGTGTTTCCAGCTGAAAGATAGGGCATCCACTTTCCATGCTTGTCTGTGACAAGTCCTTGTGCAGAATCTCTTCAGTTGGCAGTTGTGAGGAGAGGCAAATAGGTCTATGTCCGGACATCCCCATTTCCTTGTTATCATTTTGAAGATTTGTGGATCCAATTTCCACTCGGGGGGGGGGGGGGGGTCCATGAGGTTTCTGCTTAGTTTGCCTGCCAGAGTATTTATCTTTCCTGGCAGGAATTGTGCCTGCAGATGTACTTGGTAAGTCAATGCTGTGTCCCACAAAGTCATGGCTAGTCTGCAGAGGGGATAAGAATGAGTGCCTCCCTGCTTGTTTATATACCATATGACCATGGTATTGTCTGTCTTTATCAGTAGTTGTCCCAGATGATGTAGGTCCTTGAGGGCTGTCAGGGCATTCTGAACAGCTAGCATCTCTTTTTGATTGATATGTAGATGCATTTGGTTGGCGGACCATGTGCCTTGAATACATCTTCCTGCCATATGTGCCCCCCCAGGCATAATCTGATGCATCCGTCGTCAATGTCTGCCTGGCTGGGGGTAAGGAGAATGGCTGCCCCTTGTTCTGGTGACAGGCCTTCGCCCACCATCGAAACTCCTGTTGCAGGCAGGGAATGAGAGTAATTACTGTTTCCAGGTTGTGGCAATGCTGAGTCCAAACACTTTTTAGGTACCATTGAAGTTTCCTCATATGCAGTCTTGCATATGGAATTAATAGAATGCAGGATGCCATGACGCCCAAAGCCTGCAGAATTTTTCTTGCAGATAACTGGGCCTTTGTTGCCAACAGTTTGAAACAGGTAGTCAGTTGCCTTTGTTTGTCTGGCGTGAGATAAGCCATCTGGGCAGTTGTATTTAAGCGTGCACCCAGGAATATTATCTCTTGAGAGGGTATTAGTTTTGATTTTTGTTCGTTGACTGCGTACCCTAGGCATGGTAGTAATCTCTTTACAAACGCCAGATGCTGTAGTAGAATTCCTTGTTTTCTGCTTGTATGAGGCAGTCGTCCAAGTAAGGATATATTTGTATTCCTCTTTGTCTGCAGAGTGCAATTTACTGGTGCCAGGCACTTTGTGAAGACCCTGGACGCAGTAGATAAGCCAGAGGGCAGTGCAGAGAATTGGTAGTGCATTGAGCCAGCTTTGAATCTGAGGTATCTTCTGCATGATTGTCTGATTGGGACATGCAGGTATGCCTCTTTTAGGTCTAAAGTGACAAGCCAAGCCTTCTTGTCCAGCATGGGCAGAAGCTGTTGTAAGGTCAACATTTTGAATTTTGGTATATCCAGATATGCGTTTAGAAAAGATAGGTCCAGTACTGGTCTCCAGGCTTTGTCCTTTCTGGGTACCAGGAATAATCTTGAATAAAATCCTTGTCCCTGCTCCTGTTCCGGTACTTGTTGAATGGCCCTCATGTCCATGAGGGGTGAGACTTGTTTTTGTGCCTCTGCCCATTGTTTTTTTGGTAGGTCTGGCCAACCGTTTGCCCTTGGCAGGGTATGAAAGTGAAACTTGTAGCCCTGTGACACTATGTCTAAGACCCCTTTGTCCTGGGTTATGATGTGCCAATTTTGAGAAAAAAAGTGCTAGTTTTCCCCCTAAAGGTGCTGCCAGAAGATAAGTGCTTGGCGCAGACAGGGGGAAGTCATTCGGACTGTTTCCTGTAAGGCTGCGATTTGTCTTCTCCACTTTTGGAGATAGAAGCACCCCATTGTTTAGACCTGTATGAACCTTGGGGCTGGGATTTGCCTCTTGGGTGTCTGTATCTGCCCCTTTGTGGTCTGTCTGACACTGGAAAGGACCAATTCTCTGCAGGCCAGTGTCTGCTAAATCTTGGAGGCTGTACCTGTAAGAAATCCTTGACTGTTTGCATAGATTTAGCTTTGTCCTCCATTTTCTTTAACACCTCTTCTGCTTTAACACCAAACAAAGTATCATGCTGTAATGGGGAATCTAATAATTTTGCTTTAACATGATCTGGTAAATTTTGTTCCTTTAACCAAACATGCCTCCTAATGACAGAACCCGTAACAGCGGCCCTGCAGGAGGCCTCCAAAGAATCAAAGCCACATTATGGCTTTGTATGCTTTCCAACTTGCTCAGCTTCATGCAATAAATCCTGCATTTCTTTTCTGCACCTTCAGAATTTATCAACATTTTCTGTTTAAGCAGTGACATAATATATTGTTGATATTTGAGCATATGAAATTGACAATTTAAAGCCCTTATAGCCAAGGTAGCAGAGGTGTAAATCTTCTTTCCCCATCTGTCTAATGCCCTAGAATCCCTGTCGGAGGGGGTAGGGTTTTTTTGCAGTGCATGCCTTGACCCCTTTGGGGCCCTGAGAAACAGCTTCTGGGTCAGCAGCAGGGTTCTTGAAAAGGAATTTATGAGAGTCAGGCACCCTGTAGTGCCTGTCCAGCTTAGCAGGAGCTGGAGGTAAGGAGTCAGGAGTCAGACTGGACTCTGAAAATACATCATCTACAATGACTAACACAGGCGGAATAGCTAGGGACTTGTGTTGTGGGAGTAAAAGGAAGTCCCTGAGCCTTTTCTTAGATTCAGAATAATCTTGGCCCTCCCAGTGGAAATGTTCCCTCATGGTATGCAAGGTTTCCCCAAAAGAGTAATCCTCAGGAGGAGGGGTTGAAGGGATAGATTCTTCAGCATCAGGATCCTCAAAGAAAGGAAGAGAGTATTCCTGATCTGAAGAAATGGAAACCTGATCTGAAGGTTCAAATTCTGTCTCTTGCCTAGGCCTCTTATTAGGAGGGGGATGGGAATCCCTGATCAAAGTAATTAAGTCTTAGGCCATTTTGAGCATCTGTTTTTTGAGCATGGAGGCCTGACCACGAGGCTGTTGTACTTGTTTCTTTGTCTTTAAAGATGCTTTAGTCGTTGCCTTTGTAGCTGGAGTCACTTTAATATACAATTGAGTAGGTCTGAAAACACCCTCAGAAGTCGATGCCTGCTCAGCGGCTCCGGACCCATCCGAGGGAATAGTTTCCGAAGGTCCATACCTTGAGCTTCCAGTGGCCTAGGCGACTCCATATGGGAGTCTATAGTGGCCTGCGGGTCCAAAGTAGCGGGCGTCAGGGGCTGTGAAAGCGCCTCACTGAGAGCAGGCGAACCGGCAACTGGCTTAGAAGAAGCCTCGTCATCGGTTTTAGACCTCGGATGCCTGTCCTTTTCTTTACGTTTCTTGTAAATTGCGGTAGTCAGTTGGTTATCAGACGGCATCGTGTAATTAAATCTTCTACCAAAGTAGTGAAAAGCAAAATCGTACTGGCGCTTTATAGTGCGCTGGTTAAATCTAGCACAAAACTGACAACAAGCAACGTAGTGGTCAGGGCCTAGGCAAGGAATACAGTAAGAATGAAAATCCTTATGAGTTACTTGCTTTCCACAAGAAATACAATTATTAACTTATTCTGACATCGGTTTGGAGCAAGAAAAAAGTATTCCCCAACGGGGTACTTAGCTTTTAATGAAGACTTCGGATCTGAAATTCTAACACGGAAATCTCAGGTGTCGGCCGACCGGCACTTGCGAACTGCTTCTGCTTCGGGCACAGTGCGGCAAGAAAGACTGAAGAAAATGGCGTCGGCTGCATCTTTTACACCCCTGGAGCATTGACGTCAGGGAAGAGGCGACAGCAACCGACGCTGGACCTAGACTTTGGAATTCAAGATGACTGAAGGTAGCCAGCCAGCAGGACAACCCAAGTGTAATGACTGCAACAGTGAAACACGAAGAACATCTTAATATTCCAAAGGTAGTAGCTACAGAGCTTGATCACTTGCTAAACATTTGTTGCACCACTGAATCAGAAATGTAAATGTTTACCACATTTAAATTAACAGAAAGTCCTCAGCTCTGACTTATGTATGGAATTTCCATTTCCACTCTCTCTTTATAAAGCATTCTTAAAACTGCCAAGACCCATACTTTTCACACCATAATTGCACACATTTTCATTTTACTTATTTTATTAAGATGCTTACTTCTCAAGATTGTTCACAACTAAAACAATTAAATAACATCATAAACTCTGTGGTGTATTGAGATGGAATCATAAAGTACAGTTGTGTATACTTACCATAAATTTAGATGTTCAAGTGTATTCACTAATCTGCTGGCTGGTTGCCCTCAGTCGGCCTGAATTCCAAAGTCTTGGGTGCTGCATCGGTTGCTGTCTCCTCTTCCATGACGTCAGGTCGTCAGGGGTATAAAACATGCAGCCGATGCCATTTTCTTTAGTATTTTTTGCCCCCGATGTCAGGTGCCCCCAAAAAGGTATCAAAAATATATGTGTGTGTGTGTATATATATATATATATATATATATATATATATATATATATATATATATATATATATACATACACACACATGCATCAATATAAACTTTACCTTCATCTACAAGCAAATACACCACATAGGTTGTAAAAGACAGAGAAGGAAAGATAAACTCCAGAATGACAGGGAGATGGCGGGAGGGTAACCTGGACTGCAACAGTGAATACACTCAAACATCTTCATTTATGGTATGTGTACACAACTGTACTATGTTCTTCATGTTTCACTGTTGCAATCATTACATTTGGGTAGAATCCCAAAGCTATGGTTGGGAGGTTGGAGCTAAACAGCATTAGGAGCGGCTATAAGGCCCTGCAGAACTGCAGTGGCATAGCCTGCCCTGGATTTAGAGTAGAGAGGCAAATGGTAATGCTTTGTAAAGGTGTGAACAGAACTCCAAGTAGCAGCCTCTAGAATGTCTTTGGTTGGTACTCCTCTGAGAAAGGCTGCTGAAGTAGATGCAGCTCTAGTGGAATGAGACCTAATGCCCTTGGGCACAGGTTTACCATGGTGTAAGTAGCAGAAACGGATGCAGTGGCTTATCTACTTTGAAATTGTCTGCTTTGAAATAGCCTTGCCTTTTGAACCTGCAGCATATGTCACTAGTAAATGCTCAGTTTTTCTTAGAGCTTTAGTCTTGCTTAAGTAGAATCTTAGCTGTCTGTGTACGTCCAAAGAATGCATAATTCTCTCCCCCTTGTTCTGCGGATTTGGATAAAAGGTTGGCAGATGAAATGTTTGGTTAAGAGCCACATTGGAAACCACCTTAGGCATAAAAGTAGGATTTGTCCTCAGAGATGCCCTGTCTGGATAAAATATGATAAAAGGCCCTACAGCCATGAGGGCCTGTAGCTCTGAAACATTTCTTGCTGAAGTAATTGCTAGGAGCAGAGCGGTTTTCCATGATAAGAACTTTATATCAGCAGTAGCAGCTGGTTCAAATGGAGGCAGGGTGAGCTTTTCCAACACATAATTGAGGTCCCATGCAGGCAATGGTGATCTTCTAGGAGGCCTTAAATTGTTGGCTCCTCTAAGATACTGCTTTAGTAAAAGATGAGAAAAGATTGGTGGCTCTGTATTGTAATGAGCCAAAATGGCAGAGGCATGGTTTTTAATTGATGAGAAAGATAGGCCTTTGTCAAGCATCTCAGTTAAGTATTGCAATATCTGAGGAATATTTGGTTCTGCTGTATCAGTTCCTTGTGCTTGATTCCAAGCACAGAATCTCTTCCATTTGTCAGCATAAGATTTTCTAGTACTAGGCCTTCTGGCTTCCAAAATGACATCCATCACAGCTTTACTGAGAGGTGCTGTTTGTATGACTACGTGATCAGCCATGCTGCCAGGTTCAGTCTCTGTGGTTGATTGTGCAGGATCTGATTGTTTTGCTGGGACAGTAGCTGTGGTCTTTGAGGCAAGGTCAAAGCTGGGTATTGAGACAAGTTCTTTAGGATTGGGTGCCAGTAATGGCGGGGCCAGTCCGGGGCAATTAATATCATCTTTGGTTTCTCTTGTCTGACTTTTAGGAGGACCTTGGGGAGAAGAGGCCAAGGAGGAAAGGTGCAAACTGATAGTTTTTTCCAACTGAAGGATAGGGCGTCCACTTTCCATGCTTGTCTGTGATAAGTCCTTGTGCAGAATCTTTCCAATTGATAATTTTGAGGGGAGGCAAATAGATCTATGTCTGGGCTCCCCCATTTCTCTGTTATCATGCTGAAGACTTGTGGATTTACTTTCCAATCGTGCGGATCCATAAGGTTTCTGCTTAAATCGTCTGCCAAATTGTTTTGTTTCCCTGGCAGGAATTGAGCTTGAAGATGTATTTGGTAGGTCAAAGCTGTGTCCCACAGTGCCATGGCTAATCTGCAAAGGGGCTATGAGTGTGTGCCCCCTTGCTTGTTTATATACCACATGACTGTGGTGTTGTCCGTCTTTATCAGTAGTTGTCCTGGATGAAGTAAGTCCTTGAAGGCTGTTAGGGCATTCTGAACAGCTAGCATCTCTTTCTGGTTGATATGTAGATGCATTTGTTTTGGTGACCATATGCCCTAAATGCATCTTCCTGCCATGTGGGCCCCCCAGGCATAATCTGATGCATCTGTTGTTATGGTTTGGCTGGCAGGGGGTAGAGTGAATGGCCGTCCCATGTTTTGGTGACATGCCTTTGCCCACCATAGAAACTCCTGTTGCAGGCAGGGAATGAGAGGAATCATTGTTTCCAGACTGTGAGACTGTTGACTCCATAAACTTTTTAAGTACCACTGAAGTTTCCTCATATGCAGTCTTGCATATGGAATCAGTAGGATGCAGGATGCCATAAAGCCCAGAGCCTGCAGAATTTGCCTTGCAGAAGACTGACTTTTTGTTGCCAGCAGTTTGAAGTAAGTAGTCAGTTGCCTTTGCTTGTCTGGCGTGAGGTAAGCCATCTGGGCAGTTGTATTCAAGCTTGCACCCAGGAATGTTATCTTTTGAGAGGGTACCACTTGTGATTTCTTTTTGTTTATTGTGTACCCCAGGCATGTTAGAAGCCTTTTCACAAATGCCAGGTGTAGAAGAGTGTCCTTGTTCTCTGCTTGAATGAGACAGTCGTCCAAGTAAGGATATATTTGTATACTTCTTTGTCTGCAAAATGCAATTACTGGTACCAGGCATTTTGTAAAGACCCTGGACGCAGTACATAAGCCAAAGGGCAGTGCAGAGAATTGGTAATGCATTAAGCCAGCCTTGAATCGGAGGTATCTTCTGCACAATTGTCTTATTGGGACATGCAGGTATGCCTCTTTTAGGTTTAAAGTCGCCAGCCAAGCATTCTTGCCCAGCATGGGCAGAGGCTGCTGCAAAGTCAGCATTTTGAATTTTGGAATGTCCAGATATGTGTTCATAATTAACAAATCCAGTACTGACCACCAGGCCTTGTCCTTTCTGGGTACCAAGAACAGTCTTGAGTAAAAATTTTGTCCTTTTTCCTGTTCTGGTACTGTCTGAATGGCCCCTATATCCATGAGGGACGTAACCAGTTTCTGTGCCTCTGCCCATTGTTTTTTTGGCAGATCTGGCCAACCATTTGCCATTGGCAGTGTGTGGAAATGGGATCTGCATCCCTGTGATACGATTTTTAGTACCCACTTGTCCTGGGTTATTAACTGCCAATTTTAAGCAAAAAGTGCTAATTTTCCCCTTATGGGTGCTGCCAAGAGATAAGTGCTTGGTGTAGGCAGAAGAAGTCATTGGGATTGCTTTCTGTAGGTTTGCGCTTTATCTCATCCAGATTTGGAGGTGGAAGCGCCCCACTGCTTTGACCTGTATGAATCTTGCGCCTGGTATCTGGAACCCTTAGGGCATCTGGATTTGCCCCTTTGAGCTCTGTCTGACACAGGAAAGGACCAATTTTTTGTAGGCCAGTGTCTACTGAATCTTGGTGGCTGCACTTGTAAGAAGTCTTTAAGAGTTTGCATAGACTTATCTTTGTCTTCCATTTTCTTTAAAATCTCTTCTGCCTTAATACCAAACAGAGAATCATGCTGTAAAGGTGCATCTAGCAATTTAGCTTGAACATGATCAGGCAAATTTTGTTCCTTTAACCAGGCATGCCTCCTAATCACAGATCCAGTAACTGCGGCCCTGCAGGACGCCTCTAAGGAATCAAAACCACATTGCAAAGGATGCTTTCCAACTTGTTCAGCTGCATGCAATAATTCTTGCAATTCTTTATTTTCTGCACATTCTGAAATCAACATAATTTTCTGTTTCAGCAATCCCATAACATGTTGTTGGTACTTAATGAAATTGACAGTTTAAGCCCCTGATTGCCAAGGTTGCAGATGTATAAACATTTTTCCCATCTATCTAGTGCCGTTGAATCTCTGTCAGAGGGGGTAGGATTTTTTGCTTTTGAGGCCTTAACTCCCTTTGGATCCTGTGAAATAGTTTCAGGATCAGCAGCAGGGTTTCTAAATAAAAATGTATGCGAGTCAGGGACCCTGTAATATCTGTCAGGCTTACTGAGAGCTGAAGGTAAGGAGTCAGGGGTCAAGCTTGACTCCGAAAACACGTCATCCAAAAATGTCTAAAACAGGGGGAATGGCTAAAGGCCTGTGCTGAGGGAGAAGGAGGAAATCCCTGAGCCTCTTTTTTGATTCTGAGAAGTCTTGACTCTCCCCCCCAGTGAAAATGCTCCCTCAAAGTATGCAAGGTTTCTCCAAATGAATAATCCTCAGGAGGAGATGCAGATGGAATAGACTCCTCAGCATCAGAATCCTCATAGGGAAGTATAGATAATTCCTGATCAGAAGAGGAATCAGAAGAAACAGAAACCTGATCTGAAGATTCATAATCAGTGTCTTATCAGGAGGGGGATGGGTACCCCTGATCAAGGTAATAAGGTCTTCAGCCATTTTGATAATTTGTTTTTTAGGCATAGAGGCCTGTGCACGTGGATCATGCGTCGGTTTTTTAGTTTTAGAAGTTGCTTTTGTCTTTGGTTTTGCAGCTGTCGTCTGTTTGATATTCAAATATTGAGGTCTGAATACACCCTCAGAAGCCGGTGCCTGCTCAGCGGCTCCGGTCCCATCTGAGGGAGATACATCCGTCAGTCCAATACCTTGAGCATCTGGCGGTATGCTGGACTCCACATGGGTGTCGGTAGAGGCCTGCGACTCGAAGGTAGCAGGTATCAGGGGCTGCGAAAGCGCCTCACTGAGAACTGGCGAACCAGCGACTGGCTTAGGAGAAGCTTCATCGTCGGTTTTGGATCTCGACTGCCTTTCTCTGTCCTTTTCTTTGCGTTTTCTATGTACTCCGGTAGTCGGACTGCTATCCGACGACATTTCTGGGTAGTTAAATCTGTTTCCAAAATACTTTGATGCAAAAATATACCGATGCTTAACAGTGCGTTGGTTAAATCTAGCACAAAACAGACAGTCAGGCACATTGTGATCAGGGCCTAGGCAAGGAATACAGTATAAATAGAAATCCTTATGAGGTATTTGCTTCCTACAAGTAATGCAATTACTAACTTTCTGACATTGGTAAAAAGCAAGAAAAAAGTTTCCCCAACGGGGTACTTAGCTTTAGTGAAGACTTCGGTTCTATAACTCAAACTCGAATATTTCAGTAGTTGGCCAACT
Organism: Protopterus annectens; assembly: GCF_019279795.1. Lineage (NCBI taxonomy): Eukaryota > Metazoa > Chordata > Ceratodontiformes > Protopteridae > Protopterus > Protopterus annectens. Next base: position 1,854,046,223 of record NC_056725.1, on the reverse strand, counting down.
GGCACTTGCGAAATGCTTCTGCTTCAGGCACCGCGCGGCAAGAAAGACTAAAGAAAATTGCCTCAGCTGCATGTTTTATACCCCTGACGTCATGGAAGAGGAGACAGCAACCGATGCAGGACCCAAGACTTTGGAATTCAGGCCGACTGAGGGCAACCTGCCAGCAGATTACCCCAAATGTAATGACTGCAACAGTGAAACACGAAGAACATCTGCAATCCACAAGACCTGAATTTGACTAGCGGGCTCATGTGCTGGAGGACCCAGTGTAGAAAGTTGGTAATGAGCAGCTTACACTGGCTATCTCATCCTGACAAAGGAAAGTACAGTTTTGCAAGAGCTTAACACAACAGTATACTTCCTACTGATCAGTGCTGCAGTATTCCAATACTACTGGGCTATCTCATAGAGGTAACCTAATATCCAGCCAGGGCATGGAGCATTCACAAAGGATGCCTTAAAGGGCTCCGTTAAATCACATAGCCTCATCCAAGCATGCCTCCTTAGGGAAAGTCCTGAACTGGCCACTCATGAGGTACCTTCCACTGTATGGAAGATTACCCTCACTGAGGAATTGGTGATGGAAGACAGAGTGGTCAGCTTGGGAGAAACTTTATTAAATTCCTCCGCTGGCATGGACTCAGGCAGAGAGGCTGAAAACTCCTTGATCAGATCTCTCTGCAGCCGGGTAAAGTGAACTAAGTAATTTAACGACCTCAGCGGAAATGTGGCTGAGGTGTAATTATGCTTTCCAATCCTGACCAACTCTCTAGACTCCCTGTTATGCGGATGGACACTGGCAGTCTCTTCTGCCAGGTCTTTCTTAGTGGCTGCTACTACCACGATGGCATTAACTACGGGATGTTCACTCCAATGCTTTCGACCTGCTGGTGGAACCAGGAACCTATTAGGGTGCTTTCGAATGGGCTCAATGGTGTCTGGTTCGTTCCATGCCCTGCATGAAACCAAATTAATGAGGTCGTCCTCTGGGGGGAGGGGGGTCACCCAGGTCGTAGATGGGCCTGCCCCAAATTTCTCCAAGAGCACTGATGCCTAAGAAAAAGGAGGTTGGGCAGACCATCCATCTTTCTGCTTCAAGATGAAAAGAATGCCTCTGAAGGAGATGTCCTCAGGTGGGGATTGGATGGGATCCTTCCCTCTCATCAAAGTCAGTGTCTTCGGTTAATGACTCCATCATGGAGTCAACGTGCCTCCTTTTGCACATTTTCTACCGGGGGACCTCCTCAGCGGGATACTCTGGGGAAGTATTGGAAGAAGGGCATCTCTCCTGGACAGGGAGGTCTTACAGGCCGCTCAGGACGAGTTGAGTCACGACAAGACGAACAGGCTCATGGCCCCAACCCGACAAGGGTACAGGGTTGGATTGCGGGACATGTGTTGACAGATCTTCAACTTGGGAGACAACCCTCTCCACTACCCGAAAAGCCAATGGACCGGGAGAGGTCCTCTCCAGCTCCCCTGAGGCCAAAGCCACAGGGGGGAAAGAAGCTAGAACTCGCATCAGAGCTGCAGCCTCCAGAAGGGATTGGACCAGAGCTGTCAAAGGCCAAGGTGCCTAACGAAAGGGATGGCTCCAACAAAGATGGAGCCGATTCCAGTCCCTTGGGCCCAGCGCCGATACTTCAGCTCTGAGGTTCGCTCTGCTCCATGGAGAATAGGAACAGGGGCGATCAAGGGTAACATTGGCATCGAGGAAGGGAGCTTGCCCTGCATCAAACCTGACACACATGGGCGTCCCAAACCTTGCAACTCCCAAACCGAAGGCCGGCTCAGAGGGAGGAGTCCTGACAGTATGGCTAGGGTAGCTCATGGATCCGAAAAGGGACGGAGCAGACACTACTCACAATCTGGATCTGGGCCTTGAGGAATCTCATCATCCTGTCCATGTCTGCCTTGGAACAGCTTCTAGAGGATCTGGACGAAGCCAATGAGAGGGTCAGGAGTGCTTGGACTTGACTGAGTGTGCAGGAAATTTGCTCAAAGCTCTCACATCCCAAGCCACTGGATCCAACACCGGAGCAGACAATGGAGGATGCTGCAAAGATACGATTTCCCCTCGATCTGAGGATGCTGGTGGATCCGACGGGGTGAACACTTTCTTCCGATCCGTGGGGGGTGGACCTGAAGTTTTCCTGGACTTGGCTTTGGGTTCTAGAGGATCTCTCGGGGAGACCGGGAGATACCTCTTTTTTGCTTCTTTCGCAGAAGTCTATGAAGTGGAAGCCAAGGAAAGGGTCTGAACCTCAGGAACCAACGACGGAAGAAGACCCCTCAGTATCAACTTGCTACATCTGTTAACTAAAACCCGAAGATTAAACGAAACACTCTGCCTTCAAATGGTATGCACCTAAGCAATACACGCACGCCTTGTGAGCATCTTGACTGCGGACTTTATGCCCACAAGAAGTGCAATGTTTAAAGCCGGAAGAAGGTTAGTCAGACATGACAAAAACCCAACGGACACTCAATGAAAGGCTAAAATGGAAAGGTAACTAACCTTAAGACTTAAAACTTAAATTGGAACTTAGGCTGTAACTCTAATCTAACTAACTGTAATTTAACTTTAAATGCAACTTTTAACTACAACAAACTAATTAATCTAACTTTTTTTTTAAACAGGAAGGAAAATAAGCAAAGAGAAACTCTCACATGCACACACAAACACTAAAGGTTTTTTTTTAAGAGGAGGGAGGTCACTTACAACCCAATGCTACTGAAAACTATCCTGACCTTTTTGAGAAATGTAAGCATTGCTCAGAGCACAAAGATCTGTGTCTGGGCACTGAGGCAGCAAAGGAGATATGGGGTGCTTGGGTGGGTGTAGTGCATTATGGGCAACAGGAAGGAGCTCAAGAGATAGATCCAAGTCTGCAGAATGTGGCCAAGCTGGATCAGTGACCCTATCGTGAGGAGGAATGAAGAAGACATCAGATCATCTGTTTATCTGAATTTTGTTGAGACCATTTAATTTGCATTTGCCAAAATTGGACGAGAGGTTAGAGAATCCCTTTGAAAATTTGGAAAAGGAGGGCTGACAAATCTTAGAGATTCCCTGAATCAGCTTATCCCTTTCATCATACTTTTGATCACTTAGGAAGCAGAGAGGCCAAAAACTAAATCTCTATCCAAAGGAGAATTTAACATCTCATTTTTAACATCTGGGAGGTTCTTTAGAATGCAGTTAGGCAAACCTCCAAAAAACAATACCAGTGACCATAGCCCTGGAAGAAACATCGACTTGCACACACACTGAAAAAGTGCAGCTGTGTAACAACTTAACATAACAGTAAATGTCCTACTGATGACTGCTGCAGTATTCCTCACATATGGGTCAACACCACTGTCTGTTCATCCTAGGTAGCAAAGCTTTAACTTCCCAGTATTGTACACATCCGACATGTGACCTCAGCTCAAAGGAGTAGGGGTATATAGGCAGACATACAAGCGTAAGTCCTCAGACCATCTCCAAGCCAGTCTCCTGAAGACCCCTGAGACAGAAAACTGGTCAGCTACGAGGGGCATAGTATGCAGCGGTAAGAAAGGCAGTTAAGTTGCCTGAAAGAGCCTCTTTGTCAAAAGTAAGCTTTTCATTCCCTGGTACAAAGGAGAAAAACTAGTTCATCTTCTCAAAACTGCACATCCATTTCAGGTACACCTAACCTTCAGCTGTAACTGAACTACAAATCCAGGGCGTTAAGGGTACACTCTCTCTCTCTCGAATTTCAGCCCCCGAGAAGAAAACCAGGAGGAAGAGAGACTGGTTCAGATACAATTTCAGAACTATCTTTTGAAGAAAAAATTGGCTCACCCCAGGGACAATATTTTTGAGATATACTTCCCTACATATAATGTACTAATCTTCAAGATTTTATGGCCAGGTGTAATAAATAGAAAAAGCATTTTCCAAAATAAGTACAGTTGTGTAAGACCTTACCATAACAGTAGCTCAACAACTGATCATTGCTGCAGTTTACTAAAAGATGGGATATCCTGCCAAGCATAGCCATGCATCCTGCCTACTACCAAAGGCATCCTCTTATACTGCATGTCAGATGTATGACCTCATCACAAAAGAGGCAAGGATTTATTGAAAGATGGGGTATCATGCCAAGGACAGACATACGTCCTGCCTACTACCAAAAGCATGGGTGCCTTCCTCTTGTGCTGCATATGTCTGATGTATGACCTCATCCGAAAAGAGGCAAGAGTACGTAAGACCATTTACTGCTTTCAAGAAAGATATTCCAAACTGTGACTAGCAGAAAGGATTACTCTAACTGAAGGACCCTCCAAAGAGGGATCCCAATATCAAATTTTATCTTTCATAATTTAACCTTTGCAGACACAATAAAAGCATACAGAACCACACAGAAATGGTTTAAAGCAAAGTGCTTTGCAGTTGAACATCAAGTGTCGATCCACATGGTATAAAAGAGGCTAATGAATAACTAATAAAGAGCTGAAGGACTTCTTTTGGGAGAAGACTGCAAGAGTCAAGTGGGATACGCTGATTCTTCCAGTAGAACAGGGGGGATTGGGTTTACCCAATTTGAAGGAGTAATTCAGAGCTACATAGTTACAACTCCTATATGCAAGCACAAGCAGAAAACTATAATTCAAAGTAGAAAGGGATGATGATGAAATAAGGGAGAAGCTCAAGAAACAAGGAAAGACTGGGATTTTGGATGCAAGTCTTAAAGGAGAATAATAATAATTACACAGAATATTATACACATAAAATAGCAGAAAACATTCTAACTATACCAATATGGGAATGGAAAAAGGAGATTCTGTTCATATGGATGACTGCAATTAGGGATACAAGACAATAGGCAAGAAGGGGCTGGAATTTATTGGAGAAAACTGGCAACGGAATCAAGGTACTGGAAGCAAATAACTAGAGAGGGAAAGATGACAGAATGGGAAGATGCCAAGAATTTATTTGGACTGCAGGTTAGAGATTGCCCATCACGGACTGATAGAGTATAGGCAAAGAGAAAGAAATAGGGATATCCTAAATGAAAGACCAGCACTTGTAAAGTTTTTAATAGCATCTAGAGAAGAAGCGGCCATTAAAAAAAGGAATAATTAATAGAGCACACAAAATATTGCATTGTTTTTTGCTTGCAGAGCAATCTTTCCCTCTAAAGGAGCAGTCAGTTGAGAAGTGCTTGGACGTTTTAAAGTTAAGTCATTGAGACAGCTTACCACAGGAGGGAGTCTTAATACTTCCTAATTTGGAAGTGGGAGCCCCCACTGCTTAGTCCTGTGCGTACCCTGGGACTGAGGCCTGGGTGTTCTGCTGGTTCTGGGTTTGAACTGAGAAGGCCTGAAAGATGTAGGAAAGGACCAATTTTTTGAGGGCCAATGCCTACTAAATCTAGGAGGCTGCACTTGTAAGAAATCTTTAAAAGTTTGCATAGATTTAGCTTTTTCCTCCATCTTTTTAAGAACGTCTTCTGCTTTGTCGCCAAACAGGCGGTCCTGATTTAAGAGAGCATCCAGTAATTTAGTTTTAACATGATCTGGCAAAGACTACTCCTTAAGCCAAGCATGCCTTCTAAGTACAGACCCGGTGACAGTGGCCCTGCAACATGCCTCTAGTGAATAAAACCACATTGTAAAGTATGTTTTCCAACCTGTTCAGCAGAATGCATTAAATCCTGTAAATCCTTATTTTCAGCACAATCAGGAATCAACATAATTTTCTGTTTAAGCAATCCAACAATATGCTGCTGATACTTTAACATATGAAACTGGCAATTTAGGGCCCTGATGGCCAAGGCTGCAGAGGTGTATACCTTCTTACCCCATCTATCCAGCCCCCTGGAATCTCTATCAGAGGGGGTAGGATGTTTGGCAGTAGTAGCCTTAATGCTCTTGGGTCCATGTGAAATGGTCTCAGGATCTGCAATAGGATTTTTAAAAAGGAACTTGTGAGAATCAGGAACCCTGTAATATCTATCAGGTTTTCTGGGAGCAGGAGGTAGAGAGTCAGGGGCCAAGCTAGATTCCGAAAAGGCATCGTCAACAATGTCCAGCACAGGAGGGATAGCTAACGGCCTGTGTTGGGGCAGGAGTAAGAAATCTCTAAGCCTCTTTTTAGAATCAGAATAATCTTGACTTTCCCAGTGAAAATGCTCCCTAAGAGTATGCAAGGTTTCACCAAAAGAAAAATCCTCTGGGGGAGAAACAGAGGGAAAAAGAGTCCTCTGCATCAGAATCCTCATAGGTAGATAAGGGTAAATCCTAGTCATCAGAGGAGACAAATTTCAGAATCCCGGTCAGAAGTATCATAAGCAAATTCAGTCCTAGGTCTCTTATAGGGGGAAAGTTGGCTTCCCCTGGTTAAAGTAATAAGGTCTTTAGCCATTCTTATCATTTGTTTTTTAGGCATAGAGGCCTGACCATGCGGTCTGGGCATCGGTTTCCGAGGCATGGTTCGAGTTTTAAGCCTAGAAGAAGATGATGGCGTCGGTTTAATATGCAAGTCAGTAGGCCTGAATATACCCTCAGAAGCCGGTGCCTGTACAGCAGCTCCGGACCCATCCAAGGTAAAGACATCAGCATGTTCCACAGTTGAGGCATCTCGCTGCATACCGGACTCTGAATAGGTCTCAGTAGAGGCCTGCGAATCTGAAGTAGCGGGTATCAGGGACTGCGAAAGTGTTTTACTGAGTACTGGTGAACTGGCGACTAGATTAGGAGAAGCATCATCGGCAGCTTTGGACCTAGACGGCCTGTCTCTGTCTTTATTTTTGCGTTTTTTCAGAATGTCGGTAGTCGGGTGGCTTACCGAAGATATATCTAGATAATTGAACTGAGTACCAAAATATTTAGAAGTGAAAATGTACCAACGACGAATAGTTCGTGGTTTAAATAAGGCACAAAACCAACAGCAAGGTACGTCGTGGTCAGGGTCTAGGCAAGGAATACAGTACGAATGAAAATCTTTATGAGGTATTTGCTTTCCACAAGAAATGCAATTATTGACTTTTACTGACATCGGTTTAGAGCAAGAAAAAGTTTCCCCAATGGGGTACTTAGCTTCAGTTTAAGACTTCGGTTCTAAAACTTGAAAACGAAAATTTCAGGAGTCGGCTGACCGGCGCTTGTGAACTGCTTCTGCTTCGGGCACCGCACGGCAAGAAAGACTGATGTAATGGTGTCGGCTGCATGCTTAATACCCCTGCCTACCGGACATTGCGGAAGAGGAGACAGCAACTGATGCAGGACCCAAGACTTTGGTAATCAGGCCGACTGATGGCTACTGCAAGCAGATAACCCAAATGTGATGACTGCAACAGTGAAACACGAAGAACATCTGATAGTGCATAGATCCTGCCCTGAAATGTAGATATTTCCTGCATGACTCCCTTATGGGGATGTGCAGATAAGTTTATTTTAAGTCTAGGGTGACTAACCAGGCATCCTTGGCTAGCATAGGGAGAAGCTGTTGCAGGGTAAGCATCTTGAATTTTGGGACCACCATGAAGGTGCTGAGAATTGAAAGATCCAGGATTGGGTGCCAAGAGCCCTCTCTCCTGGGAACCAGGAATAGTCTAGAGTAGAAACCCTGACCCCCTTTGTTCTACCGGAACAGGCTGAATAGCTCTGACATTGAGTAGGGAAAATACTTGGTTCTGAGCCTCTGCCCACTGGTTGGAGGAAGGTCTGGAAACCCGCTTAGGGTTGGCAGTGAATGGAAATACAATTTGTACCCCTGGGATACAATGTTGAGGACCCATCGATCCTGAGTGATGGACATCCAGTTTTTTGCATGAGGGGCAAGTTTTCCTCCTAGGGGGCACAAGCACTTGGGCACGGCTGGGAAGTAGAGTAGAGAAGTCATTGTGAACTTTTCCATAGGGGGGTGGCTTACCACTCCATTGCTTTGATCTCTGCCCACCCTGGGACTGTAGTGTGGGTGGTCTTTTTCCCCTGGGTCTTGTCTGGGAAGGCCTGGAGGGGGCTGGAAATGACCAGTATTTTGAAGGGCAATGCCTACTAAATCTAGGTAGTTGCACTTGCAAAAATTCTTTAAAAGTTTGCATAGATTTTGCTTTTTCTTCCATCTTTTTAAGAAGAACTTCTGCTTTGGTGCCAAACAAACAGTCCTTATTTAAAGAAGCATCTAGTAATTTGGATTTGACATGATCTGGCAAGGTCTGCTCCTTCAGCCAAGCATGTCTTCTCAGTACAGAGTCAGTGACTGCAGCCCTGCAAGATGCTTCTAGGGCATCAAAACCACACTACAAAGTATGCTTACTAACTTGGTTTGCATAATTCATAAGCTATTGCAAATCTTTATTTTCTGCACAATCTGGAAATATTACAATTTTTGTTTAATTAGTTCCATAATATGTTGCTGGTACTTCAGCATGTGAAAGTGGCAATTCAATGCCCTGACAGCAAGAGTTGCATATACCTTCTTACCCCATCTGTCTAAAGCTCTGGAATCCCTGTCTGAAGGGGTAGGATTCTTGGCTGTAGCAGCCTTAATACCTTTAGGTCCCTGGGAAATGATCTCTGGATCAACAGTAGGATTCTTGAAAAGGAACTTGTGGGAATCAGGTACTTTGTAGTACCTTTCAAGTTTACTAGGGGCTGGAGGTAAGGTGTCTGGAGTAAGACTGGGTTCCATGAAAACATCATTCACAACATCCAGGAAAGGGGTATAGCTAAAGGCCTGTGCTGAGGCAACTCTAAAAATTCTCCGAGTCTCTTTTTGGACTGAGGATAGTCTTGGCATTCCCAGTGGAAGTGCTCTCTTAAAAGTATGCAAGGTTTCACCAAAAGAAAAATCCTCTGGTGGGGAGGCAAAGGGAATGGATTCCTTTGCATCTGAATCCTCATAGGCTGATAAGGGCATGTCCTGATAATCAGACAGGTCAGAGTCATCGGACTCCTGGTCGGTAGAATCTGAAAGCAACTGAATTCTTTGCCAATTAGCAGGGAAAGGCTGGCTTCCCCTAATTAGCATAATAAGGTCTTCAGCCATTTTAAGCATTTGTTTTTGTGGCATGGGAGCCTGAGCATGCCCTTTGGTAATCAGTTTTCTAGGCACAGTGCGTACTCTGGGCCTAAGGAACTTGGTAGTTTTGGGTAAAAAAAGTCGTTGGTTTGATTCAAACATCGGTAGGATGAAAAACACCCTAAGAAGCCAGTGCCTGCACTGCAGCTCTGGACCCATCCAAGGTAGAGACATCTGCTGGTTCCATAGTCGAAGAAGCATCTTGCACCATACCGGACTCCGAATGGGTCTCAGCAGAGGCCTGCAAATCCATAGAAGCGGGCATCAGGGTTTGCAAAGGCGCCTCACTGAGTACCGGCGGACTGGCGACTAGCTTAACGGAAGCGTTGGTGGCAGTTTTGGACCTATGCGGTCTGTCTCTATCTTTATCCTTACATTTTTTTGGAAGATCAGTAGTCGGATGGCTTACAAAAGCAATTTCGTAATACAGAGAATGACAGCGAAAGAATTTAGCGACAAAGATAGCCCGATGACAAATGGTTCGGGCGTTAAACACGGCACAAAACCGACAGTGAGGGACATCATGGTCTGGGCCTAAACAGGTGATGCAGTAAGAATGAAAATCTCTGTGAGGTATTTGCTTTCCACAGGCAAGACAATTGTTAACTTTTTCTGACATCAGTTAGAGCAAGAAAAAAGGATCCCCAGTGGGGTACTTAGCATTACAAGACTTCAGGATGATCAACTCTAAAACGAAAATTTCAGGTAGAGGCCGACCGGCACTTGCGAACTGCTTCTGCTTCGGGCTCCTCCGCGCCAAGAAAGACCGACGTAATGGCGTCAGCTGCCTGTTTTTATACCCCCGACGACTTGACGTCATGGAAGAAGCGACAACATCCGATGCAGAAAAACTAAGACTCTGGTATTCTAGCCGACTGAGGGCTACCTGCAGGCAGATAACCTAAGCGTGATGACTGCAACAGTGAAACACGAAGAACATCTTACACAACTATTCTATGTCCTTTTATTCTGATGTTGCAGTATTCATAACAGTAGGGAGAGTACCACAGCTTTAAGTATGATCCCGGGAGGAGGAAGGGTTTCCGTGGTCCAGGAGACCTTATAGGATAGTTCTGACAAAACCGGCTCTAGCATGGGATGTGATGTCCAGCTCGGAAGGTTTAGTGAAGGTGTGCACTGCGGTCCAAGTGGCTGCCTCTAAAATAAAAGGGGGATCAATGCCTTTGAAAAAGGCAGAAGAAGACGCAGGTGCTCTGGTGGAATATGGTTTGATACTGCCTTTAAGGTTTTTCCATGGTGGGTGTAGCAGAAGGAGATGGACTTGGAGATCCATGAGGCAATGGTTTGCTTAGATACACCTTTCCCTAGTACTCTGGGATGGAAGGAAACAAACGACTGTTCTGATTTCCTGATGTCTTTGGTTTTGTCTAGGTAATATCTTAGTTGTCTGTGGATGTCCAGAGAGTGAAGGGTCCTCTCTGAATTTTGAGGATGGAGAAGAAGACAGGTAGGTTAATGGTTTGATTCAACGAGAGTTCATTAACTACCTTGGGCATGAAGAAGGGGTTGGTCCTGAGCACCACTCTGTCGCTGTGAAAGACTAGGTAAGGGGTTGTGGCCATCAGGGCTTAGATCTCCAAAACCCTACTGGCGGATGTGAGGGCAACTAGCAAAACTGTTTTGAATGTACAACATTTCAGAGAGGCAGAATGTGCTAGTTCAAAAGGAGATGGTGTTAGCTTTTCTAATACAAAGTTTAGATCCCACGGAGAAGGGATGTGTTTCCGTGGGGGGTTTATGCAGAGGATTCCTCTTAAGAGTTTGAATTCCAGTCTGGATGAAAGGGGAGGTGAAATGGGCAGACAGGCAGAGATGGCAGACAAGTGGACTTTGATCGAGGAATATGTCAGTCCTGTTTGGAATAGCTCACACAAGTAGGATAGGACCCTAGGGATGGGAGTAGTGAGAGGGTCCTGTTTGGTCCTATGACACCAATTGGAGAATCTGAGCCATTTAGCTACGTAGTTTCTCCTAGTGCTGGGTTTTCTGGCCTCCTGCAGAACATTAATACGTCCTCTGAGTAAAGGTGTCTGTAAGGGATCGGGATCAGGATTCTATCACCCACAAGGTCAGTTTTAGATTGTTCACCTGCGGGTGTAGCAGAGACCCCTTGCTCTGTGTGAGCAGGTCTATCCGGTGGGGTAACCTGTGGTGACTGCCCTTGGCTAGAGAAAAAAAGGAAAAACCAATGCTGTCTTGGCCAAAAGGGGGTCACCAGTAGGATTTTTGGTTTGTCCCTCTTAAATTTCAGGACGACTTCATGGATCAGAGCGAAAGGCGTACAGGAACACCCCCCCCTCATGAAAAGGAGAAGGTGTCCCCTTTCCACGCTTGTGGGTTCCTTGTGCAGAATTTGGGCATCTGCATGTTGTCTGTGGAGGCAAAGAGGTCGGATTGTGGAATACCCCACCTGTGTATCAGGTCTAGGAAAACCTCCCTTTGTAGCATCCATTCATGAGAGGGGGCTAAGCTTCTGCTGTGTGTGTCTGCCATCACATTCTGTTGAGAGGGCATATACATGGCCAACAGGTGTACTCCGAGGGAGCCTGCTAGATTCCAAATCTGGATGGCCAGTCTGCATAGAGGGTATGACCTGGTCCCTCCTTGTTTGTTTATGTACCAACAGAACTGTCATGTTGTCTGTGATTACCTTTAAAGTTCCTGGCAGGATAGAGGGTCGGAATGTTAGCAGGGCTAACAGCAAGGCTCTCATTGACTTGATGTTGATGTGGTCTTTTACTCAGAGTGGACCATTTGCCTTGCACAGAGAGGTGTTGTTGATTTTTTTGCAACACTACCCCCTTCCTAGGTCCGAAGCATCGGTGTAAAGGCATTGAAGTGAAGCTGGGGTCTGAAGGTGGAGCCCTGGGTTGGTCTGTATTCCAGATATCCACCACTGGAACTCCCTCTTTAAGCAGCAAGGGAGGAGTGGGAGGGGCACATCCCAGGGTTGGGAATGTTGGTTCCATAGATTTTTCAGTACCCATTGAATTTTGCACATGTGTAGTCTTGCCAAAGGCAGCATGTGTATAAGGGATGCCATGTGGCCTAACAGTTTCAGAAATTCCTGAGCTGTCAGAAAGTTTCAGGAAAGGATCTGGCTGAAGTACAGACAGAGTTCTTGAATCCTGTGGTCTGGTATGAAGGCTTTCATGCAGTCCGTGCATATTCTGCATCCCAGAAAAATCATGCCCTGAGGAGGAGTCAGGTGAGATTTTTCTACATTTATAGTAAATCCCAGAAGAGAGAGGGTGTGTGACACCTGCTGCAAATGGAGGAGTAGGAGTTGGTGGTTTTGGTACAAGAGGAGGAGGTCATCTAGGTAGGGATATATTTGTATACCCTGTGTCCAGCAATGGGCAATGAAGGGGGCTAGACACTTGGTGAACACTCTGGGGCCTGTGGATAGACCAATGGGCAAAGCAGAGAATTGAAAATGGCAGAAGCCTATAGAAAATCTGAGAAATTTCCTGTAATCCGGATGAATGGGGATGTGTAGGTAGGCATCCTTGAGATCTAGAGTCACCATGAAGGCTTGGGGGGAATTCGAGGCAAGATAATAGGTAAGGTTATCATTTTGAAGCTGGGTACAAGAAGGAAAAGACTGAGAAAGGAAAGATCCAAGATAGGTCTCCAGGGACCCTCTCTATCCTGGGGACCAGGAACATTCTGGAGTAGAACCCTGAGTTCTTTTGAGGGGTGGGAACTGGTTCTATGGTGCCTTGGTTTAGGAGTTGTTGAATAATGGGTGGGAATAGGTGAGTCTGTTTTTTTATTTGGTGGATGTGGAATGCCCTGAAAGGGTGGGTGCATCCACCAAGTCATGTAATATCCTCTCTGGATGATGGAGAGGACCCATCGTTCTTTTGTAAGTTTCTGCCAGGATGGGAGGGGGGAGAGTGATATGGAGGGATAGGGGAGTTTCTGGATGCAGGGTGGATGACACACAGTGGAGGGGGCCTGGGATGGTCAGGCTGTCTCCGAAAGGGAGTGGCAGAAGATCTTGATGACAGTCTTGGGGTAGAAGACCTGAAGAAGTCTGTTTACATTACAGACGAAAAGCCCTTCATCTGAATTTGTTGGTGCTTTTGTTTTTATTGTGGATGCAGTACTTCACCACAACCTTTGTTTTATCGAATTTTTATTAAAGTCGTCTTGAGTACGCTGTCGTTGTTCCTGTGGCGTTTTTGGCCTTTTTGCAACAGTTTTTTCAGTCTTGGTGTTTGAAAATGCGAAGTAAGGTAGAACTGGCAAACGGGCGTCCAATGATCACTGTTGCAGAAAAATTCTGAGGAGGGTACATGCAGACATCACCTTTATACCTAACGCCAGTTTATAGCCCTCGTAGCTGACGTCACATGTACCCTCCAAGACAAAAACTTTGGTATACTGTCTGGACGGTGGCACTGCAGGCAGCTACTCCCTACTGTTATGAATACTGCAACATCAGAGTAGAAGGACATCTACTGAATACACTGTAATATGAGCCATTTTGTGACACGTGAATAAGGAATCAACATTTCTAGAACCAGATGGCAGGTACAGCAGATCACATGAGGAAACAGCAATTGTGTTAGCAATAACAGTTGCTCATAGTTACCAACCCTCTGACTGAAAGGACTTCACAGTTCTGTGCAAGCAGTAATATATCTGGAATCACATTCTCTTCCTGAAGCAAATTCAACCCCCAATTGGATGAGCCAATATTACCCTGTAATAAAGATTTAAGCAAAATGTTAATTTGTACAGTATTGGTAATTTTCAATAGAATTCTGTTTACAAACTGAAGACAAGTTAAACTCAATTCCAGAATAAGAAAAAAATGAGGAACAAAAAGTACAAAACTGAACAAAACCGCTCTAAACATTTGGGACAGCAAAGAAACATGTCATTTTAAAATAAATTCAAATGTTTCAAGTTTTCACAACTTTACAAACACAGAAACAGCTAACGAATTATACTGGGTAATTAAATTTAGTAAGAAGAAACAAAACTGAAAGACTAAGCATAATCTGGAGGCTGTCTCCTGGCTCTTGACTTTGATATCATTTCTAACTTATTAGATTCTTTAGCATGCTAACTTTGAATAATTAGGGTGGCCTACTTCAACACATCTGAGTACAGTCTTTTCTCATATATGTTTGAAAAATGAAAGTTATGCACTTATCACAACTATAGATCTTGTTGATTCATGTCCCTATGTTGCAAACAATGGACTTGATGTCTCAGGCAACATCCTTTTGTCATTTTTCTGAATTTCATAAAGGCCCAAGCTCCTCACCTCACTCCCATAATGCATGTGCTCTTACTCTTAAAGACTGAGTTTGGCCTTTGCAAACAGATAAGGAAGAGGGCTTATTATTCCATTGTTGATCTCCTGAAATACTGAAGAAATTATATATGTGTACAAGACCTATTCTTATGGCACACAGAAAACTGTTGTATCTTACTTGAGCCAGTCCATACACTAAAAATACTGGACAAAGCTTCCAGAAGAACAGCTTGGATGACATCCCAGAAAAATACCATGGAGAATGGTGGCTGCAAAGGAGGCTCCTGACTTTGATATCATATCCAACAGACAATGTTTGGCAATGTATGAAGTGACATTCATGTAGTTGCTCTGCAAATGTCATTCACTTATAAAGTTCTAAAATAAGCTAATGAGGTAGTTCTTGCTCTGATAAAATGGCCCATGGGTATTATCTTAAACCTCTGTATTGAGATGACAAGCTGTACAAAACACAATCAAATAGCCATACAGACAGTGTAATCTTAAACACTTTCTTTCCCATCTTTGTTTGCTGTACAAGGCACAAATTAACTGCTAATCCTATCTAATGTCTTTAGTGAGATCCAAGTAAAATTGTAATTGCCCATGTAAATCCAGAAAAAGTAACGCATACTCTCTTCCTCTTTGAATACTGGGGACAGAATACCAGAAGACTTATTGACTATTTAAGGTTGGAATCTGATGACACTGTTGGTACAAAATTTGGGTTAGTTTCAAGTACAACTCTGTCTTTTTTATAAAATTATCTAAGGAGTTCTCCAAGACAATTTGTGCAATTCAGATACCCTTCTGAATAAGATGATGGCAACTACAAATAAGGTTTTCTATTCAAGTTATTTAAGATCTGCCTTGGCTGCCAGATCAAAGGTTGGAGTGGTCAGTTTTTTCAGCATGAAACTGAGATCCAATGAAGTGTGCTGGATGTCTGAAGGGAGGTCATGTTATGAAAACTTTACAAACACTTAAGGAAGCCAGACAGGAGTCACTGAAATCTTGAATAAATGATAAAACAACTACAATACAAACTCTGATTGCTAAGAAGCTGCAACTCTTTTTCCAAGACTTCTGACAGAAAAATGAGAAAGTATAGTTGTATAAAATCTAACCGTAATGGTAGATGTCCCTCTCTTCACTGTTGCAGTACTCTTCACGTAAGGGATCTCCTGCCAAGGATATTCCAAAATCCAGCAAGTATATCAAAGCCTTTAGGTCTTACAGGAACCACATGTCACATGTATGCTCCTAATACAAGGTGTAGGGAATAAAGGTGAAGTATGAACACAGAGATTCAGAACTGAAGAAGCCCCCAAGAGGAACAGAATACCTTCAGGGACAAAGGAGGACCACTCAGCCAGAAGGGGGAAAAAATAAACAGGGCAAGAGATAGGACATGGCAGGAAGAAGGGAGGGACCAAATACTGCAACAGCGAAGAAAACGAGATCTACTGTTACGGTAAGATTTTACATATCTGTATTATGTCCCTCCATATCACCGTTGCAGTACTCTTCACTTAAAGGAGAGTAAAACAGCATAAGAGGAAGCCCAGGAGGAGCAAGCCACAGAACAGCCCTCTACAAATCCATACAGGATAGCCCTGGCAATGTCGGTCCTGGCCCTGGAAATAACATCTAACTTGTAAAGTTTAGTGAAAGTATGAACAGAGGACCAAGAAGCAACATTAAGGATGGAATTAGAAGCTCCCACCCTAGAAAAATTTGCCTTTATAGATGATGAAAGACATTTGCAATAAAAATAACAAAAAGAAACTGCCTCAGAAATCCAGGAGAAGATAGTTTACTTAGAAACAGCAAACTCAAAGTCCTGGGATGAAAGGAAAAAAAAAACTGCTCAGATTTCCAAATAAAAAAAAAGTTATGTTCTTACCATAACATTCCATGTGAGTTGTTGCTTCACTTGTCTTCAACCTGTGGGTCTCAGATCCAACTCAGCTCTATACTCCAGCCATGGAGCTGAAAACTGAGCTCCTCCTCTCCTACCCATAATGCCCCACTCTCCCTCCACCCCTCAGATTGAGTTTCTGCTGATAATAATGATAAAAAAAAGAAAATAAAACATTACCTAAACACAACTAAGCATCAGCCACACCATACAGCAGAATACATCAGGGGCTTGGGATGATATAGTAGTGGGAGAGACCTAGGTGTACTTCTGCCAAGTCCTCCCAGGATCTCAGGAAGGGGGGGGGGGGCTGAAGACAAATGAAGCATCAACTCAGATGGAACATTACAGTAAGAACACAACTTTTTTATCTGAAGTTGTTGTCTTCATTTGGTCTGCAACCTGTGGGACATAGTCCCCAGCTATATAAACCCTGGGTGGCCCTCATGGAAGGATATTCCGGAGCATGGCAGAGCCAAAGGAAGCCCTGCTCCTGGAACAGACATCCAATCTGTAATGGGATATAATGGTGTGAGAGCAAGACCAAGTAGCTGCTAAACAAATGTCATCGATTGGCACTCTGGACCAAAAGGCCCCGGAAGTGGATACACACGTAGTGGAATGGGTCTTGATCTGATTTGGTACAGGAATTCCTTTATTAGAATACACCAATGCAATACACTCGGAGATCCAATTAGCTAAAGTCAGTTTAGTGATTGATCTTCCAAATCTGGAACGAGCAAAGGAGACAAAAAGTTGGTCTGATTTTCTGAACTTTTTTGTCCTATCCAAGTATAAACGTAGCTGTCTGTGAACATCAAGTTAATGAAGCTTGTACTCTCCCTTGTTTTGGAAATTAGGGAAGAAGACTGGGAGATCAATAACTTGGTTGATGTTGGCCTCTTGAAGCAACATTGGGCACA
Organism: Protopterus annectens; assembly: GCF_019279795.1. Lineage (NCBI taxonomy): Eukaryota > Metazoa > Chordata > Ceratodontiformes > Protopteridae > Protopterus > Protopterus annectens. The sequence goes on along the minus strand of NC_056725.1, from coordinate 1,854,029,031 downwards.
AAGGAAGGATTAGTGCAAAGAGTTACTCTGTCCTTGTGGAAAATAAGATAAGGGGGTTTTTAATGGTTAAGGCATGAAGTTGAAAAAACCCTCTTGGAAGAGGTGATCGCCACTTAAAAGGCCATCTTACAAGACAAAAATTGTAAATCAACTGTGGTAGCTGGTTTAGAGGGAGCAGAAACCAGTGCTTGTAACACCAAAATGAAGTTCCAAGGGGGCGTAGGATCCTTGACCGGAGGCCGAAGTAGAAAGGTGCCCCTCAAAAATGCCTTGAATAGTTTTGTGGAGACCAAAGATGTAGATTCTTCACCAATATGGAAATTCAAGATGGCTGCCAACTGCACCTTGAATGTGGAAAAGCTAGCTCCACTGTTAAAGATGTGAGCCAAGAAATCTAGAATAGCTGGGACAGGAAACAAGAAAGGGTCTTACGGATGCTGTCTGGCCCAAATACAGAATCTCTTCCATTTGTTGGAGTAAATTTTCCTGGTAGTGGCCTTATGAGCTGCAATCAAAATCTTCTGAACAGGAGAGGATAGCCCGGGAGTTTTAACCATCAAAAGAAGTGGCGCAGCTAAGCTGTTAGCTTCAGGCTGAGAAAGTACAGTTTTGTGCCTACCATAAATGTAGATGTCCGATAGGCATGCATCTGCAGTCCTTACAAATGGGTTGTCCTGTCGTCAGGCAGCCCTTCGGTCGCCGGATTCCAAAGTCTGGGTCTGGCCTCGGCTGGTGTCGCACTTCACCCGACGTCATAGCTGCAGTTCTTCGGGTATAAAGGCATCAGCCGACGCCATTTTCCTCCGTCTTTCTTGCCTGCCAGGCGAAGCAGAAGCTGTTCGCAAGTGCCGGTCGGTCAGAACCAGAGATTACTACTACAAGTACTGAAGTACGACCGAAGGGCTGCCTGACGACAGGACAACCCATTTGTAAGGACTGCAGATGCATTCTTGAAGGACATCATCTGGATGTTGACTGCCTGAAGGGTGGGACAGGAGATACGGAATGGGATCGAGAGTCCAAGGAGGACACACGCCAGATGGGGGCAATGAGGATGACTTCGCACTTCAACCTTTGAGCTTTCTCTTTCTGGAGGAATTTGGACAGCAGGCATCACAGCATCTCTGGGGGATGTCCCTCAGAAGGGGAATCAGGGCAAAATACTAACTGCACTTGGCATTGGAAGGACAAGCTAACAGATCGCAGCAAGGTTGACCAAATTTCTTAAACATCATGTTTGTCAATGAAGGGTTGAGAGACCACTCGTGAGGCATCAGAATGGTTCTGCTGAACTTGCCCACTAGAATTTTTGACTTCCGTGGAATGTACATTGTTACAAGAAAGCGGCTGTAAGAGATTGCCTACTCCCACAACCTCATGGCTTCTCAACATAGGGGGGGTAAGACTTGGTTCCTCCTTGCTTGTTGATGTACTAGACCACTGACATGTTGTCTGTCTCAATGGCAATTGTTCCTGTGAGAAGACAGGCATGAAGAGCTTGCAACGCTAAAAGGACCGCCCTCATCTCCAGCACATTTATATGCAAATTAGTCTGTAGAGGGGATCAGATGCCCTGGACAGTCTGACCCGGCCAATGTCCCCCTCCGCACCTAAGCTGGGAGGCTTCCGTGGTCACAGTGGCCTTGGGAGGAGAGGGAATGAATGGCTGTCCTAAGTACAAATCCTAAGATTAAAGCCACCATAGGAGAGATTCCTTGCAGACTCTTAGATAGTTTTATGGGACAGTCCATGGGCAGTTTAAGGAAGGACCACTGGACTGCTAAGGTCCACTGAAGTACTTTCACGTGAAGGTGAGCCATCGGTAGAAGAGTTATGGTAGCCATCGACCCCAGCGCTCTGAGAATGAGAAGGGGGGGGGTGCCTGGAAAGAATCTGAATTATGTGCAGCTGAAGGGACTGAATTCTGTCCTGGGGAAGGAAGGCCATGCACTCTGTTGTGTCCAGTCGAGCTGCTATAACGTCAATGACCTGGACCGGATCCAATTTAGACTTCGAAAGACTGATGGTTATGCCCAAGGTCTAGGCTAGGTGAAAAAGACAATCCCTGGCTTGCAGAAGTCAATGCTTGGTGGGAGCAGTGAGGAGCAAATTGTCCAGATAAAGAAACACGTGGAATTTGAGCAGTCTCAGGTGAGCTGCAACTACTGTCATCACTTTGGTAAAAACCCTGGGGACAGTGGTGAGTCCAAACGGGAGTACCTTGAAAAGAAAGTGACTTGGCTCGCAGCCGGAAGTGGAGAAACCTTCTGGAGCATCTGTCCATCTTGATGTGGTAATACGAATCTTGAAGGTATACTGAACACATCTAATCATCCTTCCGCAAAAAGGACAGAATGGACTGTATAGTGACCATCTGGGATTTTGTTTTGGCAACTAACTTGTTTAGGGAAGTGAGATCTAGAACTGGTCTTAAGTCCCCCATTTTATCTGGCACCAAAAAGAATCTTGAATAGATGCCCAATCCGAACTGGTCTGGGACAGGTTGGATGACTTTTTTTTTCCAGCAGCTTTGCTATTTCCAGAGCTCCCGCTTCCCTTTGGGTGGCACATCAGGGAAGTTTTGAGTCGGGCTTGGGGATATGAAAAACGGGATGGTATAACCTCTGGATATTATCGTTAACACCAAACGATCAACAGTGATGGATTCCCAGGCTGTTAGGTGCAGGGAAAGACGTCTCCCAACTGCCTCCAGAGTAGAGCAGTAGGGCAATCCCTCAGGATTGCTGAAAGGGCCTGTCCGAGAAAGTATCCTGAAACTCCTGATATCTCAGACCCCCCCTGCCGCTGGGGTGGAGTCTGCTATTTGAATCATTTCCTCTTCTGCCTCTGGAGGAAATGACTCCCTGTGAATCCTGGAAAGCACCCTGAAAATTTCAAAACCATAGCTTCTTAACCTCACTCTGATTCCTGGAATAGGACCACTGTGGGGAAGAAAAGCATATTCCGATGGCACACAGGGTCTTTCCGTCGTTCTCACACTGGAGAGAGAGACTCTGACCGTGGGACACAAAATAGATGACATGTCAAAGGGCGCATTGATAAAGGATGCCTTAAACGGTTCCAAGAATTCACTTAGCCATATCCAGGCATGACGCCTAATGGCAACGCCCAAACCAGGTACCCTCTGCCACGTGCGAAAGTAGCCTAATGCACATGTTTGAGATAGAGCAGAGGGTGGCCATTCTGCAGGAGAAGATCTTCTTGTCCTCTTCAGACATGGAACCTGGGACGCACACAGACATTTCTTTAACGAGGTCTCTGAAATCTGACCACATGTGCCAGATAATTCAGCGTGCACAGGGAAAAGGTTGCTGAATAGTAGACCCACTTACTGAATCTGTCCACTGCCCTAGACTCCCTGTCTGGGGGATGAAACGCAGAGTTTTCCTGGGCCAGCTCTTTCTTTGTGGCTGCTGCCGCCACCATCGCACTGACCGGAACAAACAGTCCACTGGAGCCTATCTGAAGGGGCATTAAGTATCTTATCCAGGTGCTTTGGTATGGACTCTACCGTGTCCGGTTCCTTCCAAGCTCTGCAAGATATCAAGTCAATCAAGTCAATCAGGGGGCCCGCGGGTGGGAACGCCCGGGATGTAGATGGACCTGCTCCAAATGCTTCCAGGACCACAGACTCATCCGAGTTAGATTTGTGGACAGACCACCTACTTTTCTGTCGAAGAATCTTCATGATATCCCCAAAGGAGACATCCTCAGGTGGGGATCTGGGGGGCCCTTCCACTTCATCCAAGTCCATGTCTTTGGTCAGAGATTCCAGTGGGGAATCCAAGTGTCTCCTTTTGCACAAGTGCTTCTCGTGCGCCTCCTCAGGGGGATGCTCGGGGGAGGTGTCAAAAGACTCAGGGTGCTCCTGAAGAGAAGCCACCTGCAAGCATCCTGGAACAGGCTGTCTCGAATGAGACAGGAGAGAGGGATCCGGTGGGGCCAACTCAGAAGGGAGGGGGGTCAAGCCCAAAGGAGGGAAAGTCATGACTTTCATAGGGGTTTTGAGAACCCGCTCGACTACTTCGAATGCCAAGGGAAATGAGACTCCAACGGCAACTCCTTCGGGGCCGAGGCCATCAACATCGAAGCCTGACGAACCCACGCCTATGCTGATGCTAAAGGTGTAGTCAGAGCCAAACTGTCGAACACTGAGGTGCTGAGGGGAAGGGACAGCTCCGAAAGCCTTGCAGCTGAAGCCAACTCCTGGGACCAGATGCCAAAGCTATGGCTCCAAGAGTCAGTCGAGCCAGATGACACTGGGGCCAAACTACTCAAGGTGACAGTTGGCAAAGTATAGGTACCTATTGACACTGATGTCTCGAATCTTGGGATCCTATGACCCGAGGGCTCTGAAACCGAAGGATGGATTGGAGAAGGAGAAATGGGCATGAATGCAGGCTGAGCGCTCACAGCTCCAGTGGGAGCCGGGCTGGTAAAACTCCCAAATTAATCTGTGCCTTCAGAAATTTCCTCATGAGCTTGTCCACCCCAAATTCTGAGAGGCTCCGGGAGGACCTGGCAGAAGAAACTGTCAACCCCCGGCCTGGACTGGTGCCTGGCCAATGCCAATATGGGAGACTTCGGCAGAGGACCTGTTGGCTCCAGTGAAAAACATGGAGATTGGAGCCGAAAGGAAGAAGTTAAAGTAGAAGGGCAACTTTTAGGTGGTGGGTCTGCTGCAGGAACAGAAGTTCTGTTTGGAGACTGCTTCCTCTTGTCCTTTTCCTTGCCCTTGTCACTAACTTTCTTGGAGGGGGTTTGAGCTCCTGAACTACAGTCCGCTGAGGAAAGAGCAGAGGCAGGGGAGAAAACCCTTGAGCATTAACTTTTAGTTATGTACTTACCATAACTTTAGATGTATCAGATCCATCTCGCCTACATTCTGTTCTGATGGGTTCGGAGCCGATCCTCGGCTCCGACTCGGCACTCTATACTATAGAACGAAGTCTCTTATTGGCTGAGCTATCCCACATCCCAGGATGCACCACCACTGCTTCCCCAGATCTTGTTTGTCCGCACACATGCGCACACACATAGACTGTTGATATAATATTGCCAGGTGTTTCAAGAGAGGAACAGTTGAACTCGGACCGTCCGGTCTCTTCTGATCTCCAAGGCAGGGGGAAGGAGGGTGGGTTATTAGGAATGTAGGCGAGATGGAGCCCATACATCTAAAGTTATGGTAAGTACATAACTAAAAGATGTAATGTGATCCTATCTCGCCTACATTCTGTACTGATGGGACAACGTCCCTAGCACCTGATTCCTGGGTGGCTCACTGGAAAACACTCCTGAGAACTGTGGAACCGAAGGAAGCTCGCCCCCGAGATGCCACGTCCAATTTGTAATGAGAAATAAAGGTGTGAGAAGACCAGGTAGCCGCCGCACAAATGTCACTAATGGCAAGCTTGGAATGAAAAGCTGCCGAAGTAGCCATAGCCCTGGTAGAATGAGCTTTCACTGTAGCTGTAAGCTCTTTGTTAGAAATGAAGTAAGTATGACTGATACAGTCTCTGATTCACTTGGCAATAGTGACTTTCGTGACGGCTTTGCCCAATTTATTATCCGAAAAGGACACAAACAACTGATCTGTTTTTCGTGCTTGGTGCATCCTATCCAAATAGAAGCGTAATTGTCTGTGGACATCCAAGGACTGAAAGATGTATTCCGCTCTGTTAGAGTACTTTGGGAAGAAAACTGGAAGTTCCAGTGATTGTTGCAAACATTAGAACAAACCTTAGGAACAAAGGATGGGTTCGGTCTGAGGGATACTCTATCCTTGTGAAAAACCAGGTATGGTGGTTTGACACATAGGGCTTGAAGCTCCGAAACTCTCCTGGCTGATGTAATTGCAACTAGTAAAGCAGTTTTCCAAGAAAGAAATTTTAAGTCACAAGTTGCTGCCGGTTCAAAGGGGGAAGAGATAAAAGCACCTAACACCACATTAAGGTCCCACGGTGGAGCGGGATGAGGTATCGGGGGCCGCAGTAGCCCAGCACCTTTCATGAAGGCTTTACACAACTTGTTGCTCATCAAAGGTGGTTCTATGCTCTCGTGAAAATTGGAAATAGCCACCAATTGAACCTTGATGGTAGAGACCGAACAACCTTGATTGAATAGAGAAGCTAAAAACTTCAGAACCTCTGACACCGGGGCTGTCATGGGGTCTAATCCCCGGAGTTGGGCCCAAATAGCAAATCTCTTCCATTTGCTGCTATACATTTTCTTAGTAGAAGTCTTGTGGGCCGAGGACAAGATATGTAAGACTTCTGGGTCCAAAGCATGGTTCCTGACTATGGTCGGAAGAGGAGGAGCCAAGCTGTCAACTTCAACGAGTGGAGGGACTGTTGAAGTTGTCCCGACTGATGGGTCAAGAGATCCGGAACTTGGTCCAGGAACCATGGACCGCCCAGTGCATATTTCCGAAGAAAGGGAAACCAGACTTGACGAGGCCAGTATGGGGCAACTAGAATCATTTTGCTCTCCAAGCGAATCGCCTTCTGGATCACCTTGGGAAGAAGGGGAACCGGCGGAAAGGCGTATAGCTGACCGATGGGCCAAGCTTGGACTAGGGCGTCCTTGGGAATCTCCCCCGGAACTGGAGTGAGAGAGAAGAACTGTTGGCATTTCGTGTTGAGGGGGGTTGCAAAAAGGTCGCAACAAGGAGTTCCCCATCTTCTGAAAATCTGAGTTGCCACTCTGTCGTTCAGAGACCACTCGTGAGGGGAGAGAATAGTTCTGCTCAGTCTGTCGGCTATCACACTGGATCTCCCTGGAATGTGTGTTGCTACCAGAAAACGTTTGGTTGCAATCGCCCAGTCCCATACCTTCATGGCCTCTCTGCAAAGGGAATAGGATCTGGTCCCTCCCTGCCAGTTCAGGTACCAGACTACTGACATGTTGTCGGACTGAATGGCAATCATGCCCTGGGGGAGGTAACTGTGTAGTGCTTGCAGCGATAGAAGCACCGCCCTCATTTCCAGTATGTTGATGTGGAGGAGACTCTCGTCGGAGTGCCACTTGCCTTGGACTGACCTGCCCAGGTAATGTCCCCCCCACCCCGTCTGGGAGGCGTCCATAGTCAATGTGGCCACTGGAGGTGGTGGAACGAAGGGTCGCCCCTGATCCAGGTTGGAGGAAAGAAGCCACCAACGAAGGTCCTGTTTGCACGTCTCTGTGATCAGAATGCGGTGACTGAGTGGGAGATCCTGATAGGACCACTGGACTGACAGGAGCCACTGGAGAATCCTCATATGTAACCTTGCTAAGGGGACTAGGAGAACGGTGGCCGACATGGAACCTAACAGTTGTAGGACCATCCTGGCTGGGGCTCGACATTTGAGACGCAAGGCTCGAACTTGAGACTGTAGTGTTTCTATCCTCTCTGTAGGAAGATAGACCCACATTTGCTTTGAGTCTATCTCTACTCCGATAAACCGAATGCGCTGAGATGGCAGCAACATGGACTTTGTCTAACTGAAGGTGATTCCTAGGAAGCTGCCTAGAGATACAGTGGCTGCTAGGTTTTGCAAGAGTAGACACCTGGAGGTGGCAGTTAGGAGCCAGTCGTCTAGGTATGGAAACACCTGGAATCCTAGACTTCTCAGGTGAGCAGTCACTACCGCCAAACATTTGGTGAACACCCTGGGGGCTGTGGAGAGACCAAAGGGCAGTGCACGGAACTGAAAATGACGGTCTCCCAGGCAGAAGCGCAAGTGTCTCCTGGACGCCTGATCTATCAAGATGTGATAATAGGCGTCCTTGAGATCTATGGAGCACATCCAAACACCTTTCTCCAGCAGCGGGAGAATGGATTGCAAGGTGACCATCCGGAACTTGGACTTCTTCACTGATCGATTTAGCTTGCTGAGATCCAAAATGGGCCTCAAGTCCCCGGTCTTTTTTGGCACCAAAAAGAATCTTGAGTAAGTCCCTAATCCGGTCTGGCCTGCGGGGACAGTTTGGATGACTCCTTTTTGAAGCAGCTTTGAGATTTCGTTGGCTGCAAGATCCCGTTGACTAGGTGGCGGGTCCGGGATTTTTTGGGTTGGAGGGGGGGTTGTGAAAAAGGAATGGTGTAACCTCCGGCGATGATTCGGAGCACCCATCGGTCCTGAGTGATACTCTCCCAGGCCTTTAGGTGCTTCGAAAAACGACCCCCGACTGGCTCCGGAGCTGCACAGTCGGGCAATCCTTCAGGGATGCTGGAAGGTTGAGGAGCCACGAAAGGACTCGCAGTCTCCAGTGTTGCGGGGGCCTCCGCCGCCTCTGGGACGGCGTCTTCCTGAAAAATTTCCCCCTCCTCTGCCTCTAGAAGGGGGATCGCTCTGCTGTGAAGAGTAAGGCTTTTGAGATTTACGGAACCACATTTTCCCCCCTCTTCTAGCCTTGGGATAAGGCCTGAAGGGAGTGGAAAATCGTGCCCCTACGGCAGTTAAAGTCTTACCCTCTTGTTCACAGCGAGTCAAGGTATCCTTTACCTTGGGTCCAAACAGAGAGGACCCATCAAAGGGAGCGTCGGCAAAGGAAGACTTGAAGGCTTCCGCAAAATGACACAGGCGGAGCCAGGCTTGTCTCCGTAGAGCAACACCTGTTCCCGCCGCTCTGCTCGCCCCCTCGGCTGCATATGAAATGAGCCTCATGGACGAGTTCGATAACGATGATAGGGTAGCCAGCTGAGAGCTAACCGTCTGGGCCAACTGCTCAGGTAAGTTACCAGGGAGGGTATCTGAAAGTTCCTTGACCAGATCCCTCTGAAGTCTGGTGAAGTGCGTCAGATAATTCAGAGACCTTAAAGTAAAGGTTGCTGAAGTAAGGGTGCGCTTCCCGTACCGATCCATGCTCCTGGACTCTTTATTAGGAGGATGGACGGACGTTGAAGCCTCTGCCACATCTTGTTGGGTAGCAGATGCCACCACCAGGGCATCTACAGCCACACCTTTGGAGAGAAAATCCTTTTCTGGGGGGGTGCTGAGAGAAATTTATTGGGGCGAGCTGGCACCGGTTCCACAGATTCCGGGTGTTCCCACGCCCTTCGAGAGATCAAATCCAGAAGCTCATCGAAGGGTGGAGACACCCAGGAGGCAGAGGGCTGAGCTCCGAAGGCCTTGAGGAATACAGACTCCTCAGCGGAAGGGGGTTTGGACTGCCAGTCGCCTCGTTGCTTCAGGATTTCCAAAATGTCTGCAAAGGAGACATCATCCGAGGACGACTTGGGGGACCCCTCCGCATCATCGAGGTCGGTGTCCGAGGTGAGAGACTCGTCAGGGGAATCGACGTGCTTCCTCTTGCACGGTCTCTTCCTTGGAGGTTCCTCCGAAGACGCTTCGGAGGGACCTTCAGGAAGGAGGGAACCCCCGAAGGGGGTGGCCTCAGGCCCCAGGGCTCCGCTGTCTTGAGACAGGGGGACTACAAAGGAACCAGTCTCCGTGCCAAGGGAAGGTGATGGTAAGACTGTGGAGGTGGCCAAGGAAGATCTGGCCAAAGCACTCCTCATGGCCCTGAAGGCGGGACCCCCAGAGTCCTGGGAAGGTCCGACCCCCGAGGCCACAACAGTAGACGGCACTCCCGCACCGAGAGGGAGGCTCGGAACCGAAAACATTAGTCCCGAAGCGTCACCCCCGGGGCCGACAGAGGAGGTCCATGTACCGAACTCCGACCCGAAGGGCGGGGTTGGAGTAAGGGTCGGAACCGATCCGAAAACCTCCACCAGCACCGACTCCAACGGCACCGAGGCTGTTGGAGGAGGAACCAAGACAACAGGGTGGGCAACCGGCTCCGGAGCCGACTGGGCTGGAGCCGAAACCAACTTTTGGAAGACCGGAGACTGAAACAGCCTTTGAAGTACCCTGTCTATGTCCGAATCCGACATTCTCGAAGACCGAGAAGTGATCGAACGAGTTCGAGTCGACTTCTCCACCGGTTCCGAAGGACTGGGGGAACGGCTCCGAATAGTCTCGATAAATATCGGTGCCGAGGGAGACTCCACAACCATCGCAATTTCCCTCGGAGCCGAAGTGGACTTCGGCGCCGAAGGGAAGAGTCTGAGCGGGCAACTCTCATCGGCTCCGAAGACAGTGGAGCTGATGAAGGTGACCCGCCTCTCGAAGCTCTAGCCGCCGGCTCCGAAGCCAGAGGAGTCGAGGCTGGAGGCATCGAGGCAGACCGTTCCGCCCTCGGCTCCGAAGTCCGTGGAGCCGATGGAGAAGCCTGCCGAGATTTCTTTGTAGCCGGTTCCGACGGGCTGGTCGGAGCCGACGATTTCTTTTTCTTAGAAGGTGAAGAGGAAGAAGATAAAGCCTCCTCAAAAGAAGGGGTAATAAGCCCTTTTAAAATCAATTTGTTTTTCCTCTCTTGGAGGACCCGGGAGGAAAAGCGTGACAAACGCTGCATGACTCCTGAAGATGTTTAGGGCCTAAACAATAAACGCACAAAGAGTGATCGTCCGTTATGGACATTTTGTAACTGCATTTAGAGCATTTTTTGAACCCAGATGGTCTGTGCTCTTTCGACATGTTGACACAATCACTACCACAGCAAAAATCTTTAACCAAATTTTGCTTAAAGAAAAACGTAACTGAGGACAAGACCCCTCTAACAGAAAACGGGATTACTTGACCAAAACTAGACTACAATACCACAACAAAAATTACACTAAGCAGTTTCAACCACGCGCAAGGGCAAGGCCCCTCTAACTTAAACGGGATCCTTTCCCTCAAATTAAAGACAAATTTTACCACAAAAATAACTCAATCTCAAGTCGCACATCAACGATAGCTGTTAAAACAGCTTTTGGGTAGATTAGCCAACAATTCCTGACAGAAATTTTTTAAGAAATAAGCACTTAGCTCAGCCAAGTCCGAGACCACGTCTTTGCTGTAAAGCGGCAAACGAGATCTGGGGAAGCAGTGGTAGTGCATCCTGGGATGTGGGATAGGCTCAGCCAATAAGAGACTTCGTTCTATAGTAT